>NW_027325677.1:0-641387 GCF_048418805.1 Vulpes vulpes
TTGATGACCACAGCTTTGTAGTACAACCTGAAATTGGCATTGGGATGCTCCCAGCTATGGTTTTCTTTTTTAAAATTCCCCTGGCTATTCGGGGTCTTTTGTGATTCCACACAAACCTTAAAATAATTTGTTCCAACTCTCTGAAGAAAGTCCATGGTATTTTGATAGGGATTGCATTAAACGTGTAAATTGCCCTGGATAACATTGACATTTTCACAATATTAATTCTGCCAATCCATGAGCATGGAATATTTTTCCATCTCTTTGTGTCTTCCTCAATTTCTTTCAGAAGTGTTCTGTAGTTTTTGGGGTATAGATCCTTTACCTCTTTGGTTAGGTTTATTCCTAGGTATCTTATGCTTTTGGGTGCAATTGCAAATGGGATTCACACCTTAATTTCTCTTTCTTCAGTCTCATTGTTCATGTATAGAAATGCCACTGCTTTCTGGGCATTGATTTTGTATCCTGCCAAACTGCCAAACTTCTGTAGGAGTTCTAGTAATCTTGGGGTGGAGCCTTTTGGGTTTTCTATCTAGAGTATCATGTCATCGGCGAAGAAGGAGAGTTTGACTTCTTCTTTGCCAATTTGAATGCCTTTAATGTCTTTTTGTTGTCTGATTGCTGAGGCGAGGATTTCCCGTACTATATTGAATAGCTTTGGTGAGAGTGGACATCCCTGTCTTGTTCCTGATCTTAGGGGAAAGGCTCCCGGTGCTTCCCCATTGAGAATGATATTTGCTGTGGGCTTTTCATAGATGGCTTTTAAGATTTCGAGGAAAGTTCCCTCTATCCCAACACTCTGAAGGGTTTTGATCAGGAATGGATGCTGTATTTTGTCAAATGCTTTCTCTGCATCTAATGAGAGGATCATATGGTTCTTGGTTTTTTTTGTGCTGATATGATGAATCACATTGATTGTTTTACAAGAGTTGAGCCAGCCTTGTGTCCCGGGGATAAATCCTACTTGGTCATGGTGAATAATTTTCTTAATGTGTCATTGGATCCTATTGGCTAGTATCTTGTTGAGAATATTTCATCCATGTGCATCAGGGATATTGGTCTGTAATTCTCCTTTTGGTGGGGTCTTAGTCTGGTTTTGGAATTAAGGTGATGCTGGTCTCATAGAATGAATTTGGAAGTACTCCATCTCTTTCTATCTTTCCAAACAGCGTTAGTAGAATAGGTATGATTTCTTCTTTAAACGTTTGATAGAATTCACCTGGGAAGCCATCTGGCCGTGGACTCTTGTGTCTTGGGAGGTTTTTGATGACTACTTCAATTTCCTCCCTGGTTATTGGGCTGTTCGGATTTTCTATTTCTTCCTGCTCCAGTTTTTGTAGTTTGTGGCTTTCCAGGAATGCGTCCATTTCTTCTAGATTGCCTAATTTATTGGCGTAGAGCTGTTCATAATATGTTTTTAAAATCGTTTGTATTTCCTTGATGTTGGTAGTGATCTCTCTGTTCTCATTCATGATTTTATTAATTTGAGTCTTCTCTCTCTTCTTTTTAATAAGGTTGGCTAATGGTTTATCTATCTTATGAATTCTTTCAAAGAACCAACTCCTGGTTCTGTTGATCTGTTCCACAGTTCTTCTGGTCTCGATTTCGTTGAGTTCTGCTCGAATTTTAATTAACTCTCTTCTTCTTCTGGGCGTAGGGTCCATTTGCTGTTTTTTCTCTAGCTCCTTTATGTGTAAGGTTAGCTTTTGTATTTGATTTCTTTCCAGTATTAGAATGGATGCTTCTATTGCGATGTCTTTCCCCCTCAGGACTACGTTTGCTGTATCCCAAAGACTTTGAATGGTTTTATCTTCATTCTCATTAGTTTCCATGAATCTTTTTAATTCTTCCTTAATTTCCTGGTTGACCCTTTCATCTTGTAGCAGGAAGGATGGTCCTTAACCTCCACGTGTTTGAGGTCCTTCCAAACTTCTTGTTGTGATTTAGTTCTAATTTCAAGGCATTATGGTCTGAGAATATGCAGAGGACGATCCCAATCTTTTGGTATCGGTTCAGACCCGATTTGTGACCCAGTATGTACTCTATTCTGGAGAAAGTTCCATGTGCACTTGAGAAGAATGTGTATTCAGTTGAGTTTGGATGTAAAGTTCTGTAGATATCTGTGAAATCCATCTGGTCCAGTGTATCATTTAAAGCCCTCGTTTCTTTGGAGATGTTGTGCTTAGAAGACCTATCGAGGGTAGAAAGAGCTAGATTGAAGTCATCAAGTATAAGTGTATTATTATCTATGTATTTCTTCACTTTGGTTATTAATTGGTTTAAATATTTGGCAGCTCCCACATTCAGGGCATATATATTGAGGATTGTTAAGTCCTCCTGTTGGATAGATCCTTTCAGTATGATAGATTGTCACTCTTCACCTCTCACTGTAGTCTTCGGGGTAAATTTTAGTTTATCTGATATAAGGATGGCTACCCCTGCTTTCTTTTGAGGACCACTTGAATGGTAAAGGGTTCTCCAACCTTTTATTCTCAGGTTGTAGGTGTCCTTCTGTCTAAAATGAGTCTCTTGTAGACAGCAAATAGATGGGTCCTGCTTTTTTATCCAGTCTGAAACCCTGCACCTTTTGATGGGGTCATTAAGCCCATTCACGTTCAGAGTTTTATTGACAGATATGAGTTTAGTGTCATCATGATATCTATTCAGTCCTTGTTTTTGTGGATTGTTCCACTGAACTTCTTCTTAAAGGGGAATTTTAAGAGTCCCCCTTAAAATTTCTTACAGAGCTGGTTTGGAGGTCGCATATTCTTTCAGTTCCTGCCTGTCTTGGAAGCTCTTTATCTCTCCTTCTATTCTGAATGAGAGCCTTGCTGGATAAAGTATTCTTGGTTGCATGTTCTTCTCATTTAGGATGCTGAATATATCCTGCCAGCCCTTTCTGGCCTGCCAGGTCTCTGTGGAGAGGTATGCTGTTACCCTAATACTCCTCCCCATAAAGGCCAGGGATTTTTTGTCTCTTGCTGCTTTCAGGATCTTCTCTTTATCTTTGGAATTTGCAAGCTTAACTACTAAATGTCGAGGTGTTGAACGGTTTTTATTGATTTTAGGGGGGGGAATCTCTCTATTTCCTGGATCTTAATGCCTGTTTCCCCTCCCAGATTAGGAAAGTTTTCAGCTATGATTTGTTCAAATACATGTTCTGGCCCTCTGTCCCTTTTGGCGCCCTCGGGAACCCCAATTAAACGTAGGTTTTTCTTCCTCAGGCTGTCGTTGATTTCCCTTAATCTGTCTTCATGGTCTTTTAATTGTCTGTCTTTTTTTCCTCAGTTTCCTTCTTTGCCATCAACTTGTCTTCTATGTCACTCACTCGTTCTTCCACCTCGTTAACCCTCATCCTTAGGACTTCTAGTTTGGGTTGCATCTCATTCAATTGATTTTTAATTTCTGCCTGATTGGATCTAAATTCTGCAGTCATGAAGACTCTTGAGTCCTATGGTTTTTTCTAGAGCCACCAGTAGCTTTATAATAGTGCTTCTGAATTGGCCTTCTGACATTGAATTGTAATGAAGATTTTGTAACTCTGTGGGAGAGAGGACTGTTTCTGTTTCTTTCTTTTGAGGTGAGGTTTTCCTTCTAGTCCTTTTGCTCAGTGCAGAGTGGCCAAAAACAAGTTGTATTGTCAAAAGGAGAAAAGAGAGAGAGAGAAGAAAAGAAAAGAGAAAAAGAAAAAAGAAAAAGAAGAAAAAAAGGAAAAAAAGAAGACAAAGAGAAGGAAAAAGAAAGAAAGGTGAAAAAAAGTGTGGCGGAAGCAATCAGAAATCAAAAAAGAAAAAAACCACAAAAGCAAAAAACACGGGGGAGTATCCTATGATTCTGTATACTTTGAGTCCCTTGACCTCCCCTGGAACTGGTCCGTCTAGCTGGTCTTCTGGGGGAGGGGCCTGCTGTGCTGATTTTCAGGTGTTAGCACTTGGGGGAGCTGCTCTGCCCCTGCCTGGTGCAGGGCCCAGTGGGGGGTTTTCACCCCGTGAGGCCCCAGGAGGAACAACCGCAGTAGCGGGGCCAGCTCTGCAGCCCGGGAGTCAGCTCCTGCAGTAGCTCCGGGGCTCTCCCTCTGTAGGGCCTGGAGGCTCCGGGGCGGGTCTGCTGATCTGCTCAGCTTGGGGCAAGAGCATGCTCGCTCACCTGGGCCCTCCCGGCCTCTGGCTGTCCCGGGGGACGCCGGATCCTGGGCTGTCCCGGCACCCTGTGCTCCGGGGCCTACGCTGTTGGATTCGCACTCTCGCCCCGCAGTCCCCTCCGCGGTGCCGCCTCCTGAGCCCCTCCGAGCTGCTCCAGGCCCCGCCGGGCGCGCTTCAGCCCTTAGGGAGCTCGGCGCACTCTCCAGGGGGCGCAGGTGCCTGTTAGTGTCCCAGGGAGCCCGAGGGCATCCCCGCCCTCCCGGGTCCTGCTCTAACTCCCTGCGGGCCCCTTTCTGTCCAGGAAGGTTGGTGCAGCTCCTGCTTCTCCGGGACGGGGCTCTCCTGTCCTGGGGACACTCGCCCCAGCCTTAGCCCGGCTCTTCGCGGGCCCCTCCCCCTTGGAGGCCTTTTGTTTCTTTATTTCATTTTCCCCGTCTTCCTACCTGCTAGAAGCGCGAACTCTTCTCACTGTAGCATTCCAGTTGGTCTCTCTTTAAATCCCAGGCCGAATTCATAGATTTTCAGGATGACTTGAAGGTTATCTAGGTAATTTGGTGGAGACAGGTGATTTGGGGACCCTACTCTTCTGCCGTCTTGCCCCTCCTCCTCGTTTTCCTCGGATTTAAAAGACATCTACAAAGTAATACATATAAACCTATGCTGATATAGATATAATGTATAAATATGTGATTTTTATCATAGTAGCACAAAGGAGAAGGGATGGGGCTATGTAGGAGCAACATTTCTATTTATTTGTTTTATTTTTTTAAAAGATTTTATTTATTTATTCATGAGAGACACAGAGACAGAGAGGCAGAGACGCAGGCCCAGGGAGAAGCAGGCTCCCCGCAGGGAGCCCAGTGTGGGACTCAATCCCATATCCTGGGATCATGCCCTGGGTCAAAGGCAGATGCTCAACTGCTGAGTCACCCAGACGTCCCAGGAGCAATGTTTTTAGATACTATTGAAATTAAGTTGGTTTTAATTTAAACTAGATTGTTTTAGTTATTAAATAAACCTCTTGGAAAATATCAGGGCCAGAACTAAGAAAATAAAAACCTGTAGTAAAAGAAATGACAGGTGAATTAAGGTGGTACACAAGAAAATATTTTGTTATAATTTTTGTACAAAAATTGCTATAATTATTTATAATTTTTGTACAAAATTTGCTATAATTATTTTGTACAAAATAATATAGTATTGGATAAATTGAGGAGTTAAAAAGACACAGACCTATATTAAAACATATAGCAAAATGGCATATGTAAATCCTATCTTAATGTCAACTACGTTAAAGGTAAATGGGTGTAACATACCAATAAAAAAGACAGAATTCAGCATAATGGATTAATAAAAAGTATAATCCAACTGTATGTTGCCCACAAGAAGCACATTTTATATTATATGGTGGAAATAAGTCAAAATTAAAAGATACAAGTAGGTTGAAAGAATGGAAAAAGATAAACAATGCACAAGGTAGCAAAAGAGAGTTGCTATGCTAATCTTAGGCAAAACAGATTTCAAGACAAAAATGTTGTTAGTATAACATTTTATAATTATAAAAGGGTTAAATCACCCAGAAAACCCAAAAATTATAAATGTATACAGGCATACTTCAGATATATTGCAGGTTCAGTTCAGGACCATTGCATTAAAGTAAATATAGCAATAAAGCAAGTCAAATGACGTTTTTGTTTTGTTTTGTTTTCTAATGTATATACAAGTTATGTGTACATTAGACTATAGTCTTGTAAGTGTGCAATAATAACTTTATATATAAAAACAGTGTACATAATTTAAAAATATTGTTTAAAATGCTAAGAATCATTTGAGCTTTTAGCAAGTCATAATCTTTTTAATTTGTGGAGGGTCTTCCCTCAATCTTGATGGCCACTTACCGATCAGGGTTGTGGTTGCCGAGGTAAGAGTAGGTATAGCAATTTTTAAAAAATGAAACAACAATGAAGTTTGTCGCATCAATTGACTCTTCCTTCCATGAACCATTTCTCTGTAGCATATGATTTTGTTTGATAGCATTTTTCTCGCAGTAGAATCTTTTTCAAAAATTGGAGTCAATCCTCTCAAACCCAGCTACTGCTTTATCAGCTAAGTTTATGTAATATTCTAAGTCCTCTATTGTTATTTCCGCAATCTTCATAGCACCTTCACCAGAGGTAGATTCCTTCCTAATAAATCACTTTCTTTTCTCATCCATGAGAAGCAACTCCTTATCCAGTCTAGTTTTACCATCAGATTGTAGCAATGCAGTCGCATCTTTATGCTTCACTTCTAGTTCTTCTATTTCCACCACTTCTTTTTTATTAATTTGATTTTTACTTTTTTTATTTCTACCACTTCTGCAGTTACTTCTTCCTTTGAAGTCTTGAGATCACTAAATTCATCCATGAATTCACTTCTTTAAAACTCCTATTAATGTTGATGTTTTTATCTCTTCCCATGAATTGTGAATGTTCTTGATGGCATCTAGAATGGTGAATTATTTTTGGAAGACTTTCAATTTACTTTGCCCAGATTCATCAAAGGAATCACTATCTATGGCAGCTAAAGCCTTATAAAATACATTTTTAAATAATAAGACTTGAGATTTGGAGTTACTCCTTGATCCATGAGCAGCAGAATGGATGTTGTGGTAGTAGCCATGAAAATATCACTCTCATTATACATTTCCATCAGAGTTGTTGGGTGACTGGGTGCATTGTTGGTGAACAATCATATTTTGAAAGGAATCTTTCTTTTTTTCCAGTAGGTGTTGACAGTGGAGTTAAGATGTTGAGTAACCATGTTGTAAACAGACGTGCTATCATCCAGGGTTTGTTTATAGAGCATAGGGTTCAACTTAAAGTCACAAGCTGCATTAACACCCACAAGAGAATCAGCCTGTTCTTTGAAGCTGTGAAGCCAGGCATTAACTTTACTCTCTAGTCAAGATAATCCTAGTTGGAATCTTCTTCCAACAGAATGTTGTTTTATTTATGTTGAAAATCTGTTGTTTAGTGTAGCTGCCTTCATGATTTATATTAGGTAGATGTTCTGGATAACTTCTGTAGTTTCTACATCAACACATGTTTCTTCACCTTGCAATTTTATGTTACAGAGACAGCTTCCTTCCTTAAACCACATGACCAGCCACTGGTCGCTTCCAACTTTTCTTCTGCAGCTTACTCAACTCTCTTAGCCTTCATAGGGATGAGAGAGTTAACGCCTTGCTCTGGATTAGGCTTTGACTTCAAGGAATGTTGTGGCTGGTTCGATTTTCTATGCAGATCACTAAAACTCTCCATATTAACAATACGATTATTTCACTTTCTTATTATTCATGTGTTCACTGGAGTAACACTTTTAATTTCCTTCAAGAAGTTTTCCTTTGCATTCACAGATTGAGTAACCAGAACAAGAAGTCTGCCTTTCACCCTATCTCACTTTTTGACATTCCTTCTTCACTAAGCTTAGTCATTTCTAGCTTCTGATGTAGTGAGATATGTGCGACTCTTCCTTTCACTTGAATGCTTAGAGGCCATTATAAGGTTATTGACTGGCATAATTTCAATATTGTTGTGTCTTAGCGAATAGGAAGGCCTAAGGAGAGGAAGAGAAATGGGAGCAGCCAGTCACTGGAGCAACCAGAAAACATACAGGTATTGATTAAGTTCACCATCTTTGGTTGATGGAACCAAATTGGTTCCATCATTTGGTTCATGGAACCCAAATCCATGATAGTAGCTTCAAAGATTACTAATCATCATAACAAATATAATAATAATGAAAATGCTTAAAATGTTGCAAGAATTACCAAAATGTGATACAGAGACATGAAGTGAGCAAATGCTGTTGGGAAAATGCACTGACAGACTTACTCAACAGAAGTTGCCAAAAACCTGCAGTTTGTAAAAAAAAATGCATGTCTGCTAAGTATAATAAAGTGAAGCACAATTAAACAAGATACACCCATGTAAACACGTAAACAGAGCCCCAAAATTACTGAAGTAAAAAGACTGACAGAATTTATGGGAAGAATAACCAATTCACAACATAACAATGTAAAACTTCAATACTTCACTCTCAATCATGGATAAAGGAACTAGAAAAAAGATCAACATAGAAGTAGAAGACTTGAAAAACACTATAATAACTAGACCTAACAGACATCAGTAGGACACTCCAACCAAAAACAGCAGAACATACATTCTTCTCAAGTGTGCATGGATACTCTCCAGGATTGACAGTATATTAAGCCGTAAAACAAGCTTTCCTAAATTAAAAAGGATTGTGATCATACAAATATGTTCTATGATTCCAATGGAATGGAATTATAAAATGATAAAGAAATTTGTAAATTAGTTAAAATATGGAATTTAAAACTTTCCTAAATAACCAGGTAGTCAAAGAACAAATTTCAACGGGAACTTTATTACTCTTTGAAGTAATAAAAAAAAGAAAGCATACAAAACATAAGGAGTACAGCTGGAATGGTGCTAGAGGGAAATTTATAACTGAAAAAAAACCTGTTTTAGAAAGAAAAAAAACCTCAAATCAATGATCCAACCTTTCATTTTAAAAAGCTATAAAACAAAAAGTAAACTCAATGCAAATCTGCAGAATAGAGGAAATAATAATGACTAGAGAGAAAATAAATTGTAAAAACCCAGAAAAATAATAAAGTTAAACACAAAAGTTGATTCTTTGAAAAAAATTGATTTTAGCAAGAAAAAGAGAGGTTTTTAAATTTCTAATATCAAGAATGAAAGACAATACAGTACTACTGACCTTAAATAAATTTAAAAAATAGCATATCCTATACTATGAACAATGGTATGGCAAGAACATAGATAACCTATATGAAATGGACAAATTCCTACCAAGACACAAATTACAGGATGTGACTCAAGAAGAAATAGGGAATATTAACAGACTTACAAGAAGTAAAAATATTGAACTAGTAATTTAAAAATAAATGAACATTCTGTAAAAAAAAAAAAAAAAAGGCTCAAATGGCTATTTGGTCTAATTCTTCCAAATATTTAGAATAGAAATAATATAAATTTTTACAAACATTTCCAGAAAGTAGAAGAAGAAGGAATTTTTCTCAATACATTGTATGAGACTAGCCTTTATATTAAATCCACATAAAGCCATTATAAAGGAAAAATGTGCAGAACAATTTTCTTTTTTTTTTTATTTTTTTTTTTAATTTATGATAGTCACAGAGAGAGAGAGGCAGAGACACAGGCAGAGGGAGAAGCAGGCTCCATGCACCGGGAGCCTGATGTGGGATTCGATCCCGGGTCTCCAGGATCGTGCCCTGGGCCAAAGGCAGGCGCCAAACCGCTGCGCCACCCAGGGATCCCCCAGAACAATTTTCTTAATGAAAATAGACAGAAAAATCCTAAGCAGAATTACTAGCAAACTGAATCCAGCCATATACACAAAGTAGTATAACCATAGCGTAGTAGGATTTATTCTAAGAGTGCAAGGTTATTTCAACACACAAATAAGTCATTGTAGCACAACAAGTAAATAGAATCAATGATGATAAAACATCATTTTAGGGGGTCCCTGGGTGGTTCAGTGGTTTGGCGCCTGCCTTGGGCTCAGGGCACAATCCTGGCAGGATCAAGTCCCACGTCGGCTCCCGGCATAGAGCCTGTTTCTCCCTCCTCCTGTGTCTCTGCCCCTCCCCTCTATGTGTATCTATCATAATAATAAATAAATAAATAAATAAATAAATAAATAAATAAATAAATAAATCTTAAAAAAAACCCATCATTTTAGTAGTCACGGAAAAAATTAGCACAAGATCCAAAAATCCTTTCATAATAAAAATACTCAACAAACTAAAGGTACATGGAACTTATCCAATCCTATAAAAGATACAAAAAAATCTAGCACTGACATTATACTTAATGAAAGACTGAACATTTTCTTAAGATCAGGAACCATGTCTAGTCTCAGTACATGTATTCAACATTAAACTAGAGGTTCTAGCCAAGACAATTAAGCTAGAAAATGAATTGAAAGGCATTCAGATGGAAAAGAAGAAGTAAAATTTTACCTACTGTAAATGACACAATCTTATATAAAGAAAATCCTTGGAGACTACAAAATTAAACCAACAACCAAGTTCATCAATGTCATAAGATTCAAAATCATTGCACAAACTCAATTATATGTCAGCACATTAGCAATGAACAATCTGAAAGTGAAATTAAGAAAATGATTCCATATATAATAGCATCAAAATGATAAAGTACTTAAGATTAAATTTAACAAAAAAATGCAAGTCTTCTACACTGAAAACTATAAAACAGTATTAAAAACTTGAAGACAACTAAATAAATGGAAGTCTCTATGTTTCTGGATTTAAAAATCTAATGTTTATCAACAGATTCCACATTTCTTTTTTTTTTTTTTTTTTTTTTTTTAAATATTTTTATTTATTTATGATAGTCACAGAGAGAGAGCGAGAGAGAGAGAGAGAGAGAGACAGGCAGAGACACAGGCAGAGGGAGAAGCAGGCTTCATGCACCGGGAGCCCGACGTGGGACTCGATCCCGGGTCTCCAGGATCGTGCCCTGGGCCAAAGGCAGGCACCAAACCGCTGCGCCACCCAGGGATCCCCAGATTCCACATTTCATATGAAATCTCATACTGCATTTTTTTTGACAGATTTTGACAAGCTGATCCTAAAATTCAGAAGGAAATGCAAGGGGCCCCAAAAACCAAAGGGATCTTTAAATGGAACAAAGAGAATTTCAAAACTTAACACAAAGTGATAGTATCTAGACAATGTGGTACTGGCATGATAATAGCCATATAGATCAATGAATATAATTGTGAGTTCAAAAATAAACTCTTACCTGTATGGCCAACTATTTTTCAATAAGGGTGCCCAGATAATTCAGCAGGGAACAACAGTCTTTTCAACAAATGGTTTTGGGACAACTAGAAATCCACATTCAAAAAAATGGATGTGAACCCTTACATGACACCCCTTATCAAAATTAACTCAAAATTGATTTTATTCCTAAATATAAGGGTTTAAACTGTAAAACCCCTAGAAGCAAATGTAGACATAATCCTTCATAGACTATGGATTAGGCAATGGTCTCTTAAATATGATGCCATGAACAAAAGCAAAATAAATAATAATAATAATGCACATTTCATCAAAATTGTATGCTTCAAAAGATGCTATCAAAAAACTGGAAAGAAACCTCACAAAATGGAAGTATATTTTCAAATCATATTCAATAATGGACTGGTATACAGAATATATAGAGAATTCTTACAACTTAATGAATAGACAACCCAATTAGAAATGGGCAATGCATTTGAATAAACATTTAGCACATAAAAAGATGCTCAACATCATAAGTTGTCATTATCAAAACAACAATGAAATACCACTTCACACTCCTAAGATGACTGTAATAAAAAGAAAAAGAAAAGGAAAAAGACACATAATAACAAGTGTTGACAAAGACATGGATACACTGGCATATATTTTTGGTTGAAATGGAAGATTATACAGTTGATTTGTAAAACTTTGGCATTTCCAAGTAAAACTGGGAAAAAAATAAAGTCAGAAATAGGAGTTCATTTTGCAATATGCTTATCAAGCATATGAGTTTTATTTTCTTTTCTAGATTGAAGTCTCAAAACTAAAAGCTATATCATATATTTGTTTGTACTTCCTCATTGCTTCTGGCTCAATTTTGAAGACATATTAAATAGTGATATGCTAGCAAAAATCTAATAAATGGCCCTTTGCATAGTGGAGGAAAAGATCTAATTTGTAATATTAGCCAAGTCCAGTGATGTAAATACTCCTATGATGAATGGACTATCCATGATATATAGAAAGTAGTAAAAATAATTTGCATATTTTAAATATAAGGTATCTTTAGAGAGAGTGAAAGAAAAAGAGAAATCAATGCATGGGAAGTTAGTCTGACCTACAAAGTATTTTATCAATAATTATAGAAGTACTTTTTCCATGCCAAAATCAATAAATTATCTGTCACTATTGGTGTCCATATGATGTCAGCAAATAGAACTCATTATTTTTATTTTTAATCAGTTATTTTCTACCAATGTATACCAGGGCTGAAGAAGAAAATTTTTTTAAAGTATTTTATTTATTTATTTATTCATGAGAGACACAGAGAGAAACAAAGACGTAGACAGAGGGAGAAATAGGCTCCCTCTGGGGAGCCTGATGTGGGACTCCATCCCAGGACCCCAGGGATCACGACCTGAGCCAAAGGCAGATGCTCAACCACTGAGCCACCCAGGTGCCCCAAGAAAAAAAGTATCTAATATGTAGTAAGTGTGAATGAGTCATTGAGAAGTTAGGGTACTGTCATCAATTACTTGCTGCATTAGTCTACTTGGGCTGCAAAGTAATACCATAGACTAAGTGGCTTAAAAAACTGAAATTTATTGTCTCTGGGAAAATTCAATTCCTGTTGAGAAATCTCTTCCTGGCTTCCAGATAACTATCTTCTCACTGTGCCCTAACAAGACCTTTCCTTTGTGCTCACAGAAAGACTAGATCTCTGATGTCTCTTCCTCTTAAAAGGATACTGGTCCTATTTGATTAGAGCTCCTCCACCCTTATGAACTATTTAACCTTAATTACCCCCAAAATATTGTGTCCAAATGGCTTTTTCCTTCAGTGTGTACTTTTGGGGGGTAGGGACCACTATTCGTCCTGTAACACTTGTAAGTTTCCCATAAAAATATTTCTTCTCTAAAAGATATATGATAATGTGTGTTGTGCAAAGTAGATGAAGACTCAGTGTTTGAAGCGCAGTTAGGTAATTTATAAAAAGTGTTTTTGCTCCAGGGCAAAACCTTTATTTTTAAAATAGTCTAAAAAATAAAAATAATAAAGTAGTCTTAAATACCATATAGATATTTCCTTAGAGAAATATTTTTATTTGTTTTCTGTAAATTCTAGAAAAATTTCCATTTAGAAAAAAAAAAAAAAAGCAAAACAAAACATTTTCTTAGGTCTGTGGGAAATTACAAAGTATTTCATCAGATGATATGAAGCCTAAAATTCAGAAGTAAAAAGGTTAGCCTTTGAATAATTCTTTTCACTAAAAGCCTCACAAAGTGAATGCTTTAAATTATTAATGAACCAATTAACCTATTATCACCTAGAAAGTAAAAAGCCTTCAAAAATGCTAAAGGGTTGTTCTCCTTAGTAATAAAATTCTGGTCTCCTAAATAAAAATGTAAGGGGTATATAATCACTTTTCCCAAATACTAAACATAAATTCTAATACATTAATCTGTTAAATAGGAACACAGAGACATTGTGACTCAATGCCCTGTAGGAATGCCTTGGCTCTATGAATTACACTATTTTCTTTATAGTCCAAGATAATGATATACCATATATTTTTTTGAAAATGATCTTTTAGACCAGTGATTCAAGACTCCATATTTTAAAGTAAAAAAGAATAAGCAGAGTGTATAATTTCAAATTGAAGAATTAAAGAAAACTCATCCTTAATATGATTTCAGAATCTAATTCTGATATACTGCTATTCTCCAAAAAAGCAAAAAGGCAATCACATTTCCCTGGGTGAGAAAAATACTGTCAAATCAAATCAGCTATCTTCAAGGGAACAGAAACCATACAAATTAAATGAAAACATGATTTCATTACTAATCACCAATTAGAAAAAGTGGCTGAAATCATTTGATTGGTCTTGTATGGACAGTGGGATGACATACTTTTTTTTTTTTTCATTTGAATCACCTGATTTTTAGCTTTTCTTCTAAACTGTTTGATGTCATGCAGAAAACCAATCCCAGTCAGGTTCAGACCAGTATACTAGAACCAAAAGCTGACTTTTATCAATTTAAACAGATGAATTGATTCACTCAAGCAAGAAAAGAAAAGCAAATTTGGGGCCCAAGTTATTTACCTTGGATGATCTTAATAACAGGGTGATAGCCACATCTTTATTTCACACAGTGTAATATGAGCAAAGCTAACGTATAGAATATCACAGCCCAAAGTGAAAGTGGGGATTGACCCTCATCTGAGTAATTTATATTGTATGGATTTGCTATCTGAACAATGTAAATCAAACAAGATTACATAAGATGTCTTTTGTCCACATGAAGTACCCCAGTTGCTATGTAGCTGTACATATCTAAGAAAGTCAAAGTAAAGATTAAGTTATGAGTATGAAATGTTATGTAGAGATTGATGCTGTTACCCTCCCAGCCCCAATCCATTTTCCAGCAGCTGTGAGGCTTGACCAGTAATGGCTCACGGCTGCAGCCTCAGCCAATGGAGCCATTTCCCCTGGAGGCTATATCTCTCCCTTCCTTTTCCCTTCCCCAGTCAACATGGACAGTGGCTGAGTAATAAGAAGGTACAAAACTGGTTTCCTTATTTAAAGGTAGACTAGCTCTCTGATGTAGTTAGTGCTCCAGAACACTTCCTTCTGTTATCAGAGTATAGCTGGTTCCTCAGCCGAAACAAAAATTAGGGTTAGCTATTTGTTAACTGTACTTTTTCTCATTATTGCTTTAAAAGACATGATTCCTTTTTTTAAGTGCACATTTTTATCTGTCACCAGTCTGTTTTTGTTTACTTGCTTATTTTTTTAATTTATTTTTATTGATGTATAGTTGACACACTCAGTTATAGTAGTTTTAGGTGTACAATATAGTGACTCAACATTATGCTATGCTCACCACAAGTATAGCTATGATCTGCCACCATACAATGCTATTACAACACCATTAACAATATTCCCTATATTTTACCTTTTATCCCAGTGCCATATTCATTTCATAATCAGAAGCCTGTACCCCCCAATCCCCTTCACATATTGTGCCCAACCCCCACCCTACTCCCTCCTGTTAACTATCAATTTGTTCTCTGTATTATGGGTCTGCTTCTGCTTTTTATATATTTTTGTTTTTACTTGTTTTGTTTTTTGAGATTCCATATAGGTGAAATAATATGGCATTGTCTTTCCTTTGATTTATTTCACTTACCATAATGCCTGCTAGGTGTATCCATGTCAATGCAATATATATAAGTTCCACATCTTCTTTATCCTTCTTTATCCTTTCACCTATCAATGGACACTTGGGTTGGTTCCATATCTTGGCTATGGTAAAGAATGTTCCAATAAACATAGGAGTGCACATATCTTTTTAAATCATATTTTTATTATCTTTGAGTAAATACACAGTAGTGGAATTACTGGATCACATGGTATTTCTGTTTTTAATTTTTATAAGAAACTCCATACTGTTTTCCACAGTGGTTGCACGAATTCATGTTCCCACCAACAATACATAAAGGTTCTTTTTTCTCCACATTCTTGCCAACACTTATTTCTTATCATTTTGATCCTAGTTGTTCTGGCATATGTACTAGGTGATATCTCATTATGGATTTAATTTGCATTTCCCTAATGATTAGTGATGTTCAGCATCTTTGCATGTGTTGGCCATATGTAAATCTTCTTGGGGAAAAAAGGTCTATTTCTGTCCTCTGGTCATGTTTCAATATGATTATTTCAGGGTTTTGTTTTTGGTTTTGTTTTTTGGGTTTTGTTTTATTTTGTTGTTGAGTTGTATAAGTATTTTTAAAATATATTTTGGGGATCCCTGGGTGGCGCAGTGGTTTGGCGCCTGCCTTTGGCCCAGGGCGTGACCCTGGAGACCGGGGATCGAATCCCACATCGGGCTCCCGGTGCATGGAGGCTGCTTCTCCCTCTGCCTGTGTCTCTGCCTCTCTCTCTCTCTATCATAAGATAGAGTGTGACTATCATAAATAAATTAAAAAATTTGAAAAATAAAAAAATTTAAAAAAGATTTTATTAAAAATAAATAAATAAATATATATATATATATATATATATATATATATATATATATATATATATATATTGGATGTTAGCCTCTTATTGGATCTATCATTTGCAAGTAACTTCTCCCATTCAGTAGTTTGCCTTTTCATTTTGTTGATGGTTTCCTTCACTATGCAAAAGCTTTTTATTTTGATACAGTCCCAATAGTTTATGTTTGCTTGTGCTTCCCTTGCCTAAGGAGACATATCTAGAAAAATGTTGCTAAGGCCAGTGTCAAAGACATTACTCCCTATGTTTTCTTTTAGGAGTTTTATGGTTTCAAGTCTCACACTTAGGGCTTTAATCCATTTTGTATTTATTTTTGTCAATGCTGTAAGAAAGTGGTCCAGTTTCATTCTTTTACATATAATTGTAATTTACATGTAATTACTAAAAAGACAGGGATTTGGGTTAGTTTTTCTACTCTAACATACTTCCCTCATTACTTTTTGTCTGACAGCATTCCCTCAATTATTAGTTTCCAGATGATCTCCCATTCTGGACTCTGCTTTAAGGAAACTTTACCTAAGAAGCAGACTTGAAGAAGGTGGGTCTACCACCTGGATAGGAAAGAAGACTCTATTACTTATAGTAGGTTGACATTGGTGGTCTTTGGCATGTTGTAGCATGTGAAGTTGCTTAAATTTTCAACTGTGATAAATTGGGGTGAGATACAAGTGGAAAGAAAAAAAGTGCTCTACCTGGGGTGTTTGAGAAGCTTCAGAAAAATAGCAACTATAAGGATTTGTTATTGAATGGCTGCTGCTGAGCACCACTGATGCTTCTAAAAGAAGTATTGTAGTTCAAATCTGTTAGTTAACAACTTAAAACAACATGTGTGACTTAGAGCTCTTCCTTGGCAGCACTTAGACTTATCTCCTGCCTGTAAAGGTCAGCCATGGCTAAAGATCAGGCACATAACTTAATTCTTTGTGTGCCAAAACTTCAGAGGACAATGAATTTCCACCTTGAGCAAACCTCCTATGCAAAATCAGGACATTAATAGGAAAGAAGTGAACTCTGAGTCTTGAGATAGGCCTGTATAAAAGATACGCCTTTCACATTTAATGTGAGATACTAATTTGTCATAGTTATATAAAGCACATCTGAGCTGAATGGCAGTCATAGGGCCTGACCCATTGGCAACAAGGGAAAAGACTCAGAACGTTGTGATTTTAGAGGCAAGTTAAGTGACTGGAGTGATTGGCTTTGAAGATGGGGAAAGGAAGTACAAACCAAAGTGGCCAGTAGGGACTTAAAAAGGCATAGAAGCAAATTCTGCTTTATGGCCTCCAAAAGGAACCAGTCCTGCTTACACTTTGATTTTACCCTAGTAAAACTTATTATGGACTTCTGACCTCTATAACAGTATGATAATACATATATTATATATTATATATTATATATTATATATTATTCCTTCATAAGATACTAAATCCATTGAATGAGAATAAAACTACACAATTTTAGGACCCTCAAGTTAGCAGACTTTTGGGTCTAGTGGTCTGGACCATGCTAGAAGGTTAAAAAGTACTGTATTGCACCATGCAATTTCTACCATTAAGATAGCCCTCTAAGTTTGAGAGGCAATGTATTCTGTTCTTGAAACCACCACTCAAGCATATTTATTAGATAATATGTATGCTGAAACTGTTGAGTGACACCCCAAACAATAAATAGAGGAGAGGTAAGTAAGTAAGGTAAGGTAAGGTAAGGTAAGGTAAGGTAAGGTAAGGTAAGGTACGGTAAGGTAAGACTGTTATACAAACAAGACTGATTGGGCCATGTGACTTGATAGATCCTATGGTGTTAGAGATATCCATTAGAAAAGGACAAGATGCTTCTGTCAAGCCCCAATAGGAAAGTCACAGTGCAGAACTCAAGCTCTAGAACATAGTAATGCTGTCTTTATCAGAAAATTATAGACTATAAAAAATTTCTAATATGCTACTAAACTCTGATATGGAACATTTTACAATGAGCTGCCAAGTGGCTATGAAGCCAGAACTGTTCTGAGTGAACTGAATACTATTATACACACCAAGGTCCAGTAGCAATCAGCCCTAATTCCAAAGTGGAAAATCTGGGGAAATGAGCTGTGTGATTGGCTTATAGACACACTTATTGATAGTCTAGAAACTTGGTGGGAGGAAATCCTCCCAATGAACATTGTCTGACATGATCTCTTGTTATCCCTTTGTATGGAGAGGGAAGTAGCCTATGGTATAGAAATAGACCTCACTTTCCTGGGTGGCTGTGTGCTTCCTCTTCTCCATACCTCAGCCTATTGTTGATTGACATGGGGTACCAAAAAGTACTTCTTGCTTTAAATCTATGATGGAATTGATGTTTACTACTCTCCTAAGAGGTCATCCCATGGCTAGTTTCTAAAATCACACTCAGATTTTTCCCCTATACTATCTTGTTTCCCACATACTCCTTTCAAAACCACACAATCAGAAATTTCCTTTTCAAGCTCTGCTTTCAGGGAGCCCAATCTAAGACATTAGATTAGGCCACAGTGTTGATGGTACCTATTAAGTGATTGTAAATCTCTTCCCTGACCTACTTTAAGAAATTTACTATCAGTAACCTTAATATTAGCACTGTAGTAACATATTATAAACTGACTTGGCTATTTAAATAAGCTAAGATTTAAAAATCTAAAATAAAGTTTGTTCCATCTTCTGGAACAAAGTTTAAGGAAAATGCTTCAGCATTATGTTTCTATTATGGCTCCCTAGAGTCTTAAAATGATTCAAAAACTTAAATGGTAGAACCAGGGAACTGGTTGATGGATAACATCCCAAAATATTTTTATAAATGGAAAATTCATCTATATTATAAAAAGTCAGATCAGTTTGTCCAGTATCTCTTACTTCCTGATCAAGTTTCCTGTGTGGACTGCCTGGTTGGCAAATCAACATAGATTAGGATAAATTTCAAAGAAAACCAAGTGGAAAAGTTCTTTACAAGGAGATTGTTGACTATGCCAACATTAAGCCAAATTAGGCTTAATTACTAAACAACTTGAATCAAGCCAGCTCTCTTTTTTGACTTCTGAATTTACAAAATTGTCTGAGATGGGCTCTCAAACTAATACTTTATCTACCAAGCATTTTAATCATTTAAGAAAATAAATGCAAATCAAATAATATAAGTACAGCTTCTAATCAGTATTTTGTAAAACTGTAGCCTAAGAAGAAGAAAGTAAGAAAGTGTACTTAAAAAAAAAAAGTTCCATTGAAGGTGTGCTTCACTGCATGATTTTGAGTTGGATAAATGAGTAACGCCACTAGAATGTCAAAGGCCTTCAAATAAATGGATTATAGCAACTAACCCTATATTTATTTGTGGCTTTTGACATATAATAGAGACTTTATTTTTATTCCAATAAATATGGATGGTCAAAATCATCAGAGATTAACCAGTTGTTTTGTCAAAGATCACTCTAGAAATAATATCTATCTTTAGCCTTTGGCTTTCTGGCTTCTGCCAGCAGTATACTACTCAAACTCCACTCTCAAAATCACTGACAATCTTATAATCACCAAATTTCATAATTCTTAAGAGTCAAGGGAGTAAAATCAAATTAAAATTTTTCTTTGTGTTTTCACTACTAATAGCATCTAATCAATACTAAAACAGTCTGGACAAATAAAATTATCCAGCTGTTAGTGGCTTCTGTTCAGGTAGGAATGAATGATGCAGGCAAAAGATATTTCTAAAGAAGTCCATCATCCCCAAGAGCTGCATATGAAAGGATATTGTAACAGAACATGTTTGATTTATCTTAAGGTCACAAGGGAATTTTATTTCTGCTTTCATTTGAAGATTAGGTATTTGAAATCACATAAGACACCTGTTACTCAAAACAAGGACCAAAATTCAAAAGTGACTCAATAGGGAAAGTTGAGATGAAGATTGAGGATTTAAAAATACTAAAAAGTGAAAGTCAATCCAAGAAACATAATCCAGATAGGTAGATTAGAAACTGGGAGAGTAATCTTTTTTGTAAATGGAGTAAAAATGGAAGGAAATACAGCTTCTGTTAGTAGAAGCTTCTGGTCCATTGTCTTAAGAATCCAACTTAAATCATTGTATATCAAGGCATATAGTAAAGGGTATGTCTAGAAGATATAGGGAATACACTGTTCACTGGGATTTCCATATAAAGTAAATCTCCTCAAAAACCTGTCCATTCTCATCCAATACATTAAATTTCAAAGCGTTTTTTAGAGTTTTCCCACATCATTGGAAGTGAATTCTGCCAACAACATGAATGAGCTTGCAAGATGATTTTATGCTTCAGATATGGATTTGGGTGTCAATACCTTGATATTAGCCCTCTAAGAACTGAACAGAGAACCCAGCCTTACCTACCCATTAATATGATCTTCAGAATTTATGATAAAAAGAGTGTACATGTGAAATAAGAAGAGTGTACAAGTTAGCCAGTCCCCAAAAGTAGATGCAGATAGCTGATTGTCTTTTTCCCCCCAAGATTAGCAATGACATATTTGAAGTCCTTGAAGACATCTCATGCATTAAAGTTGAAATTAAATTCACAATTTGTCCATAACCTCCACTTCTCCATATTTTTACCCAATTTCATTTTGGAAAACAGTAGTAAAACCAGGCACCATTTCAAAAATCAGGAAATTATTCTACTTAGTTCTTCTCATTCAGGATGCACATCCACAAAAATAACTAAGTATTGTTGTATCTGGCCCCCAAGATCTCTACCCCCTGATATGCATGCCTTGTATAATTTCTTTTCCTTGAGTATGAGCAGGATTTATGAATAAAATGGGAAACAATCTGTGTGATTATGTTATGTCAATATGGTACACTTGACCTTAAGAAGGGATTATCCTAGGTGGGCCTCTCCTAATCAGGTGATCCTTAAAGGGAACTATAATATTCCAGAAGAAAGAGATTGAAACCTGAGAGAATTCAGTGTGAAGGAAGCAACATGGCAAGGCACATGTGTAGCCTCTAGGAGCTGAGAGCTGTCCTCAGCTGATAACAGGAAAACAAAAACTTCAGTCCTATAATCACAAGGAAGTGAATTCTGCCAACAACCAGAGTGAGCTTGCAAGACGATTTTATGCTTCAGATATGAATCTGGGTTCCAATACCTTAATATTATCCCTTTAAGAACTGAACAGAGGGGGGTCCCTGGGTGGCGCAGTGGTTTGGCGCCTGACTTGGCACCTGCCTTTGGCCCAGGGCGCGATCCTGGAGACACCGGATCGAATCCCACGTCGGGCTCCCGGTGCATGGAGCCTGCTTCTCCCTCTGCCTGTGTCTCTGCCTCTATCTCTCTGTGACTATCATAAATAAATAAAAATTAAAAAAAATATTAAAAAAAGGAGAAAGTGTGGAAATATATGTGGGTGAAGAAGTTTCTAGCACATTATTTTATTTTATTTTTTAGGTTTCTTTTAGTTTCTAACACATTAAAATTGCAATTTCAGAAATGAGGCTTATTGAGGAAAAAGTGGAGCTAATAAACTAAGAATTTCTAGAGAATTTTTTTTTGTAAAAAATGCATAGTAAAAACTAGGCATTAAAGAATATACTTCACCTCTCTTAAAAAACCAGCAGTTCCCCAAAGCTCAGAAGCACAGCTTTTCCTGTACACACCAGGTCCTAATTGTAGAACTCTTGTATGTATCCATGAGTGCTGCAGCACTATTTTAATTAGAAAATGTTATGTTCACTTTTGCTTTAGATTATTAATTCCAAGTCCTTGTATATCTATTCTAGTAGAACAGAAATGGCGATAATTACAGCTACATAAAAAAATAATACTTTGAAGCAACTGTCCACTTATTATCAAAAAGATAAAATCTCCTTAGGAGAAATAAATTTGAGCAATATAAAGAATATCAATCTCTTTAAAGGCCCCTAGAAGTGACTGCACCCTAACAATTTCTATAGTGTCTTAAATAAACAGAACGTAAAAACACAGCCAGGGGATATAAAGTCAAAGTCTCCCATGTGATTATCCCATTATGCAAATTACAAACAGATCTAAAGTCCTACTTCACTTAGAATTATAATATTTTATATATTGTCCAATAATGAGGACAAATTTATAAAAAGCCACAAGGTAGTATAAGCGGCTTAAATTTTACAAGTACAATCTTATACAGGTAACAGTGTTGCTACATATATTATAATCCTCTGCAATTTGTGATTTTTGATTACATCATAGAATGGCTAATATGTAGAATGCTTGGCAGGACCTTGCACAAGCAATGCTCAGTTTTCCAAATAGAGCATTTTCAGTGTCACATGAATTAAAACATAAGACCTCAAAGTTCCTAATTTATGAGACTTATAAATCTAGCATTATCTAGATACTCTGTCCAGGATTTAGGCAATTCAGCTGAGCTATCAAGCTCAAAAAGATCAGATCATCATCACCCTATAGTTTCACCGATTCAGAAATTTTCCATATTCAACGGAGGATGAGTGACCTTGAGAGGAGGGGTAGTTCAGAATAAATTAGGGTGAGTCTAGGAATTTTTATAGGAGTTCTCAGGATCTGATATCAAATTTGCTTGAGTACTTACCTCTAGGGCAGGATTGTTAAATTGCTTTTAAAAACTAGAAAATTGGGATCCCTGGGTGGCGCAGCGGTTTAGCGCCTGCCTTTGGCCCAGGGCGCGATCCTGGAGACCCGGGATCGAGTCCCACATCGGGCTCCCGGTGCATGGAGCCTGCTTCTCCCTCTGCCTGTGTCTCTGCCTCTCTCTCTCACTGTGTGCCTATCATAAATAAATAAAAAAAAAATTAAAAAAAAAAACTAGAAAATTATTCAGATAAATCTAGATTCATGGTAATCTAAACATTTTCTGTGTTTGGTTTTGTTGAAGAGGTATTGGCTCTTTGACCTCAACAAACTTTCTTATATTTCATCATATGCTTGTCAGAAAAAATTAGACGCTGCAACTGTTTATCTTTCTCTCAGGCTGTATTGCAGATACCCTAATTCCCTGGGAGAATATGTACTCATTTCTTTTTGCTATCAATCTTATGTGTAACAAATGCTGTATTTCTAGAAGATGCTATGTTGGACATTCTGTGACTTTCAGTTAACATGAAACAATGTAATGCACTGTTCAGGACACTATCCACTTGTATGCTGTGGCAGAAACATAATTATGTGCAACTCTAAGTATCCTGGATTCCTTAATGGAAGAACTTTTACAATGTCAACAGCAGCATATTTAAAATAAAGTTTTAAAAAAACCTGCCTAAATACCTGAAAATGTGAAAAACACAGAGGTATATTTTTTAAAGAAAATCTTGAATTAAATTGAAATTTTTATTTTAAGTATTTATATTTTTAGAAAGCCAAAATTGATTTGGTTGAAAAGTCCTACTTTTCACAATGAGTACCTTAGAGATGTGTAGTTTTTTTTTATTACTTATGAGATTTTGTTTCTATACTTTGACAGCTCCCACTACTGTGTTTTGCAGTTACAATTAACTTTCATTTTTATCAGTGAAATTGCCTTCTCTCTCTTCAGTCTTATATTTCACACTTTCTAAATATGTTCTCTATGTATATAATTATAGAATGATACAAAGATCTGTGAAAATATTCTCATACTTTGTTTCTAAAGGTGTTAGTTAATTGATTTATTATCTTTTTATAGTAGGAATTGGATAGATTATATGAAGATCGAGTTAAAATATAGTTTATGGCCTGCCATGCTTTCACATAAAATT
The DNA here is from genome assembly GCF_048418805.1 of Vulpes vulpes. Classification (NCBI taxonomy): domain Eukaryota; kingdom Metazoa; phylum Chordata; class Mammalia; order Carnivora; family Canidae; genus Vulpes; species Vulpes vulpes. The sequence continues at coordinate 23,798 of NW_027325677.1, forward strand.
TGTATAGAGATCTCTGCTCCTTGTGGTGGCAGTTAATGCATATAAAGTGGACTGTCACCAGCCCTTTGGCACATTACATCTGCAGTTTTTTTTTAATACCCAGAGTTACATAATTAATATCTAGCACTTTTATAGCCTACCATTTTAAAGTTCTCTGGCAATAGTTTATTTCTCACCTTTGTTTTCCCTGCCTCAGGAGATGTATCTAGTAAGAAGTTGCTACAGCAATTATCAAGGAGGTTACTGCCTCTGTTCTCTTCTAGGATTTTGATGGTTTCCTATCTTATATGTAGATCTTTCATCCATTTTGAATTTATTTTTCTGTATGGTGAAAGAAATGGTCCAGTTTCATTCTTTTGTGTGTGGCTGTCCCATTTCCTCAATACCTCCAGCTTCACTTTTCTTTTTCAAGTTTGCTTTGACTATTTGAAGTCTTTCTGGTTCCATACATATTTTAGGATAGTTTTCTTTACTTTGTGAAAAATGTTGGTAGTATTTTGATGGAAATTTTATTGAAAATGTAGATTGCTTTGGGTAGTATAGACAGTTTAACAGTATTTATTCTTCCAACCCATGAGCATGGAATGTCTTTACATTTCTTTATGTCCTCTTCAATTTCTTTCATCAGTGTTTTTTAGTTTTTGGGCCCCAGATCTTATACCTCTTTGGTTAGGTTGATTCATAGACATCCATGATTTTTGGTACAATTGTAAATGGGATGGATTCCTTGACTTATCTTTCTTTTTTAAAAAAAGATTTATTTATTTGAGACTGAAAAAGAGTAGGGGGCAAGAGAGAGAGTAAGAGGGTGAGAAGCAGACTCCTTGCTCAGCATGGAGCACAATGTGGGGCTCAGTCTCAGAACCTTGAGATCATGAGTTAAGAAGAAACTAAGACTCAAACTCTCAGCTGACTGAGCCACTCAGGCACCCCTCCTTGATTTTTCTTTCTGCTACTTCATTATCAGTGTATAGAAATGCAACAGATTTCTATAAGCTGATTTTATATCCTGTGACTTTACTGAATTCATTTCTCAGTCCTAGCAATTTTTTTTGGTGAAGTCTTGGGTTTTCTACATAGAGTAGCATGCCATCTGCAAATGTGAAGGTTAGACTTCTTCCTTACTCATTTGGATTCCTTTTTTTCTTTTTGTTTGTTGTCTGCTGTGGGTAGGGTTTCTAGTACTATGTTAAGTAACAGTGACAAGAGTGGACACTCTTGTTTTGTTCCTAACTGTACAGGAAAAGTTCTCAGATTTCCCCCATTAAGGATGATGTTAACTGGAATTTTAAAATAAAAACCATCTGCACAGTGAAGGAGACAGTCAACAAAACTGAAAGGCAGCATTCGGAATGGGAGAAGATATTTGCTAGTATCCAAAATCTACAAAGAACTTATCAAACTCAACACCCAAAAAGCAAACAATCCAGTTTAAAAATGGGCAGCAGACATGAATAGACATGTTTCCAAGGACATACAGATGGTCAACAGACACATGAAAAAATGCTCGACATCACTTATCATCAAGGAAATACAAATCAAAACTACAAGTGAGATATTATCTCACACTTGTCAGAATGGCTAAAATTAAGAGCACAGGAAACCACAGGGGTTGAATGTGGAGAAAGGTGAACCCTGTTGCCCTGTTGGTGGGAATGCAAACTAGTATAGCCCCTCTGGAAAACATTAGGGGTGGGGTACCTAGGTGGCTCAGTGGTTGAGCATCTACCTTAGGCTCAAGCCATTTTCCCAGGCTTGGGATCAAGCCCCACATCAGGCTCCTCGCAAGCAGCCTGCTTCTCCCTCTGCCTGTGTCTCTGCCTCTCCCTGTGTGTCTCTCATGAATAAATAAATAAAATCTAAAAAAAAAAAACTATGGAGGTTCTTCAAAAAGTTAAAAATAGAACTACCCTGTGATCCAACAATTTCACTATTTATGCAGAGGTTACAAAAATACTGCTTCAAAGGAATACATGCACCCTGACACTTATAGCAGCTTTATCAACAATAACCAGATTATGAAAAAAGCCCAAATGCTCATTGACTGATGACTGGATAAAGAAGAGGTGGTATATATGCACAATGTAATATTATTCATCCATCAAAAGGAATGAAATCTTGCCATTTACAAGCATGTGAATAGAACTAGAGTGTATTATGCTAAGGGAAATAATAATTTGTCTTTTTTAGAGAAAGACAAATATCATATGATTTCACTCAATGTGGAATTTAAGAAACAAAACTGATGAACATAGAACAAAAAAGAGGCAAACCATAAAACAGGTTTTTAACTATAAAGAACAAAATGAGGGTTGCTTGAAGGGACGTTGGGGGGATGGGTTAAATAGGTGATAGGTATTAAGGAGAGCACTTGTGATGAGCACAGGGTGATGTGCGTAAGTGATGAATCACTAAATCTTATACCTGAAACTAACACTACACTGTGTACTGACTGACTAGAATTTAAATACAAATTTGGGGGAAAAAAAGAAAGAAAGCTCTCCGGCACAAAACAGAAACAATTTTGAAAAATGGTTACAGCGTTTAGACTGATGATAAAAAAGAATTCAAGAACTAGCTTCTAACTTTCAAGGACTACCTTCTAAATACAGTGATCAGCTCCTCAAGCCCAGTCCTTCATAATAGCATCATAGATTTAAATGAGACTCTTTTTTTTTTCTCAGACGAACTCAAGGAGTTTGCCCAAAGATTGTTGATTCTTAAAATTCCCAAAGATTGTTGAGATATCTATAGGTATGATTTCTCTTATTATTCCAATTTTCAATGAAGTTAAAGTTGTTGTAGCTTATATGTTTAAATAAAGTCCTTCTCAGAGATTTTAGGAGTGTTTGAAAGATAATTATGTAATGAAGACCTCAGAGCCTTTTCTTAGGGTTTTACCTTCCTCTGCATTCCTCACTTCTCTTTGAAGAATCGGTAGATCCTATTATAAAGACATGAGAAAATATAATGTTTTTTACCATAATACAACCTTCTTGAGTGAAATGTTTATTCAACCTTATTCAATAAATACAACATAATATGGAACTTCTGTGAAACCAGTATATGTGTGAAGAATAGCTTTTAGAAAAAAAAATAGGAGAGAAAATTTTCCAAACTCAGCCTGTTAAAAAAAATAATAATAAAAGCAACAACCTTGAAAGGTAGTATCAGAGTCTAGATTTAAGAAACTAAAAAGACGGCTTATTTTATTGATTAAGAACAATAGCAATTTATCTGTCACGAGCATTCAATAGAGGGTCAGTTTGCAAACAGAGGAGTTATAGATCTTAACAACATAGTCACAGAAAATAAAAACGACTGTAAAAGGACTTTAATATCATTTATATAAAGCTTGTGACTGCTGTCAACTCTACCAAAAAATGCACAGATTCTTTCAGATACAAGTGGCTTTTTAGCAATGTTGACATAATTTTATTCACCCCTTTGACGAAGATGGGAAATTGGTTAGTGTGTTGAGGAGCAGTGTACCCAGTATTACCACATTGTTCTTCTTTACAAATAATTTTGTGATGAAATAAGCCACAATGAGTGGAAGGAAGAAAGCTTAGACTGCAGTGACTCTACAAAGCTAGTCCATTCGGCTTCTAATTTTAGGTAAAGACATTACTGAGGAAAATATGTAATTACTCTAATATATTAATTTTATTTTTTATTTATTTTTTTTTATTTATTTATGATAGGCACACAGTGAGAGAGAGAGAGGCAGAGACACAGGCAGAGGGAGAAGCAGGCTCCATGCACCGGGAGCCCGACGTGGGATTCGATCCCGGGACTCCAGGATCTGCCCTGGGCCAAAGGCAGGCGCCAAACCGCTGCGCCACCCAGGGATCCCAATATATTAATTTTAAACTGAGGTTTTTCATATTCAAAAAAGTGAAATTGTTTTCACATATTTTTTCCTAACAAAGGAATTCTAACATAATTTGAGAAAGACAACACACACATATATACATGCTCATGAGCTGCGGTATTTATTCTCTACAATTTGCCTGACATAAGAGTATATAAAATATGAAAGATAATTAAAATATAAGACAGAAATAAAGTAATTTTAACTAATTAAACAAAATTCCAATAACATTTTAATTTTTAATTTAAAAAAAATTTTAAAAGATTTTCTTTATTTATTCATGAGAGACACAGAAAGAGAGGTAGAAACATAGGCAGAGGGAGAAGCAGGCTCCCCCAGGGGGCCTGATGTGGGACTCAATCCCAGGATCCTGGAATCACACTCTGAGCTGAAGGCAGACGCTCAACTGCTGAGCCACCCAGACATCCCACAAAACATTTTTAATTCAGGCCAAGTTTTAGAACGAGATGTAAACATTTTAAACATGCGCACAGACACACACACACACACACACACACACACACACACACACACACATATATGTAAACACACACAGGACAGTCATTCAGAACTAGAATAAAAATATAGACAAAATAAATAGGCTCATAAATTGAAAGGAGCATATAACATAAACTTAATGAAAGCAGGAACTTTATTCTGTTCTTTGTTGTATGACCACAATTTTATTTTATTTTATTTTATTTTATTTTATTTTATTTTATATTTTATTTTTTATTTTATTTTATTTTATTATTTTATTTTATTTAAGATTTTATTTATTTATTCATGAGAGACAGACAGAGAGAGAGAGAGACACACACACACACACACACAGGCAGAGGGAGAAGCAGGCTCCATGCAGGGAGCCTGATGTGTGACTCGATCCGGGAACTCCAGGATCATGTTCTGGGCTGATGGCAGGTGCTAAACTGCTGAGCCACCCAGGGGTCCCATGACCACAATTTTAAACAGACAAATGCCTCCTTCTCATTTGTCTGTTTAAAATTGTGGTCATGGGACCCCTGGGTGGCTCAGCAGTTTAGCACCTGCCATCAGCCCAGAACATGATCCTGGAGTTCCCGGATCGGCGCTGAGGTGGACACTTGACGGGATGAGCACTGGGTGTTTTTCTGTATGTTGGTAAATTGAACACCAATAAAAATTAATTAAAAAAAATAAACAGACAAATGTTTAATATATATATATCTGGTAAATGAAAAAAATAATGGTAGTTTTTCAGAAAAATATATGAAATGTATACTTAATGCAATATCACAGAAAACAAAATTCTGAAATTTTCATTATATGCAGATGTGAAAGCCTCAGAAAAAGTTTTATTTAAATATACCAACTACAGGGCAACCCGGGTGGCTCAGCAGTTTAGTGCCGCCTTCAGCCCAGGGCATGACCCTGGAGACCTGGAATCGAGTCCCATGTTGGGCTCCCTACGTTGAGCCTGCTTCTACCTCTGCCTGTGTCTCTGCCTCTCTTTCTGTCTGTGCCTCTCATGAATAAATAAATAAAATCTTTTAAAAATAAATAAAGAAATATACCAACCACAAAAAAATTTGCAAAATCGGATTAATAAAAAAAATCAATATTTTATTTTTTATGAAATAAATAGTATTTTATTAAATTTGTTTTCAAACAAGGAAGCAGAAAGTAACTTATCAGTTTAGCAATATGCTTAATTAACACATGATTTATTATATTATTGATACATTATTAGGGCATTTTTAAATTTGAAAATGTGACATTAGAAACAATATGAGGGTAATGCTTTACTAAATTAACATGGGGAAAAATTATACTTTATCATGTATGTCTCATAATAGTAAGATACAATTCCATATAGATTGTAATAGCAAGAAGAGACTTTAGTCTTCTGTTTATGCTTATAAAATATTTCCTTGAATATTTGTTTTATAAAAATTAGTAATTGTATGAACTTATTAGGGCAAATACTCAAATTTGTGTATCAAATGTTCCAATTTGAGATGTTCTATATTGATTGAGTTAATGGCCCATAACTTTGTTGCATTTTTCATTCTGATTCCAGGTTTAGCCTTGAGACTTGCCTTGAAAATTCCATATTAGTAGACCCAACACTAGGAAAGGCTACTTTGAGAGTACTTGCTCTCTTGTGTCTAGGCCATCACCTCGAGAACATACTCAGGCTAGTCTGCTGCATGGTAAGTGATGTAAATATCAGAGTCAAGTTACCCTAGTTTTCTGTGCCAACGCCAGCTTTGATGCACAAACAGGCAGATATGTGAGTAATCTGAATAATCCAGATAAGAAATAATGTTATCTGGATAAGAACAGGAACAGGCCAACCACCCCAGAGGCAAACAAGTTATTGTCTATGCCACTGCAGTCTCATAGGGCTTGTTTTTGTTGTTGTTCTTATCATTGGATAACAGATATCAAAGTACACACAAAAAAGTTACAGTGCTTATTTCCATGTTCCTTTTGGGGTTTCAGGGCAACCCACTAATCTTATGCCATTAAATCACAAACATAGATTTTTTGAAATAATTTGGTAATAATTAATTCAAGCTCAATTTATCACTACTAAAATAACTGAAAAGACCATGGTAGCAGTGAAAGGATTGATAATGTCCTTTTTGTGTCCTTATGGCAAACCAAAATTTGACCTCATGAACTATTCTGTTGATATCCCAGAGGAATTCTCTCAAATGTTTTCCCTATAGATTTCTTTTTAGTTTTTCCTCCAAGAGCTTTTAGGAATTCACTAGCAACAAATAGAGATAAATCTATTTTCACTTGCAATGTCTGATTTTCTCCTGGTAATTACTGGGCCCTTAAATTTGGAATTCACTGGAAACCTAAAGACATAAGCAAAAGCCTTTCCTTCTCCTTTTCTAAGGTTATGTAGTATAAGTATCTTGGACCAACTAAGTCAGTTTAATTTGTCCTAAAACATATGCATATCGTTCCAAGCTTTATCATTAATACCATTTTATAAACGTTGAAAAATCAAAATATATATTCATTTTTTCTCAAACAGTAAGTTTCAGTGTAGTGGCCTGGTAGTATATGTAATTAAATTCTGAACAGGTTGAATCAAGTAATTTAAAAATATATTAAAGTTATTTAAAAATATGCGTATTTACATATTGGGGTGATGTAGGATGAAAACTGGCCCCAAAATATGTCCACATCTTCACTTCTTGAGCCTGTGAATGTTATCTTATATGGCATGAAGGCCTTTGCACTAAGGGGGGCACATGATGAGATGAGCACTGGGTGTTATAGTATATGTTGGCAAACTGAATTTAAATAATTTTTTTACAAATGGACTTTGCAAATATGATTGAGTCAAGGATTTTGGAAATGAGAGATTATCTGTTACCCCTCCCTGGTGGATCTGATGGAATCACAAGGGTCCTTATAGGAGGGACGTAGGAGTGTCATATCCAGAGGCAAAGAGGATATGATATAGGACATAGAGATGGGACTGATGCACGTGGAAGATGGAAGAAGAGGTCACTAGCGAAATCATACACACAGCTACCAGAAGCTGACAAAGGTGAGCAAGGAACTTCTCTCATCAGAACCTCTAGAGGAAACCAGTCTTGTCGATATTTAGATTTTACCCCAGTGAAATCACTTCGATACTTCTGATCTCCATAATGGTAACATAATACTTTGTGATATTATAATCCGCTAAATATGTAATAATGTAATATGGTATGGCACCAATGAGAAACTAACATGAGGCTGTGGACTTTATATGTCTATTACCTGCTATTTTAAGACAGTGTTTATTTTTATTTATCTATCTATCATCTATCTATCCATCTATCATCTATTTATCTGGGTGTTTTTGTTTATTTATTTATTTTTCCTTCATATTTTGGTTGTTTCTGCTTCTGACATTCCAGTGTTGACTTCATAAATGTTTGGACTTGAAATCCATTACCTCCTCACATAGTTGGATCATGGAGTCATAGCAAGTGAGTCTGATTCACACATGGTTCTCAAAGCTATAAATACTATTACACTTGATCCTTAAACAACACAGATTTGAACTGTCCAGGTCCAATTATATACAGATTTTTAAAAATAAATACAATATTGTACTATGAATTTATTTTATCCTCCTTATGTTTCTTTTAATAACATTTTATTTTCTCTAGCTTACATTATTTTAAGAATACGGTGTATGACAATAATATGCAAAATATGTGTTAATTGACCATTTATGAGTAAGGACTCCAGTTAATAGTAGTATCGTTTAGTAGTTAAGTTTTAAGGGAGTCAAAAGTTATATATTTATTTTTGGCTGTGCAGGGATCAGTGCCCCTAATTCCCACATTGTTCAAGAGTCAACTGTACATAGAGTTCTCTGAGAAATGCGATACAAGAACTCATTTGAGGGAATTTCCCTGGGATGTTTAGGTTTGGCACAGATTATAGTAGTTGAAAGATTTTTGCCTTATTATTAAAATTTTGTTCCAGTTGTTTTATGTAATACAAATTTCCTGTCTGTCTACACTTGATGTAATTTGCTGTAAATTTTACAAATTTTTCTAGACTTGTATGAAGCAACATTTCCTTGTATTTGTCTTTAATGTACTATTAATCTTTCCTCAAAATGTTCTCCTTAATCATACTACACTATATAGCAAAGAAGCCTGTGTTCTTCTACAATATAAAATATCTTGACCATTTTGACAATTTGTCTTACTTTCTTTTACAAAATCAGAGATAAAAGTTTTCTGACCAAACTCATAAATTTATGTCTTCTCACACTTTTGTAGAGCCATTTACTCTTCACACAAGACTTTCAGACTTGGTTTCTTTATTTCTTTCTTTCTTTCTTCTCTTTGTTTCTTTCTTTCTTTCTTTCTTTCTTTCTTTCTTTCTTTCTCTTTCTTTCTTCTTTCTTTCTTTCTTTCTTTCTTTCTTTCTTTCTTTCTTTCTTTCTTTCTCTTCCTTCCTTCCTTCCTTCCTTCCTTCCTTCCTTCCTTCCTTCCTTCCTTCCTCTTCTTCTTCTTCTTCTTCTTCTTCTTCTTCTTCTTCTTCTTTCTTTCTTTCTTTCTTTCTTTCTTTCTTTCTTCCTTTCTATTTCTTTCACTTTTAATAGAATAAATTTTGGACAAAGCTGTGTATTGGACAAACATGTGCCTTATTGCTTTTATACTTTTCTAGCAATCAGACATTATCGCTTTCCTTCCTAAAACAGATCTTCTTTCTGTAACACCTATCATCCTTGACTTCATTCCAGAATTATCCTTATGTTTGCATGAGCTCTCCAACAAGATATGAGTTGATCTGTAATGAACTATGTTGTTGGCAGAAAACCAGAGGGGATCTCCCAGGGAGTCATTATAGTTTATTTTTTTTTAATTTTAAATTTTTTTTATTTTTATTTATTTATGATAGTCACAGAGAGACAGAGAGAGAGGCAGAGACATAGGCAGAAGGAGAAACAGGCTCCATGCACCGGGAGCCTGATGTGGGATTCGATCCTGCATCTCCAGGATCGCGCCCTGGGCCAAAGGCAAGCGCCAAACCACTGCGCCACCCAGGGATCCCAGTCATTATAATTTAAAGAGAAATATTCAGTCATAAACTTTTTCAAAATTAAAATAATAAAACTTCACAGCTAATCACATGTGATAAGGAGGTTATTTTGGATACATTTTCCCTGTGTTAAACCTTAAACCACTCCAATAGTTTATATAACTGAACTTCTTCCCTTTTAAGTAGCTTAAAATAATTTGAGTCCGTGGGAATTCTCTTAAGAATAAGCTGCATGTATATAGTGAGAAACCATTTTAATTACACATAATGATTAATTCAAAGCCCCGGAATGAAAGCACCTTTAGGTAAAAACAAAACATTGGTCCTTATCTTGTGTGTAATGCTAAGCATGCACACAGAAAGAGATAGCTTATTATACACTCATTGTATATGTTTTCCCTTGAATTACTTTATAGTGCTTTGTTAATTTTCTAATTCAGTGAATTCAGATAAATTTATCAGAGATTTTTTTCTAAAATTCTCAATAATTAGAAGTAAATATTCCAGATAAAGGTTAAAATTCATAACTAGTGTTGGCAATTGTATTTTTGAAGTGTTTTATAATTTCTATCAAGATGCTACAGCACCTTTGGTTTTAAGGGTGCAACATCACTACGTTGAAAGTTTGTTGATAGAATAGGGAAACACTTCTTGACATATTCTCATTTTTCAAACAAAATTATTGTGGCTTGCTACCCATATTGCTGGGTCTTCCCATTTCCTAATATTCATTAACTAAGTGCCCTTTACTGCCAGTCAAATCACATAGATGATGACATCCAGAGAGCAGCATTTCTCAGACACATTAAAGTTGCAACTTTGGCAGAGGTAAAAAATGTTGATATTCTGAATCAAAGAAGTTTTCTGAGTGGAAATCAATAGTCAAGTTCTCATAGCAAAACAGGAGTGTAGGGATTGCAGATAACACATTCTAAGTTGCATTTGAGTTTACTCAGAAGATATATCCATGGTATGAATATGTGTGTGTATGTGTGTGCGTCTGTGTTCATGGCATGTCTTGTCCCACCACAAAATATTAGCCTACAGTCTAAGCATTTGTATTTTATATGTTATATGCAAGTTGACATTTCATGAAGCTTCAAAATTTCTCTTGTATGGAATGACACTTAGTTGCTTCTGGTTATTAATTCCACTAGGTTTCTGTTTTGTTTAAACAAGTACAATCTTAAGAGTTTGTTTATAGTTTCAATGTTTGGAGCCAAAGGTCCTTATAAGGATGTCTTCTCATAATGGCTTCTTTGAGAAGAAAACGGAAATAGATATACAGTAAGGATCTAGTTTTTCTTGTTGCTGTTGTTGTTATTGCAAATAAATATCAAAAAAGAATGAGGGGAAAAAGGTTTAAGACTAAAAATAAAATCAGAGACTGCTTATCCTATCCTTCCTCTCCTGTTCTTTTTTGACCAAAATTCCTAAAGGACATGATCTTGCTGATCAGTTTTTCCTGGTGAATGTGAGGTTAGGTGAAACTGGAGATGGATGAAGTTAGAATCAACGACGTGAGTAAAGAAGCATGTTATTATGGGTGAGATTACTGAGAAGGAGCCTTGGAACTATATTTTTCCTGTTGCAAAACAATGTTTCTGAATTTAGCAGCATGCTATTCGTCTTCCATATTAAATAATTGTGAAATGAATATACACTTTCAAATACAAAAAACTCGGCTTTTTCTTTCAAAGGCCTTTGGTCTTTTGCTACTATAATGATATAATAATATAAATTAAAATATGGTAAGTGTCATGTTCCTATGGTCCTACTTCTCATGAGTAACTACCTATTTTCAGATAGTCATGCAGCCTTAAGAATAAATCATATATATTTTCATCTAGAAACATTCCTGCTGACAATTACTCATTATTCATATCAATCTGAACATTTTTAGTGTGCTCAGAATTTATAATCATATACATAAAATATTCTCAATGCATTATTACTCATAAGAATGTGTTAAAGCTACAGATCACATCACACATAATATATGCATTGAGTGGTAACAGCATCTTCAGTGTGAATTATATTTACATATTTATATATTTATTTAGATTGGAATAAATTATCAGTTTTGGCAAATTTTATCTAATATAATATCCTTAAGGATATCCTAAGGATAGCTTGTTAAAAAATTTTAATAACGTATATAACCTAGAAAACCTATTTTTTAAAGTACTTCAGTTTCCAATGCTATGTAATAAATGTTGGCCAAATAATTAACATTAAACATATTTCTTTTTCACAGAACTTATTAAAAAGAACCGAAATTTGTATTTACTGTACTTAACATATATGAAACTGCTTAGATATTTGGATACTTAGCGTATAATTTAGAAATATGACACAAAGAAGTAATTTAATAATAGTTTAATAGTTTAGAGCATCATCTTTGATATCAAGCTACTTGAGTTGAAGTCTTAACACTTAAATTTATTATCAAGGTGACCTTGTAAATGTGGATAATACTATAACATAAGCCAAAGTTTATTGTGAGAAGGGAATTATATGTATAGTTCTTAGAAATACTGACCTTGAGAAAAAACTCTTTAAACTATTTTTACTTTGCACTACTTTGTAACATTTTTGTCCTGTTATCATTTTTATATTTTCTTTCATTTTTTTCAAATTTGCAAATTAGATTACCCTAACATCTTATTTAAGATCTTATTTATATTGCTGAAATATGCTGTTAACATTCAATTGTTCCTTATTCCCAAATACTACCAGTTGAGGTTCTAATGAGTCAGCTGTCTAGGAAGCTGTCTAAATAGAGCATTTAAAATGCCATTGTTCATGAAACATTGTTCATGAATGTAAGCAACAGCACCCTAGTGTAGTTCTGTCTATTAAACAAATCAAGACTAACATTCCTCATATTAACAGACTATGAATGGAAATGTACTGATTCTAATGAGGGCTTTACCTTTGTTATTTAAAACAAAAGACAGACAAGACATAATAGTACCTCCACAGATCTAAACAACATTTTAAATTTTTGATAAATGTAGTTATTATTAGTATAGGAGTCGGATCTAGATTGACCTTGTTGGACATATGTAGATGAATCATGATTATGACATGGATGATGAGACTTAAAACCTATTTGTTTTGCTTTTCCTTAATTTTTAATAGCCTTTATAGGATTTCTACAGTTATGTCTGTCTTATTGCTACTATACATACATTAAATTTTCATGCATCACTTATATACATTTAGAAGAGACAGTGCTTTCTAATTAAAGTATGGCTTTGGAATGGAGAGTAGAATACTATTATAATTTTTCTGTGTAACCCAATGCAAGATAAATGGTGAAAATAACTTGTGGTGGGACGCCTGGGTGGTTCAGAGGCTGAGTGCTTGCCTTTGGCCCAGGGCATGATTCTGGAGTCCCAGGATCCAGCCCCACATTGGGCTCCCTGCATGGAGCCTGCTTCTCTCTCAGTCTGTGTCTCTGCTTCTCTCCTTGTCTGTGTCTCTCATGAATAAACAAAATCTAAAAAAAAAAAAAAAAAAGAAAATAACTTGTAGGTTTTCAAACAGCTCATTTTAACTCTTACTAAAATTCTATTGGTCCAATTACTTTGACTTTTGTATTGTTATTCATGTTTATACATTTTAAAAATTGTATATATTCCTTTTTTCCTACAAAACATTTTATTCTTTTAAAGATTTATTTATGATAGACATAGAGAGAGAGGCAGAGACACAGGAGGAGGGAGAAGCAGGCTCCATGCCAGGAGACTGACGTGGGACTCGATCCTGTGTCTCCAGGATCACGCCCAGGGCCAAAGGCAGGCGCTGAACCACTGAGCCACCCAGGGATCCTCTCCTATTGAAACATTTTAAAATCAGGTGAGCATTTGTGGTTCTAGGATTTAACAATAAAATTGTATTTTATAGATAAGCTTATGTTAGTCCTCTTCCCAAATGAGAAAAAAATGCATAGTACTACATTTTTATAATACTATTTTTAAAGCTTGTTACATTTAGTTCACAGAATTGTTCTTTATTTTTAAAGTATAACTATACTTTTATTAGTATAGTAAGTGTGGCAAGTGATAGTGGCTATTTTTTTTTTTTTGGTATGATGTTCTTTCTTTACAAATAAACAAACAACAAAAATAAATAAAACCAAAATCCCTAACAATTATACAGGTCAATTTCCTCTTTTTTTAAGGATTTTTGATATCTTATTGCTCTAGATGAAGCATAAAATTAAGAAGTCATTTGCATATTATAAATGTTCTCAATTGGTATGCTAAAGTTAACTCATTTCAAAACCTTTCCAGGTGACCAAAGGATTTGAAATACTATTACAGTTTAATTTGACAAATAGCCAATTAAATTGAAGAAGCCAAGAAATATATTTGTAGTGATATTTTTTAAATTCTAGGTATAAATCTAGTAGTGAATAATCACATCAAGCTGATTACAAACAAATAACAAGTTTCTTTCATATAGATACAAGATCACTGCCTTATGAGCCCATATTGGAATGTGTGCCCAGGGCAGTAAACCATTTAATTCAAGTAGTGACTAGGTACTGAAATGACTGAATAAAGAATGCATTATCTGTAGAAATATTTATAAAAGATGGAAAACATTGCTATAATTAGTAATTAAGTGATAATAATTTTGGGCTTCTTGTACATTCTTGTACATTTATTCCTTTAATAGTACCAAATTCCTACAATGATGTTAGAATTTCAAAGAATATTAACACAAAAGATTTAGGTGCCACACTGCTCTAGTCCATGGTGTGGCATGTGAATGTGCTTGTGTTAAGGCCACCTCAAAATAGTTCTACATACAATGCACAAACACACATATAGACTAATTATTGCAAAGGTATTAGGAAACTGAAACACAGACATGTGGAAAGTTAGGTGAAAAGATATGCATCAATAATGCTTTGCACCCTAGAAAGCATAACTTGCTCTATGTGGTAAGTGCTGGGTGTGTATTCAAAGGGATTATAATTGAGCATCTGCCTTCAGCTCAGGTTGTGATCCCCATGTCCGGGTCCAGAGACTGAGTCTCTTATTGGGATCCCGCAGGGAGCCTGCATCTTCCTCTGCCTGTGTCTCCACCTCTCTCTCTGTGTTTCTCATGAATAAATAAATAAAATATTAAACAAACAAACATGCACAGCCTAGGAGAAGAGGTATTGAGTAACCTATTAAAATACGGCAGGGGGGCAGCCCCAGTGGCCCAGCGGTTTAGCACTGCCAAAGGCCTTAAGTTAAGTGCTAGAAGGAAACTGAAGTCCTGTGCCAACACTAGTGTAATGTGGGCAGGCACAAAGAGATCTTAGGAGACCTAGAATTAAAACAGTGAGTCTCCCAGAGAGAGAGAAGAGAGAGAGAGAGAGAGAGAGAGAGAGAGAGTCAGTCTCCCAGAAAGAGAGAGCGAGCCCCAGACGTGATCCTGGAGACCCAGGATCGAGTCCCACGTCGGGCTCCCTGCATGGAGTCTGCTTCTCCCTCTGCCTGTGTGTCTGCCTCTCTCCTTCTCTCTCACTCTCTGCGCCTCTCATGAATAAATAAAATAAAATCTTAAAAATAAATAAATAAATAAATAAAAATAAAATATGGCAGGGTCTAACTGCCAGATAGAAATAGAGGAAATGGTAATTTTCATTTTACTTTTGTAGTAAATAAATAAATAAATCTGGCTGTGATCCAAGTAAAATATAGATTATAAATTAATATATGGGAGGAAGCAGAATCTGGCAATTTTACTTCTGATTCACTGTCACTCCCAAACACCACATACACACACACACACACACACACACACACACACACACGCACACGCACACACACAGATATATATGAAAAACAGACCAAAGAAATCCACAAATGCATACACACACACAGGTGCACATGAAAGACACACAAATAATAATAATAAAAAATCACAGACACATACACACAACTATATAAAGAACTCTAAACTTTGAGACCAGAAAGAATTGGAAGGAAAAGTGGAAAAGATCCTAAGGACCACTGTGAAAGATGTATGCAAGTTCTACCCCAAACCTGGATTAAGATCCACAGGAATAGTAGATAATTCTCCAGGAAATTTGGGGATTCAGAAGCAGAGGAGATTTGTACCCCACTTCTTTCTGTGATTCTGGGCAATGGCAGGCTCCCAGGCCTTCTTTACATCACAGTGGTGAAATCAACAGAGGAGACACAGCTGAGTGGGACATAACTGTACCAAAGTGACAATATATAATTGTGAGGAAGCACTACTAACTACTGGCATTCTTCTAAGGAGAGGAGAGAGTGACCATAATTTAAGGTTCTGTCATGGATTGCACACAGAAATACCTGGGAGAGATAGCTAGCAGATTTGAGAGGTACTCTGTGCACATGTGTGCTGCCAGGAGATACAGAGTGGAAGATTAACTTGATAAGATGAAGATGAGAGTATCTCAGTGCTTGATTGTGCAGTAAAGTGAGGAGAGATTAAGAATTCATCCACGTGTTCATCTCAGCTGATGTAGGTTTAGAAAGTCATTGCCTTTCCAAAGACCAGACACATCTATTTGATATCATAATGCCAGATCGGACAACAGGACAAAGAAAAGAAAAATACTTAGAATTTTGAATTTATGATTACAAAATAACTCATTTTATTGCACTTCTCAGATATCACGTTTTTCACAAATTGAAGGTATCAGACTGCAGTGAAGGAAGTAACAACAGATGTGGTAGAAATAGCAGGAGAACTAGAATTAGAAGTAGAGCTGGAAGCTGTGACTGCATGGCTGCAATCTCATGATAAAAATCTAAAGGCTAAGGAGTTGCTTCTTATGGATGAGCAAAGAAAGCATTTTCTGGAGATGGAATCTACTTCTGGTGAAGATGCTGTGAAGATTGCTGGAATGACAACAAAGAATTTAAAGCATTACACAAACTTAGCTGATAAAGCAGCAGCAGGGTTTGAGAAGATTGACTCCAGTTTTGAAAGAAATTCTACTCTTCATAAAATGCTGTCCAACAGCATCACATGCCATAGTGAAACTGTTCATGAAAGGATGAGTCAATTGATGCTGCAGACTTGACTGTTGTCTCATCTTAAGAAATTGCCACAGCCATCCCTGCCTCCAGTGACTACCACTCTCGTCAGACAGCAGCCATCAGCTTCAGAGAAAGACCCTCCACCAGCAGAATGATTGTGACTTACTGACAGGTCAGATGATGATAGCATTTTTTAGCAACAAGGTATTTTTAAAATTAAGCCTCATACATTGCTTTCTTAGACAAAATGCTATTGGACAGGACACTAAATAGAACACAATTTAGTGTCAACATGACTTTTACATGCACTGGGAAATCAAAAATTGATTTAACCTCCTTGTAATGTTTTCTTTATTGTAGTGATCTGGGACCAAACCAGACCATATCTCAGAGGTAAGCCTGTAAATGTTTTACATTGAGGGTGACTTCCTTTATTTCTATTCAAAGGATAATATTTAGAAGAAATCCATTTAACTGACAAATATAAAAGAAAAAACAAAACATGTCCTTTAAAAATTTTTTTAAAGTTATTTATGGATTGGGATTGGGTGAAAAAGTCAGAATGCCAACATTACTGATATCAAAAATGAATACTCAGCAATAAACCTGTAAGAGTATGAGTTAACCAATAAAATATATTTAAATGCAGGTTGGTCATTGAGTTATACATTTTATTGTTCATTTTATAAATATAAATTTAAAAATCTATCAATGGAGCCATTAGAAATCGTAAAATATAACATGACAATATTTATTTAAAAATTGTCTTATTGGAAATTAACTTGTATAGCTTGCATAATCTGGAAAAAATATTGAATGACTCTAGAATATATTCTATTTTGCTCAGATTTCAATTCTTAGATTCCCCTTTAGGTCATTTTCAATAGTGATCACAGATTCTTTTTTTTTTTTTTTTTTTTTTTTTTTCGTAATCCATCCACCGCTACTCTTTTTTGTTCTAATTGTCCTTGGTCATGCTGATAATTATTTGGGTTTCAATAAGTACCGGGTATTCTTATTTTTGTGGAAAATGAAACTAACTAACTAACTAACTAACTAACTAAATAACTAACTAACTAAATAAATAAAGGCTTTTATTTCATTTAGAGTTCAGTTGCAAGCAGGATATAAAACTCTGGAGATCTTGCATTTGAGCACTGTGAAAAGATTACTTCCAAAGTTTTGTCATCAACTGCTAAACTAGGAGCCAAGCATGCCCAGATTATGTCAAGAGAAATGATTCCAATTCCAATATGAAGAGTTTGAAGAACCAGACAAGGGGATGATACCTGAATTATCGATTTTTGCATGTTATCTTTCATCATAGTAAAAACCCAAAAAGTGATTTAAGTAATATTATATTCTTTTTTGAGAGGGCAGTAAGTGACTCCAATGACACTACTTATAGTTTGATCAGTAATACATAATAGGGCTCTTTCCATCATGATTTAAAAGCTTATTTCCTCTATTCTTCTAGAAGAAAAGAACAGCAGTTAGATTATCCCTCAGGAAGTGGTTGTTTGGGCAGATATAATAGAAAGGATACATACATACACATTGATAATAAGACTAAGTATACGCTTCAGTCTCTGCCAGTATTAAGCCATATCTGCCAGTAACAGATTGTAAGATTGTTATAATATTAACAGATGAGTAGAACAGTCATTATCATCTTCTAACAGGAATGTCTATGGGTCTCTCGGGAAGAGAGCTGAGGGAAAATATTTTGGTTAAGGTAGTGTTAAAGTATCTGAAGTTTATCTAGTTTTAACATTAGAATCCTATTTGCTTTCTATCATCTTAGAAGGTTTAGGATCATTTCAGCAGCGAGAATTGGGTATGAATGTATGTATGTATGGATGGATGGATGTATGAATGGATGGATGGATGTATTTAGGAGAGCAGCATACCTTTAGAAGACATAAGCCTGCCATATTTTCTGTTATTCTGGATGAACTGTGGCTAATTTATCCCTAATATGATGAGTTGTCTCAGTTTTTATTAACATCCATTTGAGATGATTTTTCAAGAGAGACATTTTATCTTTGCCAGATTATATCTTGGATTTTATAGTTTGATACTTTCCACAGTTTTCTTTCCTCTTAAAATTTCTCAATGCTAAAATCTAATGAATTGAGTCACATTTTTTAAAGTTTTGGTTTAAATTCTACTTAACATAGTGTGATATTAGTTTCAGGTGTACACTATAATGATTCCACTATTTCGTACAACACCTGGTGTTCATCACAACAAAGCACTCCTTAATCTGCATCACCTACTTAACCCATCTCCTCACCTACATCCCCAGTGGCAACCACCTGTTTGTTTTCTATAGTTAAGAATCTGTTTCTTGGCTTGCATCTCTCTGTCTTTTTTCCCCCTATGCTTGTTTTGCTTCTTAAATTCTACACATGAGTGAAATCGTATGGTTGTTTGTCTTTCTCTGACTGATTTACTTCACTTAGCATAATCTCTAATTCTATTCATGTTATTGCAAATGGCAAGATTTCATTCTTTTTATGGCTGAGTAATACTCCATTTTTGTGTGTGTATATGTATATACATATACACACATATTTATGTATATATACATACATATATACACACATACACACATACACACGTGTATATATATATATATATATGTATACAATATATAGGTGTGTTTGTGAGTATGTGTGTGTATGTGTGTACCACCTCTTCTTTATGCATTTTTTACAGTCAGTGGACATTGGGCAGTTTCCATAGTTTAGCTATTGGAGATAATGCTGCTATAAATATTGGGGTAATGTATCCCTTTGAATTAGTAATGTTGTATTCTTTGGGTAAATATCTAGTAGTACAATTGCTGGATGATAGGCTGGTTCTATTTTTTAAATTTGCAAAGAAACTCCATATTGTTTTCCAGAGTGGCTGCACCAGTTTGCATTCCTACCAACAGTGCCAGAGGATTTCTTTTTCTCCACATCCTCACCAAAACCTTTTGTTTCTTGTGTTGTGTCTTTTCACCTGTCTATTGGTCATCTGTATGTCTTCTTTGGAAAAAATGTCTATTCATGTCTTCTGCCCATTTTTAATTGGATTATCCTTTTGGGAGGTGTTGAGATTTACAAGTTCTTTATATGTTGGATACTTCACTAGATATGTCATTTACAGATATCTTCCCCCATTTCATAGTTTGCCTTTTAGTTTTGTTGATTGTTTCCTCACTATGTAGAAGCTTATTATTTTGATGATGCCCCAGTAGTTTATTTTTGCTTTTGTTTCCCTTGTCTCAGGAGACATACCTAGAAGAAAGTCATTATGGCCATCATCAAAGAGATTATTTGCTGTGTTCTCCTCTAGCATTTTTATGGTTTTAGGTTTCATATTTAGGTCTTTTAATCCATTTTGAAGTTATTTTTGTGTTTAGTGTAAGAAAATGGTCTGGTTTCTTTTTTTTTTTTTTTCTTTTTTTTTTTTTTGCATGTAGCTGTCCAATTTTCTTTTTGAAGAGACTGACTTTTTTCCATTGGATATTCTTATTGTAATCTTATTACAAACAATCTTGTTTTTGGTGCAGTTGTAAATGGGTTTCCTTAATTTCTCTTTCTGCTGCTTCATTATTGTTGTATAGTAATGAATATATTTTGGTATATCAATTTTGTATCCTGAGACTTTACTGAATTTTTTAGCCATTTTAGCTGTTATTTGATGTAATCTTACGGATATCATGTTGTCTGCCAATAGTGAAAGTTTCACTTCTTACTTGCCCATTTGAATGCTCTTTCTTTTCTTTCTTTCTTTCTTTCTTTCTTTCTTTCTTTCTTTCTTTCTTCTTTCTTTTTTCCTTTTCTTTTTCTTTTTTTCTGATTGCTGTACTTAGCTCTTCAGGTACCATCTTAAATAACACTGGTGAGAATGGACATCCCTGTCTTGTTCCTGACCAAAGAGGAAAGCTCTCAGTTGTTGCCCATTGTGGATGATAATAGCTGTGGTTATTAACATATGGCCTTTATATTGTTGAAGCACGTTTCTTCTCAGCCTACCTTATTGAGGGTTTTCAATCATGAACGGATATTGTACTTTGTCAGATGCTTTTTCTGCATCTGTTGAAATGATCACATGGTTCTTATCCTTTCTTTTATTAATGTGGTGTATCACCCTGATTGATTTGTGAATATTGACCCAAGCGTGCAACCCAGGAATAAATCCCATTTGATTATGATGAGTGATTTTTTTAATGTATTGTTTTGGATCCGGTTTGCTAGTATTTTATTGGGAACTTTTGCATCCGTGTTCATCAGGGATATTGGCCTGTAGTTCTCTTTTTTAGTAGATTTCTTAGTAGAATCTTTATCTGGTTTTGGTATCAGGGTAATACCGGCCTCATAGAATGAATCTGGAAGTTTTTCTCCCTTTTCTATTTTTTTTGGAAAAGAATGAGAAGAATAGGTATTAGCTCTTGTTTAAATGTTTGGTAGTTTTCGCCTGAGAAACCATCTGGCCTTGGACTTTTGTTTGTTGGGATTTTTTTGATCACGGATTCAACTTCTTTGCTGGTTATCAGTTGTTCAAGTTTTCTATTTAGTTTGATTGGTTTATCTGTTTCTAGGCATTTGTCCCTTTCTTCTAGGTTGTCCAATATGTTGGCATGTAGTTTTTCATAATATTCTCTTATAATTGTTTGTATTTCTGTGGTGTTGGTTGTTTCTCCTCTTTCATTTGTGATTTTCTTTGGGTCCTTTCTCTTTTCTTTTTCATATATTTGTCTTGCAATTTCAGAATATGTTGTAATCCATTGCCTATAAATAGCCAATGAGTCCTAATAATACTTTTTAGATGGTTGGCCTTGGATAATCCTCAAATATTTAAGCTTTTCCTTGAAGAAGAATCTCTCTTCCATTGACAGGATATAGCTAATATCATGGAAGTTTTATAAAATTTTAGGTTTTACTTGGAGATCATGTATTCATTATCAGTTTTTAAAAAAGGTTATATTAAGAAAAAATTAAAAACAAGTTCTAGACATTCTCATAACTCTATAGATCAGAAGAATTAAAAAGTCAATGCCTCCATATTAAATCAGTGGAAATTACGAGGAAATTATTTTTAATTTTCTGTTTTAATCTTTTTTAAATAAGATGGGATTTCTTCGCCTATTCAGCTTGCTATAACAAAGCACCAGAGACTGTGTAGCTTATAAAAATTAAAAACAAAACAAAACAAACAACAACAAAAATCCCATACCAGAATATTTCCAAATACAGGAATTCCAGTGTTCCAAATAAGAACACAAGGAGACCCACTGCAAAACACATTATAATTTAAATGAAAATGTTAAAGACAAGAAGAAAATATTAAAAATAACAAGAGGAAGCCAATTGTTAAATACAAAGAAACTCCCATAAGACTGCAAATTTTTCAGCAGAAGCTGAAAGAAAAAATTCCAATCAAGACTACTCTACCCAGTAAAGTTATTGTTCAGAAGTGAAGCTGAGATAAAGAGTTTTTCAGAGAAGCAAAGGCTAAAAGAGTTTATCACTACTAAACTAGCCTTACAAAATGTGTTAAGGGATTTAGGCTAAAAATAAGGGTGCTAATTGGTAACAAGAACATATATGAAAGAATAAATCTCAATGGAAAGGTAAAGGTAATAAAGGTAGTGGATTAATTATTTATAAAACTAATATTAAGGTTAAAAGACAAAAATAGTAAAAAATAATAACTATCATTACCACAATTTGTTAAGGGATACACAAGATAGAAAGATTTAAAATGTGATATCAGGAGCATAAAATGTTTTAGGTGGGGAGGAATAAATATGTTGAATTTACAATGGGATCAAACTGAAGTTCTTATCAACTTAAAATAGACTATTACAGATATAAGTTGCTACATGTAAACCTCATGATAACTATGAAATAAAAACATTTAGTAAATACACAAGATAAAAAGAAAGGTATGTAAGCATAACACTAAAGAAAGTCATCAAACCACAGAGGAAGAGAGCAAGAGAAGAAAGACGAGCAAAGAAGAACAACAAAAACAGCCAGAAAACAATTAACAAAATGGCAATAAGCACATATCTATTAATAATTTACTTTAAATATAAATGGACTAAATCCTCCATTTGACCAACATAGAGTGACTGGGTGAATTAAAAAAGAAAGAGAATAGAAAAAAAAACTGTCTATAAGCTGCCTACAAGAAACTGACTTTAGATGTAAGGACACACACATACTTAAAGAGATGGCATGGACAGATACTTCACGTAAAAAAAATAAAAAGAAAACTAGAGTATCTATTCTTCTATCAGCCAGGTTGGCTTTAAAATAAACTGTAATAAAAGACAGAAGGGTGTTACATAATGGTAAAGGGGTCAATCCAGCAAGAAGACATAACATATATAAATATTTATGCACCCAGCATAGGAGTGCCTAAACATATGAAGCAAATATTAACACCTAAAGGGAGAAATAAATGGCAAAATTAAAATACAAGGGGATTTTAATAGTCCACTTACATCAATGAATAGGTCACCCAGATAGGAAGCCAATAAGGAAACATTAGCCTTAAATGACAAGTGAGATTAAATAAATTTAACAGATAATTTACAGAACATCCCATCTAAAAGCAATAGAATTCACATTCTTTTCAAGTACACAGGATTATTTTCCAAGAGACATTGTATGTTAGGCCCCTTAACAAGTCTTAATAAATATAAGAGGATTGAAATTATTTCAAGCGTCTTTTCCAACCACAGTGGTATAAAACTAGAAGTTAATTACATGAAGAAAACTGGAAAACTGACAAATATCGAAGTTAAATAACATGCCACTAACTAATTAATAGGTTAAAGAGAAATAGAAAACACTTGGGACAAAAAATAGAAATGTAAAATACCAAAATTAATGATATGCAGCTAAACAGTTTTTTTTTTTTTTAGATTTTATTTATTCGTTCATGAAAGACACACACACACAGAGGCAGAGACACAGGCAGAGGGAGAAACAGGCTCCATGCAGGGACCCTGACGTGGGATTCAATCCTAGGTCTCCAGGATCACACCCTGGGCTGAAGGTGGCGCTAAACCCCTGAGCCACCCAGGCTGCCCTAAAACAGTTCTAATAGGGAAAATTATAGCAATAAATGCCTACTTGAAGGAACAAGTCTCAAATAACCCGAAATTACATCTGAAGGACCTACCAAAAGGAAAAAAACCCAAAATTAGAAGAAATAAATAGTAAACATTAGAGCATAAGTGCATAAGTAAACACAACAGAAACTAAAAAGAAAATCAGAAAAAAATCAATGAAACTTAGAGTTGGTTCTTTGACAATATAAACAAAATTGGCAGATCTTTCACTAGACTCAATAAAAAAAGACAGAGAAGACTCAAATGGAATCAGAAATGAAAGAGATGTTACAATCGATACCACAGAAATAGAGAATCATAAGACGCTACTTTCATTAATTATATGCTAACAAACTAGACGAGCTAGAAGTAACAGATAAATTCCTAGAAACATAGGAATTTCTATTGCTGAATCATGATGAAATAGGAAATCTGAACTGATTGATAATTAGAAAGGAGATTGAATCCGTAATCAAAAATCTCAACACAAAAGATTAGGAGCAGAAGACTTCACTGGTAAATTTTACCAAGCATTCAAAAATTAATACCAATCTTTCGAAGGAGAAGAAGAAGAAGAAAGAAGAAAAGAAGAAGAAGAAGAAGAAGAAGAAGAAGAAGAAGAAGAAGAAGAAGAAGAAAGAAAGAAAGAAGAAAGAAGAAAGAAGAAAAGAAAGAAGAAAGAAGAAGAAGAAAGCAGCAGCAGAAGAAAGCAGCAGCAGGAGCAGTAGAGGGAGAAACTCTTCCAAACTTATTTAATGAGGCCAGTATTACCCTGATACCAAAACCAGATGAGGATGCCATAAAAAAAGAAAATTATAGGCCAAGATCCCTGATGTATATAGGTACAAAAATTCTCATTAAAATATTAATAAACCAAATTCAGTAATACATTAAATGCTCATACACGATGATCAAGTGGGATTTATTCCAAGAATGCAAGGATGTTTTGACATTCACAGCAGTTCATGTGATATACCACATTAACAAAATACAGAACAAAAGTCATATGATCTCAAAAAATGCTAAAAAGCCTTGACAAAATTCAACACACATTTGTCATAAAAACACAAAAAGCAGGTATAGAGGGAATGTACCTCTACATAATAAAGGTCACAAAAAACAAACTCACAGCTAAAGTTATATTCAGTGAAGAAAAGAGGATTTTTTTTTCAGAAACAAGACAAGGATCCCCATTCTTGCCACTTTTATTCAGCATTATATTGGAAATCCTTAGGCAAGGAAAATATATCAAAATCATCCAAATTGGAAAGGAAGAAGTAAAACTGTGACTATTTGTAGATGACATGGTATTATAGGTAAAAACCCTAAAAGAATCCATCAAAAACCTGTTTGAACTAATAAATGAATTCAGTTAAGGTGCAGGATAGAAAGTCAATAAATCAATTTTACTTCTATACACTAGTAATTAACTAGCAGAAAGAGAAATTAAAACAACTCCATTTACAATTGCATTAAAAAAATAAATAAATATTTAGCTCAAGAGGTGAAAAACCTGTATATTGAAGTATACAAAACATTGATGAATGATATTGAAGATGATACAAATAAATGGTCAGAGATTAGAAGAATTAATTTTGTTAAAATGTCCATATTACCCAAAGGAATCTATGGATTCGAGGTAATTCTTATCAAAATCCCAATGGCATTTGTCACAGAAATAGAACAAACAATCCTAAAATTTGAATGGATCCATAAGAGACCCTGAATAGACAAAACAATATTGAGAAAGAAGAGCAAAAATGGAAGCATCGCTCTCCCTGAATTCAAATTTTATTACAAAACAGAGTAGTATTGCCATAAAAACTGACATCTAAATCAATGGAATAGAATAGATAGCTCCTAATATAAACATGCAATTAATTTATGACAAAGGAGCCAAGAATAAGCAATGAGGAAAGGATAGTCTCTTAATAAATTGTGTTGGGAAAATTGGACAGTCACATGCAAAAGAATGAACTTACACCATACACAAAAATTAACTCAAAATGAATTAAGGAGTTGAACATAAAACCTGAAACCATAAAACTAGAAAAAAATATCAGTGGTAAGCTCCTTGATATAGTCCTTGGTGATAATTTTTTAACATGATAGCAAAAGCAACAAAAACAGAAGTAAACAAGTGAGACTTCACCCAGGTAAAACTCTTCTACACAGTAAGGCAACCACCAAGAAAATGAGACAACCTATTAAAGAACAGGAAATATTTACAAATTATATATCTGATAAGAGGATTGTATCCAAAATATATAAAGAACTCCTAAAATTCAATCACAAAAACGAAGCATCTGCTTAAAAAATGGACAGATCTGGGGCACCTGGGTGGTTCAGTCAATTAAGTGTCTCCCTTTGGCTCTGGTTATGATCCCAGGGTCCTGGGATGGAGCCCCATGGTGGGTTCCCTGCTCAGCACGTAGTATGCTTCTCCATCTCCCTCTGTCCCTCCCACTTTATTCTCTCTCTCTCTCTCTCTCTCTCT
Source organism: Vulpes vulpes (assembly GCF_048418805.1). Lineage (NCBI taxonomy): Eukaryota > Metazoa > Chordata > Mammalia > Carnivora > Canidae > Vulpes > Vulpes vulpes. The sequence continues at coordinate 49,879 of NW_027325677.1, forward strand.
CAAATAAATAAAATCTTTTTTTTAAAAAGACAATAAATAACAAATATTGGCAAGGATGCAAAGGAAAAGAGAACCTTCATGCACTGTTAGAAGGAATGCACATTCGTGCAGCCACTGTGGAAAACAGTATGGAGATCCCTCAAAATTTTAAAATAGAATTATCCTATATTTTAGCATTCTACTTCTGGCTATTTATCCAAAGAAAACAAAAGCACTAATTTGAAAAGATATTGCACCTCTATGTTCATTGCAACATTATTTACAATTGTTAAAATATGGAAACAGCCTAAGTATTTATGAATAGATGGATGGCTAAAGATATAGATGTAGATATAGAAGTTGGAAATAGTTCAGATTTAGCTCCAGACCATTACAATAAAGTGAATATTGGAAAAAGGAAGTCAAATGAAATTTTTGGTTTCCCATTGAATATAAAAGTTATGTTTACACTATAATGTAGTCTATTAAGCGTGCAATAGCATTATGTCTAAAAACAACAGTGTATACACCTTAATTAAAAAATACTTAATGGCTAAAAATGCTATTATCTGAGCTTTCCACAAGCTATAATCACTGATCGTAGATCACCATAATACATTTAATAATAATGAGAGAATTAGAGATATTATGAGAATTAACAAAATACGGAACAAGGACATGAAGCGAATTAATGCCATTGGGAAAATGGGGCCAATCGACTTGCTTGATGCAGGGTAGCCAACGCCTTCAATTTATTAAAAAATGCAATATCTGCAAAGTGCAATAAAGTGAAATATAATAAAATGAGATATGCCTGTACAGTGGAATATTATCCAGCCATTAAAAAGAATGAAATATTGCCATTGGCAATGAAATGGACTTCAAGGGCATAATGCTAAGTGAAATAAGTCAGACAGAAAAAGACAAATATAGTATGATATTTCTTATATGTGGAATCTAAATGAAAAAATAGTCTCATAGACACAGATTTGTGGTTGTCAGAAACAGGGGTCAGAGGGTAGGAAAAATGGGTGAACTGTTTTGCTCTTTTGTATGTTTAGTTTAAAAAATTGATTTTTTTAAAAAGGAAAAAATAGATTTATATTTTACTGTTCTGAATGTTGGGATGTCAAGATCAAAGCACTGGCAGACTTGTTGTCCTAGGAGGGCCCAATTTTGGTTCATAGATGGTGTCTTCTTACTATGTCCTGACATGGTGGAAGGGGCAAAGATCCCTGTGGAGTATCTCTTTCTAGAGTACTAATCCTATTCAGAGGGGTTATCCACTTTGAAGACCTAAGTATCTCCCCAAAACTCCACCTCCTAATTCAATTACATTGGTCCTTAGGTTTCAACATACAAATTTTGGGTGGACTCAAACATTCAGACCATAGCATTGAGCTTTATGAAAATTTTGATGCCTTAGTGTTCAAAGTATTTGGTTATAATATGTGAATTTGCATAATATTGGCTGTCATGATTGACTCCACATCTGAACATCCTGTCAAAGTGCAAATTTTCCTTCAAGTGGCATTATATAGGGCATAGTGAGATTGCAAACCGTTAGCAAACAATACATGATTATTTAGCCAACTGAAATAATTGATTCTCAACTATACTCTCAACCATGAGGCCTTTAACCAAAGGACAAGGTACTGCTAAGACAGTACAAAGAATACTATTTTCTATAAAAAGATATTTGTGTGTACCTGAGGCTTTCTGTGAGTTCTATCTTAATAAAATACTAAGGTAGCTTAGTCAATATTTTGAGATGACAATTCAGGCTTTAAATGCTTTTGTTTTTATTATCCTACCTTGGTTTATGGGACCGTTACTCCAGTTAGATCTATGAGATCAAGGTTTCGTTGCAGAAGCAATTAATTTTGTTAGTCTTAAAGGAGCAGATATCAGATCAGTGGCTATTGCTTAATTGGTAATACTCTTTTTGAGTACTTATTTAATTGAATTTAATACTGTTTTGAGTACTTATTTTCTAGGATACATTCTATGTGGTCATGCATATACTTTAATTCCTCTGAATCAGTGACTCTCCATATAATTTGATGTTTTCCTTATTAAATGTCTTATATTGCATCTTAGTCAATTGACCAAACTTCCTTAAACTTGGAAATCTATTTCTATTGTTGTCACTAGACTCATTTTGATATTGGAAATCTATTTCTATTGTTGTCACTAGACTCATTTTGATATTGGAAATCTATTTCTATTGTTGTCACTAGACTCATTTTGATATTGGGAGAAAGTTTCATGAAGAGACTCTCTAAGCTATTATCAAGTCTTATTTCTATATTTAGCTGTTCTTGAATTTATAGAACTCTAATTATATCATGCTAATATGATCTATGTAGTCATCACTATTTATCCATTTTTCTCATCTGATGACTCAATAGATGAATTAAGTGATAAAGATCATGCAGTTCTAAGCAATACATTTGTAATACAGTTCTGAAATCAGTTGTGAATTTAATTCTATCTTTTTTATTCTAGAAAAGTCTTTGCAGTGGAATGAAGTGCAATTTTGATTGCACAGCATTGTTGTTTTTTTTTTTTTTTTGGCTTATTTTTCTTCAAGGGAAATTGGATATTTCCTTCAGTAGGACTATCTAAGAGAAGGAAAATGTTGAAGACTGAAGGAGTGTTAGCAGCACACTGAAGTGTTAGAGAAAGATACAAGGAAGAGACAGATCTAAGGATATTATTACAGATTTGCTGTTGGACTTGAAAAAAGAAAAAGAAGCCAATAATGGTACAAAAATTTTTAGGCTGAGCAAACAAATGGATGAAATTGTCATCAACTAAGATGGGAAAGAATGTAAGGGGAGCCAATTCAACATGGTACATTGGAGATGTTGCCTAGATTTTCAAGTAGATGTCCAGAGGAAGCCATTGAATAGTTAAGTCTGGAGTTGAAAAGTCTGGGACTCATGGACACAGAGATGTACTTACTGCTCCAAGACTGGGTAGATCACCGAGGGATTAAGTTTGCAAACAAAATAGAAATAAGAAAAAAGCCCTGGGTCAATCCAACATTAGGAATGTATATTTATGCTATGCATCTTTGTGCATATAGCTCACCATTTCATGTTCATTACTTCTTTTCAAAGAATGTCTTGTGCTTCTTCTTCAGTTGTCAGAGTCCCATTATTTTTGAAAATTGATCTCTTTCTTTCACCCTCCTAATCAAGCTGGCACTATTGCCTCCATACTTTTCAGTTTCATTACTGTCTTGTTACAAATACATCCAGCAGTTAAGAGGGAACATTTGGTTTTTCTCCATCTGTATGTGTGTTAGTTTTGTTCTTACTGCTACGTTTTAACAGCTTAGATGGGTATTTGGTAAGGCTGAGTAGAAAAGGATCATTGGTATAATCAAAATAAAAAAACAAATTCCCACCCCCAAATATTTAGAAGTATATCATTAAATTGAACATTATGTCATGAGTAAAATAAAATGTACTACAAATGAGTTATTTAAAATTCTAATAGAAAATGTCTATTTTGTTGGAATTATTTAAAAAATTGCTATAGGGATCCCTGGGTGGCGCAGCGGTTAGGCGCCTGCCTTTGGCCCAGGGCGCGATCCTGGAGACCCGGAATCGAATCCCACATCAGGCTCCCGGTGCATGGAACCTGCTTCTCCCTCCACCTGTGTCTCTGCCTCTCTCTCTCTCTCTGTGACTATCATAAATAAATAAATAAATAAATAAAAAATTAAAAAAATGCTATAAATACAAATATAATAGTTCTGATATATATTAGGCATTTTTTTTCTAATTTGAGAATTACTTTTTAGACAATCACTAAACCTAGATAAAATAAGTTGAGGTTGCATCTTGTTATGCTAATTTTATCTTACATACAAGCTTTGAAATTTATTTTTAAAATATCAGTATATGTAAAAATGTCTTACTAATTTTTTGTTTATCGACCATCAATATCAGACATTAGAGCATTTCATATAATAGTAAACTACAATAAAGTTATTTTTAATCACTTAAAATAATTCTTGGTACCATATAATGTGATTACTGAGTCAAAAGATAAACATCATTCAAACACATATTTTCTATACTTTCAAGTAATTTTTTTATGAATTTATTTATTTATTCATGAGATACATGAATAAATGGAGAGAGAGAGAGAGAGAGAGAGAGAGAGGCAGAGACACAGGCAGAAGAAGAAGCAGGCTTCTTGCAAGGAGCCTGATGCAGAACTCGATTCCAGGACCCCATAATCATGCTCTGATCCAAAGGCAGATGCTCAACTTAATGAGCCACCCAAGCATCCCTCAAGTAATTCTTTAATTAAAATTTTGTGGGTTTTTTGTTAGGTTGGTTGTTTTTAGAGAGAGAACATGGGGGAGGGGTGGCAGAGAGAGAGAGCGAATATTAAGCAGACTCTATGTCCTGTGCCAAGCGTCTGACTGTGCCGAGAGTCTGACTCGGGGCTCAGTTTCACAACCCTGAAGTCACGACCTCAGCCTAAATCAAAAGGTGGATGCCTTAGTCTGAGCCACCCGAGTGTCCTTTAAAAATGTGTTTTGTTTTTTTTTTAAGAATTTATTTATTTATTCATGAGAGACACAGAGAGAGAGAGAGAGAAAGAGAGAGAGAGAGAGAGAGAGAGAGAGAGAGGAACAGACATGGGCAGAGGGAGAAGCAGGCTCCACGCAGGGAGCCTGACATGGGACTCGGTCTGGGGTATCCAGGATCACACCCTGGGCTGAAGGCAGCGCTAAACTGCTGAGCCACTGGGCTGCCCTAAAAATGTGTGTTTAATTGAAGAATTGCTTAGTATTACATTTTAAGAATGGATATATGATTCTCCTACTTTTTTTTTTTTAATACAGGAAAGCAGTGGCTTTTCTGTTCTCAAAATTTAGAATTTTCTTAGCCAACTATTAAGGACTGAATGTTTGTGTCTAATGCAAAATCCATATGTTGAAATCCCAGTCCACAATCTGATTGTATTTAGGAGATGGAGTCTTTGGGAAATTATTAGGACATGAGCGTGGAGCCCTCACAAATAAGTGCCTTTATAAGAGGAAACCAGAGAGCTTGCTCTCCCTCTTTCTTGTTCTCTGCCCTGTTGAAGACACAACTAGAACTTAGCTAATTGCAAACAGGGCACTGCATCTGGCATTGGTGCCTTAATCTTGGATTTCCTAGTCTCCAGGACTGTGAGAAATAAATTTCTCTTATTTAAACCATCCTTTTTTGGGTATTCTGTTATAGCAGCCTGAACCAACTAAGACAACAACATAATAGAATTTTCATTTATATAGATCAAGAGGGTGGAAAAAAGTTTGATCTTCCTTCTGGAATATCTTGAACATGGGCTTATAAAAGAGAATATTATTTTTTATTATATGCAACCATACCACATAAAACCTATCCCTTTTAAGTTTTACTCACTTTAAACATTATTTAAACTTCTAATCAGGAATATGAGATTGGGCTTTTCCTTATATAAAGTGAAAATTTGCATTTGAGGTACATTGGATTGATAAATCTTTATAATTAAGAGATAAAAATTATAGGGTTATGTGTGTGTATTCTCCAGATTACTTAGATATAGCAATAGTTTTCAACCCTAATATATCTTAGAACCACCTGGTGGTCTTACAAAAAATATTACTTTTGCTGACAAAAAAGTAAGTTAAAGGGGGAGAAGTGAAGACTGAGAATTGGTATAATTTACTAGAACTCCAAAAGATTTCATTGTGCAGTGAGGGTTAAGAACCGCCTGCCTAAGTACAGGTAGATAATGGGACAGCATTTCTTTTTAGTAAATCTTGCTTCTGGTGAGAGAGAGAGAGAGAGAGAGAGAGAGAGAGAATAGTTAGTATACGTTGAGGAAAGCTATTTTCTTTCCTTTGGTAAAAACATATTTGATCTTTGTCCTAGGAAGGAAACAAATGTTGAGACTGAGGGAACTCATTTGGGACTAAAATGTATTTTGGGTCATTTCCCTTTCTGTCTATCTGGGTGAAACCTTGTGACCTATCATTTTCAATATTTCTTGGTAACCTTGAGGTACTTTAACAAAGGGTTGCCACACTTGTTTTATATACTCTCCATTTCCAGTATGAGCAAATTTAGATTCATTTTTCAAGTTTTTTTTGCTGTAGCCAGAAAAATAAGAAAGCTTAGGCATCTACACTAAATTGTGTTTGTCTTTGCAGGGAGTACTAACAAGTTTGTTTAAGGTATTATAAAAGTTGTTGGGCCATTTTATTTTATGTATAATTTGAGGCAGTGTAATGCCAGGACAAAAGTGCACAATCAGAAATATGTAATTTTTACATACGTCAGAGTGAGAATGCATTTTTATAAAAGTGCTCCACATTTATTACTTTATGCATTTGATTTGGCAAAATTCATTGCTATTTTCATGTACAATGCAATGCTAGTTTCAAATCTGTATATATTGAGTTTGAAAGGGTAGAAATGTGCTTGATGGATCTGTCAATAAACACCATTAGTACCAACTGTATATTTGATAATAATATATTATTAAAACAATGTCCCCATCACATTTTAACGAATCCATCATGCTTCCAGATGGTGAACATGAGATTCTGTTTTAACTTAATATCATCTTAGTTTTGGTGAGATGATGTGTATAAATTGTAGCCTTAAGAATAACTGGAGCAAACAGAGCTGTCATTTCTCCTTTTCTAAGGAAGGAAGGAAAGGAAAAAAGGACAACTGGAATTCTCTAGGACTTGCTCCTCAAACATATTTGAAGAAAGAGAGCAGAACAATGAAGTAGGTAGGCTGTGGCAGACATGGAGATGCACTTCCTAATTTGTCTTCTCAGGTAGGGTGAGTTGGCTTGTTTTCTGTATGCATATGCAAGGGATACTCATCAGACACCCTCTAAACCCTCTGCCTCCTTCCATATTGACCCTGGCAGGGTCTTAAGCTACAGCTAATGAGGGAGAGAAGGAAGGAGTTGACTTGGGAAAGAGAGGGAGGAATGATAATGATTGCTTTTGAATTGCTAAAATCCTTAATTATGGGAGGGGCAAGATGCCAGATCCTGTCCTTTGAGGTTACATGGATACAATTCTGAGTTTCAATGTCATTTTGTGGATAAGGAGAAGTTTTACCATTGAATATGATGGAGATGCTGAAGACCAAAATGAAGTTGTGTTTGCAACCTAAAGAGTCTCACAAACTTTCATGTAAAAGGCTACTAAAACAAGTTCGGTATCTGAGGAATTTTTATCTCATTAAAAAGGAAGAAACACTCCACACTGATTACATTTTAAAAGGATGGTGGGAAAGAAAAATGTGTATGTGCCTTGATTAGGTCATGAGACAATTCAATATATTCGTCATTTATATTATGTCATGTATAAGCTTTATATGATGTATGAATATACGATATATTTTAATAATTGTATAGTATATAAATATCAATATCATGGAAACACCATGAGGGCTCAGGCTTCTTATATTTCCATTGAATGCTATAATACCAACTGTAGAAGCCTGAGCCCTCATGGTGTTTCCGTGATATTGATATTTATATAATACTTTAAAATTATCAAAAGATAACATGTTCAGTTTCTTACAGTTCCATTGAATGCCATAAACCTATTATCAAAAATATTATTTTTATTTATTAAATTATATGCTATAACCTGTATATTCCTAATGTTTTTATTGGGTTATATTGTTTTCTTTCTTAACATATATTTCTTTTCTTAATGATCTAAACTTTGTTGCCAGTGTGTAGGTCTGCAACTCAACTTACTTTTTAGACAAACCCATTGCTCTTCTGCTTACATTTATAAATTATTTTTTGCCATATTGTATGTTTCTTCCAAACTATATAGTGCATTATAATGCTTTACTGTTCTCTATTTGAACAATGTAGTTATTTATTTGTTTTTTATTTAAGTAGGCTCCACAGTCAGCATGAAGCCTAATGAGGTGCTTGAACTCATGACCCTGAGATTGAGACCTGGGCTGAGATCAGAAGTTGGATGCTCAACCAACTGAGCCACCCAAGTGCCCCTCAACAATGTAGTTTTAAATACTGAATTTTATCGCAAGACTTTTGAATGTTTTGGATGTGTCTTGTAATTTGTTGCTGTCATCTGTATCAGATGATGTTGTTTTAAAAAAAGATCTAGTCAATCTCCCTTGAGTTCACAGTGCAGCTACGGAAAGCTTACAACTTCTCATATCAAGCACTTTTGCTTCTTTCCTCTGGCTTTACTATCTAAAGGCTTGCTTGAGAATTTTGGGGATTCACTTAGCCCTCATGTACAGGATCATACTAGGGATTTCATGTTCCTCAACCAATGAGAGACAAGAGTTGACAGACATAACTCCTAGCCTCTCTATTCCATACAATTCTGATAGGAGCTGCTCAAAGAATTCCCAGCAGGATTGAGTCCAGTTACTCACACTGATCACTTTTTCATTGGAACACTATTGGCTGGTCTCTCCTTACTTTGTCAATTCTCTATTATTACTTGTACTTTCTAGTATCACCTCCCAAATGAAGTACCTGCCTTCCAGTGCCTGGATGTGCTTTCCAGGGAATCCAAATCAGGACAAGATCTTTTTCCATTTTTGTGTCACTGGCTCGTTTTCCTTCAGAATTAGCCTTAAGTAACATAGTACGCTGAATAATCGTCTCTCAAAGATGTTCACATCATAATTCATGGAATATGTGAATATGTTACCTTACATGGTAAAAGGGACACATGATTAAGTTAAGGTTTTTAAAATGAGATTGTCCTGAATTATCCAGGTGGTTCCCATGTTATCACAAAGATACTTACAGTGAAGAAGAATCAGAGAAGAGTAAGAGAAGAGAGAGTGGAAATAGAAGACACAGTAGAAAAGATTGTATATTTCTGGTTTTGAAGATGGAAGAAGGACCGCAAAACAAGGAATGTAGGGTGACATCTGGAAATTGAAAGGGCGAGGAAACAGAGTTTTTCATAGATCCTCCAAAGGAATGCAGCCCTGTAGACTGCATTCTTAGACTTCAGATCTCCAGAAGTATATGGCACTTAATTTGTGTTTTAAGTTGTAGTATTTGTGATAATAAGTTACAGCAGCAATAGGAAACTAGTACAAATGTCTCTACTTAAAAAGTTTTTCTTTATCCCCTTAACTACAGAAAATTTCCCTCAAACAACATATGGAAAATATGATCTGGTTTTGTTCTGTCCCATAGTAAGTGTCCTGCATTAAGTCAAAAATAAGGATTTCATGCACCTTTATTTTACTATTTATAGTATTATTGTCACTCAGTATTATGGAAAAATCTATGTTCCCATCTCTAACTTATGATTCACGTTTAAAGATTTATTCCAAGATGGTGTCTTACCACAATTTCTGAACTTTTTCACAGACATCATTTCCTCAGGCTATTTTAGTGAAAACCCAGATAGTTTATTTTTCTGCCTTCTCAATTTGTGGGGCTACATATGCTTTACAGTTCAGAGATGTGTGTGATTTGCCAGGCACACAGTGATTTTGCACTTAGGTTATTTAACTATGCTGCTTAAGCTTCACAATAAACAATATAACTGATTATCTTCCTAATATAACTCCTTTATTACACATCTCTAATCTCTTGTCAAAAAGGACACTTATTTGATATGTTTCCTTATCTCTCAGTGTGCATAAAACATCTCAGAGCTCTTGAGTAAAAGAAAACAAAGCAAAAGAAATAAACAAAAGATGCAAAAACCTCACCCTGACATACTCAAGTTAGGCAACCAGTTTATACCTATTCACCACTATTATAGTTTCTACTATTTAGAAAATTACTTATTTTCCTTGTTAGCCAATGCTCAAATTTGTGGATCTTAATAGCACGTAGTGACACTTTGCTCTCCCACAGATCTCTATTGTAAATTCAACTGTTTTAATTTCTAATGTATATATTTTCCTACCTTAATTTTTTGATGTGCTATTAGTTATATTTTATACTAATTTTGTTTAGCCTAGATTTTTTAGCTTATGATACCATATTTAGCAGATCATAAAATGTCATGATTGGTAAAAATCCCAAATATTCTTTTTTTCCCCAAATATTCTTTTTAAATAAGATCTCTGAAAGATCAAGAAGATTCTGAGGGCTGGTTGTGAATTAAAAAAAAAAAGCACTCTCTGTTAGATTATGGATTAATTGCTAGAAAGCTGCCTCAAATTATCCATAAATTAATGCATTTGATCATACTTTCTACAAGTATTTACTGAATACATAGGATAATAAAGACACTGTGTTAATACCTAGCATGCAGCACAAACTAAACATACATAGCCCTTGCATTCAGGAAGCATCCTTGTGAGGTGTGGATAATAAAAAACAAACAAACAAAAAAAAACTTCAGCAACAAAGAAAAAACCTCCTTAGTTATGGTAAGTGCTCTAAATGATAATAGGGTATATATAAGAGAGAAAAATGGGGCAGCCCAGGTTGCTCAGTGGTTTAGCTCCACCTCTGGCCCAGGGCGTGATCCTGGAGCCCTGGGATAGAGTCCCACATTGGGCTCCCTGCATGGAGCCTGCTTTTCCCTCTGCCTATGTCTCACCTCTCTTTCTCTCTCTCTGTCTCTGTGTCTCTCATGAATATATAAATAAAATCTTCTAAAAAATATTTTAGAAAAATAGGAAGGATGTGTACTATTGTATCTTTGTCAAACAGTGAGAATCTCTTGGAAGGTGACATAAATTGAGAGTGGTAACTGAAGAATATCCAGAAAGAAGAATGAGGCCTCCCAGAAGGAGGACACACCATATGTAACATCCCTTAGGAAAATATGTGCTCATGAAACAAAGGAAAAGTAGGACAAAATGTAGGGAGAGTGGGTAAGGGTAGGATTAGATAAAATTTGACAGACTTTGACCAGAACTTGAACAATTTTTTGAAGTCATCATGAAGAGTCTGGATTCTCTTTCCATGTTGGAGGAGGTCATTAAAGGAGGTAACCACCAGTTGACTCTGAGTTACACTTGGGCAGTTAGAGGCTCCTCACTCTCTCCTTTCTTTGGAATATATGTTTTGTCCATTATTCAATGGAAGCCATTTTTAAGGTCACAGCCTTGAGAAAGCAATGTGTTGTTGAAACCATCTGGATATTATACATGACAAAACCTAGTTAAGGCCTCCATAGAAACTTTTAAAAATTTTGGCAAGTGGGTCCAGAGATCTACTTGTCTTGCAGCCACCCAAGTTTGTATGTAAGATCCCTTGCTTATTAAAACTACCACCTACTAATCTGGAATGGTCTGCCTCTTTCTCCCATTTTCCTCACCCTCAGTACACAGGGACGAGTTTGAGAACCATCATACCATTGCAATGTGATGTAGTTTTTAATGAAATGAGGTGACTTTATTTTCTTAGAGAGCACCCTAGGTACTACGGGAAAAGAGATGGGAGTCTAGATATTCCCATTTTAAAGTAAAAAACAATAAACAAAAACAAACTAAAAAAATACACTGGTTTTGTTATTCTCATTCTTATACTCAATAAAGTTGACAATTTAATTTTTAAAAATATTTTATTTATTTGAGAGAGAGAGCACAAGCAGATGAGATCCAGAGGGATAGGGAGAAGCAGATTCACTAAGCTGAGCACGAGTGCCATCCCAGGACCCTGGGATCATGATCTGAGCCCAAGGCAGATGCTTAACCAAGTGAATTACCCAAGCACTCTGATCATTTAAATTTTAAACCTGTAACTATTTTCCATGAAATCAGTAATTTAATTTAATTTAAGTGAAAGTAAAGCCACCCAACGATTCTGATTTGTCTTCAGTTGATTTTTCTTCATAAACTGTTACTCAATCCAAAACAGTGAAAGCATGGAAAACATTACATGTCAATTACTCTGTTTACCCTCTTAGGAAAGTTGTGTGGCTAATCTTAATACAGCATATTCTCAGTAGAGATTACTTTATTTTTTCCCCTTTTATAATGCTTTAATAAAATTTCTTTTTTATTCTGGATCTAAAATTATTGCTCTATTTATAGACAGTGTGTTTCTTAAAAGAAGAAGGCATCAGATTTTGGACACATAGGCCATTATATTTCCTCCCCATCACATACAATTGATTCTTAATTTAAAATCCCTAAATAGAATTTTTCCTTAGTTTACATGCTAACAATTATTTACATCTAATGTAAGCACCCTAAAGAACTAAATCTTAATGCATCAGTTTGAGGCTAGACAAACAGATGTCTCCAAATATAATAAGATTTTGCCAAAGATCTGGTTAAGAAAATGAACATTGCCTAATATATTATAAATAAGGAATAAATGCCAGTCAGTGAGTAGCAATCAATCCAAATCTCAATAAATTGTATGCAAATAGAGATGTAAAAATGATTGTTTGCTATGGCATGCAGTAGCAATAATTATAGTACTGCCAGTAGCAACAGCACTAATATAAAGAACACCAATAGAATCAGGAAGAGGAATAGGATGTTGAGGAAAAAGAAAAGGAAGATGGGAATGAGTAAGAATAATAGCAACAGAGGCAATGTTAATAATAATCTGAATTCAAGTAAATTATGGACACAAATGGATTTCTAGTCAAAAGTCATAGCTGATTGGTCTTAATTAGCTTGGATACTACATGGGTAATTTCTTTAATTCTTTTTATTGGCTTCACTTTGGTTTCATCAATTTGGATAATTCAAAATAGGTTCTGCTAAGAAGGCTGTACTGGCCACTTGTAAATTCAGTGAGAATTACTCTCAGTGACAGCCTCAGTGGTTTTATTCAGGTTGGAAGCAGTGAAGTTTAAATGAGTGATTAATTCATTAAAACTTATATCATGAGAAATATAGTAACAGGCTGAATACATTTCTCACCTATACAACTAATTAATCTGAACTATATTTGTCTTGTAAACACTTGTCATAAAATAGCATTGACTTAAAGAATGAAAGCAGATGTTCTTTTTGTTTGTTTAATGATCTTTTTAGTGGAATGACTTATTAATGGAGGACCGCAAAACACAATTGTAACAAAACTTTGTTGCGTGTAGACAAAATGATATGGAGATTTGTGTAAATTATCTTTGTTGAGATTAATAGATGCTCTTTTGCTGGAAATGTTAGATATCCATGAGCATAATATAATTTTATGTTGTGTTGACAGGGTAAATATCATATAAAGATGCAGAGTTAATTATTTAAGGAAGTAAGCAAATGGTATCCCCATTTTACAGAGTTCTTCCAAGAAATTATTCACTGTTACTTAAAATATTAAGTCCAGGTATAAAAGCTAAACAAATATCAATATAGAAATCATGTAGTTTCTCTCACATTCATTATGGTCTATCAAAATCTAATTTTTTTTGAGAGGTTCTTCAAAATCTAATTTTTATATTTAATTTTCTTCTAGTTGCCTGGCATTAATTTGAGAGTGCTACTCTTGCAATTTTCATATTCATTTTCATTACCAAAAGAAAAGGGTCTTTTTATAGCTGTTTCCTCTTGCATTTGTTCCTAAATATTACAGCACTTTAATTAAATATTTCTGTTAATGGGCTTAGGACTAGTCCCTACCTCAATAAATCAGAACTACCAAATCTGTTCAGTTTACTCAAAGTGCAATCAATGCTAATTTCCTTTTGGTTCAGCAATTTCATTTACTTGTGTATTGGAAGTTCAATTATTTGCAATTATAGTTTCAGTGTGTTAAGATAAATATGACATACATCTAAACTGTAAATTACTGAAGCTCAATTTTTTATTTTGTGTGTTGGAACTTATTTAGAAATAATCATAGAAAATAAATATAAATGTTCTTAATTCTAATATTTGTGTATTTTTCCTAGACATCAATTATGCAAATCTACACATAAAACTTCACTTTCAACATATACATTTTAAATGATATGAATAGCAGCATCATGTAGCAAAAGTTGAAGTAATCCACATGTAAGCACTGTTATGTAGCATGAAGATTGAAATCATACCTGCACATTTTCTGACCACAATGTCATGAAAGTAGAAGTCAACCACACACACACACACACACACACACACACACACAAAACAACTTGGAAAGGCCACAAATACATAGAGGGTAACCCCCATGCTACTAAAAATGAATGAGTCAACCAGAAAATCAAAGAGGAAATTTAAAAATGCATGGAAACAAATGGAAATAAAAACACAATGTCAAAAATCTTTTTGTTACAGAAAAAAAGATCTTAAGAGGGAAGTTCATAGCAATACAGGCCCTCCTCAAGAAGCAAGAAAATTCTCAAATAATCAACCTAACATAACACCTAAAGGAGCTAGGACGATAACAACACATGAAGCCTAAAGCCAACAGAGGGCAAGAAATAATAAAGAGTAGAGCAGAAATAAGTGATATAGGAATTTAAAAAACAATGGACCAAATTAGTGAATCCAGAAGCTGGTTCATTGAAATAATTATGAAAGTTGAAAAAAATATTGAAATTGATAATTTTTTTGCCAGACTTATCTAAAAGAAAAAAAAAAAGAAAGAACCACAAAAAATAAAATCACAACTGAGAGAGGAAAAAAATAACCAACACCACAGAAATACAAACAATTATGAGAAAATATTATGAAAAACTACATGCCAATATATTGGACAACCTGGAAGAAATGGACAAATGCCTAGAAAACTTGAACAGACTGCTAACCAGCAAAGAAATTGAATCCATGATCAAAACACTCCCAACAAACAAAAGTCCAAGGCCAGATGGTTTCTCAGGCAAAAACTACCAAACATTTAATAAAGAGTTAAGACCTATTCTTCTCATTCTTTTCAAAAAAAAAAAAAAAGAAAAAAAGAAAAGGGAGAAAAACTTCCAGATTCATTCTATGAGGCCGGTATTATCCTGATACCAAAACCAGAGAAAGATTCTACTAAAAAAGAGAACTACATGCTAATATCCCTGATGAACACGGATGCAAAAGTTCCCAATAAAATACTAGCAAACTGGATCCAAAACAATACGTTAAAAAAATCACTCACCATAATCAAGTGGGATTTATTCCTGGGGTGCACGCGTGGGTCAATATTCACAAATCAATCAGGGTGATACACCACATTAATAAAAGAAAGGATAAGAACCATGTGATCATTTCAACAGACGCAGAAAAAGCATCTGACAAAGTACAATATCCATTCATGATTGAAAACCCTCAACAAGGTAGGCTGAGAAGAAACGTGCTTCAACAATATAAAGGCCATATGTTAAAAACCACAGCTATTATCATCCACAATGGGCAACAACTGAGAGCTTTCCTCTTTGGTCAGGAACAAGACAGGGATGTCCCCTCTCACTAGTGTTATTTAACACAGTCCTGGAAATCCTAGCCTCAGCAATCAGACAACAACAACAACAACAAAAATAAAAGGCATCCAAATGGGCAAGGAAGAAGTCAAACTTTCACTATTTGCAGAAGACACGATACTCTATACAAACAGCATTTTCACAGAACTAGCACAAACAGTCCTAAATTTTGTATGGGACCACAAAAGACCTTGAATATCCAAAGAAACTTTGAAAAAGCAAAGCAAAGCTGAAGGTATCACAATTCTGGATATCAAGTTATATTACATGGCTCTGGTGATCAAAGCAGCCAAGTGGTATGTACTGGCTTAAAAATAGACACATAGATCAATGCAATAGAATAGAAAACCCAGAAATGAACCCACCAAATATATGGTCAATTAATATTTGACAAAGCAGGAAATATATCCAGTGGAAAATAGTATCTTCAACAAATGATGTTGGGAAAACTGAACAGCAACATACAAGAGAATGAAACTAGACCACTTTTTTATACCAAACACACAAAAAATTCTGAATGGGTGAAAGAGCTAAATGTGAGACCTGAAATCATAAAAATGTTTGAGGAGAACCTAGTAACCTCTTTGACATTAGCCATAGCAAATTATTCCTAGAGGCAGGAGAAGCAAAAACAAAAAATGAACTATTGGGGCATTAAATTAAATTAAAAAAAACCTTTTCACACTAATGGAAATGATTGAAAAAACTAAAAGGCAACCTACAGAATGGGGGAACATATTTGTAAATGACTTATCTGATGAAGACTTAGTATCCAAAATATATTAGGAAGTTCTAGAACTCAAAACCCAAAACTGAATAATCCAATAAAAAAATGGGTAGGAAACATGAATAGATATTTTCCAAAAGACATTCAGATGGCCAATAGACACACGAAAAGCTCTTCAATATCATTCATATACAGGGAAATACAAATCAAAACTACAATGGCATATCACCTCATACCACTGAGAATGGCAAAAATCAACAACACAAGAAACACTATGTGTAGAAATGGGATACCCTCCTGCACTGTTGGTAGAAATACAAATTGGTGCACTTACTGTGGAAAATAGTATAGAGGTTCCTCAAAAAGTAAAAAAAAATAGAATTATCCTATGATCTAGCAACTAGGCTAGCAGGTATTTACCCAAAGAATACAAAATTACTAATACAAAGGGATACATGCACCCTGATGTTTATAGTCGCATGATCTCCAATAGCCAAAGTATGGAAACAGTGCAAGTGTCTATGGACTGATGAATGGATAAAGAAAAAGTATTAATATGTATACACAATGGAATATAAATCAGCCATAGGAAAGAATGAAATTTGCAAATATGTGGATGGTGCTGAGGCTATTATGCTAAGCAAAATAAATCAGTCAGAGAAAGACAAATACCATATGATTTCACCCGTAAGTGGAATTTTAATAAAACAAATGAGCAAAGGTGGGGAGGAGTCAGAGGCAAACCAAGAAACAGATTCTTCATATAGAGAACAAACTGATGGTTACCAGAGGGGAGGGGAGCGGGGGATGAGTTAAACAGGTGATGCAGATTAAGGAGGGCACTTGTGATGAGCATCAGGTGTTGTATGGAAGTGTTGAATCACTATATTGTACAACTGAAACTACTATTACACTGCATGTCAACTATCTAGATAAAAACTTAAAAAGATAAAAGGATCAAAAAATGAATATATTATGTACGACCATGAAAAATAAATAAAATAAATGACATATTTTTAGAAAAAATATGTATTTAATATTCAGATGAAATTTTTTAAGGGCTCTTAAAATAATTTAAGATATTTCTGCCATTGGGAAAAGGAGAACTTTTTTACTTATTTTCCCTTGCAGTCTCCCTATGTTTCTTATATTTCTAAGGAAAAATTTTCAATCTCTTGAGATTTTAGCTTAAAAAACAGAACATTTTGGGCTCTATTAATAAAGCAGATCTTTGAAATGGGAAGTATAACCAATTCTGAAAGTAATACTTGAGATTTTTACCATACTGGATTGCCTTCTAGTTGTCTTCTAATATTTTTACATTTATATTAATATCTATAAGTTTTTTATGCTTCTGACATTCAAATATTTGGTTAAGTTTTTATATTCTCACAATGATTCACAACTCTAACTCTGTGAGATTTCTGTTAGCTACACAATAAATGGTTACAATAATAAATGTATTACTTTAAGGACATGTAAATATGATTCTTAACTTCTATGTCTATTCTTTAATTAAAAACTAACTGTATCTCATGTTGAATTAAAAGCCAGTGAACACAGACAGAAAACTCCTAATAATGATTTTTAAAGGAATAGCAACATTTGGACACTTTACTGGTTAGCTGAAAGTTCACTGGTTAATAACAAGGAATGCACTTATTTTAAACCTCCAGCTTGGACTCTGTTTACATGACTATTAATGTGTAAAATAGTTGTCTTACTCTACCTAAAGTTACAAACAATTTACTCAGGTTTTTATTTTCTTTCAAGCCAGTTTTTGACACAGTCTTAAGTTAGAGAGTTTGAAAAAAAAAAAACTCGGAAAACTATATATGACATGGTATTTACAGTTGTTTGCTATTAACTTTAGATGTAATATTTATAGATAATTAAGATACTTAAATTATTAATGTTGATATTTTCCAAATGTAGGATAAGTTGGCTTTTGTGTTATAAGGGACATTTTTAAAATCCCTGTCATTTTATACGTACTTAACTAAAATATAAGCTTATTTTATTTTGAAGAAAACACCCGTTAATAATTATCTAAGAGATTAGGATTACACTTGAGAATATTCAGCAAGATAGCTGGATGTAATATAAAGCAAAAATGAAGAATGCCCATGGTTAATTAAATTGCAATTCTTGAGCAAAACAGAAAGTATGCCAATCAGATATGAGGTTCCTACTCTATCTCCCTGCTAAACATTTAAGACATCAGAAAAAAATAAAGGAGTAAATTGGGTTTAGCATTATTAAAGATGTGAACCACATCACAAGGAGATAATACCATATTATTTTTCTGGAATGACAGTGAAGACATTCACCTTAAGAGCCTCCTTTTGGTTCAGTCTTTAAAATCTTGAGTGAGAGATGAGTTAGGAATAAAATAGAACCACAGGTGGTGTTTTGGTTCTCAAGTTCCTAATGCTTCAAATAGGAAGAGTGAATTAACAGATGAAATACAGAATCTGTACGAAGTCTGGAAGAAACTGTTCAAATATTTAATTTACCTGTTTAGATCTTATTAACAACAACAAAACACTTTATCACAAACATGAGCAGGGTTCAAGTAATTGCCAGTTAGTGTCATTATCATTTGTGTTCTACTATGTTAATTTTGAGTTTTGTTTTTTAGGACAAGTAAACTCTTCTTTTTTGAAAATTTACTGGTGAACACTTGTTTATAATACTTTAATCACATTTTCTTTAGAGTGCTTTTTTTTAATATTATTTTTAATCCACTGAGACTTTCCTTCTGGAGTAAAATTTAACTGAGGGGATATTTTTGTTTCTCTTTCCTTGCTATTAAGCTAACAGAGCTATAGTAGATAAGAAGTGCTGTGGATTTCACTTCCGGAAAAGTGCCTCACTGTCAATAACTTGTGGGTGTAGTGGCTAACAGGGATTATCAGTTTGATAGATTATCAGTTTGATTTAGCTCTTTAGCTAAAGAGCTAAAGTCATGTTAACAACACTACTGGAGTATTTGTAAACTGTTTTAGTGAGTAATGGGAATACTGCTTGTTTTTCTGGGAGACAATAATATATAATGCAACGATAAATAAAAGAAATAAAGGAAAACCTTGGAGAATCCTGACCCTCCCCCATAAATTAATCAATTTCAAAAAAAATAATAAAATTCATATAAACTGAAGAAATATGAACAGAAAAACTGTAATAAACTTCCAGATAATTGTTCAAATGATTGCAAAAGTCATCATTAAAAAGCATACACTTGAGGGCTGTTTTTTATGAATGTATAATAGTATATTTTATGGTAAAAGTTATTACTAAAATGAGGAACATTGTGGTTTAAGACTTTTGTAAAGTCACACACAGGTGGCCTCTGAGACAAAGACAAAAACTTCAAAGATTATATTCCACTATTTCTTCAGTAAAATAATACCTAAAAACTTATGAAAATGCTATGCCTTTATTAAAACATCTAAGTAACTGACAATATCACTTGATTCTAGCATGTGGCTCTTTTTTCAGTCCTTGGCAATGTGTTAAAATTAACCTTTTGAATATTTAAATAATTTAATATGTGTATTTTTTTAAAACCTAACTATGTGACTTAAATAAGAAGAGGTATTAGGAAATATATCATTGCTAATTTTTGAATAGTTTGGTTTTGATCCTTCTATAAACAAAAACCATAGCAGAGATGTGGGTCCAGGCAGGACTATAGGGTAAATTAAAGAAATTAGCTAGTAGGTCAAAAATCAAACCTTTGTTCTATCAAAAAAGGGTACCTGAACTCAGATATAACACACTGTTCTGTGAAATGTGGGTCAACGTGGCCAAATCTTCTGGGTTTTTTTTTAGAAAGAATAGGAATTCAGTTTCTATGTCGAGTATCCTGAGAATTAAATACAAGCAACAAAATCAAATGTTTTTGAACATTCTGTGTAAATCACGAAATAATGGGTGAGGTTTGTATTTGCCATGCATGCCTCTAGTTCTTCTTCTCAAGTCATTAAAACAAGAGGGATAAAATATTTGTTTTGAGTGTGTCATTCTCTTCACTGAGATTATTTGTTCTTGTGTGCAATTTATTCAACATTTTAAAATTCTTTGGTATGTTCAAAAGACTATTGTTCTATTTCTGAGAATTGCAAAAATAAAATTTTAATGATCATCTAGTCTTTAATGGGATACTGCCTAAGTATACATAAGTGCCATAATTTATATGAAGTAGTTCAAGAGTTTGGAAGAGAGATTACATCTGTTTAGTGACACTGAAAAAGTCTACTTATATGGGGTAGAACTAAAATTTGAAATTGAATATTCAACTTAAATATAGCATTTGAACTTGAATATTTTCTTTCACTTCAAGCAATTTAGTTTTAACTAATACTATGGCACATCGTTGAAATAAATTGTATAATGCTAATAACATTTGGAACAAGATTCCTAATTTTATCCTTTAGTTAGTTTTAAGACTATGAATATTCACAAATTGTTATTTTGAGGTAAATTAGTTTGAGGACTGATGATTCTATTAAGCCCCTATACTCATTCAGATTTCTCACATGCTGCTTCTGTTTACTAAATATTATCCTGGTCTCACAAGTTCTAATGAATTTTTAATTGTGAAGTGATGATATGGCTTTCTGCTAACATTCAGAAGTCATCCATCATTAAATATATTTTACAAACTGATTCTCTTCAGCTCCTGATCATTTGAAGCTTACCTACACCTTTGACAACTTATCGTTTGACTTCTTTGAAATAAAACAAGAAATATATTATTTTGCTTTTGGATTTCTTCCTTATTATGGCAACTTAAATTGCAGTTTCTAATTTATATACAGTAACACCTTAATTGGATTGTTATCTTAGTTTCTCCTGGGAAATCCTCTCTTCATATGAAACTTTGCATTTTAGGCTCATTCTTGTTGATCCTGTTTATTTGCAAACATCTATCTATTTATTATTCATTGAAAACCTGATTGTTCATATTTTGGATATTTTCATTTTTTAAGCTAAGAGAATCTTTGCAAACTATTTAAATATGTTTAAGATTCTGTCAATTTCCCAATTTAAAAAGTGCTGTTTAGGTTACCTAAAAGATGCCATAAGATTAGTTATGAATATAATCTTCTCACTTCTACATTTGAATAGTCTGCTTTAAAAATGATTATAGCTAGCAGTGAAAACTAGTTTGACAATCAGAAAATATATGCACTGTATAACTAAGATCAAATTCTTTTTTATTAGTGTGGTGTTTTGGATGCCATGATTTTCAGGTTTTAATTTAGAACATTACCATAGGAAAAGAAATATGGCTGATTTAAGAAAAGGTAAAATGTCAGAGAAATATTAAAATAAGAATAGTTGCAGGGCATTCAAAGAGTCATGAGTAGAGAATCCTAAATTCAATAAATTGTTCTGCATCTTGGAATTAGATGAATTGGCCTTTTAATGTGAATTTCAGTGTAAGTAAATACTACTTCTTAGAAATAATATCAATTAAAATTAACCATTTTGGAGGGTACCTGGGTGGCTCAGTCTGTTAAGTGTCTGCCTTTGGTTCAAGTCATGATCCCTTGGTCCTGGATTCGAGCCCTGCATCAGGCTCCCTGCTCAGTGGAAATCCTGCTTCTCCAGCTTGACTCCTGCTCTCTGTTGCTATCTCTGTGTCTCTCTTTCTCTCTCAAATAAATAGATACAATCTTAAAGAAAATAATGTTTTGTGTAGTCTTTAACCCTAAAAACATATTGAATTTCAAATATGTAATGAGTGGAAATATGTAACTGTTTATATGGTTATTTATTCATCTCTTACTTTGGTTAGATATGGCCCTTATTCAAATCCTACACTAGATACAGGAAATACTAGATAGAGCAATAACTCTGAAATTAGGTGCACACAGCACTATGTAAGAAACAAGTTTCACCTTTTATTGTATCTATCCTTTCAATTCTTGTTTCAAAACCTACCCTATGAACATATGAGCCACCACTTTCTAATAAAAGCTTCCTTATGAGTTGAGACCATAGTGGATAATCACAATCTCCAGAGCAAAGCTAGACTTCTGGTTGGAAGACTTGGTCACCATAATTTCTCCCTGATATGCCTGCCAAAGTAAATTCTAACAATTCAATGTCCATTTCTCTGGTTTAAGGTTTTGCCTACAACTGGAAAGCAAATTAAGACATAGTAACCATTAAGCCTCAGCTTGAATTATGATTCCCCAAACATGTGTCTGATCACTGTCATTTCAAATATTAATGTTGAAAACAGTAAGCTGGTAGAAAATCACATAATATAGTATTTTGGAAAAACAAAGTTTTGGAGGCGAAAAAAGTATTTGATTTTAATTGCTAGGTCTTCTATTTAGGTATAATTTACTTACCTATCTATCCATAACTGACCTGTCTATAAAACTAGGAATGCCACCTCACTTCGCAGGTAGATGGTGGAACTGAAATGAAACAACATACCCATCATGGAATCTGTCCTAAATCAATGGTCTCTCCAAATATTGATGAAGAAGATTAGGGTATGTGGAGCTGAATAGGAGACAGATGTGTGGAGAGAGATGTGAAAATAAGGGAAGAAAGAGCCAAACCTATCAAGTTGAACAGGAAGCATATAGGATCAACAAAGGGAGATAAGACTTTTTTCCCTAAGAGTTTACTTATTTACTGTTTCATCTCCCACCAAAACAACTCTGGGTGACCTCTGCTCATCATTCTAGTAATACAAGTAACTTTCATGTGTCTTAAATACAATAAAGATATTTTTAGTCATTATTTTATTTAACAACTGGGAACCGCAAAAATGTCCTGTACTCTGCTTTGCTAAACTCTTCTTATTTGTAGTTACTCTGTAACTTTCTTTAGCCATTCTCTGTGGTTATCTTGACAAATTTCTTCATTTCATGAAAGCCAGTGCTTGGCTATTTTCTCTGTGCAGTCTCTCTCTCTGTCTAGGAAGGATTTAATTCATGCCTTGGTTCAGAAGTTATTGAATGGCCCATGTAATATTTCCATTTGGATGTCTTAAAAATACTTAAAATTCATGGCAAAAACCAGTCTTCATATCTTAAATGGGCTAGTCCAAAAAACAAGTTAAGACAGGGGTTTAGGAGTGGGTAGCTTATTGGAAAGTGTCTTCAGAAATGAAATGAAGAACTAGAGGGAACGAGATGCTGAAGAAAGACTGTGAAGTGTGTGTGCCAGTGAGCTAGTCCTGTCACTTAGGGCTTACTTCCTCTGGTGACCTAACAAGGGAATGTGTAGAATACATCAGCTTAGAACCTGCGAAGGATAGGGTATTGAAAAAGGAAAGAAAAAGATTAATGAAATGAAATGAAAATTCTGTCCTCTAAAAACACTAACTACCAAAAATTAAAGGATAGAAAAAAAATATTAAGGACTAAATATTGGCTGGATTTTTTGTTTTGTTTTGTTTTGTTTATTATTTTTTATTAGGTTGGCATATGAAGGATTACTTGGCTTTTTCTTAAGGCACATTTCTCCATGGGGCCCTATGGAGGCTAAGGCTCCTTTCAGTCTTAAAAATAATACCCTGCTGAGTAATATTCCATTGTATACCTAAACCACATCTTCTTTATCCGTTCATCTTTCGATGGACACCGAGCAATTAGAAACGACAAATACCCACCATTTGCTTCAACGTGGATGGAACTGGAGGGTATTATGCTGAGTGAAATAAGTCAATCGGAGAAGGACAAACAGTGTATGTTCTCATTCATTTGGGGAATATGAATAATAGTGAAAGGGAATATAAAGGAAGGGAAAAGAAATGTTGGGAAATATCAGGAATTGAGACAGAACATAAAGACTCCTAACTCGGGGAAACGAACTAGGGGTGGTGGAAGGGGAGGAGGGCGGGTGTTGGAGGGGAATGGGTGACGGGCACTGAGGTGGACACTTGACGGGAT
The DNA here is from genome assembly GCF_048418805.1 of Vulpes vulpes. NCBI lineage: Eukaryota > Metazoa > Chordata > Mammalia > Carnivora > Canidae > Vulpes > Vulpes vulpes. The sequence goes on from NW_027325677.1 coordinate 73,850, forward strand.
GAGCACTGGGTGTTTTTCTGTATGTTGGTAAATTGAACACCAATAAAAGTTAATTAAAAAAAAATAATACCCTGCAGCTACTTACCTCTTGTGGCTATTACGCTGATAATGTGATCGCCACAAATGGATGTAACAGGTGGCCATCTGCCTTTTCTTGTGTACAAACAAAATCTTCATAGTAGATTGGTCAGTGAAAAATGAAACATTGTTAGACATTAGAGTATGATCTCTTGAATGATTTTAATAATGAACCAATGTTCATTCTACAACCTATACATTGATTATAGGTCCATCAAAAATTCTACTAAGACAGAATATTATGCATTTTAATTATTGTCAGTTTAATAGCCAGAAGACTCTGTCTTTTCAGTCTCAAGCTTATTTAATTTTTTTTATAATAGGCTTTTTGGGGATCCCTGGGTGGCGCAGCGGTTTGGCACTTGCCTTTGGCCCAGGGTGTGATCCTGGAGACCCGGGATCGAGTCCCACGTCGGGCTCCCTGCATGGAGCCTGCTTCTCCCTCTGCCTGTGTCTCTGCCTCTCTCTCTCTCTCTCTGTGTGTGTGACTATTATAAATAAATAAAAATTTAAAACAAATAGGCTTTTTGTTTTGTAAAATATGATTTCCAAAATAGAAGAAGAGAATGAGTTATATACTATTTGACTTTTTTGTTTAATCTAGAGAAATAAAAATACAGAATAAAATTGATACTGACTACTGATCTCAGTGGTGATAGTGTAAAGTTTTTGTATAATTTTAAAAATGCTTTCATGTTTTTATTACCCCTTCATAATTCTTTATGTTTTTTAAAGTATAAATCTTTATTTTTTTAATTTTTATTTATTTATGATAGGAACACAGTGAGAGAGAGAGGCAGAGACACAGGCAGAGGGAGAAGCAGGCTCCATGCACCGGGACCCTGACATGGGATTCGATCCCAGATCTCCAGGATCGCGCCCTGGGCCAAAGGCAGGCGCCAAACCGCTGCGCCACCCAGGGATCCCCATAATTCTTTATAGTTGAATTTCCAGGTCATTTTCTAACCACATGCTACTTTAGTTTTCTAAATCTCTGTTTCTAATTTATTCAGGAGCTCCTCTTTTTATATATTAGTGTATATATATGTATATATTGTATATATACTATATATTGCATATTATATCTTACTGTTCTTTGATGCTAACTATCAACTCCAAGCATTTTGAATTCAGGGAGAGCGATGCTTCCATTTTTGCTCTTCTTTCTCAATATTGTTTTGTCTATTCAGGGTCTCTTATGGATCCATTCAAATTTTAGGATTGTTTGTTCTATTTCTGTGACAAATGCCATTGGGATTTTGATAAGAATTACCTCGAATCCATAGATTCCTTTGGGTAATATGGACATTTTAACAAAATTAATTCTTCTAATCTCTGAGCATTTATTTGTACCATCTTCAATATCATTCATCAATGTTTTGTATACTTCAATATACAGGTTTTTCACCTCTTGAGCTAAATATTTATTTATTTTTTTAATGCAATTGTAAATGGAGTTGTTTTAATTTCTCTTTCTGCTAGTTAATTACTAGTGTATAGAAGTAAAATTGATTTATTGACTTTCTATCCTGCACCTTAACTGAATTTATTTATTAGTTCAAGCAGGTTTTTGATGGATTCTTTTAGGGTTTTTACCTATAATACCATGTCATCTACAAATAGTCACAGTTTTACTTCTTCCTTTCCAATTTGGATGATTTTGATATATTTTCCTTGCCTAAGGATTTCCAATATAATGCTGAATAAAAGTGGCAAGAATGGGGATCCTTGTCTTGTTTCTGAAAAAAAAAATCCACTTTTCTTCACTGAATATAACTTTAGCTGTGAGTTTGTTATTTGTGACCTTTATTATGTAGAGGTACATTCCCTCTATACCTGCTTTTTGTGTTTTTATGACAAATGTATGTTGAATTTTGTCAAGGCTTTTTAGCATTTTTTGAGATCATATGACTTTTGTTCTGTATTTTGTTAATGTGGTATATCACATGAACTGCTGTGAATGTCAAAACATCCTTGCATTCTTGGAATAAATCCCACTTGATCATCGTGTATGAGCATTTAATGTATTACTGAATTTGGTTTATTAATATTTTAATGAGAATTTTTGTACCTATATATGTCAGGGATCTTGGCCTATAATTTTCTTTTTTTATGGCATCCTCATCTGGTTTTGGTATCAGGGTAATACTGGCCTCATTAAATAAGTTTGGAAGAGTTTCTCCCTCTACTGCTCCTGCTGCTGCTTTCTTCTTCTGCTGCTTTCTTCTTCTTCTTTCTTCTTTCTTTTCTTCTTTCTTCTTTCTTCTTTCTTTCTTCTTCTTCTTCTTCTTCTTCTTCTTCTTCTTCTTCTTCTTCTTCTTCTTCTTCTTTTCTTCTTTCTTCTTCTTCTTCTCCTTCAAAAGATTGGTATTAATTTTTGAATGCTTGGTAAAATTTACCAGTGAAGCCTTCTGCTCCTAATCTTTTGTGTTGAGATTTTTGATTACGGATTCAATCTCCTTTCTAATTATCAGTCAGTTCAGATTTCCTATTTCATCATGATTCAGCAATAGAAATTCCTATGTTTCTAGGAATCTATCTGTTACTTCTAGCTCGTCTAGTTTGTTAGCATATAATTAATGAAAGTAGCGTCTTATGATTCTCTATTTCTGTGGTATCGATTGTAACATCTCTTTCATTTCTGATTCCATTTGAGTCTTCTCTGTCTTTTTTTATTGAGTCTAGTGAAAGATCTGCCAATTTTGTTTATATTGTCAAAGAACCAACTCTAAGTTTCATTGATTTTTTTCTGATTTTCTTTTTAGTTTCTGTTGTGTTTACTTATGCACTTATGCTCTAATGTTTACTATTTATTTCTTCTAATTTTGGGTTTTTTTCCTTTTGGTAGGTCCTTCAGATGTAATTTCGGGTTATTTGAGACTTGTTCCTTCAAGTAGGCATTTATTGCTATAATTTTCCCTATTAGAACTGTTTTAGGGCAGCCTGGGTGGCTCAGGGGTTTAGCGCCACCTTCAGCCCAGGGTGTGATCCTGGAGACCTAGGATTGAATCCCACGTCAGGGTCCCTGCATGGAGCCTGTTTCTCCCTCTGCCTGTGTCTCTGCCTCTGTTTGTGTGTGTCTTTCATGAACGAATAAATAAAATCTAAAAAAAAAAAAAAAACTGTTTAGCTGCATATCATTAATTTTGGTATTTTACATTTCTATTTTTTGTCCCAAGTGTTTTCTATTTCTCTTTAACCTATTAATTAGTTAGTGGCATGTTATTTAACTTCGATATTTGTCAGTTTTCCAGTTTTCTTCATGTAATTAACTTCTAGTTTTATACCACTGTGGTTGGAAAAGACGCTTGAAATAATTTCAATCCTCTTATATTTATTAAGACTTGTTAAGGGGCCTAACATACAATGTCTCTTGGAAAATAATCCTGTGTACTTGAAAAGAATGTGAATTCTATTGCTTTTAGATGGGATGTTCTGTAAATTATCTGTTAAATTTATTTAATCTCACTTGTCATTTAAGGCTAATGTTTCCTTATTGGCTTCCTATCTGGGTGACCTATTCATTGATGTAAGTGGACTATTAAAATCCCCTTGTATTTTAATTTTGCCATTTATTTCTCCCTTTAGGTGTTAATATTTGCTTCATATGTTTAGGCACTCCTATGCTGGGTGCATAAATATTTATATATGTTATGTCTTCTTGCTGGATTGACCCCTTTACCATTATGTAACACCCTTCTGTCTTTTATTACAGTTTATTTTAAAGCCAACCTGGCTGATAGAAGAATAGATACTCTAGTTTTCTTTTTATTTTTTTTACGTGAAGTATCTGTCCATGCCATCTCTTTAAGTATGTGTGTGTCCTTACATCTAAAGTCAGTTTCTTGTAGGCAGCTTATAGACAGTTTTTTTTTCTATTCTCTTTCTTTTTTAATTCACCCAGTCACTCTATGTTGGTCAAATGGAGGATTTAGTCCATTTATATTTAAAGTAAATTATTAATAGATATGTGCTTATTGCCATTTTGTTAATTGTTTTCTGGCTGTTTTTGTTGTTCTTCTTTGCTCGTCTTTCTTCTCTTGCTCTCTTCCTCTGTGGTTTGATGACTTTCTTTAGTGTTATGCTTACATACCTTTCTTTTTATCTTGTGTATTTACTAAATGTTTTTATTTCATAGTTATCATGAGGTTTACATGTAGCAACTTATATCTGTAATAGTCTATTTTAAGTTGATAAGAACTTCAGTTTGATCCCATTGTAAATTCAACATATTTATTCCTCCCCACCAAAAACATTTTATGCTCCTGATATCACATTTTAAATCTTTCTATCTTGTGTATCCCTTAACAAATTGTGGTAATGATAGTTATTATTTTTTACTATTTTTGTCTTTTAACCTTAATATTAGTTTTATAAATAATTAATCCACTACTTTTATTACCTTTACCTTTCCATTGAGATTTATTCTTTCATATATGTTCTTGTTACCAATTAGCACCCTTATTTTTAGCCTAAATCCCTTAACACATTTTGTAAGGCTAGTTTAGTAGTGATAAACTCTTTTAGCCTTTGCTTCTCTGAAAAACTCTTTATCTCAGCTTCACTTCTGAACAATAACTTTACTGGGTAGAGTAGTCTTGATTGGAATTTTTTCTTTCAGCTTCTGCTGAAAAATTTGCAGTCTTATGGGAGTTTCTTTGTATTTAACAATTGGCTTCCTCTTGTTATTTTTAATATTTTCTTCTTGTCTTTAACATTTTCATTTAAATTATAATGTGTTTTGCAGTGGGTCTCCTTGTGTTCTTATTTGGAACACTGGAATTCCTGTATTTGGAAATATTCTGGTATGGGATTTTTGTTGTTGTTTGTTTTGTTTTGTTTTTAATTTTTATAAGCTACACAGTCTCTGGTGCTTTGTTATAGCAAGCTGAATAGGCGAAGAAATCCCATCTTATTTAAAAAAGATTAAAACAGAAAATTAAAAATAATTTCCTCGTAATTTCCACTGATTTAATATGGAGGCATTGACTTTTTAATTCTTCTGATCTATAGAGTTATGAGAATGTCTAGAACTTGTTTTTAATTTTTTCTTAATATAACCTTTTTTAAAAACTGATAATGAATACATGATCTCCAAGTAAAACCTAAAATTTTATAAAACTTCCATGATATTAGCTATATCCTGTCAATGGAAGAGAGATTCTTCTTCAAGGAAAAGCTTAAATATTTGAGGATTATCCAAGGCCAACCATCTAAAAAGTATTATTAGGACTCATTGGCTATTTATAGGCAATGGATTACAACATATTCTGAAATTGCAAGACAAATATATGAAAAAGAAAAGAGAAAGGACCCAAAGAAAATCACAAATGAAAGAGGAGAAACAACCAACACCACAGAAATACAAACAATTATAAGAGAATATTATGAAAAACTACATGCCAACATATTGGACAACCTAGAAGAAAGGGACAAATGCCTAGAAACAGATAAACCAATCAAACTAAATAGAAAACTTGAACAACTGATAACCAGCAAAGAAGTTGAATCCGTGATCAAAAAAATCCCAACAAACAAAAGTCCAAGGCCAGATGGTTTCTCAGGCGAAAACTACCAAACATTTAAACAAGAGCTAATACCTATTCTTCTCATTCTTTTCCAAAAAAAATAGAAAAGGGAGAAAAACTTCCAGATTCATTCTATGAGGCCGGTATTACCCTGATACCAAAACCAGATAAAGATTCTACTAAGAAATCTACTAAAAAAGAGAACTACAGGCCAATATCCCTGATGAACACGGATGCAAAAGTTCCCAATAAAATACTAGCAAACCGGATCCAAAACAATACATTAAAAAAATCACTCATCATAATCAAATGGGATTTATTCCTGGGTTGCACGCTTGGGTCAATATTCACAAATCAATCAGGGTGATACACCACATTAATAAAAGAAAGGATAAGAACCATGTGATCATTTCAACAGATGCAGAAAAAGCATCTGACAAAGTACAATATCCGTTCATGATTGAAAACCCTCACCAAGGTAGGCTGAGAAGAAACGTGCTTCAACAATATAAAGGCCATATGTTAATAACCACAGCTATTATCATCCACAATGGGCAACAACTGAGAGCTTTCCTCTTTGGTCAGGAACAAGACAGGGATGTCCATTCTCACCAGTGTTATTTAAGATGGTACCTGAAGAGCTAAGTACAGCAATCAGAAAAAAAGAAAAAGAAAAGGAAAAAAGAAAGAAGAAAGAAAGAAAGAAAGAAAGAAAGAAAGAAAGAAAGAAAGAAAGAAAGAAAAGAAAGAGCATTCAAATGGGCAAGTAAGAAGTGAAACTTTCACTATTGGCAGACAACATGATATCCGTAAGATTACATCAAATAACAGCTAAAATGGCTAAAAAATTCAGTAAAGTCTCAGGATACAAAATTGATATACCAAAATATATTCATTACTATACAACAATAATGAAGCAGCAGAAAGAGAAATTAAGGAAACCCATTTACAACTGCACCAAAAACAAGATTGTTTGTAATAAGATTACAATAAGAATATCCAATGGAAAAAAGTCAGTCTCTTCAAAAAGAAAATTGGACAGCTACATGCAAAAAAAAAAAAAGAAAAAAAAAAAAAGAAACCAGACCATTTTCTTACACTAAACACAAAAATAACTTCAAAATGGATTAAAAGACCTAAATATGAAACCTAAAACCATAAAAATGCTAGAGGAGAACACAGCAAATAATCTCTTTGATGATGGGCATAATGACTTTCTTCTAGGTATGTCTCCTGAGACAAGGGAAACAAAAGCAAAAATAAACTACTGGGGCATCATCAAAATAATAAGCTTCTACATAGTGAGGAAACAATCAACAAAACTAAAAGGCAAACTATGAAATGGGGGAAGATATCTGTAAATGACATATCTAGTGAAGTATCCAACATATAAAGAACTTGTAAATCTCAACACCTCCCAAAAGGATAATCCAATTAAAAATGGGCAGAAGACATGAATAGACATTTTTTCCAAAGAAGACATACAGATGACCAATAGACAGGTGAAAAGACACAACACAAGAAACAAAAGGTTTTGGTGAGGATGTGGAGAAAAAGAAATCCTCTGGCACTGTTGGTAGGAATGCAAACTGGTGCAGCCACTCTGGAAAACAATATGGAGTTTCTTTGCAAATTTAAAAAATAGAACCAGCCTATCATCCAGCAATTGTACTACTAGATATTTACCCAAAGAATACAACATTACTAATTCAAAGGGATACATTACCCCAATATTTATAGCAGCATTATCTCCAATAGCTAAACTATGGAAACTGCCCAATGTCCACTGACTGTAAAAAATGCATAAAGAAGAGGTGGTACACACATACACACACATACTCACAAACACACCTATATATTGTATATATATATATATATATATATATACACGTGTGTATGTGTGTATGTGTGTATATATGTATGTATATATACATAAATATGTGTGTATATGTATATACATATACACACACAAAAATGGAGTATTACTCAGCCATAAAAAGAATGAAATCTTGCCATTTGCAATAACATGAATAGAATTAGAGATTATGCTAAGTGAAGTAAATCAGTCAGAGAAAGACAAACAACCATACGATTTCACTCATGTGTAGAATTTAAGAAGCAAAACAAGCATAGGGGGAAAAAAGACAGAGAGATGCAAGCCAAGAAACAGATTCTTAACTATAGAAAACAAACAGGTGGTTGCCACTGGGGATGTAGGTGAGGAGATGGGTTAAGTAGGTGATGCAGATTAAGGAGTGCTTTGTTGTGATGAACACCAGGTGTTGTACGAAATAGTGGAATCATTATAGTGTACACCTGAAACTAATATCACACTATGTTAAGTAGAATTTAAACCAAAACTTTAAAAAAATGTGACTCAATTCATTAGATTTTAGCATTGAGAAATTTTAAGAGGAAAGAAAACTGTGGAAAGTATCAAACTATAAAATCCAAGATATAATCTGGCAAAGATAAAATGTCTCTCTTGAAAAATCATCTCAAATGGATGTTAATAAAAACTGAGACAACTCATCATATTAGGGATAAATTAGCCACAGTTCATCCAGAATAACAGAAAATATGGCAGGCTTATGTCTTCTAAAGGTATGCTGCTCTCCTAAATACATCCATCCATCCATTCATACATCCATCCATCCATACATACATACATTCATACCCAATTCTCGCTGCTGAAATGATCCTAAACCTTCTAAGATGATAGAAAGCAAATAGGATTCTAATGTTAAAACTAGATAAACTTCAGATACTTTAACACTACCTTAACCAAAATATTTTCCCTCAGCTCTCTTCCCGAGAGACCCATAGACATTCCTGTTAGAAGATGATAATGACTGTTCTACTCATCTGTTAATATTATAACAATCTTACAATCTGTTACTGGCAGATATGGCTTAATACTGGCAGAGACTGAAGCATATACTTAGTCTTATTATCAATGTGTATGTATGTATCCTTTCTATTATATCTGCCCAAACAACCACTTCCTGAGGGATAATCTAACTGCTGTTCTTTTCTTCTAGAAGAATAGAGGAAATAAGCTTTTAAATCATGATGGAAAGAGCCCTATTATGTATTACTGATCAAACTATAAGTAGTGTCATTGGAGTCACTTACTGCCCTCTCAAAAAAGAATATAATATTACTTAAATCACTTTTTGGGTTTTTACTATGATGAAAGATAACATGCAAAAATCGATAATTCAGGTATCATCCCCTTGTCTGGTTCTTCAAACTCTTCATATTGGAATTGGAATCATTTCTCTTGACATAATCTGGGCATGCTTGGCTCCTAGTTTAGCAGTTGATGACAAAACTTTGGAAGTAATCTTTTCACAGTGCTCAAATGCAAGATCTCCAGAGTTTTATATCCTGCTTGCAACTGAACTCTAAATGAAATAAAAGCCTTTATTTATTTAGTTAGTTAGTTATTTAGTTAGTTAGTTAGTTAGTTTCATTTTCCACAAAAATAAGAATACCCGGTACTTATTGAAACCCAAATAATTATCAGCATGACCAAGGACAATTAGAACAAAAAAGAGTAGCGGTGGATGGATTACGAAAAAAAAAAAAAAAAAAAAAAGAATCTGTGATCACTATTGAAAATGACCTAAAGGGGAATCTAAGAATTGAAATCTGAGCAAAATAGAATATATTCTAGAGTCATTCAATATTTTTTCCAGATTATGCAAGCTATACAAGTTAATTTCCAATAAGACAATTTTTAAATAAATATTGTCATGTTATATTTTACGATTTCTAATGGCTCCATTGATAGATTTTTAAATTTATATTTATAAAATGAACAATAAAATGTATAACTCAATGACCAACCTGCATTTAAATATATTTTATTGGTTAACTCATACTCTTACAGGTTTATTGCTGAGTATTCATTTTTGATATCAGTAATGTTGGCATTCTGACTTTTTCACCCAATCCCAATCCATAAATAACTTTAAAAAAATTTTTAAAGGACATGTTTTGTTTTTTCTTTTATATTTGTCAGTTAAATGGATTTCTTCTAAATATTATCCTTTGAATAGAAATAAAGGAAGTCACCCTCAATGTAAAACATTTACAGGCTTACCTCTGAGATATGGTCTGGTTTGGTCCCAGACCACTACAATAAAGAAAACATTACAAGGAGGTTAAATCAATTTTTGATTTCCCAGTGCATGTAAAAGTCATGTTGACACTAAATTGTGTTCTATTTAGTGTCCTGTCCAATAGCATTTTGTCTAAGAAAGCAATGTATGAGGCTTAATTTTAAAAATACCTTGTTGCTAAAAAATGCTATCATCATCTGACCTGTCAGTAAGTCACAATCATTCTGCTGGTGGAGGGTCTTTCTCTGAAGCTGATGGCTGCTGTCTGACGAGAGTGGTAGTCACTGGAGGCAGGGATGGCTGTGGCAATTTCTTAAGATGAGACAACAGTCAAGTCTGCAGCATCAATTGACTCATCCTTTCATGAACAGTTTCACTATGGCATGTGATGCTGTTGGACAGCATTTTATGAAGAGTAGAATTTCTTTCAAAACTGGAGTCAATCTTCTCAAACCCTGCTGCTGCTTTATCAGCTAAGTTTGTGTAATGCTTTAAATTCTTTGTTGTCATTCCAGCAATCTTCACAGCATCTTCACCAGAAGTAGATTCCATCTCCAGAAAATGCTTTCTTTGCTCATCCATAAGAAGCAACTCCTTAGCCTTTAGATTTTTATCATGAGATTGCAGCCATGCAGTCACAGCTTCCAGCTCTACTTCTAATTCTAGTTCTCCTGCTATTTCTACCACATCTGTTGTTACTTCCTTCACTGCAGTCTGATACCTTCAATTTGTGAAAAACGTGATATCTGAGAAGTGCAATAAAATGAGTTATTTTGTAATCATAAATTCAAAATTCTAAGTATTTTTCTTTTCTTTGTCCTGTTGTCCGATCTGGCATTATGATATCAAATAGATGTGTCTGGTCTTTGGAAAGGCAATGACTTTCTAAACCTACATCAGCTGAGATGAACACGTGGATGAATTCTTAATCTCTCCTCACTTTACTGCACAATCAAGCACTGAGATACTCTCATCTTCATCTTATCAAGTTAATCTTCCACTCTGTATCTCCTGGCAGCACACATGTGCACAGAGTACCTCTCAAATCTGCTAGCTATCTCTCCCAGGTATTTCTGTGTGCAATCCATGACAGAACCTTAAATTATGGTCACTCTCTCCTCTCCTTAGAAGAATGCCAGTAGTTAGTAGTGCTTCCTCACAATTATATATTGTCACTTTGGTACAGTTATGTCCCACTCAGCTGTGTCTCCTCTGTTGATTTCACCACTGTGATGTAAAGAAGGCCTGGGAGCCTGCCATTGCCCAGAATCACAGAAAGAAGTGGGGTACAAATCTCCTCTGCTTCTGAATCCCCAAATTTCCTGGAGAATTATCTACTATTCCTGTGGATCTTAATCCAGGTTTGGGGTAGAACTTGCATACATCTTTCACAGTGGTCCTTAGGATCTTTTCCACTTTTCCTTCCAATTCTTTCTGGTCTCAAAGTTTAGAGTTCTTTATATAGTTGTGTGTATGTGTCTGTGATTTTTTATTATTATTATTTGTGTGTCTTTCATGTGCACCTGTGTGTGTGTATGCATTTGTGGATTTCTTTGGTCTGTTTTTCATATATATCTGTGTGTGTGCGTGTGCGTGTGTGTGTGTGTGTGTGTGTGTGTGTGTGTATGTGGTGTTTGGGAGTGACAGTGAATCAGAAGTAAAATTGCCAGATTCTGCTTCCTCCCATATATTAATTTATAATCTATATTTTACTTGGATCACAGCCAGATTTATTTATTTATTTACTACAAAAGTAAAATGAAAATTACCATTTCCTCTATTTCTATCTGGCAGTTAGACCCTGCCATATTTTATTTTTATTTATTTATTTTTAAGATTTTATTTTATTTATTCATGAGAGGCGCAGAGAGTGAGAGAGAAGGAGAGAGGCAGACACACAGGCAGAGGGAGAAGCAGACTCCATGCAGGGAGCCCGACGTGGGACTCGATCCTGGGTCTCCAGGATCACGTCTGGGGCTCGCTCTCTCTTTCTGGGAGACTGACTCTCTCTCTCTCTCTCTCTCTCTCTCTCTCTCTCTCTCTCTCTCTTCTCTCTCTGGGAGACTCACTGTTTTAATTCTAGGTCTCCTAAGATCTCTTTGTGCCTGCCCACATTACACTAGTGTTGGCACAGGACTTCAGTTTCCTTCTAGCACTTAACTTAAGGCCTTTGGCATTGCTAAACCGCTGGGCCACTGGGGCTGCCCCCCTGCCGTATTTTAATAGGTTACTCAATACCTCTTCTCCTAGGCTGTGCATGTTTGTTTGTTTAATATTTTATTTATTTATTCATGAGAAACACAGAGAGAGAGGTGGAGACACAGGCAGAGGAAGATGCAGGCTCCCTGCGGGATCCCAATAAGAGACTCAGTCTCTGGACCCGGACATGGGGATCACAACCTGAGCTGAAGGCAGATGCTCAATTATAATCCCTTTGAATACACACCCAGCACTTACCACATAGAGCAAGTTATGCTTTCTAGGGTGCAAAGCATTATTGATGCATATCTTTTCACCTAACTTTCCACATGTCTGTGTTTCAGTTTCCTAATACCTTTGCAATAATTAGTCTATATGTGTGTTTGTGCATTGTATGTAGAACTATTTTGAGGTGGCCTTAACACAAGCACATTCACATGCCACACCATGGACTAGAGCAGTGTGGCACCTAAATCTTTTGTGTTAATATTCTTTGAAATTCTAACATCATTGTAGGAATTTGGTACTATTAAAGGAATAAATGTACAAGAATGTACAAGAAGCCCAAAATTATTATCACTTAATTACTAATTATAGCAATGTTTTCCATCTTTTATAAATATTTCTACAGATAATGCATTCTTTATTCAGTCATTTCAGTACCTAGTCACTACTTGAATTAAATGGTTTACTGCCCTGGGCACACATTCCAATATGGGCTCATAAGGCAGTGATCTTGTATCTATATGAAAGAAACTTGTTATTTGTTTGTAATCAGCTTGATGTGATTATTCACTACTAGATTTATACCTAGAATTTAAAAAATATCACTACAAATATATTTCTTGGCTTCTTCAATTTAATTGGCTATTTGTCAAATTAAACTGTAATAGTATTTCAAATCCTTTGGTCACCTGGAAAGGTTTTGAAATGAGTTAACTTTAGCATACCAATTGAGAACATTTATAATATGCAAATGACTTCTTAATTTTATGCTTCATCTAGAGCAATAAGATATCAAAAATCCTTAAAAAAAGAGGAAATTGACCTGTATAATTGTTAGGGATTTTGGTTTTATTTATTTTTGTTGTTTGTTTATTTGTAAAGAAAGAACATCATACCAAAAAAAAAAAAATAGCCACTATCACTTGCCACACTTACTATACTAATAAAAGTATAGTTATACTTTAAAAATAAAGAACAATTCTGTGAACTAAATGTAACAAGCTTTAAAAATAGTATTATAAAAATGTAGTACTATGCATTTTTTTCTCATTTGGGAAGAGGACTAACATAAGCTTATCTATAAAATACAATTTTATTGTTAAATCCTAGAACCACAAATGCTCACCTGATTTTAAAATGTTTCAATAGGAGAGGATCCCTGGGTGGCTCAGTGGTTCAGCGCCTGCCTTTGGCCCTGGGCGTGATCCTGGAGACACAGGATCGAGTCCCACGTCAGTCTCCTGGCATGGAGCCTGCTTCTCCCTCCTCCTGTGTCTCTGCCTCTCTCTCTATGTCTATCATAAATAAATCTTTAAAAGAATAAAATGTTTTGTAGGAAAAAAGGAATATATACAATTTTTAAAATGTATAAACATGAATAACAATACAAAAGTCAAAGTAATTGGACCAATAGAATTTTAGTAAGAGTTAAAATGAGCTGTTTGAAAACCTACAAGTTATTTTCTTTTTTTTTTTTTTTTTTAGATTTTGTTTATTCATGAGAGACACAGACAAGGAGAGAAGCAGAGACACAGACTGAGAGAGAAGCAGGCTCCATGCAGGGAGCCCAATGTGGGGCTGGATCCTGGGACTCCAGAATCATGCCCTGGGCCAAAGGCAAGCACTCAGCCTCTGAACCACCCAGGCGTCCCACCACAAGTTATTTTCACCATTTATCTTGCATTGGGTTACACAGAAAAATTATAATAGTATTCTACTCTCCATTCCAAAGCCATACTTTAATTAGAAAGCACTGTCTCTTCTAAATGTATATAAGTGATGCATGAAAATTTAATGTATGTATAGTAGCAATAAGACAGACATAACTGTAGAAATCCTATAAAGGCTATTAAAAATTAAGGAAAAGCAAAACAAATAGGTTTTAAGTCTCATCATCCATGTCATAATCATGATTCATCTACATATGTCCAACAAGGTCAATCTAGATCCGACTCCTATACTAATAATAACTACATTTATCAAAAATTTAAAATGTTGTTTAGATCTGTGGAGGTACTATTATGTCTTGTCTGTCTTTTGTTTTAAATAACAAAGGTAAAGCCCTCATTAGAATCAGTACATTTCCATTCATAGTCTGTTAATATGAGGAATGTTAGTCTTGATTTGTTTAATAGACAGAACTACACTAGGGTGCTGTTGCTTACATTCATGAACAATGTTTCATGAACAATGGCATTTTAAATGCTCTATTTAGACAGCTTCCTAGACAGCTGACTCATTAGAACCTCAACTGGTAGTATTTGGGAATAAGGAACAATTGAATGTTAACAGCATATTTCAGCAATATAAATAAGATCTTAAATAAGATGTTAGGGTAATCTAATTTGCAAATTTGAAAAAAATGAAAGAAAATATAAAAATGATAACAGGACAAAAATGTTACAAAGTAGTGCAAAGTAAAAATAGTTTAAAGAGTTTTTTCTCAAGGTCAGTATTTCTAAGAACTATACATATAATTCCCTTCTCACAATAAACTTTGGCTTATGTTATAGTATTATCCACATTTACAAGGTCACCTTGATAATAAATTTAAGTGTTAAGACTTCAACTCAAGTAGCTTGATATCAAAGATGATGCTCTAAACTATTAAACTATTATTAAATTACTTCTTTGTGTCATATTTCTAAATTATACGCTAAGTATCCAAATATCTAAGCAGTTTCATATATGTTAAGTACAGTAAATACAAATTTCGGTTCTTTTTAATAAGTTCTGTGAAAAAGAAATATGTTTAATGTTAATTATTTGGCCAACATTTATTACATAGCATTGGAAACTGAAGTACTTTAAAAAATAGGTTTTCTAGGTTATATACGTTATTAAAATTTTTTAACAAGCTATCCTTAGGATATCCTTAAGGATATTATATTAGATAAAATTTGCCAAAACTGATAATTTATTCCAATCTAAATAAATATATAAATATGTAAATATAATTCACACTGAAGATGCTGTTACCACTCAATGCATATATTATGTGTGATGTGATCTGTAGCTTTAACACATTCTTATGAGTAATAATGCATTGAGAATATTTTATGTATATGATTATAAATTCTGAGCACACTAAAAATGTTCAGATTGATATGAATAATGAGTAATTGTCAGCAGGAATGTTTCTAGATGAAAATATATATGATTTATTCTTAAGGCTGCATGACTATCTGAAAATAGGTAGTTACTCATGAGAAGTAGGACCATAGGAACATGACACTTACCATATTTTAATTTATATTATTATATCATTATAGTAGCAAAAGACCAAAGGCCTTTGAAAGAAAAAGCCGAGTTTTTTGTATTTGAAAGTGTATATTCATTTCACAATTATTTAATATGGAAGACGAATAGCATGCTGCTAAATTCAGAAACATTGTTTTGCAACAGGAAAAATATAGTTCCAAGGCTCCTTCTCAGTAATCTCACCCATAATAACATGCTTCTTTACTCACGTCGTTGATTCTAACTTCATCCATCTCCAGTTTCACCTAACCTCACATTCACCAGGAAAAACTGATCAGCAAGATCATGTCCTTTAGGAATTTTGGTCAAAAAAGAACAGGAGAGGAAGGATAGGATAAGCAGTCTCTGATTTTATTTTTAGTCTTAAACCTTTTTCCCCTCATTCTTTTTTGATATTTATTTGCAATAACAACAACAGCAACAAGAAAAACTAGATCCTTACTGTATATCTATTTCCGTTTTCTTCTCAAAGAAGCCATTATGAGAAGACATCCTTATAAGGACCTTTGGCTCCAAACATTGAAACTATAAACAAACTCTTAAGATTGTACTTGTTTAAACAAAACAGAAACCTAGTGGAATTAATAACCAGAAGCAACTAAGTGTCATTCCATACAAGAGAAATTTTGAAGCTTCATGAAATGTCAACTTGCATATAACATATAAAATACAAATGCTTAGACTGTAGGCTAATATTTTGTGGTGGGACAAGACATGCCATGAACACAGACGCACACACATACACACACATATTCATACCATGGATATATCTTCTGAGTAAACTCAAATGCAACTTAGAATGTGTTATCTGCAATCCCTACACTCCTGTTTTGCTATGAGAACTTGACTATTGATTTCCACTCAGAAAACTTCTTTGATTCAGAATATCAACATTTTTTACCTCTGCCAAAGTTGCAACTTTAATGTGTCTGAGAAATGCTGCTCTCTGGATGTCATCATCTATGTGATTTGACTGGCAGTAAAGGGCACTTAGTTAATGAATATTAGGAAATGGGAAGACCCAGCAATATGGGTAGCAAGCCACAATAATTTTGTTTGAAAAATGAGAATATGTCAAGAAGTGTTTCCCTATTCTATCAACAAACTTTCAACGTAGTGATGTTGCACCCTTAAAACCAAAGGTGCTGTAGCATCTTGATAGAAATTATAAAACACTTCAAAAATACAATTGCCAACACTAGTTATGAATTTTAACCTTTATCTGGAATATTTACTTCTAATTATTGAGAATTTTAGAAAAAAATCTCTGATAAATTTATCTGAATTCACTGAATTAGAAAATTAACAAAGCACTATAAAGTAATTCAAGGGAAAACATATACAATGAGTGTATAATAAGCTATCTCTTTCTGTGTGCATGCTTAGCATTACACACAAGATAAGGACCAATGTTTTGTTTTTACCTAAAGGTGCTTTCATTCCGGGGCTTTGAATTAATCATTATGTGTAATTAAAATGGTTTCTCACTATATACATGCAGCTTATTCTTAAGAGAATTCCCACGGACTCAAATTATTTTAAGCTACTTAAAAGGGAAGAAGTTCAGTTATATAAACTATTGGAGTGGTTTAAGGTTTAACACAGGGAAAATGTATCCAAAATAACCTCCTTATCACATGTGATTAGCTGTGAAGTTTTATTATTTTAATTTTGAAAAAGTTTATGACTGAATATTTCTCTTTAAATTATAATGACTGGGATCCCTGGGTGGCGCAGTGGTTTGGCGCTTGCCTTTGGCCCAGGGCGCGATCCTGGAGACGCAGGATCGAATCCCACATCAGGCTCCCGGTGCATGGAGCCTGTTTCTCCTTCTGCCTATGTCTCTGCCTCTCTCTCTGTCTCTCTGTGACTATCATAAATAAATAAAAATAAAAAAAATTTAAAATTAAAAAAAAATAAACTATAATGACTCCCTGGGAGATCCCCTCTGGTTTTCTGCCAACAACATAGTTCATTACAGATCAACTCATATCTTGTTGGAGAGCTCATGCAAACATAAGGATAATTCTGGAATGAAGTCAAGGATGATAGGTGTTACAGAAAGAAGATCTGTTTTAGGAAGGAAAGCGATAATGTCTGATTGCTAGAAAAGTATAAAAGCAATAAGGCACATGTTTGTCCAATACACAGCTTTGTCCAAAATTTATTCTATTAAAAGTGAAAGAAATAGAAAGGAAGAAAGAAAGAAAGAAAGAAAGAAAGAAAGAAAGAAGAAGAAGAAGAAGAAGAAGAAGAAGAAGAAGAAGAGGAAGGAAGGAAGGAAGGAAGGAAGGAAGGAAGGAAGGAAGGAAGGAAGAGAAAGAAAGAAAGAAAGAAAGAAAGAAAGAAAGAAAGAAAGAAGAAAGAAAGAGAAAGAAAGAAAGAAAGAAAGAAACAAAGAGAAGAAAGAAAGAAAGAAATAAAGAAACCAAGTCTGAAAGTCTTGTGTGAAGAGTAAATGGCTCTACAAAAGTGTGAGAAGACATAAATTTATGAGTTTGGTCAGAAAACTTTTATCTCTGATTTTGTAAAAGAAAGTAAGACAAATTGTCAAAATGGTCAAGATATTTTATATTGTAGAAGAACACAGGCTTCTTTGCTATATAGTGTAGTATGATTAAGGAGAACATTTTGAGGAAAGATTAATAGTACATTAAAGACAAATACAAGGAAATGTTGCTTCATACAAGTCTAGAAAAATTTGTAAAATTTACAGCAAATTACATCAAGTGTAGACAGACAGGAAATTTGTATTACATAAAACAACTGGAACAAAATTTTAATAATAAGGCAAAAATCTTTCAACTACTATAATCTGTGCCAAACCTAAACATCCCAGGGAAATTCCCTCAAATGAGTTCTTGTATCGCATTTCTCAGAGAACTCTATGTACAGTTGACTCTTGAACAATGTGGGAATTAGGGGCACTGATCCCTGCACAGCCAAAAATAAATATATAACTTTTGACTCCCTTAAAACTTAACTACTAAACGATACTACTATTAACTGGAGTCCTTACTCATAAATGGTCAATTAACACATATTTTGCATATTATTGTCATACACCGTATTCTTAAAATAATGTAAGCTAGAGAAAATAAAATGTTATTAAAAGAAACATAAGGAGGATAAAATAAATTCATAGTACAATATTGTATTTATTTTTAAAAATCTGTATATAATTGGACCTGGACAGTTCAAATCTGTGTTGTTTAAGGATCAAGTGTAATAGTATTTATAGCTTTGAGAACCATGTGTGAATCAGACTCACTTGCTATGACTCCATGATCCAACTATGTGAGGAGGTAATGGATTTCAAGTCCAAACATTTATGAAGTCAACACTGGAATGTCAGAAGCAGAAACAACCAAAATATGAAGGAAAAATAAATAAATAAACAAAAACACCCAGATAAATAGATGATAGATGGATAGATAGATGATAGATAGATAAATAAAAATAAACACTGTCTTAAAATAGCAGGTAATAGACATATAAAGTCCACAGCCTCATGTTAGTTTCTCATTGGTGCCATACCATATTACATTATTACATATTTAGCGGATTATAATATCACAAAGTATTATGTTACCATTATGGAGATCAGAAGTATCGAAGTGATTTCACTGGGGTAAAATCTAAATATCGACAAGACTGGTTTCCTCTAGAGGTTCTGATGAGAGAAGTTCCTTGCTCACCTTTGTCAGCTTCTGGTAGCTGTGTGTATGATTTCGCTAGTGACCTCTTCTTCCATCTTCCACGTGCATCAGTCCCATCTCTATGTCCTATATCATATCCTCTTTGCCTCTGGATATGACACTCCTACGTCCCTCCTATAAGGACCCTTGTGATTCCATCAGATCCACCAGGGAGGGGTAACAGATAATCTCTCATTTCCAAAATCCTTGACTCAATCATATTTGCAAAGTCCATTTGTAAAAAAATTATTTAAATTCAGTTTGCCAACATATACTATAACACCCAGTGCTCATCTCATCATGTGCCCCCCTTAGTGCAAAGGCCTTCATGCCATATAAGATAACATTCACAGGCTCAAGAAGTGAAGATGTGGACATATTTTGGGGCCAGTTTTCATCCTACATCACCCCAATATGTAAATACGCATATTTTTAAATAACTTTAATATATTTTTAAATTACTTGATTCAACCTGTTCAGAATTTAATTACATATACTACCAGGCCACTACACTGAAACTTACTGTTTGAGAAAAAATGAATATATATTTTGATTTTTCAACGTTTATAAAATGGTATTAATGATAAAGCTTGGAACGATATGCATATGTTTTAGGACAAATTAAACTGACTTAGTTGGTCCAAGATACTTATACTACATAACCTTAGAAAAGGAGAAGGAAAGGCTTTTGCTTATGTCTTTAGGTTTCCAGTGAATTCCAAATTTAAGGGCCCAGTAATTACCAGGAGAAAATCAGACATTGCAAGTGAAAATAGATTTATCTCTATTTGTTGCTAGTGAATTCCTAAAAGCTCTTGGAGGAAAAACTAAAAAGAAATCTATAGGGAAAACATTTGAGAGAATTCCTCTGGGATATCAACAGAATAGTTCATGAGGTCAAATTTTGGTTTGCCATAAGGACACAAAAAGGACATTATCAATCCTTTCACTGCTACCATGGTCTTTTCAGTTATTTTAGTAGTGATAAATTGAGCTTGAATTAATTATTACCAAATTATTTCAAAAAATCTATGTTTGTGATTTAATGGCATAAGATTAGTGGGTTGCCCTGAAACCCCAAAAGGAACATGGAAATAAGCACTGTAACTTTTTTGTGTGTACTTTGATATCTGTTATCCAATGATAAGAACAACAACAAAAACAAGCCCTATGAGACTGCAGTGGCATAGACAATAACTTGTTTGCCTCTGGGGTGGTTGGCCTGTTCCTGTTCTTATCCAGATAACATTATTTCTTATCTGGATTATTCAGATTACTCACATATCTGCCTGTTTGTGCATCAAAGCTGGCGTTGGCACAGAAAACTAGGGTAACTTGACTCTGATATTTACATCACTTACCATGCAGCAGACTAGCCTGAGTATGTTCTCGAGGTGATGGCCTAGACACAAGAGAGCAAGTACTCTCAAAGTAGCCTTTCCTAGTGTTGGGTCTACTAATATGGAATTTTCAAGGCAAGTCTCAAGGCTAAACCTGGAATCAGAATGAAAAATGCAACAAAGTTATGGGCCATTAACTCAATCAATATAGAACATCTCAAATTGGAACATTTGATACACAAATTTGAGTATTTGCCCTAATAAGTTCATACAATTACTAATTTTTATAAAACAAATATTCAAGGAAATATTTTATAAGCATAAACAGAAGACTAAAGTCTCTTCTTGCTATTACAATCTATATGGAATTGTATCTTACTATTATGAGACATACATGATAAAGTATAATTTTTCCCCATGTTAATTTAGTAAAGCATTACCCTCATATTGTTTCTAATGTCACATTTTCAAATTTAAAAATGCCCTAATAATGTATCAATAATATAATAAATCATGTGTTAATTAAGCATATTGCTAAACTGATAAGTTACTTTCTGCTTCCTTGTTTGAAAACAAATTTAATAAAATACTATTTATTTCATAAAAAATAAAATATTGATTTTTTTTATTAATCCGATTTTGCAAATTTTTTTGTGGTTGGTATATTTCTTTATTTATTTTTAAAAGATTTTATTTATTTATTCATGAGAGGCACAGACAGAAAGAGAGGCAGAGACACAGGCAGAGGTAGAAGCAGGCTCAACGTAGGGAGCCCAACATGGGACTCGATTCCAGGTCTCCAGGGTCATGCCCTGGGCTGAAGGCGGCACTAAACTGCTGAGCCACCCGGGTTGCCCTGTAGTTGGTATATTTAAATAAAACTTTTTCTGAGGCTTTCACATCTGCATATAATGAAAATTTCAGAATTTTGTTTTCTGTGATATTGCATTAAGTATACATTTCATATATTTTTCTGAAAAACTACCATTATTTTTTTCATTTACCAGATATATATATATTAAACATTTGTCTGTTTATTTTTTTTAATTAATTTTTATTGGTGTTCAATTTACCAACATACAGAAAAACACCCAGTGCTCATCCCGTCAAGTGTCCACCTCAGCGCCGATCCGGGAACTCCAGGATCATGTTCTGGGCTGATGGCAGGTGCTAAACTGCTGAGCCACCCAGGGGTCCCATGACCACAATTTTAAACAGACAAATGAGAAGGAGGCATTTGTCTGTTTAAAATTGTGGTCATGGGACCCCTGGGTGGCTCAGCAGTTTAGCACCTGCCATCAGCCCAGAACATGATCCTGGAGTTCCCGGATCGAGTCACACATCAGGCTCCCTGCATGGAGCCTGCTTCTCCCTCTGCCTGTGTGTGTGTGTGTGTGTGTCTCTCTCTCTCTCTGTCTGTCTCTCATGAATAAATAAATAAAATCTTAAATAAAATAAAATAATAAAATAAAATAAAATAAAAAATAAAATATAAAATAAAATAAAATAAAATAAAATAAAATAAAATAAAATAAAATAAAATTGTGGTCATACAACAAAGAACAGAATAAAGTTCCTGCTTTCATTAAGTTTATGTTATATGCTCCTTTCAATTTATGAGCCTATTTATTTTGTCTATATTTTTATTCTAGTTCTGAATGACTGTCCTGTGTGTGTTTACATATATGTGTGTGTGTGTGTGTGTGTGTGTGTGTGTGTGTGTCTGTGCGCATGTTTAAAATGTTTACATCTCGTTCTAAAACTTGGCCTGAATTAAAAATGTTTTGGGGGATGTCTGGGTGGCTCAGCAGTTGAGCGTCTGCCTTCAGCTCAGAGTGTGATTCCAGGATCCTGGGATTGAGTCCCACATCAGGCCCCCTGGGGGAGCCTGCTTCTCCCTCTGCCTATGTTTCTACCTCTCTTTCTGTGTCTCTCATGAATAAATAAAGAAAATCTTTTAAAATTTTTTTTAAATTAAAAATTAAAATGTTATTGGAATTTTGTTTAATTAGTTAAAATTACTTTATTTCTGTCTTATATTTTAATTATCTTTCATATTTTATATACTCTTATGTCAGGCAAATTGTAGAGAATAAATACCGCAGCTCATGAGCATGTATATATGTGTGTGTTGTCTTTCTCAAATTATGTTAGAATTCCTTTGTTAGGAAAAAATATGTGAAAACAATTTCACTTTTTTGAATATGAAAAACCTCAGTTTAAAATTAATATATTGGGATCCCTGGGTGGCGCAGCGGTTTGGCGCCTGCCTTTGGCCCAGGGCAGATCCTGGAGTCCCGGGATCGAATCCCACGTCGGGCTCCCGGTGCATGGAGCCTGCTTCTCCCTCTGCCTGTGTCTCTGCCTCTCTCTCTCTCACTGTGTGCCTATCATAAATAAATAAAAAAAAATAAATAAAAAATAAAATTAATACATTAGAGTAATTACATATTTTCCTCAGTAATGTCTTTACCTAAAATTAGAAGCCGAATGGACTAGCTTTGTAGAGTCACTGCAGTCTAAGCTTTCTTCCTTCCACTCATTGTGGCTTATTTCATCACAAAATTATTTGTAAAGAAGAACAATGTGGTAATACTGGGTACACTGCTCCTCAACACACTAACCAATTTCCCATCTTCGTCAAAGGGGTGAATAAAATTATGTCAACATTGCTAAAAAGCCACTTGTATCTGAAAGAATCTGTGCATTTTTTGGTAGAGTTGACAGCAGTCACAAGCTTTATATAAATGATATTAAAGTCCTTTTACAGTCGTTTTTATTTTCTGTGACTATGTTGTTAAGATCTATAACTCCTCTGTTTGCAAACTGACCCTCTATTGAATGCTCGTGACAGATAAATTGCTATTGTTCTTAATCAATAAAATAAGCCGTCTTTTTAGTTTCTTAAATCTAGACTCTGATACTACCTTTCAAGGTTGTTGCTTTTATTATTATTTTTTTTAACAGGCTGAGTTTGGAAAATTTTCTCTCCTATTTTTTTTTCTAAAAGCTATTCTTCACACATATACTGGTTTCACAGAAGTTCCATATTATGTTGTATTTATTGAATAAGGTTGAATAAACATTTCACTCAAGAAGGTTGTATTATGGTAAAAAACATTATATTTTCTCATGTCTTTATAATAGGATCTACCGATTCTTCAAAGAGAAGTGAGGAATGCAGAGGAAGGTAAAACCCTAAGAAAAGGCTCTGAGGTCTTCATTACATAATTATCTTTCAAACACTCCTAAAATCTCTGAGAAGGACTTTATTTAAACATATAAGCTACAACAACTTTAACTTCATTGAAAATTGGAATAATAAGAGAAATCATACCTATAGATATCTCAACAATCTTTGGGAATTTTAAGAATCAACAATCTTTGGGCAAACTCCTTGAGTTCGTCTGAGAAAAAAAAAAGAGTCTCATTTAAATCTATGATGCTATTATGAAGGACTGGGCTTGAGGAGCTGATCACTGTATTTAGAAGGTAGTCCTTGAAAGTTAGAAGCTAGTTCTTGAATTCTTTTTTATCATCAGTCTAAACGCTGTAACCATTTTTCAAAATTGTTTCTGTTTTGTGCCGGAGAGCTTTCTTTCTTTTTTTCCCCCAAATTTGTATTTAAATTCTAGTCAGTCAGTACACAGTGTAGTGTTAGTTTCAGGTATAAGATTTAGTGATTCATCACTTACGCACATCACCCTGTGCTCATCACAAGTGCTCTCCTTAATACCTATCACCTATTTAACCCATCCCCCCAACGTCCCTTCAAGCAACCCTCATTTTGTTCTTTATAGTTAAAAACCTGTTTTATGGTTTGCCTCTTTTTTGTTCTATGTTCATCAGTTTTGTTTCTTAAATTCCACATTGAGTGAAATCATATGATATTTGTCTTTCTCTAAAAAAGACAAATTATTATTTCCCTTAGCATAATACACTCTAGTTCTATTCACATGCTTGTAAATGGCAAGATTTCATTCCTTTTGATGGATGAATAATATTACATTGTGCATATATACCACCTCTTCTTTATCCAGTCATCAGTCAATGAGCATTTGGGCTTTTTTCATAATCTGGTTATTGTTGATAAAGCTGCTATAAGTGTCAGGGTGCATGTATTCCTTTGAAGCAGTATTTTTGTAACCTCTGCATAAATAGTGAAATTGTTGGATCACAGGGTAGTTCTATTTTTAACTTTTTGAAGAACCTCCATAGTTTTTTTTTTTTTAGATTTTATTTATTTATTCATGAGAGACACACAGGGAGAGGCAGAGACACAGGCAGAGGGAGAAGCAGGCTGCTTGCGAGGAGCCTGATGTGGGGCTTGATCCCAAGCCTGGGAAAATGGCTTGAGCCTAAGGTAGATGCTCAACCACTGAGCCACCTAGGTACCCCACCCCTAATGTTTTCCAGAGGGGCTATACTAGTTTGCATTCCCACCAACAGGGCAACAGGGTTCACCTTTCTCCACATTCAACCCCTGTGGTTTCCTGTGCTCTTAATTTTAGCCATTCTGACAAGTGTGAGATAATATCTCACTTGTAGTTTTGATTTGTATTTCCTTGATGATAAGTGATGTCGAGCATTTTTTCATGTGTCTGTTGACCATCTGTATGTCCTTGGAAACATGTCTATTCATGTCTGCTGCCCATTTTTAAACTGGATTGTTTGCTTTTTGGGTGTTGAGTTTGATAAGTTCTTTGTAGATTTTGGATACTAGCAAATATCTTCTCCCATTCCGAATGCTGCCTTTCAGTTTTGTTGACTGTCTCCTTCACTGTGCAGATGGTTTTTATTTTAAAATTCCAGTTAACATCATCCTTAATGGGGGAAATCTGAGAACTTTTCCTGTACAGTTAGGAACAAAACAAGAGTGTCCACTCTTGTCACTGTTACTTAACATAGTACTAGAAACCCTACCCACAGCAGACAACAAACAAAAAGAAAAAAAGGAATCCAAATGAGTAAGGAAGAAGTCTAACCTTCACATTTGCAGATGGCATGCTACTCTATGTAGAAAACCCAAGACTTCACCAAAAAAAATTGCTAGGACTGAGAAATGAATTCAGTAAAGTCACAGGATATAAAATCAGCTTATAGAAATCTGTTGCATTTCTATACACTGATAATGAAGTAGCAGAAAGAAAAATCAAGGAGGGGTGCCTGAGTGGCTCAGTCAGCTGAGAGTTTGAGTCTTAGTTTCTTCTTAACTCATGATCTCAAGGTTCTGAGACTGAGCCCCACATTGTGCTCCATGCTGAGCAAGGAGTCTGCTTCTCACCCTCTTACTCTCTCTCTTGCCCCCTACTCTTTTTCAGTCTCAAATAAATAAATCTTTTTTTAAAAAAGAAAGATAAGTCAAGGAATCCATCCCATTTACAATTGTACCAAAAATCATGGATGTCTATGAATCAACCTAACCAAAGAGGTATAAGATCTGGGGCCCAAAAACTAAAAAACACTGATGAAAGAAATTGAAGAGGACATAAAGAAATGTAAAGACATTCCATGCTCATGGGTTGGAAGAATAAATACTGTTAAACTGTCTATACTACCCAAAGCAATCTACATTTTCAATAAAATTTCCATCAAAATACTACCAACATTTTTCACAAAGTAAAGAAAACTATCCTAAAATATGTATGGAACCAGAAAGACTTCAAATAGTCAAAGCAAACTTGAAAAAGAAAAGTGAAGCTGGAGGTATTGAGGAAATGGGACAGCCACACACAAAAGAATGAAACTGGACCATTTCTTTCACCATACAGAAAAATAAATTCAAAATGGATGAAAGATCTACATATAAGATAGGAAACCATCAAAATCCTAGAAGAGAACAGAGGCAGTAACCTCCTTGATAATTGCTGTAGCAACTTCTTACTAGATACATCTCCTGAGGCAGGGAAAACAAAGGTGAGAAATAAACTATTGCCAGAGAACTTTAAAATGGTAGGCTATAAAAGTGCTAGATATTAATTATGTAACTCTGGGTATTAAAAAAAAACTGCAGATGTAATGTGCCAAAGGGCTGGTGACAGTCCACTTTATATGCATTAACTGCCACCACAAGGAGCAGAGATCTCTATACAAATTTTATGTGAAAGCATGGCAGGCCATAAACTATATTTTAACTCGATCTTCATATAATCTATCCAATTCCTACTATAAAAAGATAATAAATCAATTAACTAACACCTTTAGAAACAAAGTATGAGAATATTTTCACAGATCTTTGTATCATTCTATAATTATATACATAGAGAACATATTTAGAAAGTGTGAAATATAAGACTGAAGAGAGAGAAGGCAATTTCACTGATAAAAATGAAAGTTAATTGTAACTGCAAAACACAGTAGTGGGAGCTGTCAAAGTATAGAAACAAAATCTCATAAGTAATAAAAAAAAACTACACATCTCTAAGGTACTCATTGTGAAAAGTAGGACTTTTCAACCAAATCAATTTTGGCTTTCTAAAAATATAAATACTTAAAATAAAAATTTCAATTTAATTCAAGATTTTCTTTAAAAAATATACCTCTGTGTTTTTCACATTTTCAGGTATTTAGGCAGGTTTTTTTAAAACTTTATTTTAAATATGCTGCTGTTGACATTGTAAAAGTTCTTCCATTAAGGAATCCAGGATACTTAGAGTTGCACATAATTATGTTTCTGCCACAGCATACAAGTGGATAGTGTCCTGAACAGTGCATTACATTGTTTCATGTTAACTGAAAGTCACAGAATGTCCAACATAGCATCTTCTAGAAATACAGCATTTGTTACACATAAGATTGATAGCAAAAAGAAATGAGTACATATTCTCCCAGGGAATTAGGGTATCTGCAATACAGCCTGAGAGAAAGATAAACAGTTGCAGCGTCTAATTTTTTCTGACAAGCATATGATGAAATATAAGAAAGTTTGTTGAGGTCAAAGAGCCAATACCTCTTCAACAAAACCAAACACAGAAAATGTTTAGATTACCATGAATCTAGATTTATCTGAATAATTTTCTAGTTTTTTTTTTTTAATTTTTTTTTTATTTATTTATGATAGGCACACAGTGAGAGAGAGAGGCAGAGACACAGGCAGAGGGAGAAGCAGGCTCCATGCACCGGGAGCCCGATGTGGGACTCGATCCCGGGTCTCCAGGATCGCGCCCTGGGCCAAAGGCAGGCGCTAAACCGCTGCGCCACCCAGGGATCCCAATTTTCTAGTTTTTAAAAGCAATTTAACAATCCTGCCCTAGAGGTAAGTACTCAAGCAAATTTGATATCAGATCCTGAGAACTCCTATAAAAATTCCTAGACTCACCCTAATTTATTCTGAACTACCCCTCCTCTCAAGGTCACTCATCCTCCGTTGAATATGGAGAATTTCTGAATCGGTGAAACTATAGGGTGATGATGATCTGATCTTTTTGAGCTTGATAGCTCAGCTGAGTTGCCTAAATCCTGGACAGAGTATCTAGATAATGCTAGATTTATAAGTCTCATAAATTAGGAACTTTGAGGTCTTATGTTTTAATTCATGTGACACTGAAAATGCTCTATTTGGAAAACTGAGCATTGCTTGTGCAAGGTCCTGCCAAGCATTCTACATATTAGCCATTCTATGATGTAATCAAAAATCACAAATTGCAGAGGATTATAATATATGTAGCAACACTGTTACCTGTATAAGATTGTACTTGTAAAATTTAAGCCGCTTATACTACCTTGTGGCTTTTTATAAATTTGTCCTCATTATTGGACAATATATAAAATATTATAATTCTAAGTGAAGTAGGACTTTAGATCTGTTTGTAATTTGCATAATGGGATAATCACATGGGAGACTTTGACTTTATATCCCCTGGCTGTGTTTTTACGTTCTGTTTATTTAAGACACTATAGAAATTGTTAGGGTGCAGTCACTTCTAGGGGCCTTTAAAGAGATTGATATTCTTTATATTGCTCAAATTTATTTCTCCTAAGGAGATTTTATCTTTTTGATAATAAGTGGACAGTTGCTTCAAAGTATTATTTTTTTATGTAGCTGTAATTATCGCCATTTCTGCTCTACTAGAATAGATATACAAGGACTTGGAATTAATAATCTAAAGCAAAAGTGAACATAACATTTTCTAATTAAAATAGTGCTGCAGGGATCCCTGGGTGGCGCAGCGGTTTGGCGCCTGCCTTTGGCCCAGGGCGCGATCCTGGAGACCCGGGATCGAATCCCACGTCGGGCTCCCGGTGCATGGAGCCTGCTTCTCCCTCTGCCTATGTCTCTGCCTCTCTCTCTCTCTCTCTCTGACTATCATAAATTAAAAAAAAAAAAAATAGTGCTGCAGCACTCATGGATACATACAAGAGTTCTACAATTAGGACCTGGTGTGTACAGGAAAAGCTGTGCTTCTGAGCTTTGGGGAACTGCTGGTTTTTTAAGAGAGGTGAAGTATATTCTTTAATGCCTAGTTTTTACTATGCATTTTTTACAAAAAAAAATTCTCTAGAAATTCTTAGTTTATTAGCTCCACTTTTTCCTCAATAAGCCTCATTTCTGAAATTGCAATTTTAATGTGTTAGAAACTAAAAGAAACCTAAAAAATAAAATAAAATAATGTGCTAGAAACTTCTTCACCCACATATATTTCCACACTTTCTCCTTTTTTTAATATTTTTTTTAATTTTTATTTATTTATGATAGTCACAGAGAGATAGAGGCAGAGACACAGGCAGAGGGAGAAGCAGGCTCCATGCACCAGGAGCCCGACGTGGGATTCGATCCGGTGTCTCCAGGATCGCGCCCTGGGCCAAAGGCAGGTGCCAAGTCAGGCGCCAAACCACTGCGCCACCCAGGGACCCCCCTCTGTTCAGTTCTTAAAGGGATAATATTAAGGTATTGGAACCCAGATTCATATCTGAAGCATAAAATCGTCTTGCAAGCTCACTCTGGTTGTTGGCAGAATTCACTTCCTTGTGATTATAGGACTGAAGTTTTTGTTTTCCTGTTATCAGCTGAGGACAGCTCTCAGCTCCTAGAGGCTACACATGTGCCTTGCCATGTTGCTTCCTTCACACTGAATTCTCTCAGGTTTCAATCTCTTTCTTCTGGAATATTATAGTTCCCTTTAAGGATCACCTGATTAGGAGAGGCCCACCTAGGATAATCCCTTCTTAAGGTCAAGTGTACCATATTGACATAACATAATCACACAGATTGTTTCCCATTTTATTCATAAATCCTGCTCATACTCAAGGAAAAGAAATTATACAAGGCATGCATATCAGGGGGTAGAGATCTTGGGGGCCAGATACAACAATACTTAGTTATTTTTGTGGATGTGCATCCTGAATGAGAAGAACTAAGTAGAATAATTTCCTGATTTTTGAAATGGTGCCTGGTTTTACTACTGTTTTCCAAAATGAAATTGGGTAAAAATATGGAGAAGTGGAGGTTATGGACAAATTGTGAATTTAATTTCAACTTTAATGCATGAGATGTCTTCAAGGACTTCAAATATGTCATTGCTAATCTTGGGGGGAAAAAGACAATCAGCTATCTGCATCTACTTTTGGGGACTGGCTAACTTGTACACTCTTCTTATTTCACATGTACACTCTTTTTATCATAAATTCTGAAGATCATATTAATGGGTAGGTAAGGCTGGGTTCTCTGTTCAGTTCTTAGAGGGCTAATATCAAGGTATTGACACCCAAATCCATATCTGAAGCATAAAATCATCTTGCAAGCTCATTCATGTTGTTGGCAGAATTCACTTCCAATGATGTGGGAAAACTCTAAAAAACGCTTTGAAATTTAATGTATTGGATGAGAATGGACAGGTTTTTGAGGAGATTTACTTTATATGGAAATCCCAGTGAACAGTGTATTCCCTATATCTTCTAGACATACCCTTTACTATATGCCTTGATATACAATGATTTAAGTTGGATTCTTAAGACAATGGACCAGAAGCTTCTACTAACAGAAGCTGTATTTCCTTCCATTTTTACTCCATTTACAAAAAAGATTACTCTCCCAGTTTCTAATCTACCTATCTGGATTATGTTTCTTGGATTGACTTTCACTTTTTAGTATTTTTAAATCCTCAATCTTCATCTCAACTTTCCCTATTGAGTCACTTTTGAATTTTGGTCCTTGTTTTGAGTAACAGGTGTCTTATGTGATTTCAAATACCTAATCTTCAAATGAAAGCAGAAATAAAATTCCCTTGTGACCTTAAGATAAATCAAACATGTTCTGTTACAATATCCTTTCATATGCAGCTCTTGGGGATGATGGACTTCTTTAGAAATATCTTTTGCCTGCATCATTCATTCCTACCTGAACAGAAGCCACTAACAGCTGGATAATTTTATTTGTCCAGACTGTTTTAGTATTGATTAGATGCTATTAGTAGTGAAAACACAAAGAAAAATTTTAATTTGATTTTACTCCCTTGACTCTTAAGAATTATGAAATTTGGTGATTATAAGATTGTCAGTGATTTTGAGAGTGGAGTTTGAGTAGTATACTGCTGGCAGAAGCCAGAAAGCCAAAGGCTAAAGATAGATATTATTTCTAGAGTGATCTTTGACAAAACAACTGGTTAATCTCTGATGATTTTGACCATCCATATTTATTGGAATAAAAATAAAGTCTCTATTATATGTCAAAAGCCACAAATAAATATAGGGTTAGTTGCTATAATCCATTTATTTGAAGGCCTTTGACATTCTAGTGGCGTTACTCATTTATCCAACTCAAAATCATGCAGTGAAGCACACCTTCAATGGAACTTTTTTTTTTTAAGTACACTTTCTTACTTTCTTCTTCTTAGGCTACAGTTTTACAAAATACTGATTAGAAGCTGTACTTATATTATTTGATTTGCATTTATTTTCTTAAATGATTAAAATGCTTGGTAGATAAAGTATTAGTTTGAGAGCCCATCTCAGACAATTTTGTAAATTCAGAAGTCAAAAAAGAGAGCTGGCTTGATTCAAGTTGTTTAGTAATTAAGCCTAATTTGGCTTAATGTTGGCATAGTCAACAATCTCCTTGTAAAGAACTTTTCCACTTGGTTTTCTTTGAAATTTATCCTAATCTATGTTGATTTGCCAACCAGGCAGTCCACACAGGAAACTTGATCAGGAAGTAAGAGATACTGGACAAACTGATCTGACTTTTTATAATATAGATGAATTTTCCATTTATAAAAATATTTTGGGATGTTATCCATCAACCAGTTCCCTGGTTCTACCATTTAAGTTTTTGAATCATTTTAAGACTCTAGGGAGCCATAATAGAAACATAATGCTGAAGCATTTTCCTTAAACTTTGTTCCAGAAGATGGAACAAACTTTATTTTAGATTTTTAAATCTTAGCTTATTTAAATAGCCAAGTCAGTTTATAATATGTTACTACAGTGCTAATATTAAGGTTACTGATAGTAAATTTCTTAAAGTAGGTCAGGGAAGAGATTTACAATCACTTAATAGGTACCATCAACACTGTGGCCTAATCTAATGTCTTAGATTGGGCTCCCTGAAAGCAGAGCTTGAAAAGGAAATTTCTGATTGTGTGGTTTTGAAAGGAGTATGTGGGAAACAAGATAGTATAGGGGAAAAATCTGAGTGTGATTTTAGAAACTAGCCATGGGATGACCTCTTAGGAGAGTAGTAAACATCAATTCCATCATAGATTTAAAGCAAGAAGTACTTTTTGGTACCCCATGTCAATCAACAATAGGCTGAGGTATGGAGAAGAGGAAGCACACAGCCACCCAGGAAAGTGAGGTCTATTTCTATACCATAGGCTACTTCCCTCTCCATACAAAGGGATAACAAGAGATCATGTCAGACAATGTTCATTGGGAGGATTTCCTCCCACCAAGTTTCTAGACTATCAATAAGTGTGTCTATAAGCCAATCACACAGCTCATTTCCCCAGATTTTCCACTTTGGAATTAGGGCTGATTGCTACTGGACCTTGGTGTGTATAATAGTATTCAGTTCACTCAGAACAGTTCTGGCTTCATAGCCACTTGGCAGCTCATTGTAAAATGTTCCATATCAGAGTTTAGTAGCATATTAGAAATTTTTTATAGTCTATAATTTTCTGATAAAGACAGCATTACTATGTTCTAGAGCTTGAGTTCTGCACTGTGACTTTCCTATTGGGGCTTGACAGAAGCATCTTGTCCTTTTCTAATGGATATCTCTAACACCATAGGATCTATCAAGTCACATGGCCCAATCAGTCTTGTTTGTATAACAGTCTTACCTTACCGTACCTTACCTTACCTTACCTTACCTTACCTTACCTTACCTTACCTTATCTTACCTCTCCTCTATTTATTGTTTGGGGTGTCACTCAACAGTTTCAGCATACATATTATCTAATAAATATGCTTGAGTGGTGGTTTCAAGAACAGAATACATTGCCTCTCAAACTTAGAGGGCTATCTTAATGGTAGAAATTGCATGGTGCAATACAGTACTTTTTAACCTTCTAGCATGGTCCAGACCACTAGACCCAAAAGTCTGCTAACTTGAGGGTCCTAAAATTGTGTAGTTTTATTCTCATTCAATGGATTTAGTATCTTATGAAGGAATAATATATAATATATAATATATAATATATAATATATGTATTATCATACTGTTATAGAGGTCAGAAGTCCATAATAAGTTTTACTAGGGTAAAATCAAAGTGTAAGCAGGACTGGTTCCTTTTGGAGGCCATAAAGCAGAATTTGCTTCTATGCCTTTTTAAGTCCCTACTGGCCACTTTGGTTTGTACTTCCTTTCCCCATCTTCAAAGCCAATCACTCCAGTCACTTAACTTGCCTCTAAAATCACAACGTTCTGAGTCTTTTCCCTTGTTGCCAATGGGTCAGGCCCTATGACTGCCATTCAGCTCAGATGTGCTTTATATAACTATGACAAATTAGTATCTCACATTAAATGTGAAAGGCGTATCTTTTATACAGGCCTATCTCAAGACTCAGAGTTCACTTCTTTCCTATTAATGTCCTGATTTTGCATAGGAGGTTTGCTCAAGGTGGAAATTCATTGTCCTCTGAAGTTTTGGCACACAAAGAATTAAGTTATGTGCCTGATCTTTAGCCATGGCTGACCTTTACAGGCAGGAGATAAGTCTAAGTGCTGCCAAGGAAGAGCTCTAAGTCACACATGTTGTTTTAAGTTGTTAACTAACAGATTTGAACTACAATACTTCTTTTAGAAGCATCAGTGGTGCTCAGCAGCAGCCATTCAATAACAAATCCTTATAGTTGCTATTTTTCTGAAGCTTCTCAAACACCCCAGGTAGAGCACTTTTTTTCTTTCCACTTGTATCTCACCCCAATTTATCACAGTTGAAAATTTAAGCAACTTCACATGCTACAACATGCCAAAGACCACCAATGTCAACCTACTATAAGTAATAGAGTCTTCTTTCCTATCCAGGTGGTAGACCCACCTTCTTCAAGTCTGCTTCTTAGGTAAAGTTTCCTTAAAGCAGAGTCCAGAATGGGAGATCATCTGGAAACTAATAATTGAGGGAATGCTGTCAGACAAAAAGTAATGAGGGAAGTATGTTAGAGTAGAAAAACTAACCCAAATCCCTGTCTTTTTAGTAATTACATGTAAATTACAATTATATGTAAAAGAATGAAACTGGACCACTTTCTTACAGCATTGACAAAAATAAATACAAAATGGATTAAAGCCCTAAGTGTGAGACTTGAAACCATAAAACTCCTAAAAGAAAACATAGGGAGTAATGTCTTTG
The DNA here is from genome assembly GCF_048418805.1 of Vulpes vulpes. NCBI lineage: Eukaryota > Metazoa > Chordata > Mammalia > Carnivora > Canidae > Vulpes > Vulpes vulpes. The sequence continues at coordinate 108,096 of NW_027325677.1, forward strand.
ACACTGGCCTTAGCAACATTTTTCTAGATATGTCTCCTTAGGCAAGGGAAGCACAAGCAAACATAAACTATTGGGACTGTATCAAAATAAAAAGCTTTTGCATAGTGAAGGAAACCATCAACAAAATGAAAAGGCAAACTACTGAATGGGAGAAGTTACTTGCAAATGATAGATCCAATAAGAGGCTAACATCCAAAATATATATATATATATATATATATATATATATATATATATATATATATATATTTATTTATTTTTAATAAAATCTTTTTTAAATTTTTTTATTTTTCAAATTTTTTAATTTATTTATGATAGTCACACTCTATCTTATGATAGAGAGAGAGAGAGGCAGAGACACAGGCAGAGGGAGAAGCAGCCTCCATGCACCGGGAGCCCGATGTGGGATTCGATCCCCGGTCTCCAGGGTCACGCCCTGGGCCAAAGGCAGGCGCCAAACCACTGCGCCACCCAGGGATCCCCAAAATATATTTTAAAAATACTTATACAACTCAACAACAAAATAAAACAAAACCCAAAAAACAAAACCAAAAACAAAACCCTGAAATAATCATATTGAAACATGACCAGAGGACAGAAATAGACCTTTTTTCCCCAAGAAGATTTACATATGGCCAACACATGCAAAGATGCTGAACATCACTAATCATTAGGGAAATGCAAATTAAATCCATAATGAGATATCACCTAGTACATATGCCAGAACAACTAGGATCAAAATGATAAGAAATAAGTGTTGGCAAGAATGTGGAGAAAAAAGAACCTTTATGTATTGTTGGTGGGAACATGAATTCGTGCAACCACTGTGGAAAACAGTATGGAGTTTCTTATAAAAATTAAAAACAGAAATACCATGTGATCCAGTAATTCCACTACTGTGTATTTACTCAAAGATAATAAAAATATGATTTAAAAAGATATGTGCACTCCTATGTTTATTGGAACATTCTTTACCATAGCCAAGATATGGAACCAACCCAAGTGTCCATTGATAGGTGAAAGGATAAAGAAGGATAAAGAAGATGTGGAACTTATATATATTGCATTGACATGGATACACCTAGCAGGCATTATGGTAAGTGAAATAAATCAAAGGAAAGACAATGCCATATTATTTCACCTATATGGAATCTCAAAAAACAAAACAAGTAAAAACAAAAATATATAAAAAGCAGAAGCAGACCCATAATACAGAGAACAAATTGATAGTTAACAGGAGGGAGTAGGGTGGGGGTTGGGCACAATATGTGAAGGGGATTGGGGGGTACAGGCTTCTGATTATGAAATGAATATGGCACTGGGATAAAAGGTAAAATATAGGGAATATTGTTAATGGTGTTGTAATAGCATTGTATGGTGGCAGATCATAGCTATACTTGTGGTGAGCATAGCATAATGTTGAGTCACTATATTGTACACCTAAAACTACTATAACTGAGTGTGTCAACTATACATCAATAAAAATAAATTAAAAAAATAAGCAAGTAAACAAAAACAGACTGGTGACAGATAAAAATGTGCACTTAAAAAAAGGAATCATGTCTTTTAAAGCAATAATGAGAAAAAGTACAGTTAACAAATAGCTAACCCTAATTTTTGTTTCGGCTGAGGAACCAGCTATACTCTGATAACAGAAGGAAGTGTTCTGGAGCACTAACTACATCAGAGAGCTAGTCTACCTTTAAATAAGGAAACCAGTTTTGTACCTTCTTATTACTCAGCCACTGTCCATGTTGACTGGGGAAGGGAAAAGGAAGGGAGAGATATAGCCTCCAGGGGAAATGGCTCCATTGGCTGAGGCTGCAGCCGTGAGCCATTACTGGTCAAGCCTCACAGCTGCTGGAAAATGGATTGGGGCTGGGAGGGTAACAGCATCAATCTCTACATAACATTTCATACTCATAACTTAATCTTTACTTTGACTTTCTTAGATATGTACAGCTACATAGCAACTGGGGTACTTCATGTGGACAAAAGACATCTTATGTAATCTTGTTTGATTTACATTGTTCAGATAGCAAATCCATACAATATAAATTACTCAGATGAGGGTCAATCCCCACTTTCACTTTGGGCTGTGATATTCTATACGTTAGCTTTGCTCATATTACACTGTGTGAAATAAAGATGTGGCTATCACCCTGTTATTAAGATCATCCAAGGTAAATAACTTGGGCCCCAAATTTGCTTTTCTTTTCTTGCTTGAGTGAATCAATTCATCTGTTTAAATTGATAAAAGTCAGCTTTTGGTTCTAGTATACTGGTCTGAACCTGACTGGGATTGGTTTTCTGCATGACATCAAACAGTTTAGAAGAAAAGCTAAAAATCAGGTGATTCAAATGAAAAAAAAAAAAAGTATGTCATCCCACTGTCCATACAAGACCAATCAAATGATTTCAGCCACTTTTTCTAATTGGTGATTAGTAATGAAATCATGTTTTCATTTAATTTGTATGGTTTCTGTTCCCTTGAAGATAGCTGATTTGATTTGACAGTATTTTTCTCACCCAGGGAAATGTGATTGCCTTTTTGCTTTTTTGGAGAATAGCAGTATATCAGAATTAGATTCTGAAATCATATTAAGGATGAGTTTTCTTTAATTCTTCAATTTGAAATTATACACTCTGCTTATTCTTTTTTACTTTAAAATATGGAGTCTTGAATCACTGGTCTAAAAGATCATTTTCAAAAAAATATATGGTATATCATTATCTTGGACTATAAAGAAAATAGTGTAATTCATAGAGCCAAGGCATTCCTACAGGGCATTGAGTCACAATGTCTCTGTGTTCCTATTTAACAGATTAATGTATTAGAATTTATGTTTAGTATTTGGGAAAAGTGATTATATACCCCTTACATTTTTATTTAGGAGACCAGAATTTTATTACTAAGGAGAACAACCCTTTAGCATTTTTGAAGGCTTTTTACTTTCTAGGTGATAATAGGTTAATTGGTTCATTAATAATTTAAAGCATTCACTTTGTGAGGCTTTTAGTGAAAAGAATTATTCAAAGGCTAACCTTTTTACTTCTGAATTTTAGGCTTCATATCATCTGATGAAATACTTTGTAATTTCCCACAGACCTAAGAAAATGTTTTGTTTTGCTTTTTTTTTTTTTTTCTAAATGGAAATTTTTCTAGAATTTACAGAAAACAAATAAAAATATTTCTCTAAGGAAATATCTATATGGTATTTAAGACTACTTTATTATTTTTATTTTTTAGACTATTTTAAAAATAAAGGTTTTGCCCTGGAGCAAAAACACTTTTTATAAATTACCTAACTGCGCTTCAAACACTGAGTCTTCATCTACTTTGCACAACACACATTATCATATATCTTTTAGAGAAGAAATATTTTTATGGGAAACTTACAAGTGTTACAGGACGAATAGTGGTCCCTACCCCCCAAAAGTACACACTGAAGGAAAAAGCCATTTGGACACAATATTTTGGGGGTAATTAAGGTTAAATAGTTCATAAGGGTGGAGGAGCTCTAATCAAATAGGACCAGTATCCTTTTAAGAGGAAGAGACATCAGAGATCTAGTCTTTCTGTGAGCACAAAGGAAAGGTCTTGTTAGGGCACAGTGAGAAGATAGTTATCTGGAAGCCAGGAAGAGATTTCTCAACAGGAATTGAATTTTCCCAGAGACAATAAATTTCAGTTTTTTAAGCCACTTAGTCTATGGTATTACTTTGCAGCCCAAGTAGACTAATGCAGCAAGTAATTGATGACAGTACCCTAACTTCTCAATGACTCATTCACACTTACTACATATTAGATACTTTTTTTCTTGGGGCACCTGGGTGGCTCAGTGGTTGAGCATCTGCCTTTGGCTCAGGTCGTGATCCCTGGGGTCCTGGGATGGAGTCCCACATCAGGCTCCCCAGAGGGAGCCTATTTCTCCCTCTGTCTACGTCTTTGTTTCTCTCTGTGTCTCTCATGAATAAATAAATAAATAAAATACTTTAAAAAAATTTTCTTCTTCAGCCCTGGTATACATTGGTAGAAAATAACTGATTAAAAATAAAAATAATGAGTTCTATTTGCTGACATCATATGGACACCAATAGTGACAGATAATTTATTGATTTTGGCATGGAAAAAGTACTTCTATAATTATTGATAAAATACTTTGTAGGTCAGACTAACTTCCCATGCATTGATTTCTCTTTTTCTTTCACTCTCTCTAAAGATACCTTATATTTAAAATATGCAAATTATTTTTACTACTTTCTATATATCATGGATAGTCCATTCATCATAGGAGTATTTACATCACTGGACTTGGCTAATATTACAAATTAGATCTTTTCCTCCACTATGCAAAGGGCCATTTATTAGATTTTTGCTAGCATATCACTATTTAATATGTCTTCAAAATTGAGCCAGAAGCAATGAGGAAGTACAAACAAATATATCATATAGCTTTTAGTTTTGAGACTTCAATCTAGAAAAGAAAATAAAACTCATATGCTTGATAAGCATATTGCAAAATGAACTCCTATTTCTGACTTTATTTTTTTCCCAGTTTTACTTGGAAATGCCAAAGTTTTACAAATCAACTGTATAATCTTCCATTTCAACCAAAAATATATGCCAGTGTATCCATGTCTTTGTCAACACTTGTTATTATGTGTCTTTTTCCTTTTCTTTTTCTTTTTATTACAGTCATCTTAGGAGTGTGAAGTGGTATTTCATTGTTGTTTTGATAATGACAACTTATGATGTTGAGCATCTTTTTATGTGCTAAATGTTTATTCAAATGCATTGCCCATTTCTAATTGGGTTGTCTATTCATTAAGTTGTAAGAATTCTCTATATATTCTGTATACCAGTCCATTATTGAATATGATTTGAAAATATACTTCCATTTTGTGAGGTTTCTTTCCAGTTTTTTGATAGCATCTTTTGAAGCATACAATTTTGATGAAATGTGCATTATTATTATTATTTATTTTGCTTTTGTTCATGGCATCATATTTAAGAGACCATTGCCTAATCCATAGTCTATGAAGGATTATGTCTACATTTGCTTCTAGGGGTTTTACAGTTTAAACCCTTATATTTAGGAATAAAATCAATTTTGAGTTAATTTTGATAAGGGGTGTCATGTAAGGGTTCACATCCATTTTTTTGAATGTGGATTTCTAGTTGTCCCAAAACCATTTGTTGAAAAGACTGTTGTTCCCTGCTGAATTATCTGGGCACCCTTATTGAAAAATAGTTGGCCATACAGGTAAGAGTTTATTTTTGAACTCACAATTATATTCATTGATCTATATGGCTATTATCATGCCAGTACCACATTGTCTAGATACTATCACTTTGTGTTAAGTTTTGAAATTCTCTTTGTTCCATTTAAAGATCCCTTTGGTTTTTGGGGCCCCTTGCATTTCCTTCTGAATTTTAGGATCAGCTTGTCAAAATCTGTCAAAAAAAATGCAGTATGAGATTTCATATGAAATGTGGAATCTGTTGATAAACATTAGATTTTTAAATCCAGAAACATAGAGACTTCCATTTATTTAGTTGTCTTCAAGTTTTTAATACTGTTTTATAGTTTTCAGTGTAGAAGACTTGCATTTTTTTGTTAAATTTAATCTTAAGTACTTTATCATTTTGATGCTATTATATATGGAATCATTTTCTTAATTTCACTTTCAGATTGTTCATTGCTAATGTGCTGACATATAATTGAGTTTGTGCAATGATTTTGAATCTTATGACATTGATGAACTTGGTTGTTGGTTTAATTTTGTAGTCTCCAAGGATTTTCTTTATATAAGATTGTGTCATTTACAGTAGGTAAAATTTTACTTCTTCTTTTCCATCTGAATGCCTTTCAATTCATTTTCTAGCTTAATTGTCTTGGCTAGAACCTCTAGTTTAATGTTGAATACATGTACTGAGACTAGACATGGTTCCTGATCTTAAGAAAATGTTCAGTCTTTCATTAAGTATAATGTCAGTGCTAGATTTTTTTGTATCTTTTATAGGATTGGATAAGTTCCATGTACCTTTAGTTTGTTGAGTATTTTTATTATGAAAGGATTTTTGGATCTTGTGCTAATTTTTTCCGTGACTACTAAAATGATGGGTTTTTTTTAAGATTTATTTATTTATTTATTTATTTATTTATTTATTTATTATTTATGATAGATACACATAGAGGGGAGGGGCAGAGACACAGGAGGAGGGAGAAACAGGCTCTATGCCGGGAGCCGACGTGGGACTTGATCCTGCCAGGATTGTGCCCTGAGCCCAAGGCAGGCGCCAAACCACTGAACCACCCAGGGACCCCCTAAAATGATGTTTTATCATCATTGATTCTATTTACTTGTTGTGCTACAATGACTTATTTGTGTGTTGAAATAACCTTGCACTCTTAGAATAAATCCTACTACGCTATGGTTATACTACTTTGTGTATATGGCTGGATTCAGTTTGCTAGTAATTCTGCTTAGGATTTTTCTGTCTATTTTCATTAAGAAAATTGTTCTGGGGGATCCCTGGGTGGCGCAGCGGTTTGGCGCCTGCCTTTGGCCCAGGGCACGATCCTGGAGACCCGGGATCGAATCCCACATCAGGCTCCCGGTGCATGGAGCCTGCTTCTCCCTCTGCCTGTGTCTCTGCCTCTCTCTCTCTGTGACTATCATAAATTAAAAAAAAAAATAAAAAAAAAAGAAAATTGTTCTGCACATTTTTCCTTTATAATGGCTTTATGTGGATTTAATATAAAGGCTAGTCTCATACAATGTATTGAGAAAAATTCCTTCTTCTTCTACTTTCTGGAAATGTTTGTAAAAATTTATATTATTTCTATTCTAAATATTTGGAAGAATTAGACCAAATAGCCATTTGAGCCTTTTTTTTTTTTTTACAGAATGTTCATTTATTTTTAAATTACTAGTTCAATATTTTTACTTCTTGTAAGTCTGTTAATATTCCCTATTTCTTCTTGAGTCACATCCTGTAATTTGTGTCTTGGTAGGAATTTGTCCATTTCATATAGGTTATCTATGTTCTTGCCATACCATTGTTCATAGTATAGGATATGCTATTTTTTAAATTTATTTAAGGTCAGTAGTACTGTATTGTCTTTCATTCTTGATATTAGAAATTTAAAAACCTCTCTTTTTCTTGCTAAAATCAATTTTTTTCAAAGAATCAACTTTTGTGTTTAACTTTATTATTTTTCTGGGTTTTTACAATTTATTTTCTCTCTAGTCATTATTATTTCCTCTATTCTGCAGATTTGCATTGAGTTTACTTTTTGTTTTATAGCTTTTTAAAATGAAAGGTTGGATCATTGATTTGAGGTTTTTTTTCTTTCTAAAACAGGTTTTTTTTCAGTTATAAATTTCCCTCTAGCACCATTCCAGCTGTACTCCTTATGTTTTGTATGCTTTCTTTTTTTTATTACTTCAAAGAGTAATAAAGTTCCCGTTGAAATTTGTTCTTTGACTACCTGGTTATTTAGGAAAGTTTTAAATTCCATATTTTAACTAATTTACAAATTTCTTTATCATTTTATAATTCCATTCCATTGGAATCATAGAACATATTTGTATGATCACAATCCTTTTTAATTTAGGAAAGCTTGTTTTACGGCTTAATATACTGTCAATCCTGGAGAGTATCCATGCACACTTGAGAAGAATGTATGTTCTGCTGTTTTTGGTTGGAGTGTCCTACTGATGTCTGTTAGGTCTAGTTATTATAGTGTTTTTCAAGTCTTCTACTTCTATGTTGATCTTTTTTCTAGTTCCTTTATCCATGATTGAGAGTGAAGTATTGAAGTTTTACATTGTTATGTTGTGAATTGGTTATTCTTCCCATAAATTCTGTCAGTCTTTTTACTTCAGTAATTTTGGGGCTCTGTTTACGTGTTTACATGGGTGTATCTTGTTTAATTGTGCTTCACTTTATTATACTTAGCAGACATGCATTTTTTTTTACAAACTGCAGGTTTTTGGCAACTTCTGTTGAGTAAGTCTGTCAGTGCATTTTCCCAACAGCATTTGCTCACTTCATGTCTCTGTATCACATTTTGGTAATTCTTGCAACATTTTAAGCATTTTCATTATTATTATATTTGTTATGATGATTAGTAATCTTTGAAGCTACTATCATGGATTTGGGTTCCATGAACCAAATGATGGAACCAATTTGGTTCCATCAACCAAAGATGGTGAACTTAATCAATACCTGTATGTTTTCTGGTTGCTCCAGTGACTGGCTGCTCCCATTTCTCTTCCTCTCCTTAGGCCTTCCTATTCGCTAAGACACAACAATATTGAAATTATGCCAGTCAATAACCTTATAATGGCCTCTAAGCATTCAAGTGAAAGGAAGAGTCGCACATATCTCACTACATCAGAAGCTAGAAATGACTAAGCTTAGTGAAGAAGGAATGTCAAAAAGTGAGATAGGGTGAAAGGCAGACTTCTTGTTCTGGTTACTCAATCTGTGAATGCAAAGGAAAACTTCTTGAAGGAAATTAAAAGTGTTACTCCAGTGAACACATGAATAATAAGAAAGTGAAATAATCGTATTGTTAATATGGAGAGTTTTAGTGATCTGCATAGAAAATCGAACCAGCCACAACATTCCTTGAAGTCAAAGCCTAATCCAGAGCAAGGCGTTAACTCTCTCATCCCTATGAAGGCTAAGAGAGTTGAGTAAGCTGCAGAAGAAAAGTTGGAAGCGACCAGTGGCTGGTCATGTGGTTTAAGGAAGGAAGCTGTCTCTGTAACATAAAATTGCAAGGTGAAGAAACATGTGTTGATGTAGAAACTACAGAAGTTATCCAGAACATCTACCTAATATAAATCATGAAGGCAGCTACACTAAACAACAGATTTTCAACATAAATAAAACAACATTCTGTTGGAAGAAGATTCCAACTAGGATTATCTTGACTAGAGAGTAAAGTTAATGCCTGGCTTCACAGCTTCAAAGAACAGGCTGATTCTCTTGTGGGTGTTAATGCAGCTTGTGACTTTAAGTTGAACCCTATGCTCTATAAACAAACCCTGGATGATAGCACGTCTGTTTACAACATGGTTACTCAACATCTTAACTCCACTGTCAACACCTACTGGAAAAAAAGAAAGATTCCTTTCAAAATATGATTGTTCACCAACAATGCACCCAGTCACCCAACAACTCTGATGGAAATGTATAATGAGAGTGATATTTTCATGGCTACTACCACAACATCCATTCTGCTGCTCATGGATCAAGGAGTAACTCCAAATCTCAAGTCTTATTATTTAAAAATGTATTTTATAAGGCTTTAGCTGCCATAGATAGTGATTCCTTTGATGAATCTGGGCAAAGTAAATTGAAAGTCTTCCAAAAATAATTCACCATTCTAGATGCCATCAAGAACATTCACAATTCATGGGAAGAGATAAAAACATCAACATTAATAGGAGTTTTAAAGAAGTGAATTCATGGATGAATTTAGTGATCTCAAGACTTCAAAGGAAGAAGTAACTGCAGAAGTGGTAGAAATAAAAAAAGTAAAAATCAAATTAATAAAAAAGAAGTGGTGGAAATAGAAGAACTAGAAGTGAAGCATAAAGATGCGACTGCATTGCTACAATCTGATGGTAAAACTAGACTGGATAAGGAGTTGCTTCTCATGGATGAGAAAAGAAAGTGATTTATTAGGAAGGAATCTACCTCTGGTGAAGGTGCTATGAAGATTGCGGAAATAACAATAGAGGACTTAGAATATTACATAAACTTAGCTGATAAAGCAGTAGCTGGGTTTGAGAGGATTGACTCCAATTTTTGAAAAAGATTCTACTGCGAGAAAAATGCTATCAAACAAAATCATATGCTACAGAGAAATGGTTCATGGAAGGAAGAGTCAATTGATGCGACAAACTTCATTGTTGTTTCATTTTTTAAAAATTGCTATACCTACTCTTACCTCGGCAACCACAACCCTGATCGGTAAGTGGCCATCAAGATTGAGGGAAGACCCTCCACAAATTAAAAAGATTATGACTTGCTAAAAGCTCAAATGATTCTTAGCATTTTAAACAATATTTTTAAATTATGTACACTGTTTTTATATATAAAGTTATTATTGCACACTTACAAGACTATAGTCTAATGTACACATAACTTGTATATACATTAGAAAACAAAACAAAACAAAAACGTCATTTGACTTGCTTTATTGCTATATTTACTTTAATGCAATGGTCCTGAACTGAACCTGCAATATATCTGAAGTATGCCTGTATACATTTATAATTTTTGGGTTTTCTGGGTGATTTAACCCTTTTATAATTATAAAATGTTATACTAACAACATTTTTGTCTTGAAATCTGTTTTGCCTAAGATTAGCATAGCAACTCTCTTTTGCTACCTTGTGCATTGTTTATCTTTTTCCATTCTTTCAACCTACTTGTATCTTTTAATTTTGACTTATTTCCACCATATAATATAAAATGTGCTTCTTGTGGGCAACATACAGTTGGATTATACTTTTTATTAATCCATTATGCTGAATTCTGTCTTTTTTATTGGTATGTTACACCCATTTACCTTTAACGTAGTTGACATTAAGATAGGATTTACATATGCCATTTTGCTATATGTTTTAATATAGGTCTGTGTCTTTTTAACTCCTCAATTTATCCAATACTATATTATTTTGTACAAAATAATTATAGCAAATTTTGTACAAAAATTATAAATAATTATAGCAATTTTTGTACAAAAATTATAACAAAATATTTTCTTGTGTACCACCTTAATTCACCTGTCATTTCTTTTACTACAGGTTTTTATTTTCTTAGTTCTGGCCCTGATATTTTCCAAGAGGTTTATTTAATAACTAAAACAATCTAGTTTAAATTAAAACCAACTTAATTTCAATAGTATCTAAAAACATTGCTCCTGGGACGTCTGGGTGACTCAGCAGTTGAGCATCTGCCTTTGACCCAGGGCATGATCCCAGGATATGGGATTGAGTCCCACACTGGGCTCCCTGCGGGGAGCCTGCTTCTCCCTGGGCCTGCGTCTCTGCCTCTCTGTCTCTGTGTCTCTCATGAATAAATAAATAAAATCTTTTAAAAAAATAAAACAAATAAATAGAAATGTTGCTCCTACATAGCCCCATCCCTTCTCCTTTGTGCTACTATGATAAAAATCACATATTTATACATTATATCTATATCAGCATAGGTTTATATGTATTACTTTGTAGATGTCTTTTAAATCCGAGGAAAACGAGGAGGAGGGGCAAGACGGCAGAAGAGTAGGGTCCCCAAATCACCTGTCTCCACCAAATTACCTAGATAACCTTCAAGTCATCCTGAAAATCTATGAATTCGGCCTGGGATTTAAAGAGAGACCAACTGGAATGCTACAGTGAGAAGAGTTCGCGCTTCTAGCAGGTAGGAAGACGGGGAAAATGAAATAAAGAAACAAAAGGCCTCCAAGGGGGAGGGGCCCGCGAAGAGCCGGGCTAAGGCTGGGGCGAGTGTCCCCAGGACAGGAGAGCCCCGTCCCGGAGAAGCAGGAGCTGCACCAACCTTCCTGGACAGAAAGGGGCCCGCAGGGAGTTAGAGCAGGACCCGGGAGGGCGGGGATGCCCTCGGGCTCCCTGGGACACTAACAGGCACCTGCGCCCCCTGGAGAGTGCGCCGAGCTCCCTAAGGGCTGAAGCGCGCCCGGCGGGGCCTGGAGCAGCTCGGAGGGGCTCAGGAGGCGGCACCGCGGAGGGGACTGCGGGGCGAGAGTGCGAATCCAACAGCGTAGGCCCCGGAGCACAGGGTGCCGGGACAGCCCAGGATCCGGCGTCCCCCGGGACAGCCAGAGGCCGGGAGGGCCCAGGTGAGCGAGCATGCTCTTGCCCCAAGCTGAGCAGATCAGCAGACCCGCCCCGGAGCCTCCAGGCCCTGCAGAGGGAGAGCCCCGGAGCTACTGCAGGAGCTGACTCCAGGGCTGCAGAGCTGGCCCCGCTACTGCGGTTGTTCCTCCTGGGGCCTCACGGGGTGAAAACCCCCCACTGGGCCCTGCACCAGGCAGGGGCAGAGCAGCTCCCCCAAGTGCTAACACCTGAAAATCAGCACAGCAGGCCCCTCCCCCAGAAGACCAGCTAGACGGACCAGTTCCAGGGGAGGTCAAGGGACTCAAAGTATACAGAATCATAGGATACTCCCCCGTGTTTTTTGCTTTTGTGGTTTTTTTCTTTTTTGATTTCTGATTGCTTCCGCCACACTTTTTTTCACCTTTCTTTCTTTTTCCTTCTCTTTGTCTTCTTTTTTTCCTTTTTTTCTTCTTTTTCTTTTTTCTTTTTCTCTTTTCTTTTCTTCTCTCTCTCTCTTTTCTCCTTTTGACAATACAACTTGTTTTTGGCCACTCTGCACTGAGCAAAAGGACTAGAAGGAAAACCTCACCTCAAAAGAAAGAAACAGAAACAGTCCTCTCTCCCACAGAGTTACAAAATCTTCATTACAATTCAATGTCAGAAGGCCAATTCAGAAGCACTATTATAAAGCTACTGGTGGCTCTAGAAAAAACCATAGGACTCAAGAGCCTTCATGACTGCAGAATTTAGATCCAATCAGGCAGAAATTAAAAATCAATTGAATGAGATGCAACCCAAACTAGAAGTCCTAAGGATGAGGGTTAACGAGGTGGAAGAACGAGTGAGTGACATAGAAGACAAGTTGATGGCAAAGAAGGAAACTGAGGAAAAAAAGACAGACAATTAAAAGACCATGAAGACAGATTAAGGGAAATCAACGACAGCCTGAGGAAGAAAAACCTACGTTTAATTGGGGTTCCCGAGGGCGCCAAAAGGGACAGAGGGCCAGAACATGTATTTGAACAAATCATAGCTGAAAACTTTCCTAATCTGGGAGGGGAAACAGGCATTAAGATCCAGGAAATAGAGAGATTCCCCCCCCTAAAATCAATAAAAACCGTTCAACACCTCGACATTTAGTAGTTAAGCTTGCAAATTCCAAAGATAAAGAGAAGATCCTGAAAGCAGCAAGAGACAAAAAATCCCTGGCCTTTATGGGGAGGAGTATTAGGGTAACAGCATACCTCTCCACAGAGACCTGGCAGGCCAGAAAGGGCTGGCAGGATATATTCAGCATCCTAAATGAGAAGAACATGCAACCAAGAATACTTTATCCAGCAAGGCTCTCATTCAGAATAGAAGGAGAGATAAAGAGCTTCCAAGACAGGCAGGAACTGAAAGAATATGCGACCTCCAAACCAGCTCTGTAAGAAATTTTAAGGGGGACTCTTAAAATTCCCCTTTAAGAAGAAGTTCAGTGGAACAATCCACAAAAACAAGGACTGAATAGATATCATGATGACACTAAACTCATATCTGTCAATAAAACTCTGAACGTGAATGGGCTTAATGACCCCATCAAAAGGTGCAGGGTTTCAGACTGGATAAAAAAGCAGGACCCATCTATTTGCTGTCTACAAGAGACTCATTTTAGACAGAAGGACACCTACAACCTGAGAATAAAAGGTTGGAGAACCCTTTACCATTCAAGTGGTCCTCAAAAGAAAGCAGGGGTAGCCATCCTTATATCAGATAAACTAAAATTTACCCCGAAGACTACAGTGAGAGGTGAAGAGTGACAATCTATCATACTGAAAGGATCTATCCAACAGGAGGACTTAACAATCCTCAATATATATGCCCTGAATGTGGGAGCTGCCAAATATTTAAACCAATTAATAACCAAAGTGAAGAAATACATAGATAATAATACACTTATACTTGATGACTTCAATCTAGCTCTTTCTACCCTCGATAGGTCTTCTAAGCACAACATCTCCAAAGAAACGAGGGCTTTAAATGATACACTGGACCAGATGGATTTCACAGATATCTACAGAACTTTACATCCAAACTCAACTGAATACACATTCTTCTCAAGTGCACATGGAACTTTCTCCAGAATAGAGTACATACTGGGTCACAAATCGGGTCTGAACCGATACCAAAAGATTGGGATCGTCCTCTGCATATTCTCAGACCATAATGCCTTGAAATTAGAACTAAATCACAACAAGAAGTTTGGAAGGACCTCAAACACGTGGAGGTTAAGGACCATCCTTCCTGCTACAAGATGAAAGGGTCAACCAGGAAATTAAGGAAGAATTAAAAAGATTCATGGAAACTAATGAGAATGAAGATAAAACCATTCAAAGTCTTTGGGATACAGCAAACGTAGTCCTGAGGGGGAAAGACATCGCAATAGAAGCATCCATTCTAATACTGGAAAGAAATCAAATACAAAAGCTAACCTTACACATAAAGGAGCTAGAGAAAAAACAGCAAATGGACCCTACGCCCAGAAGAAGAAGAGAGTTAATTAAAATTCGAGCAGAACTCAACGAAATCGAGACCAGAAGAACTGTGGAACAGATCAACAGAACCAGGAGTTGGTTCTTTGAAAGAATTCATAAGATAGATAAACCATTAGCCAACCTTATTAAAAAGAAGAGAGAGAAGACTCAAATTAATAAAATCATGAATGAGAACAGAGAGATCACTACCAACATCAAGGAAATACAAACGATTTTAAAAACATATTATGAACAGCTCTACGCCAATAAATTAGGCAATCTAGAAGAAATGGACGCATTCCTGGAAAGCCACAAACTACAAAAACTGGAGCAGGAAGAAATAGAAAATCCGAACAGCCCAATAACCAGGGAGGAAATTGAAGTAGTCATCAAAAACCTCCCAAGACACAAGAGTCCACGGCCAGATGGCTTCCCAGGTGAATTCTATCAAACGTTTAAAGAAGAAATCATACCTATTCTACTAACGCTGTTTGGAAAGATAGAAAGAGATGGAGTACTTCCAAATTCATTCTATGAGACCAGCATCACCTTAATTCCAAAACCAGACTAAGACCCCACCAAAAGGAGAATTACAGACCAATATCCCTGATGCACATGGATGAAATATTCTCAACAAGATACTAGCCAATAGGATCCAATGACACATTAAGAAAATTATTCACCATGACCAAGTAGGATTTATCCCCGGGACACAAGGCTGGCTCAACTCTTGTAAAACAATCAATGTGATTCATCATATCAGCACAAAAAAAACCAAGAACCATATGATCCTCTCATTAGATGCAGAGAAAGCATTTGACAAAATACAGCATCCATTCCTGATCAAAACCCTTCAGAGTGTTGGGATAGAGGGAACTTTCCTCGAAATCTTAAAAGCCATCTATGAAAAGCCCACAGCAAATATCATTCTCAATGGGGAAGCACCGGGAGCCTTTCCCCTAAGATCAGGAACAAGACAGGGATGTCCACTCTCACCAAAGCTATTCAATATAGTACGGGAAATCCTCGCCTCAGCAATCAGACAACAAAAAGACATTAAAGGCATTCAAATTGGCAAAGAAGAAGTCAAACTCTCCTTCTTCGCCGATGACATGATACTCTAGATAGAAAACCCAAAAGGCTCCACCCCAAGATTACTAGAACTCCTACAGAAGTTTGGCAGTTTGGCAGGATACAAAATCAATGCCCAGAAAGCAGTGGCATTTCTATACATGAACAATGAGACTGAAGAAAGAGAAATTAAGGTGTGAATCCCATTTGCAATTGCACCCAAAAGCATAAGATACCTAGGAATAAACCTAACCAAAGAGGTAAAGGATCTATACCCCAAAAACTACAGAACACTTCTGAAAGAAATTGAGGAAGACACAAAGAGATGGAAAAATATTCCATGCTCATGGATTGGCAGAATTAATATTGTGAAAATGTCAATGTTATCCAGGGCAATTTACACGTTTAATGCAATCCCTATCAAAATACCATGGACTTTCTTCAGAGAGTTGGAACAAATTATTTTAAGGTTTGTGTGGAATCACAAAAGACCCCGAATAGCCAGGGGAATTTTAAAAAAGAAAACCATAGCTGGGAGCATCCCAATGCCAATTTCAGGTTGTACTACAAAGCTGTGGTCATCAAGACAGTGTGGTCCTGGCACAAAAACAGACACATAGATCAATGGAACAGAATAGAGAACCCAGAAGTGGACCCTGATTTATGGTCAACTAATATTCCATAAAGGAGGAAAGACTATCCATTGGAAGAAAGACAATCTCTTCAATAAATGGTGCTGGGAAAATTGGACATCCACATGCAGAAGAATGAAACTAGACCACTCTCTTTCACCATACACAAAGATAAACTCAAAATGGATGAAAGATCTAAATGTGAGACAAGATTCCATCAAAATCCTCAAGGAGAGCACAGGCCACACTCTTTTTGAACTCAGCCATATTTATAATATTTATAATATTTATAATATAATCAGCATATTTATAATAGCTGATTTAAGTATGACTTTTCACATTTAAGTATGGAACAGTTTTTATTTCTAGTTTTTTCTCTATAAGCCATATTTTCTTTTTTTGTATATCTCATTTTATTAAATAGTAGATAGTTAAACAATATTAATGTTTCAACTCTGTAAATTAGATTTCCCATCTCCAGTGTTTGTTGCTGTTGCTATGGTTGTTTTTGCTTTTTGCTTTTTGTTTGTTTAGTGACTTTCCAGAAGTAATTTGAAAATTCTTTTCTTTGTTGTATGTGGCCACTGAACTATCTTATTAGCTTAGTATTCCTTAGTACTTAGCTAATCATCAGATAGAGCTTATCTTAAAGCCCAGAAAACAAGTAAGTCTCCAAACCTTTGCCAAACGGCTCTGTGTGTGTGCTGGGGTAATACCTTCAATGCTCACTCAGGCAGGCAGTTTACAACTTTTCCTTATCTTTAACAGTTGCTTATGCAGAAGATTAAGATTAGGTAGAGGCTTTCTCAGGTTTTTCCTGGGCATTTGCATAGCCCTAGGTATGAGCACTGTCCTATACATGTGCGTGGACTCTAGATCCCCAGGAATATATTAGAGCAATTCAAAATTTCAAATGGATATTTCACTCTTAGCTTTCCTTTTAAGTGTTTTTGGTCTCTTCTTCTTTTGCCCCAACTATTATTGCAGCCTCAGGCAGTTATGATTTAAACAGTTGCTGCTGATTATTTTTGACAATTCCCTTGCCCCGCTGGGAAAAAGCTATTTGCACTTGAGTTAGCTTTGAGTCAGGTCAAATAAAGACTAGCCCTGCAAATGGGGGTTTCCATGGAATTGCCAGACAGATAAAATAATTACAATTTTTTGAAAATGATGTTTTTTAGAGCTCCAATTCTAATATGTCCTCTCTAGTGGACAGCTAAACTGTTGCTTTTCATTGAAATACTAGGGCTAGGATCCCTGGGTGGCTCAGTGGTTTAGCACCTGCCTTTGGCCCACGGCGTGATCCTGGAATCCTGGGATAGAGTCCCACCTCCGGCTCCCTTCATGGAGCCTGCTTCTCCCTCTGCCTGTGTCTCTGCCTCTCTCTTTCTCCCTGTGTCTCCCATAAATGAATAAATAAATACAATATTTTTAAAAATTGAAAAATGGGGATCCCTGTGTGGCTCAGAGGTTTAGTGCCTGCCTTTGGCCCAGGGCGCGATCCTGGAGTCCTGGGATCGAGTCCCACGTCGGGCTCCCAGCATGGAGCCTGCTTCTCCCTCTGCCTGTGTCTCTGCCTCTCTCTCTCTCTCTGTGACTATCATAAATAAAAAAAAATTTAAAAATGAAATACTAGGGCTGTTAGTTTTTGAGGCTACCGTAGAGCTAAGAGGAATGGAACAGGAACAGGGCAAGTTAATATACATCCAAGGTCACTGTTTTTACTGAGATTTAGCCGTTTTTTAATAGCTCTATGGATTGTTGCTAGTTTTTAGGTAATGTCAAGAGTCCTGAAAAAGTTATTTTTTACAATTTTTTTTTCAGTTTTGTTGCTCCTTTTATGGAGGAGCAGATTTTTGGAGGTCCTTGCTCCACCATTCCCACTGATGTCCCTCTATTCATTTTTACAAACTAACAGTATTATTTGGTAATAATAACAGTATTTGGGTAATTTTAACTTTTTAGTTATTATGAATAATGTTGCTGTGAATATTCATGTCCATGTCACTTTGCACATATGTCCCTGCTTTCTCAAGGTCACAATGCTAGATTCCTAATGTTTATCAATTTCACTTTTCTTCTTCTTTCAGTCAAGAGAGTGTCAATCGAATAATGTAGATTTCCTTCTCTCTTTGAAATTAGGTGGGGTCATAGGTCAGTTCCGGCCAAGGGGTTGTAAGCAAAGTCAATATGACTTCCATGAACTATGTAATCAAACAAATTATCTCCTCTCTTGTCACTACTATGGAATAACACTCCCGTTTTAAAGTTAGAGCAAAAGATCATTGCCTCCTGGATTGCTAAGTCACTGCACAAAGGACATTAGTTCAAGAAGTCCTTTGTATTTTCATAAATTTAAAAATAATTTTGTCAATTTCTTCATAAAAGCCTGATAAAAGCCTGAATAAAATGTATTTAATTGAGAGAAAACATAGCTCATAACAATATTGATTCTTCCAATCCTTAGACATGTAATATCTCTCTATTCACTTAGATCTTTAACTTATTCCAAAAATATTATGTAATATTCAGTATGTAGGTCTTGTACATCTTTTCTTAAATTGATTTCTTAGAATTTTTCTATTTTATTTTTTTTTCTACTATTTTAAATGATAGCTTTTATACCTTTATTTTCTAATATTTTATTGTTAGTATATAGAAACATAATTGATTACTTCTAAACTTTTCAAATTGCAATATTGTACCTACCAGTTCTGGTAGTTGCTTGTAGACTACTTTGGATTTTTTAAATTTATAATTTTGTCATCTCGATAAAAATACTTTGCTTCTTCTTCTACAATATTTACAATTTTTGTTTCTTTTTCTTCTTCTAGTGTTCTGTCTAGAATCTCCAATTCAATGCCAAATGCAAATAATTTAATAGGACATCTCCACCATATTCCCTGTCTTAGTGGGAAGTTTTCAATTTTTACCATTTATTTTGGTGTTGGATTTTTGTTCACAACTGTTCTTTGTCAGATTGAGGAAGTTCCCTTCTCTTCATAGATTGCTGAAAGAGATTATTCTCTGTGTGTGTGTGTGTGTGTGTGCATGTGTATATGCTAAGTGTTGTCAAATACTTTTACAGCATCTATTAGTGTGATATATTATTTTCCTTCTTTATAATGTGCTATATAATTAGTAAGTTTCTAATGCATTCTTATGATACATATCAATTGGTCATGATGCATTTTCCTAATTATATACTGCTGAACTCAATTTGCTGACACTTTTTCCTCCTCCTTGAGAATAGGTGATATATTGATTTGTATTTGTTGTAGCATAATCACCAGGATATAGTATCATACCTATGAAAACCCCCTAAAATGTATTGAGAGCTATTCTTTCTTCCTTAATTTTCTGAAAGACTTAAATGTAAGACTGGTATTATTGATATTATTCCTTAAATATTGGACATAATGCACCTGTGAAGCTATCCAGGCTTGGAGCTTCAGAGATTTTTTTTTTTAAGATTTCATTCATTTATTCATGAGAGACAGAGAGAGAGAGGTAGAGGCACAGGCAGAGGGAAAAGCAGGCTCCCTGCAGGGAGCCTGATGTGGGACTCTATCCTGGTACTCTGGGAGCACCTCCTGAGCCGAAGGCAGATGCTCAACTGCTGAGCCACTCAGGCGTCCCGCATTTGAAGATTCTTGAACTTCTTTGGGGATTAGTGTTTTTATCATTTTGAAAACATTACCAGCCACTGTTTACTTACATATTTTTTATTTACGTTCTTTTTCCTTTTTATGTAATTATGGTTACACATAATTCTACCTTTGTTATATGTTACAAGAAATAGAATAATACTCATTCAAAGATGCCCATATTCCTAAGCTCCAAACCTTTGAATATGTTACCACTCATGGCAAAAGAGACTTTGCAGATATAATTAAGGCCAACATCCTAAGATAGGAAGATTATCCTGAATTATCAGAGTAATTTCAATTTATATGCATGAGTCCTTAAAAGTGGGAGATGAATAAAAGAGTGTTTCAAAAAAATTCAACTTGAGATGGACGTTGCGGGCTCTAAGATATAAGAAGGGGCCCATGAGTCAAGAGATATGGCGGCCTCACACAGATATGTATGACCGACCATTGGATTGCAGCCAGCAAGAAAAGAGGGATATCAGTCCTATAACAACAAGGAACTAAATTTTTCCAAAAACCCAGATAAGCAGGAAATAGATTTGCCTTGACAACTTCCAGAAATAAAAGCAGTCGGCTCTACCTTGATTTTAATCCAGTAAAACCTGTACTGGACTTCCAACCTATAGAACTGAAAGGTAATGATCTGTGTTGTGTAAGGTAGTAAATCTGTGGCAATTTGTTATGATAGAAAAAAAACACTAATATATGTGTTAATAGCTATTTCTTATTTTCTAAATCATTATCTTTATATGTCACCTTGATGATACTTTCATTTGATTTATCTACCAGTACATGAATTCTTTTGTCAGCTCTACCTATATATGTGTTAAAGCTATTCATTATGTTTTTGTTATTATTTTGTTATGTTTTATTATCATTTCACTAGATATTTGATTTGACTTTACTGGAATCTGATATCGGCATTCTGATAAAAGTTTTTAGTTATTTTTATATTTTATTTCTGAAACATAGTAAGCAAACCTCTAATAAAGTCTGGGAATTCTGATAAGAAAAATTATGCAGGTCTGTTTCTGTTCTTTTTTCTTATTTTTTTTCTCAAAGTACCATGTTTATGCGTTTGACTTTTTAACATAATTTATTTTTCTAGGCAAACTTTTGTTCTAGTATGAAGCTAATTGTGCTTGCTTTTGCTAGCCACTTGGTGGCTATGCAAAACAGGAATAATTTTAAATTACATTTGTGCTTGAATTTTGTTTTGTTTTTGACCATGTTGATGTTGTGATTTTGTGGATCTACAATATAATGAAAGATTATCCTATATGATTTTAATTTATAGGAAATTATGTATTTAATACATATTTGCCCAATTTCATACTTAGTACTAAAGAATTTTTGTTGCCATTGCTACTCTGACATGTAGTTAGGATGTATTTATTTTTGATTCACAATTAAACTGAGGTTACAGATTTTGGGTTCTGAATTTTATCAAAAGAGTATATAATATTTTACTCTACAACTTGAGCAAGATTTGATTTTTTCTATTTCTCCATATAACCAAAACATCTTCAGAAGTTGTAGCTTCAATTTTCAGTTTGGCAGATGCCTTCTGGGCAAAAATGACTTCAGTGATCATCTTATATCGTTGGATTCCAGCTTTATTCAGAGTTTGGCTTGTATTTCTTTACTATCTTTCAATTCTTCAGTTATTTTAACACAAAAGTTTTATTTATTTTTGAACATTTTTAGTTACTTTCAGTTTGAACACCTAACTTTTAATATTCCTGAACACTATTTATTAGACACTTATTTATTGAGAATTTATCAATTGATATATATCATTTACCCTAAAATTCTTAAAAATATTTTATTTATTCATGAGAGACACAGAGAAAGTGAGGCAGAGACACAACCAGAGGGAGAGGCAGGCTTCTTGTGGGGAACCCCATGCAGGACTCGATCCCAGGAACCCTGGATCATGACCTGAGTCAAAGGTAGATGCTCAAACACTGGGCCACACAGGTGCCTCTATCACTTACTAAATATTAAAGAATTTGGTCACTTGGAACTAACAGTTCTGTAACAAAAACAGATAAACAAGAAAAATGTGTTAGATAAATAGAGAATGGAAGGGAACCATGAGGTTATCTAGATTAATGTCCTTATTCATGAAACTGTGAGGTGGTGTTGATTATGTAGAGTGTAAACTGCAAACTTAAGACTGTCAGTTTACCTTGAACCCAGATCAGAGTTCTCCTCATTCTACTATAATGATTTACCTCCATTTATTGTTTGCCAGTGTTTCTAATAGTGGGATTTTGTTTCACCCTGTAGATCAAGTTGGTTGTAATTTTTAAGTTCTTTAAGAGAGCTCCTTCACAACTCCTTAAGGAGAATTTTTGTATGAGGTTTTGAAATGTAAACTGCTAAAAATGCACGTATTATGTTTTTTTTTTTTTTGAGTCCTACAAAGGTAGGAGGCTCACTTTAAATATACTTGCTGTATTCTATTTAACCAGAATAAGATAGAAAGGTTGTGTAATTTTATTACATAAATCAAAGGAAAAAACAGGAATATTTGCTTTGAGATCCAATCTGGACTACAGAACAAATTAGGACAGGGAAAATAAAATGCACAAGGAATTAATAAACCATCTACAAAAAGTATCAATTAGCAAGTATTCAAAAGTTTCGGGGAGGGAAGCCTGGGTGGCTCAGTGGTTGAGTGTCTGCCTTTGGCTCAGGGTGAAGTCCTATATTGGGCTCCCCATAGGGAGCCTGCTTCTCCCTCTCTGTGTCTCTGCCTCTTTGTGTCTCTCATGAATAAGTAAATTAAATCTTTAAAAACAAAAGTGTGGGGGACACAGGTGAATTTAAAATTGAAACGTTCTTTTTCCTCAGTGAGTCACCCATTGATTACCCAATGAACACCTTTACTTAATGGTAAACCTAGGTCATTTGGGTCAGAATTTCTTGCTAGACAATTTTTCGATGGCATTATTTGTTTTTTTCTATGAGCATTTTTCTATCTTTCTGGCCATAGATTTTTACAACTGTTGTTCCCAATCAAATACTTGACCTTTTACCTAAGAACATTAAATTGCCACACTTCCCATCTTCATAAATGTTCTCCTTTCACATTTCTTTTAAAGACCTTTCTTTCAACAAAACATTATTTTGAGACAATCTTTCTATATTAGCATTGATCAGAGGCAAGAATTCTGTGGGTTTTTTTTTAATTATTACCAAAAAATAGTCAACCTTAATAAGGTTACTTTTGTCTGCTTTTTGACAACTTGTCTGTGAAAGAATTTTTTTTTCTTATGATTGGATATATAGTAAAGTCCTATACATTATTTATGTATTAATAACAATTTCTATCATATATTGAGTGAATAATTACTATCATCTCTCTGCCAACCACAGTTCAAAGTAATTTTCCTGTGAATCTTATTTAATTCTCACAACAATATCCTGAAATAAGTACTACTATATTTCTCCTATTTTACAGATTAGAAAGCTGAGACTTACAGAAGTGAAGTAACTTGCTCAAGGACAAAAGTTAACTATGGCTGCAGAACAGTCATTTGAACCAAGATCATTTGGCTCTAAAGTCTATACAGGTTAGTGTTTGCTATCCAACTTTCTTTTTACTCTATTTGAACCGAACAAGTTCCTCATATAGGTAGAGTTATGCATTATTTTATTATAAAAGCCATAATTTATCTTGTATTTTTATTTTCTGATTTTGGAGGTTTCTTTAAATTTTGTACTTTAAAATGCACTTTTTTGTGAAATAGAGACTGTGTATTTGTTCTACACCATTTATAATATAATACACAAATACATATACACATATATATGTTGTAGTTTGAACATCTGGAAACAATACTGTATATGAAGTTTTTCTTTATTTTTTAAAAACATTTTATTTATTTATTCATGAAAGACACAGTGAGAGAGGCAGAGACACAGACAAAGGGAGATGCAGGCTCCATGCAGGGAGCCCAATGCAGGACTCGATCCCAGGACCCCGGGATCACGACCTGAACCGAAGGCAGATGCTCAACCACTGAGCCACCCAGGTGTCCCAGAAGTTTTTCTTTGTAATTTCTTTCTCTTCCCATGTCATAAAGTTAAATAAGCATTTCATTTCATTAGATATTAAAAGCAGAAATAAGATTTAAAAGACTGCTTAGAAATTCATCACATAACTGTTTTTAAAAACTACAAATTCATTGCTATTCATGCATATTTTTCCATTTCACTCTAATTAAAAATGTTTATGTTCATCAATTCATATTCCACTTAGATCTCCACAGATATATTTATCATTTGGTATGCCCATTGCTCTCTTCCAAAACTTTTCTTCCTTTGCTTCTAATGGTCCATGAGTATAAAATTTTTTGAGAGCTGCCATATAATATCAGAGATATTTGCCTGCAGTCGGAAAAGAGAATGGGTCTAGTAGATCATACTTTCATACAGTACAGAGTGCTAGAGGATAAGTGCTCAATTCCTTTCCATACAGTCGAGGCAATCTTTATACTCTAGATTCTGGTGTAGAAAAACTTTGTGGGATTAAAGTTTGTGTGTGGCCTGAAATCTTGCCTTGCAATCGATTTCTTTCCCCTTTCCTGTCCTATGAATCCACTTCCTTCCTGGTTTCTCTGGGGAACACTTTCGCAATAAATCACTTGCAGGTGAATTCTCAGATATAGGGTTGGCTTCAAAGGAACCTTATGTAAGACAGAATGTCTTAATATGTAAATCTTTGCATATGACTCTCATAATATTCTTAATATATCTTCTTAGATTTGGAATGACTATGCCAAAAAGAGTGAACATTTTTATGGATTTGACATTTGTACCAATATTCATTCTTCTCAGGTTATAAGAGTTTCAATGCAGCAGCAGTCCCTGCAACGATTTACTTCAACATGGCCTGTATAATTTTAGCTAACTTCTAACATAAAAGAATTCTCTCTTTTTAAAATTTTTTTATCGATTATTTCCATGGATTCTGAGAAGGAGCAAATAGTTAGAAATCAGTGCACGTTATTATGTTACCTATAATTCCAAAGGTTCATGATCAACATTAAACTTAATTTAGATTGGTTCTACATAAATTTCAATTGAAACAAAAAAATTTGTTTAAATCAGACACAACTCTCTGTTTGGATCTATGATAATCATTCTTTTTCAGTTCTCCTCTGTTTTGTTAATAACCTTAGAAATTTGATAGTACTCTTTTGTCCTCATAGATTCCTTTTCTGTTCCACAAATGTTTATTGATTACCATCTACTTCCTAGAACTGGTTCCAAGAAATGGTAAATGAGACGGATGCACATCCTGCCAGCATTCTAATAGTGGATAGAGACAATCACACAGGCAAATAAAGACAATGTGAGATGTGTGCTAGTGAGGAAAGTACAGTTTGCTCTTTTGAAAAAGATTTCAAACATCAGAAAAGGAATTATTTTTAGTGGATGTCTAAATTGAGTAAAGATTGAAATTAGTCAGCTGGAAATAGGCATGGGCCAAAAGGATTTAAGAAGGGTGTTTCAGGAAAATTAATGTTTAGGGTTAAGGTTAATATGTACTTTCATGGATGTGAAAAATTTGCTATTGCTGAAGATTATCAGAAGCCAGTTGATGAGGAATCTTGCAGGCATATTATGAAGTTTAAAATTACACATAAAGGCATGAGAAATCATTGATAAACTTTGGATTTGGAGAAAGTATTATCAGGCTTTCTTGTTTGAAATATAATTCAGCTTGAGGCATGGAAAACTGATTAGAGGAGGGGTAAGACAGGAGATGTAGCAAAGAGTAAGAAAGCAGTTAAAATTACCAGGTAACAAATAATTCAGTGTGTACTAAAGATAGTTGCAGTGTAGATAAGAGAGAAACCATTAGAAATAAAATCCTATGGAATTATGTAAAATCCATAGAATTTGTGGTTGAATGGATATGAAAAAAAAATTGAAGAGGAAGGAGTAATGGAAATTTCTCTTTGGCAGTTAGGTGGAAATATGTCATTCTTCAAGACAGGGACTAGAATATCAAAAGTTTGAGATTGAGATGAAGCATTTATTTTTTGAAATACTGAGTCTCAGATGCCAATAGCAGATTCAAGTAAAGATATTCAAGATATAACATATACAACATGTTTCATCATATAATCAGTTCTGGGATGGGGATCCAAGTTTGAGAGACAACAGCATACACTTGAAACAACATAGGAGGTTAAGAGCATAGAAAGCATGACCAGTTAGAAAAAGAAAAAGAGGATAAAATAGAAACTTGAACGGTATAGTATTATTTATTTATTTTTGTTGTTGTTGTTGTTGTTTCAGATTATTTAAATTCCAGTGAGTTAACGTATACTGTAATATTAGTTTCAAAGTAGAATTTAGTGATTCCTCACTTACATACAATACCCAGTGTTCATGAATCATACAGTATTTGAAATATATATTTTAAAAATATGGGCAGCCCGGGTGGCTCAGCAGTTTGGAGCCGCCTTCAGCCCAGGGCGTGATCCTGGGGCTCTGGGATGGAGTCCCATGTCAGGCTTCCTGCATGGGGCCTGCTTCTCCCTCTGCCTGTGTCTCTGTCTCTGTCTCTCTCTCTCTGTGGCTCTCATGAATGAATAAATAAATAAAATCTTTTAAAAAATAAAAAATAAAATAAAAATGCAGTGTAGTAGTGACCAGAAAGAAAGAAAATGTTCTCAGAAAAGAAAGTAATTAAAAGGGAGGCCAGAAATAATGACTGATGATTATCAATGGGTTATCAGTAAGAACTGGTGACAATGGGCAATTACAGGGAATGCAACTAGATTGAAGTGAGTTGTGTACATGGTAAGTGGGTAAGTGGAGACAGTGAATATACATCAACTTTTTTAGAAGGATGACTGTGTAAAAGAGAAGAGAAATATAATCTGAAGCACGGGTTGGCAGGTTGTTTTTCTTTTAATCCAGTTGTGTTTTCTTATTGTTTGTTTTTATATAATAAAAGATCACAGTACTTGAGTTAAGCAAATAAAATCCAAAATGATGATGCCTGAATAGTATAACTGCACAGTCTCAGTATATTATTTCTCATAACTTTTTTTATAATTGAAGAACTGGATTTGTAGTTTACAAAATATTTTCCCAACTATTTCATTTGATTCGTAAAAGAGCTGTCAGGAACCTACAGAGAAAATATTTTACTTTGATTGTACAAGTAAGAGAATTAAAGCTTAGAGCCTGCAACATGTCTATCTTTTTGTTGTCACTAGAGCCAAGACTCTAATTCAGGTCTTCTTTAAATTTATCATTCTGTCTTTTCCTAGAGTCAACTTCTGTTTTTGTACTTTTATTTTTTTAGAAGTTGAGAAAGGAGAGAGTTCAGGAATCCTACAAAAGGCATCTTCAATTAAAATTTGTATCTTATAATCTACCTACACAGGTGATTGTCTTGGTGTTATTACCTCAGCTCTAATTCTGATGTCCTACTCTCTGGCTATGAAACCTTTATTCTGTCACTAAACCTCTCCAGACTGCACGTTTCCTCAACTAGACAATTCAAGAGTGGGTTGTGTCAATCTCTAAGGTATATCCAGCCCTGCAGTTCTTTGCTGCTTTGATTACTTTGACCAATTAATGATTCCTGTAGTTCATTCTACTTAGAACACAATAGCATAACAAATTCTTAGTACAATTGCAAATATTTAAGAAAGAGAAGTCCTTTTGCATTTCTTTTTTTAGTTTACAAGATAACAAATATCACTACAATTCACAAATATAATTAAATGGTTTATTTACTTTTTCTTTCTCTGACTTTATTGCCTAATTTTTCTATGGACACAGAAAACACTGCTTAAAACCAAGATGGTGCATTTCAACATTACCTGACTATAGTTAGAATAGGAGTAGGTCCAGCTACCTTCTCACCACCATCTCTGTTCTTTGGTACCATTTGGTCCCCTTTTCACTCATAGATTGAAAGAAAAGATATATGTGGGCCCTAGGTCCTTGATAGGAGTGAAATGTGGGGGTGGAAACTGAGCAAAGTCTGGGGGGAAGAGATGATTTTCACTCTGGCCCAGAGATAGATTTACCATAAAGTTAATGAACTTAAGCTAATGAATTTAATTTACTTAAAGGTTAATGAACCTTCATGGAGGCTCACCAGCCAAGTCCCTTCAAGTTGCTGGGGGAGGCCCTGACAACGTATTCATACACTGTTCTTTAACAAGGGGGGATGGGGCAACAACACTGTTAAACATGAGCCACAAAAACTTATTCATTCCTGACCTTGCTTGCCACTCAACTGGACATGTGCTGACTGCATTTAACTAGTGGTACCAATTGGATGATAACTGAGCACTGATTTATCTTCCCTATGGTTCTGTGTTGGTGATGGTAAATGGTGGTTATTTGAGAAAAGGCTTATCATCTCTTAATTTCATATTGCTCCTGTTCCCTTGATCAGTATCCCATTTTGTAATCAGTCCATAATGGCTTTTATGTCCCTCTATAGGGACAATAAAATTAATAATGGTTACTTTATCTAAAGTTTTCTTTTTTAAACCCAAATTATTATATTTATCATATATCTCCCACCTTTCAGTTATGTTCATACTTATCCTCTTTTTCATTAAACAGTGGGTAAAATACCTAATAGCCTAAGGTAGGATATAAAAGATTCTCTTAGACTAGGTAGGAAATTTAAAATATTATCTCCTTTCATTTTTAGTGATTCTTAGAGTATATGAAGGAAATTGTCTAATAGTGCTGAATCACAATTAATGCATTCTCTGGAATAAACTACCTAGTTGCCCTAGTAATATTACTTCTTAAAATCATATGGTTGATCTGAACTACATCTTTATTTAAAAATTCTCAGTATTATGGAGATATTTTCATTTGCTAAAACAATAAATAGAATTTGTTTGACTTACCTTACTCAAGTTTGGTATTTTATTTTATCAGCATAACAGAGATTATGAGAAAGTAATCTCTCCATTTTGCCTGTTCTTTTGGGCCAAAATAGCTTTTTATATTCTTGGAGGTATTTAGGATCTTGGGGATTTCATTACAGTTAATATGCACAGGTATGGTTTTGATAAATGCTCAAATATCTCAGATGGTTGGGCACAGAAGACATTTATTCTTCATAGTTTATCTTCTAATGGCTATTTTCATAGCTATGATGTGGCATTAAATGCACAATTAGAAAGATAAAGAACAGAGAAAGTGAATCAACAATACAAAATAGATGAAGAAATCAATGTTTCAGGCAGTTTTGTATTTTCAACATAAAAAGACAAATTATTTGGGTAAATAGATACCAAACTGAATATACAATTTAAGTGCAATCTTTATCAGTAATGTGTAATATTGTACCATTTAAATAACATTAAGTAACACTGGATTTCCTTTTTATTATAGGCAACCATGCTAAGTAAGATTATTACTGATTTGGATAAAATGCATTACAAAGAAATAGATCAATGAAGATAATTATTAAAGGGGGACCAAGATTAAACCGAAACAAAAGTAAATCAGCTATCTTATATTTCCTTTTTACATTATTACTATTACTATTTGTCATTTAAAATATTTCCTTCATGGACACTATCTCTCAGTTTAATATGTAAATCGTAGCAGTTAGTCTGGATCCTAAAAACCTGGGGTGTCTAGCACAATATACACACAATTGTGCTTCTGTAATGAAGATAATTCAGACATACAATAGCCTACTTCCCAGAAGAATAGTGATTTATGAAGAACAAGGTATAAAAATGTTTGTTTTACCTATTCTACAGCCCTTTTGCCCCTCTTCGTTAGAAAGGGTTGGCATAGGCTTTGTGATTTACTTTGGCATAGGCTTTATGATTTACTTTAGAGTTGGGGAAAGTAATTATAATATATATATAATATATATTATATATATATACTGGAGAAAGTAATTAAAATATATATTATATATATTATATATATATATATATGATATATAATATAGCTTCACTTGTGTGATGCCTAACCTTGAGAGATAGATATTTAATATAAATACATATATATGTATATTAGATTATATATGTAAGGATAATCTATAGATGAGGAATAGTAAGCAGTGGTCAGAATGATAGCCAATAAGAAATTTGCCACTGAACTGCAGAAAAATAAAAATGGGGATGCCTGGGTGGCTCAGCGGTTGACGTCTGCCTTTACCTCAGGGCGTGATCCCAGTTTGGGGACAGAGTCCCACATGGGGCTCCCTGTGAGGAGACTGCTTCTCTCTCTGCCTATGTCTCTGCTTCTCTCTCTCTCTCTCTCTCTCTCTCTGTCTCTCATGAATAAATAGGTAAATAAAATCTTTTTTAAAAAAAAGAAAGAAAAATAAAAATGAATAATAATTTATCCAAATCATAAAACACAATATGTGAGTCTAAATAGACCCCAGGATAAATATTAAATGAGATAGAACCTAATTAGGGCCAGACTCTGTCCTCTTAAATAAGGGAATCAGTCGTATATTATTAATCTACATTTCTTAGGTTCATAATACTAGTAGGTAAAAAAACAATGTTTTGAGCAATTTAGATAGTATGATAAACAGAATTGGCCCTGAGATAAAAGATGATTTATAGAGAGAACTTGCATTATGCAAAAGGGGGCATAGTAAGCATATTTTAATGTGTTAGGATGATTCACAATACTGTTTAAAGTCTCAATGTATTTATAACTGACTACATAAAGCAATTGTAGTAGGTGTTGCTAGTGTCCCCTGCCCATATCCACTTTATTGGCTGGTAGGCCCATCAACCTAGCTATGGGGGCTGTGTTAACAGCTTACAATTGGGACACGTTTCACTCTGCACTCCAGTGCAGTCAGTGACTTACTGATATTGGGGCACTATGGTCTATTTGCCTTGCCTCAGGAGGATGAATTTGATTTATGCTCCAAAGCATGTTCATGAATCAGATCAAGGCTAGAATTTATGTGAGACTATACTCTTGCTCAACTGCTTCCCTTTCCCTATTTTGCTTTTCTCATTTTTCTGATAAGAATTTCCTTAAGTAATATCATGTACCTGAATCCCTGTCTCTTCCCTGGTTTCACTTGTGTGGTGCCAAACCCTAGAGTGTTAGTATCACAAGTGGTCCTGGGAAGACACCAAGGATTTGATTTCAGGGATGCCTCATCATCTAGCTACCTGGCAGTGAGCACTCTGTCACTTAAGGTAAGTAGAATACTAATTGTTCTCATCATTCTATAGCAGTTTGTCATTAAGAATTTACTTTTGGTGAACTGAGAAAGGATAGAGGTGGAGGGAGGTGCACTTGTTCACGCAACAACAATAACTCTGGTATTTGAAAATAACAAGAACATACTTATGATAAGGACATGGAAACTGGGTGACTGTTGCTGAGCACCAGTGATGCTTACAGAGAGAAAATTATAGACTCCAGATGATAAGTCACCAATTTAAAGCAAAAAATGAAAATCAGAGGGCCGTGTATGGCAGTGTATGAAGGCATAGTCATCTCTAAATGAGAGTTGATCACACGAAAGAGTAGGCTCAGGAACTCTATGTAGAAATAGCAAAACTCCAGAAAAAGTTGAATTCTCATCTCTAGCAAATGTATTCTGCCTGATAGGAAAAAGCAGGACTGAGATTGAGAAATGAGGATATCTATAGATATGTGGGTGGCTTCAGTGTTTGAGGGTCGCCTTTGGCTCATAAGCATGATCCTGGAGTCCTGGGATCAAGTCCTGCGTCAGGTTCCCCACAGGGAGCCTATTTCTCCCTCTGCCTCTCTCTGTGTGTCTCAAATAAATAAATAAATAAATAAATAAATAAATAAATAAATCTGTATTAAAAAAAAAAGAAAAATGGGGATATCTGGATATGTGCAATTAAGAACACTGAGCACCTGGACTCCCTTAAACCTGGGCTTCAAGATGCAGCCAACTCCATCATGTCAAAGGGTAGCAACTACTGCCTTCACCTCCCATTTCCTTTCAGAAGCCTCAAGTCAGTGAGGTGACTTACAGGATAATGTTTCCTGAGTTATGATCTTCCCCAGCTTCCTGTACAGTTTACCAAAGAGAAAAAATACATATATTTCAAAAAATTTCAGCATGACCCAACTTATGAAATGCTGAGAGAGAAGAAAAGGAGAGTAAGATTATAGGTGGATTATAAACAATGGATCTAGGCTATGTTTTATTGACAGAAAACTTGGGAGAGCATGCTGATGAAGTTACATGAACAGAGGCGGAATACTAACCTGGATATGTTTGTGATATGGGGAAAATTTCCTATCAAACAAGATTTAGCATTCTGGCCAGGGCAACAAAGAGAAGGGTAACTAATTCTAATTCAGTGTTATAATGGCTCTTGGAAACATGGAGGCAAAGTGGAGATAGATAAAAGCCAGCATTATATGAAGTAGAAATGCCAGAACTACTTGGAAGACCATGGAGGAAGGGGCAAAGCCACTCAGAGAAGTAGGTATATTAGAGTCAATTAATTATATAAGATCAGGAGACCCACCAGCTGTATGTTTTTTGGAAGAGCCCTTGTTTTTTTTAAGGGAGCAAAGGATGCACAAGTCAAGGGAAACAGCAATGACTCTGAGAGGCTCTGCAGACTGATGCTTATGGTGGGAGATTCTGACCCATAACTGTGATTACTAACATCACAAATAGTAAAGGCCAGGTGCTAACAATTAACAATCAGAAGTAAGAGGGTTATTAGCATTCTAATGGCCATCAATTTCTGAATGTTAGTCAGGGTGACATGACTAGTGGGGATCTCTAACAAATGACACCAAATTATGGTTTTCTTAGAGAAGCACTGTCAGATAAAACACAAGGCATGCAGTGATATTTAAATTTCAGGTTAAGCAATGCTTATTTTTTTAGTAGAAGTATGTTCCAAATATTGCACAGGACATGTTTATACATAAGTATTTTCATTATTTATCTGAATCCTAATTTAATTGGTGTATTGTTTTGTTTTTATTTGCTATTCTTGGCATATTTATCTTAGAAGATGGCCAGCCCACAGTATTGTTTAATATATATATATATATATATATATATATATATATATATATATATATATAATTAAAGGTTTTCAAGAATGGAAAGGCTATGGTCCTGTCCCTATAGAACAGTTCCTATCCCATTCCCATGTTCAAGACTTAAGCAAGTTTTTACACTTGGAATTCAATAACTACTGGAGAGATCAGGTCCCTTCGAGGAAGGACCACTCTATATCGTAATGACTCTTCCAGCTGTTCTCCAAAGAGACTTAGGTTCATTTATTCAGTAATAATTCATTGAGGAAAAGAGAATGCCTAGGCCTATTAAAGGGTTTAAACAGAGGTTCTGAATTTACACCAAAGACAAAAATGCATCATCTTTGTGTTATGCCTGTTAAAGAATTGGCGCATGGGAATTAGGTGACAAATGGAGTCTTGGTCCAGGACTGTATATTACAATAGGTCCACTGAGTCCACAGGCCTAAATCTGATAATTTCCCAGTTCCCTTCAAATGCCACTTCTAGCATCCTGCAAGGTAAAGTGTGTATATAATACTTAAATTCTTATTCTGATGCCTCAAAGTAGAGATCTCAGTCAATCCAGACTAGCCACTTAGACAAGTGGGTTTATCTGCATTGGACAAGGAGATAACTAGAAGAGATGCTGCTGACATTTATCAATTGCCAAACCTTTTCTCCCTAGCTACTGTGATTTCTGAGGCATGTTGCAGTTAATGGAGCCTTGTTTAAAAAACCGGGTTTGGTCATGACCAGCTGTATAATTTGCACAGTCCAATGAAAGACATAAATATAGAGCCTTTGTTCAAAAAGCAGAAGAGTGTCAATAAAAGAACTAATCTATAAAGTTTTCTCTTTTTTCATGATCTTTCTCTTGTAAAGATTTTTATTTGCTACTGAAAATTAGAATTTAAAAATATTTGCATGAATTTTGTCATTCATCTTTATATTGTACAATGCCAGTTTTAAATGCAAATATTAGACCATTTAAGTCATTTCTAGAAACACCAAAATTCTCCAATTCAAATTTCATAACTCTTATATGCATGTGCATTTCATTCTTACCAGAAAAGTGGAAAAGCATAAAACTAACTCAAATGATTTTACTTTTTGATTTGCTCGCATTCTTTCAACACTCTATCCTTTTCATGAGTAAGGAAGAACTAAAAATGAATCACTGGTGGCCCTTTCTTTCGCCTACTTTCATCATTTTCAGAGTAATAGTTGGCTACAGAGAAGTAATAGGAATAAAAAATGATATGTTCGGGTTTCTTGGTCATTTGTGTTCCTAATAACATAGTTGCCCTTCTTTATTCAAAGCAAGTTCCAGTTGATTCTCACTGAATCCACATGTCATAGATAGATGCACTGGAATTCCATGCTCACAGGACATTATAAATGCTCTATGAAAATGGGGCCGCAAGAAATGGAGAACACACATATTACATGAAATTCCTCTGCTCATTCACATGTCTCATTGCCTTACTGTAATTCACAAGTTCAAAGACAACATTACTAAAATTTTGAAGACAAGGATATTAGATGATTAAACAAAGTATGGAGTCTGAGTGCAGGGTCCTATGTGAGTACACAGGTTGTACTCTCATGAATCTCATGATTCTGGGTGAGGGACAAAATTTGAGTGATGGGAGGAGCCTCGATGAGACCCTTAGCAAGTTATCCCTCTCAACCCCAGTCAGTAGACAATGAGTTATTCACTGAGCAAAGGCTGGTTCAAGGCAGGCCTATTCTGGTGGGTTTTGTGATCCTGAGGCCCCTTGTGTTTCTCTTGGATCTGCCCAGGACCAGACTTTACTGAAGGCCACATTCTTATTGGTATCCTTCCCTTTTCCTATCCCCCCCACACCCCGCTGACCCCTTACTCTCAGTTTGATCCTGAAGAGCATATAGATCTTCTCTGGATCGGTTTTTAGGTAACCTAACCTAAGACAGCATTTGCCTTTTATTTTTTTTTATTTTTATTTTTTTATCTTTTTTATTTTTTAGCATTTGCCTTTTAAATCCAAGATATTAAAGCTTTGTTATTTGAAATCTGGTAATTAATGTTAATTTGTGCACCCAGAAAAGATTCTATGTATGTTAAATTTGTCGTTTTGGAGATTAAGATGGGTCCCACTTTGCAGAAACAAATGTCTACTAGAATGTCAATGCTCTGAGTTCTTAGACATAGGTATGCACTTCAGAATAAAAGAAATTGGGAAGAGGAGGACAGTTTTGGAATGAGTGTTGGAAAAACAGCCACTGGGAACAAAATTGTATTACTCAGAGGTTTAGGTAACTATTGGTCTAGAGAAATTACTTTTTTCTTGATGATTAGGCAATCTTTAATGATTTCTTGTGGCAGAAACCCAATAACAACCAGAGCATGATGTCAAATGTGTTGGTCATGGGGATATTTGGGTGGTTCAGTCAGTTAAGCAACCAACTGTTGAATTCAGCTCAGGTCATGAACTCAGAATCCTAAGATACAGCCCTGTGTCAGGGTTCACACTCGGGAGGAAGTCTGCTTCGGATTCTCTCTCCCTCTGCTCTTCCCCTCACTCACAAGCATGCGTGCTCTCTCTCAAATCAATTTATATTAACGAATTAAGTAGATAAAAGGAATTGGTCAGGGAAGCATGAAAAACTTATCTAAGATAAAAGAGAGTGAGAGAGAAAAAGAGAATACAACTAGGCTACTTGTGTGTATACAGGTTATATAAAGATTCATCTGGCCACTCTCCCAAATAATGGATTGGACTAGATGACAAACTATATACCTTTCTTTTCTCATCAGTTGAATCTTCTGGCCATTTAGCACCGAGAACCTAACACTGACAATTGCCTTTTTAAAATATCTAAGTTAAGA
Source organism: Vulpes vulpes (assembly GCF_048418805.1). Taxonomy (NCBI): domain Eukaryota; kingdom Metazoa; phylum Chordata; class Mammalia; order Carnivora; family Canidae; genus Vulpes; species Vulpes vulpes. The sequence continues at coordinate 143,728 of NW_027325677.1, forward strand.
GAGTTGATGGAGGGGCTCCTGGATGGCTTAGTTAAGCACCGGAATCTGGATTTTGCTGGGGATCTCAGGGTCATAGGTTTGAGTACCATGTGGGGATCTATGCTGAATGGGGAGTCTCCTTGAGATTCTCTCCCTCCCTCTGCCCTCTCTCTCCACTCACTCTCTTAATCTATCGCTTTCTAAAATAAATAAATAGATCTTTTAAAAAAAGAGGATTGATAGAGGGAGGTGGGAGGAGGGTGGGCTAAATGGTTGATGGGCATATTTTTTACATTTGTTTTATTTAAGATAGATTTGCCAACATATAGTATAACACCTAGTGCTCACCTCATCAAGTGTCCTCCTCAGTGCCTGTCATCCAGTTACCCCAACCCTCCACCCCACATTCCCTTCTACAACCCTTTGTATATTTCCCAGAGTTAGGAGTCTCTCATGGTTTGTCTCCCTCTCTGATTTTTCCCATTCAGTTCCTCTCCTTTCCCTTTCATCCCTTTAAAAATTTCTTAAATTCCCCGTATAAGTGAAATCATATGATGATTGTCCTTTTCCGATTGACTTATTTCACTCAGCATAATACCCTCCAGTTCCATCCATGTCAAAGCAAGTGGCGGATATTCATCCTTTCTGATAGCTGAGTAATACTCACTGTATATATATAGACCACATCTTTCTCCATTCATCTGTAAGGACATCGTGGCTCCTTCCACAGATTGGCTATTGAGGACATTGCTGCTATAAACATCGGGGAGCAGGTGTCCTGCCCTTTCACTGCATCTGTATCTTTGGGGTAAATCCCCAAAAGTGCAATTGCTGGGTCATAAGGCAGATCTATTTTTAACTCTTTGAGGAACCTCCATACAGTTTTCCAGAGTGGCTGCACCAGTTCACATTCCCACCAACAGTGCAAGAGGGCTCCCCTTTCTCCACATCCTCTCCAACATTTGTTGTTTCCTGCTTTGTTAATTTTCCCCATTCTCACTGGTGTGAGGTGGGATCTCATTGTGGTTTTGATTTGCATTTTCCTGATGGCAAGTGATGCGGAGCATTTTCTCATGTGCTTGTTGGCCATGTCTATGTCTTCCTCTGTGAGATTCCTGTTCATGGTTTTTGCCCATTTCATGATTGGATTGTTTGTTTCTTGGGTGTTGAGTTTAATAAGTTCTTTACAAATCTTGGAAACTAGCCCTTTATCTGATATGTCATTTGCAAATATCTTCTCCCATTCTGTAGGTTGTCTTTTAGTTGTGTTGACTGATTCTTTTGCTGTGCAAAAGCTTCTTATCTCGATGAAATCCCAATAGTTCATTTTTGCTTTTGTTTCTCTTACCTTCATGGATGTATCTTGCAAGAAGTTACTGTGGCCAAGTTCAAAAACGGGTGTGGCCTGTGTTCTCCTCTAGGATTCTGATGGACTCTTGTCTCACATTTAGATCTCTCATCCATTTTGAGTTTATCTTTGTGTATGGTGTAAGAGAGTGGTCCAGTTTCATTCTTCTGCATGTGGATGTCCAATTTTCCCACCACGATTGATTGAAGAGACTGTCTTTTCCAGTGGATGGTCTTTCCTCCTTTGTCGAATATTAGTTGACCATAAAGTTGAGGATCTGCTTCTGGATTCTCTATTCTGTTCCATTGATCTGTGTGTCTGTTTTTGTGCCAGGACCACACTGTCTTGATGACCACAGCTTTGTAGTACAACCTGAAATCTAGCATTGTGATGCCCCCAGCTAAGGTTTTCTTTTTTAATATTCCCCTGGCTATTTGGGGTCTTTTCTGATTTCACACAAATGTTACGATAATTTATTTCAGCTCTCTGAAGAAAGTCCATGGTAGTTTGATAGGGATTGCATTAAATGTGTAAATTGCCCTGGATAACATTGACATTTTCACAATATTAATTCTTCCAATCCATGAGCATGGAATATTTTTCCATTTCTTGTTGTCCTCAATTTCTTTCAGAAGTGTTCTGTAGTTTTTAGGGTATAGATCCTTTACCTCTTTGGTTAGGTTTATTCCTAGGTATCTTATGCTTTTGGGTGCAATTGCAAATGGGATTGACTCCTTAATTTCTCTTTCTTCAGTCTCATTGTAAGTGTATAGAAATGCCACTGACTACTGGGAATTGATTTTGTATCCTGCCACACTGCAAATTGCTGTTTGAGTTCTGGCAATCTTGGGGTGGGTCTTTCGGGTTTTCTATGTACAGTATCATGTCATCTGTGAAGAGGGAGAGTTTGACTTCTTCTTTGCCAATTTGAATGCCTTTGATTTCTTTCTGTTGCCTGATTGCTGAGGCGAGGACTTCCAATAGTATGTTGAATAGTACTGGTGAGAGTGCACATCCCTTTCTTGTTCCTGATCTTAGGGGAAAGGCTCCCAGTGTTTCCCCATGGAGAATGATATTTGCTGTGGGCTTTCATAGATGGCTTTTAAGATGCTGAGGAATGTTCCCTATATCCTTACACTCTGAAGAGTTTTGTTCAGGAATGGATGCTGTATTTTGTCAAATGCTTTCTCTGCATCTAATGAGAGGATCATATTGTTCTCGTTTTTTCCCTTGCTGATATGATCAATCCCATTGATTGCTTTATGAGTGTTGAACCAGCCTTGCATCCCCGAGGATAAATCCCACTTGGTCATGGTGAATAATCTTCTTAATGTGTTATTGGATCCTACTGGCTAGATCTTGTTGAGAATTTTTGCATCCATGTTCATCAGGGATATTGGTCTATAATTCTCCTTTTTGGTGGAGTCTTTGTCTGGTTTTGGAATTAAGGTGATGCTGGCCTCACAGAACGAGTTTGGAAGTATACCATCTCCTTCTATCTTCCCGGACAGCTTTAGTAGAATAGGTATGGTTTCTTCTTTAAAAGTTTGATAGAATTCCCCTGGGAAGCCATCAGGCCCTGGACTTTTGTGTCTTGGGAAGTTTTGGATGACTGCTTCAATTTCCTCCCTGGTTATTGACCTGTTCAAGTTTTCTATCTTTTTGTGCTCCAGTTTTGGTAATTTGCGGTTTTCCAAAATGCATCCATTTCTTCTATTGCTTAATTTGTTGGCATGTAGCTGCTCATAATACATTTTTTCAATCGTTTGTATTTCCTTGGTATTGGTTGTGATCTCTTCTCTTTCATTCATGATTTCATTACTTTGGGTGTTTTTTTCTTTTTAATAAGTCTATCTTATTAATTTTTTCAAATAACCACTTCCTGGTTTTGTTGATCTCTATTTCATTGAATTCTGTTCAAATATTTATTAGCTCTCTTCTGTTTGGTGTAGGATTTACTTGTTGTTCTTTCTCCAATTCTTTAGGTATTCTTTAGCTTCTGTACATGAGTTATTTCCAATTTTTGGAGGGAATTTTGTATTGCAATGTAGTTCCCTCTCAGGACTGCTTGTGCTGTATCCCAAGGATTTTGAATGGTTTTATGTTCATTTTCACTAGTTTCCATGAATCTTTTACATTCTTCTCTTCACTAGTTTCCACGAATCTTTAAAATTCTTTTAAATTTCCTGGTTGACCCATTCATCTTTTAGTAGGTTGCTCTTTAACCTCTGTGTGTTTAAGTTTCTTCCAAATTTCTTCTTGTGATTGAGTACTAGTTTCAAAGCATTGTGGTCTGAAAATATGCTGGGAACAATCCCATCTTTTGGTATTGGTTGAGACCTCATATGTGACCCAGTATGTGTCTATTCTGGAGAAAGTTCCATGTGCACTTGAGAAGAATGTGTATTCAGTTGCACTGGGATGGAAAGTTTTGCATATATTTGTGAAATCCATCTGGTCCGGTGTATTATTTAAGGCCCTTGTTTCTTTGGTGATGTTCTGCTTACAAGATCTGCCATTTGCTGAAAGTGCCGTGTTGAAGTCTCCTACTATTAGTGTATTATTATCTAAGTATCTCTTTACTTTGGTTATTGATATACTTGGCAGTTGCACATTCGGGGCATAACTATTCATGATTAGTAGGTCTTCTCATTGATGGACCCTTTAAGTATGATATAGTGTCCCTCTTCATCTCTTACTACAGTCTTTGGGATAAATTCTAATTTATCTGATATGAGGATTGCTACCCCTGCTTTATTTTGAGGACCATTTGAATGGTAGATGGTTCTCCAAGCTTTCATTTTCAGGCTGGAGGTGTCCTTAGTTCTAAAATGAGTCTCTTGTAGACAGCAAATAGATGGGTCTTGCTTTTTTTATCCATTCTGATACCCTGTGTCTTTTGACGAGATCATTTAGCCCATTCACATTCAGAGTAACTGTTGAAAGATATGAATTTAGTGTCATTGTAATACCTATTCAGTCTCTGTTTTTGTGGATTCTTTCCTTGGGCTCCCTCTTTTTTTTACAGGGCCTCCCTTAATATTCCTTAAACAGCTGGTTTGTGGTCACATATTCTTTCAGTTTCTGTCTACCTTGGAAGCTCTTTGTCTCTCCTTCTATTCTGAATGAGAGCCTTGCTGGATAAAGTATTATTGGCTGCATGTTCTTCTCATTTAGGACCCTGAATATATCCTGACAGCCCTTTCTGGCCTGCCAACTCTCTGTGGAGAGGTCTTGATTTTCTCTTTTTTCCTCAGCTTCCTTCCTTACTATCAACTTGTCTTCTGTCACCCACTCTCTCTTCCACCTCATTAACCCTAGCAGTTAGGACAACCAGTTTGGATTGCATCTCATTTAATCTATTTTTAATTTCAGACTGATTAGATCTCAATTCTGTAGTAACAAAGTCTCTAGATTCCTTTATGCTTTTATTCCAGAGCCACCCATAACTTTATCATTGTGCTTCTGAATTGAATTTATGACATCGTATTTAAATTCAAATTCTGTAAGTCTGTGGCAGAGAGTACTGTTTTTGGTTTTTTTGTTTTGTTTTGTTTCTTTTGTTTTTGGTGAATTCTTCCTTCTAGTCACTTTGTCCAGTGCAGAGTGGCTGTGTGAGTAGTCTGAGTCAATAATTTCAACCATGACCTAAATAGAATACACCTTATTGATTCCAAAGAGGTCAGAGACAAGAAAATAAAATAAACAGAACAAAATTTTTTAAAAAGGACCACTAATGAGAAAAGAAATTTTAAAACAAATAGTGAAAATCATCAAAAGCCAAAAACAAAGGAAAAGAAAAAAATAAGTAAAGAGACAAAAAGGGGGAGGGACTGGTGATGATGAGGAAGTGGTAGTGGAGAGAGAATGTAGTCTACCTGAGGGGACCTAGAGGGTGATCATCTTGGTTCTGAGTGTATTTTGTTCTGTATGTTAGAAGATGTTCAATCCCAAATTCATATAAAGCAACAATACTTATATAAAGCCCGATCACTGATCACAAAAACATAAACAAGATAAAAGAGTAGGGGTGCAGAATGGGAAGGAAGAGAGAATATAATGCCACAGAATGAACCAACAAAGTATTCCATCTGGTTCTGGGTGTATGTTGGTCATGTGTTAGAAGGTACTAACTTCCACCATTTAAATAAATAAATAAATAAATAAACAAATAAATAAATAAATAAATAAAAAATAACGAGGCAAAAAAACAAAGAAAAAAATACCCATATTTCGTGTATCTATCAAAATTAAATGAATAAGTTGAAGGGAATCCAGAAGTGAAAAATATATCCAAACATGTAATTGTAGAAATATGAAAGTCAAAAAGTAAAAAACTTAAAAATGAAGAATTCGTAAGATATTGTAGTTAAGGCAAGAAAAGAGAAAACATATTGGAGATTTTTTCTGATATAAAAATGAGTCATAAAGGAAAAGAAAAAAAAAAGTGGGACCCTCCAGTTCTACGTACTATTTTCCCTCTGCCCTGGAGCTTTCCAGCGCTGCTGGGTCAAGAACTTGCTCTTCCCCTGTCTTTCAAGCTGGGCTCTGGGGATGGGTCTGACGTGCTGATTCTCATGTGTGTGTATCTTGGGGAGATGCTTGGCCCCCAGCTGGGTGCTGGGCTTAGTATGAGCTGTTTATCTCTTGAGGCATCTGTCCCCTGGTGCCCTGCTCCTCCCAGGCACACAGCAACACAGGAGGAACAGCATCAATGTGGCTGCCAGATCTCCAGCTCTAGAGTCAGCTCACTGTGAGTAACTAACCACAGTCTCCCAGTCCGCACTGGTCTAGGTGCTTCTGGGGCCAGCACCAGTGCGGTGACGACCTGCACAGCTTTAGGGCACCCAGCGGCAGGAGAGTTCTCACTGTCCTGTGCCCTCCTCACTTCAGCCTGTCCCAGGGGGACAGCAGGATCACCAGCTTTGTCCACTCAGACACCCTGGGATCTGGAGCCCTGTGGGCTGGAACTGCGCTCCCAGGGCTGCCTCTCCCTAAAGCAATGGGGCTCAGCCACCTCCTCCCAGTGCCGGCCCACGTAGCCCACTGGCTTTTTCCAAATGTCTCAAGGGCTGTGCGCTCAAGCCCTTGAACGATATGGGGCGGTGGTTCACAGTTCACTCCACACCTCCCCGCCTCCCCGCCCCATCTGCCCGCCCTTCGTGGTATAGTGTCTCCAGAAATCTGGAGGCGTCCCTGCCCTTCCTATGATTCTGCCCGATTTCCCTGTAGAGCACTTTTCTGTTTGGGAAAACTTCGGTGCGGATTTTTAAAGTTCCTGCTTCTCTAGGGCTGGGTTTTCCTGTCGGCAGCTTTTACCAATCTGCCTTAGCCCAGCTCCTCCTGCGCCCCCTTCCCCACTTGATTATTTTTAATTTTTTCTTCTTTCCTACCTTGTTAGAAGTGAAAACTTTTCTCTCTGTAGCATTCCAGCTGTTCTCTCTTTAAATCTCAGGTCAAATTCCTAGATGTTCTGGATGTTTTGAATATTATCTAGGTAAGGTTGTGGGGCCAGGTAATTTGAGGACCCTACTCTTCTGCCATCTTCCCAAGAATCCCAGATGATGGTTATTGAAGAGGGCACTTGTGATGAACATTGGGTGTTGTATAGAAGTGGTGAATCACTAAATTCTACACCTGAAACTGGTTTTGTCATATATGTTAACAAACTAGAATTTAAATACAAAGTTGAAATTAAAATAAAATGAAAATATCTAAGTTAGAATAATTTTGTTTTCAATTGACTAAATGCGATGTTTGAAAGAGGATTTCTTATATTTTATATCTGTATTCTAGAGAAATAAAATTCTGGCTTTTAATTCTGTCTAAAATACTATTTCACCTTCAGTCATATGAAGGAATTGAAACTTTTGTGTAATTTATTTAATGTGTAATTATAAATCTGAACTCTTAATTTCAGTATTAAAGTTATAATGTCCTCTAGCAGTTGCTTTTCTAATTCATTACCATGGCTTTATAGATGTAGAATAGGGCATAGAAGATGCCCTATTAGTCAACTCTATTGTTCTGTTTGATCCCTCTCCCCAAGTTTTGTGCAAGTGGTTCAAAGCCCCTATATTCTGATTCCAGCTCCTCCACCTAATATGACCTCTTATCAGAACACTTCAGAATGCTAATGCTTCCAATTCCTTCTGCTCAATAGTTACTTCTCTCCAAACCTTTAAGTGTTGTGATTGCGAGGCATGACCATCTCTTTTGCTTCAACTTCCTTCATTTTGTGAATGCTTTATTATAAAAACATCTGTGCTTTGTTTCACTTTCCTTCTTCTTTTCTTCATCCCAAGTTCCTGAATTCTAATTACCCTTATAAAATATATCAACTGGTTCCGTTTTATTATCCAGTACCTGAGGGCATGCTGATGTACCACAGTTTGGAAGCTATCCATTAATGCAATTTTCCCTTATTTATAAGCCTTCTTTGACCAACCCATTTTCAGAATTCCCACTGCATATACACTCTATTCTTACAATGTGATTCTTAATATATTTTTGTCTTTCATTTTCTCTCATACCCTTTACTTCCAACAAATGTTTTATGAAACTAGTAGTATTTCAGTGTTTCCCTTGCTTTGTTCTCCGCCAACAATTAATGTTACCAGATTTTGTAAGTTTGGATCACATACTATGTGTAAAATGGTATCTCACTGTGATTTTAATTAGCATTTCATTAATTGCTAAATGAGTCAGGCATCTTTTCCTGTGTATATTGGCCATTAGTGTTTTCTCTTCTGCGAAATTCTTTTTACTCACATTTCAAACAAACTTTTTTCCCCATGTAACCTAGATATTTTTTCCTTTGTATTTACATGTCTTCAACATTTTCTCCTAGTTTTTGTCTTATTGTTTACTTTTTTTAATGGACTGAAGTTCTTAATTTTAATAGTCAAATTTATTAAACTTTTCCTTTTGGCTAACACTTTTTCTTCCTTTTAAAGAAAATCCTCCATCCTGTGAACATAAATGTTGTATCCTATATGTTCTTCTAATACTTATATAATTTTGCCTTTCACAATTAAGTTCTTTTTCCCTCTGGAGTATACTTAGTATATCATAAAGTAGGGATCCAAATGCATACTGCCACACTTATGAAATTATGTAAATCAGAATTTCTTTGTCAACATATTATATTAATAAGAAAAGGGGTTCCCAGGTGGCTCAGTTGGTTAAGCATCTGACTACTGATCTCAGCTCAGGTATTGAACTTAAGGTCATGAGTTCAAGGCCTGCACTGAACTCTATGCCAAGCAGGCAGTCTACTAAAAAAAAAGAAAAAGATATGTAATACAGTGAATTATGTATATTTACCAATCATGGAAACGTTGGAGTAAAGGGTTCTAGCTTGGACTCCAGGAATTATCAACAAACCAATGTATACACAGCTAAGGAAATAGAAACCTCTGCTACAATCAGAAAGAAATAGAATAAGAAGCTTTTGTGACACTGTTGTCTCCAGGATAGAGCTGCATTCTGGGAATAAATTGGCTGCTTCATGAACTATTTGGTTCAAGGCATCCAGTATGATGATATGGAAATCATACTGGATGCCTTGAACACAAGTATTTTCTCTGTCCTTCATTTGGTTCTGAATTTAAATTTCATGTCAATCAACTAATTCGTAAAAAATGAACTATATCAGGACCGTAGCTGCAAGAGAGTTTAATGAAGTTTGGTATTTAACTTCCTAGGTGTAATGGTACAGAAAGATACACTAGGAGGCAGTAAGAATGGCTCTTGATAGTCAATCTACTATATTCACACCAATAATAAAACGTCTCAATTCCACTTATTGAACTGTCCATTTGTTCCTTAGTAAATTATAATGTTACTTGAGTTATACTTCAAATCTCATATATTCATAGCTAACTGGAACCTATTCATTTCACAAATAAATTTATCCTTGCATCAAACCACAATGTTTATTTTAAAAATTTTATTTATTTGAGATAATTATTTATCATGAGATAGCAGGAGATGGGGGAGGAAGAGAGAGACACAGGGAAAAGCAGGCTCCCCACTGAGTAGGAAGCCTGACATGGGGCTCCACACCAGGGCCCTGGGATCACGACCTGAGCCGAAGGCAGATGCTTAACTGACTAAGCCACCCAGGTGCCCAAAACCACAGTGTTTTAATCACTAAAACTCTGTAATATGATATCTTGATATCAGGTAGAACAAACATCTCTTTTATCCTAACACATATACTTATTCTTCTTCAGGAGTGACTTAACTATTCTTGAGCCTTGTACTTATATATAAAATGTAGAATCAACTTTGCAAGGTCTTAAAAAAACTGGACTCACACTGAATGAACAGGTATTATCTAATATCAGGTACTTTTATCATATCTTTTGAAATGATCATAGGGGTTTTCTCCTTTAATAGATTAAAGATGATTTAATAGATTAATACGATGATGTACATCAATAGATTTTCTAAAATACACTACTGTTATATTCATACAAATCTTTTTAAAAGATTTTATTTATTTATTCATGAGAGACACAGAGGGAGGCAGAGACACATGCAGAGGGAGAAGTAGGCTCTCTGCAGGGAGCCTGACACGGGACTCGATCCGAAGATCCTGGGATCACTTCCTGAGCCAAAGGCAGGTGCTAAACTGCTGAGCCACCCAGGGATCCCCTAGAAATCGTTTTTAAGATTGGAATGATTTGGGTAGCCCTGGTAGCTCAGCAGTTTAGCGCCGCCTTCAGCCCAAGGCCTGATCCTGGAGACCGGGATTGAGTCCCGAATTGAGCTCCCTGCATGGAGCCTGCTTCTCCCTCTGCCTGTGTCTCTGCCTGTGTCTCTGTCTCTCTCTGTCTCTCATGAATAAATAAATAAAATCTTAAAAAAAAGATCAAAACGATTTGTTCCTTGAAATTTGTCGAAGATTCTCCTATAAAACATGTTACGCAGTTGACCCTTGAACAATGCAGGAGTTAGAGGTGCTCACCCTTCATGCAATTGAAAATCTGCATGTAACTTTTGACTCCCCCTAACAATTAAGTAGTCTACCATTGACTGGATGCTTTACAGATAACATAAACTGTTGATTAACAGATATTTTGTATTACATACTATATTCTTACAGTAAAGTAAGCTAAAGGAAACTGTTATTCAGAAAATCATAAGGAAGATAAAATACATTTATAGTAGTGTACTATATTTATAGAAACAATCTGCATATAGGTACACCCGGAAGTTTAAGTCCATGTTGTTCAGGGTCAATTGTACTATAAAGCAAAAGTGAAATTATTTTGAAGATGTGACTACTGGATCAGTTAATTTTGAGTTACCAAAGGAAAAGTTCCCTGTGGGTTTGATCTAATCAGAAAAAGCCTTTTAAAAGAGAGTCTACCAGGGCACCTAGGTGGCCCCATCCATTAAACATCTTCCTTCAGCTCAGTTCATGTTTCTAAAGTCTTGGGATCGAGCCCTGCATTGGGCTCCCTGCTCAGTGGGGAGCCTGCTTCTCCCTCGGCCTCTGTTCCTCTCCCCACTCATGCTCTTTTTATTACTCTCTCTCAAATAAATAAATAATAAAATCTTAAAAAAAAAGAAAGAGGTCTACCATCACTTTGTTCTCTGTATTTGTTAGTATGATCCTACTTTTTGGTTTTTTGGATTCTACATGTAAGTGAAATAATATGTTATTTGTCTTTCTTAGTTTGACTTATTTCCCTTAGCATAATAGCCTCTAGGTCCATCCCAATTGTCACAAATGGCACAGTCTTATCCTTTTCTACAGCTGTGCAATATTCACAAGCATGCATATGTGTGTGTGTGTGTGTATACACATACACAAGCACACACACAAACATATATATATATATATATTTTTTTTTAAGATTTTATTTGAGGGAGAAAGAATAGGGGGAGTAGCAAAGGGGGAATGAGAAGGACAAGCAAACTTTGCATTGAATGTGGAGCCTGACGCACGGCTCAATCACAGGAACCCAAGTTCACAACCTGAGCCAAAACCAAGAATCTGATGCTCAACCAACTGAGCCACGCAGGCACCCCAAGAGTTATTTGTATATTTTTGATAAGTCTTTAATAACACGTGTATTTTTACAAATATTCTCTCTTAGTATGTGGCTGTCTTATTCTCATTCCCCCTCAGTGTCTTTTATAGAGCAAAAGTTTTTAATTTTAATAAACTTCCTTTTATCAACTATTTACTTCACGGATCTAGTCTTTGGTGTTGTTTCTAAAAAGTCCTCACCACCCCCAAGATCAAATAGATTTTATGTTATTTGAAGAGTTTTACAGTTTTATATTTTAAATTTACATGTAAGATGCATTTTTAAGTTAATTTTTGTGAAGAGTATAAGGTTTCTGTTTAGAATCATTTTTTCAATGTGAATTTTCAATTGTTACAGCACCATTTTTTGAAAAGATAATTTTTTCTCTGTTGTATTGCCTTTGCTCCTTTATCAAAGATCAGTGGATTATATTTATGTGAGTCTGTTTCTAGGCTCTCTGTTTCATTGATTTGTCTATTCCTTGACTGATACCATTGTTCTGGCTACCTTAGGTTTGTAAAAAGTCTTGAAATTGGTTGTATCAGTCCTCCAACTTTGTTCTTTTTCAATATTGTATTGGCTATTCTCGGTCTTTTGCTTGCTTTTTATTCTGAATAAATTTTGGTTTTCAGTTTTTGTTTATCCGTTATCTAACTTTTGGTTTGGAAATAATATACTCTAAATCCTGCTTGCTTCATTTCCTTTATAAATTAGATACATTTGAGATTTTACCATACAGAATTACATTAGTAATTCAGAAAACTTAGGTTGAAAAAAAAAAACTTAGGTTGCTTAATTTTTATTTCATAAAAATTCATTAATCTCCTGAATTATATGCTATTTTTCAGTTGTATTCCTTCTTTATTCCAATTATTATTAATTTTCATTGAAAACGTTTTCTTATTTATGTATTTGTTATTCTTTTTTTTAAAGATTTTATTTATTTATTGATGAGAGACACACAGAGAGGGAGAGAAGCAGAGACACAGGCAGAGGGAGAAGCAGGCTCCCTGCAGGAAGCCCGATGTGGGACTCGATCCAGAGACTCCAGGATCACACCCTGGGCCGAAGGCAGGCACTAAACCCGAGCCACCCAGAGATCCCCTTCTTTTTCTTTTAAGATTTTATTTATTTGAGAGAGAGAATAACTGGGAAGAGGGGCATAGGGAGAGGGAGAGGCAGACTCCTCACTGAGTAGGAAGCCTCATGTGGGGCTCGACCCGAGGACCCTGAGATCATGATCTGAGTCAAATATAGACACTTAACTGACTGAGCCACCCAGGTGCCCCTATTTGTTATTCCTTTTTTTTTTTAAGATTTTATTTATTTATTCATGGGAGACATAGAGAGAGAGAGAGGCAGAGGGAGAAGCAGGCTCCATTTTGGGAGCCCGATGTGGGACTCGATCCAGGGTCTCCAGGATCACACCCTGGGCCAAAGGCAGCGCTAAACCGCTGAGCCACCCAGGGATCCCCCAGCCACACAGGGATCCCCCTTGTTATTCTTAATGACTACTTTGTCACACTTTCTCTCTTGGGGTTATTTTTAATTCTTATTGGAGTATGTAAGTTAGGCATTCCTTTAGTGAATTTTAGTTGGTGATAAACTCTTTTACTTATTTTGAATATATTTATGTGTTGCCATCATTCTTGAAAGAGGTTTTTGAATATATAATTCTGTAGGATAAGATCAGGTCTATGAGAAGTCTGTAGGCTAAGAGTTCATGAATATAACTGCCATTTGGGGCTGATGCCTCTCATGTAGACAGTGACTCTTGGGTATGTTACATGGTGTTCCAGGCTATTGAAACAAAGAATTTCCTTAGAACTGGATGGAGAGGAAAGACCTGGAAAATTATTCCCCAACTCATAACCTACTAATGGAATCCTCTTAAAAAGGAGGATTTATTTCCTTGTGGAAAAATATATTACATCATCTTTGTCTGGATCCTAGATATATTCCCTATGATGTTTCCACACAGAATTTTTTTTTTAATTTATTGTTTTTGTTTTAATTCCAGGATAGTTAACGTACAGTGTTATATTAGTATCAAAAGTATAATACAGTGTTTGAACAATTCCATACATCACCTAGTGCTCATCACAAGTGCATTTCTTAATCCCCGTCACCTATTTCACCCATCCCTCCACCTCCTCTCTGGTAATCATCAATTTGTTCTCTATAGTTGAAAGTCTATTTCTCAATTTGTCTCTTTCCCTCTTTTATATTTCCTTTGCTCATTTGTTTTGTTTCTTAAATTCCACATGAGTGAAATCAGATGGTATCTGTCTTTCTCTATTTTGCTTAGCATAATATCCTCTAGTTCCATTCATGTCATTGAAAATGGCAAGATTTCATTCTTTTTATGGCTGTATAATATTCCATTATATATATTCACACACATTCTTTGTCCATACCTCAGTTCATGATTACTTGAGCTGCTTCCATAATTTGGCTATTCTAAATAATGCTGCTATAAACATCAAGGTACATATATCCCTTTGAATTAGTGTTTTTCTATTTGGGGGGTAAATATCCAGTTGTTCAATTGGGTTGTAGGGTAGTTCTCTTTTTAACTTATTGAAGAACCTCCATTCTTGTTTTCCACAGTGGCTGTCCCAATCTGCATTCTCACCAATAGTGCAATAAGGCAAGGGTTCCTTTTCTCCATACCCTTGCTAACACTTATTGTTTCTTGTGTTTCTGATTTAAAACATTCTGACAGGTATGAGGTGATATCTTGTAGTTTTGATTTGCATTTCCTTGATAATAAGTGATGTTGAACATCTTTTCATATATTTGTTGTCTATCTGGATGTCTTTAGAGAAATGTCTTTTTATGTCTTCTGCCCATTTTATTTTATCTCTTATGTTTTTTAAAGATTTATTTATTTATGATAGACATAGAGAGAGAGAGGCAGAGACACAGGAGGAGGGAGAGGCAGGCTCCATGCTGGGAGCCCGACGTGGGACTCGATCCCGGGACTCCAGGATTGCGCCCTGGGCCAAAGGCAGGCGCCAAACTGCTGAGCCACCCAGGGATCCCCTGTCTTCTGCCCATTTTAAATTGTATTAGTTGCTTTTCAAGTGTTGAGTTGTGTAAGTCATATATTCTGAATTACTGGACATGTCATTGGCAAATATCTTCTCTCATTCTGTAGGTTGTGTTTTAGTTTTGTTGACTGTTTCCTTTCCTATGCAGAAGCTTTTTATTTTGATGTAGTCCCCATAGTTTGTTTTTATTTCTCCATGGGGAAGTTATTTCTGATATTAGTAAGTGAAGCTAGTATAGAAATTTGACCTAATTTTAAAGTTTTTAAAGATATACTACCGTTTAGCCATATACAGAGGATTTTTGAAAAATTATTGATTATGTGTGCAAGAAGTTGTTTGACTACTAATTATCACAGTCTGAGAAAAGCCATAGGTTGAGAGAACCAAGAGAGTGGAAGGATTCCTAAGCATTTGATAATGTGTTTGAGTAGTAGATCAGGAAAGATGGGTAACCTTAATTAACATAATAAACTTGTGACAATAAGAAAAATATTTTCTATTTATAATGACCAGTTACATCCAACTTAGAAGTTTTATATGTATGTATGTGTACAACACCCTTTATTGAACCTATATTTATTGAATATATATATATATATATATATATATATATATATATATATATATTTCAGTGTAATGGTTCTATGGTACATTCCTTAATGGAGGCCTTCCAGACAATCTTGAGGTGTTTTAAATTAAGAATGCTTTTTAGTTAAAAGTTTTTCCTACCAGAGTTCATAGAAAAGATGGCTGAACCTATGAGGGATATGCATCTGTTTGGATTTGACTTGGGACCTGGTAATAACACAGATTCAAGAATATTTTTCAGGGTTCAAGTCAAATAATTAGATCAATGGCAGGCAATAGAGCATATGAAATTGTAAATGAGACCTGCTCTTCTAAGGAAAGTGCAGACAAGAGATTGCTGGATATAAAACAATTCCAAGTAGAAAACGACTCAGTGTAGGGAAAGGAAACATGATATAGGAAAAACAATTATTTGCTTTGGAGACTAACCTGGACACCAAAATTTTTTTTTTAAGATTGATTAATTAATTCATGAGAGATACAGAGAGAAAGAGAGGCAGAGACATAGGAAGAGGAGCAGGCTCAATGCAAGGAGCCCGTTGCAGGCCTTGATCCTGGTACTCCAGGATCTTGCCCTGGGCCAAAGGCAGGCGCTCAACCGCTGAGTCACCCAGGCATCCCCGGACACCAAACTTTGAACTACTTTTTAATGACTTGGAAAATATGGTATTTTACTTTTTTGTGTTCCATATCTTATATAAAACTAAACACACAAACCAGGCATTATAAAACTTACCTCAAAGAGTTATTGTGAGGATTGTAGGTATTAGAAGAACAATATGATTGGTACATAATAAGAATTGGATACACTGCAGTTGTTTCTTTTTGCTCATCACTCACATGGATTTTAGAAAACTGTGGTCTTTGTGATGAATAGATGCAGCCTAACAGACATCTCTATCTCTCTGCCTCTGTCTTTATTTTTCTGTCTGTCATATACCTATACAACTAAAACTATATATTTATATTCATATTTTTGTGGCATTTTTCTCGAGTCTACTAAAATAAATTGATCTTTTTTTCCAGAAGGAATGTGAATCTCTTGTAAATAGTATTTAAAAATTTTAAAACATAGTCTTCAATGTATAGTATTATTTTTATTGCTGGGAACTGGCTATAAGCTTATTTATATAGCAAAACATGAAGTACCCAGTATATTTAAGTTTGTGAACCAAATGTATCATTGAACATAACCCCAGAGAAAGAACAAATGATCAAATACCTACCTTAGTTAAGTTTCAGTTACAAATTCTACTGACTTATGCTTAGACTCCTTGGTTACCTTTTTGATTTATCTACTGAAGTAAAATAGAATAAGAAGTCTTTGATACTTAAGTTCCTTAGATACTCCTTCAAATTCAAATTATGTATTTAAACGGAAATGACATTGTAATTGAATACTATCTTTACTCATTATATAAAAGCGCGCTGTGGTGTCATTCCAACACTTGCTTTTCATTTCCACACATTTGTGCATTTACAGAATTATTGAAAAAAGAGATAATGGAGGTATAAAATGAACAGAGAAGCTAGATTTTGTAAGCAATAATAAGTCATTCAATAAGTCAAAAATACTTGCAGAGAAATTATAAAGATTATCTACTTCTCTATTTATTTAATGATATCTATTAAGAAGGTTTAAGTTACTACGGTTAAGTGAAAATGATTAAAGCAAGTATCCCCGCAAGGTCATTATTAGAATCAATATCATGCCAATTAGTAATATGTATTATTACATTTCATGTGCAACTTGATTCCCGGGCTGCCCGATATTTTTTGTTACTAATAAATACTGAACATTTTTTAATATAATGGCATTTAATGTTATATGCACAATGCTATTTATTCAATGTATTAGAATATCTTATTTACAATTTAAAAATATAACTTTTCAAATAAGGTAATGATTATCTTCCTCATATATTTATTTGTTTTTTTTTTTTTAGATTTTATTTATTTATTTATTTATTTATTTGAGAGAGAGAGAGAGAGAGTGTGAGTGAGAGTGAGTAGGGGAAGGAGCAGAGGGAGAGGGATAAGCAGACTCTGTGCTGAGTGCAGAGCCTGACACAGGCTTGATCTCAAGAACCTGAGATCATAACTTGAGCTGAAACCAAGAGTTGGACACTTCACCCACTGAGCCACCTAGGTGCCCCATCTTTATACTTTAAACATTTATGTGCCTAGCATGGAGCTAGGCACCAAAAAGCTCTCAATTTAGTGATATATATATATATATATATATATATATATATATATATATATATAAAATATATTAATACAGCTATATAAGTAATTATATACAGGAATGCAATATTATAGGAAAAAAGTGAATTAACTGGCTTAAATCTACAAACAACACAGCCTTATATATTATTTGACTAGGTGACACATGTGATAGATTGAATGCTAGTTCCACATCTTTACTCCACACCCTTGCTATTCCTACCTGGTAGACAGAATGATATCCCTGCCCATTCTTTGGCCTTAGCTACATGATTTGATTTTTGTCAACTAGATGTTAGAGGACTCAATAGAAGTGAAGGCTTCAAATGTGTGTACATATTTGGGCTGTCTTGCTGGGCTCCTGACATCATCATGAGAAAAGCATAAACCATGTCTGCCCCTTTAACATGGACTATAATATAAAATACTTCTAAGAAGCATACTTGAACTTGGGCTGTAGCCCAGAGCCAGGATGGCTAAGGTCCAGTTAAGCCCAGCTAAAATCAGCCAAATCCCACTGGCACATATATCTCTGAGTGAGAAAAACAGACGTTTATTGTGAGAAGCCACTAAACTTTTGAAAGTGTTTGTTATATGTAATTACTGTGATTACACTATCACAGTATTACAGATACTTAGGTAGCTTAAACTATCTGTAATCTCTATTCATACAGCTATCTGTATTATCTGTATCTGTAACATAATTTTTTTTAAATAGAAAAATATTAATGTATAACAAGATTCTTAACCGGCAAAATTTTTGCTCCCAAAGGGATATTTGGCAATGTTAGAGACATTTTTGGTTGTCACAAATCAGGAAGTGCTGCTGGCATTCTGCTCAGAATGTCAATAGTGCCCAGAATAAACATCATTGGTTTATAAATTTATATTAGATATTGAAATAAATCAACAATACAAGAAAACTATATAAGAAACATAATTTTTAAATGCATGGATTTAAATGGCTGACCAAATTTAATTGTTCACCAAAACACTCAGCAGTGTACCACTAAATTGTCATATACACCAATCCTTCTCAATTTCATTGTTTCTTATGATTCTTATTCATTCATTCATTTAGAATATTCAGCCTTGGAATAAGCAGCCTATTCCAACATTACTTGTGATTTCAATATACCTTGTACACTGCTACCAGTTTAATCTTACATAAAGTTCCATTTTGACTTTATGGCACAAAAATTTTGCATAGGTAATGTTTATGATTTTCAAAGTATTTCATATTTTGACTAAACTTGATTCTAGAATTTTTCCTTCAAAAAACTCAGACCCACTATTTTGCATACTTTGTGCATAGTAATTACTCATTTATTCTCACATTGACCCTATTTTTTTGTCTGTTCAAGTTGAATCATGTATTCAAAGCAGTTAATTTCCTTCAAAAGGAAGGCTTTAATGCATTTGTGTATATGTAGTGTAAGTGTACACAAAGGTGTGTGTGTGTGATATGTTTAGGTGTGTGTGTGTGTGTGTGTGTGTGTGTGTGCTTGAGAGTTGGATATGGTTTTAGGACTGCATTACAGTACCCTCTCTATTAGTCTGACATATTTAATTTATTATCTGCTTCTCTCTGAATTTGATATGTACAGGAAAGAAAATCTGGTAGTTAAACATGATAAAATAATAAAACTTGGATAATAGAAAAAATCTTAGGACAGAGTATAATGATGTGTGTAGAAGGATTAAATATAGCACTGCAGAGAGTCAAATTTTGAAATGGTAATTTCAATGATATAAGCCTGTCATTTTTTTTTACCATAAATACTCTTAAGTAAAATTACATTGTGTTGATGAGGAGGGGACTTTTTTATTATTTTAAGTAATAATAAATAATAATAATAAAAATAAATAAATAAATAAATAATAAATAATAAATAACTTTATTTATTATTATTTATTAAAACCTTATTTTAAGGTTGCATTTTTGGTCAAATTTGAATCAAATGTTTCTCTATTATAGCACTTATTATAAGTACATTATTCTTTTCAATTTATTTGTATCTTTTCCCCTTGTGTGATAGTCTACACAGCAGCTACTATGTATGTGTTTATTCTGAATATTTATATCTATAATAATTTATCAGAAAACATGAATAATTGCAAGTACACAAGCATGTTGTTGAATTAGTGAATGCATGTTGTAGCAATACCCTTAGATTCCATGTTTTAAAAAATGTCTTTAAAAATATACGGTGGGATCCCTGGGTGGCGCAGCGGTTTGGCGCCTGCCTTTGGCCCAGGGCGCGATCCTGGAGACCCGGGATCGAATCCCATGTCGGGCTCCCGGTGCATGGAGCCTGCTTCTCCCTCTGCCTGTGTCTCTGCCTCTCTCTCTCTGTGACTATCATAAATAAATTTAAAAAAATTAAAAAAAATATATATGGTAAGGGGATGCCTGGGTGGCTCAGTGGTTGAGCACTTGCCTTCGGCCCAGGGCGTGATCCAGGAGTACCAGGATTGAGTCCCGTGTCGGGCTCCCTGCATGGAGCCTGCTTCTCCCTCTGCCTATGTCTCTGCCTCTCTCTCATGAATAAATAAATAAAATCTTAAAAAAATATATGGTAAAAAGTCAGTATGTTTATAATGTATATAATTAATCAACACAGTTATTTCATTAACTATTGACTTGAAAACAGTATAGGTTCACCTTTAGCTTTTGCTGCAGTGTCTGATAGAATGTCTGAAATTATTCTATGCATATTTACACTGAGACATTTACCACTTGGAACCACTGGAATTTCTTAGAAGTTACAATTTTATAAACAATTCTAATTATTTTAGGTTAAGTATTATAGTGAACAAAAATTATTCATTATGAGATTTTCTCTGTTGTAAGATGGAGATCAGGCATCTTATTTTTTTCAAAAAAAATATTTATTTATTCATGAGAGACACAGACTGACAGAGAGAGGCAGAGACATAGCTAGAGAGAGAGGCAGGCTCCTCGCAGGGAGCCCCATGTGAGACTCAATCCTAAATCCCAGGATCACCAACTGAGCTGAAGGCAGGCACCCAACCCCTGAGCCACCCAGGCATCCTGAAATAAAATAAAATTTAAAACAGCATTTTAGTCATACTAATCATCTCTTAAGACCTCAATAACAACTTATAACTGGTGACTACTCTCTTAGACAATGCAGACAGGGAACATTTCCATGATCTCATCAGGTCCTACTAGACAGCACTGATCTTGGCACTACATCTGTATTAGTCTAGGATCTCTAGAGAAATAGAGGTCTTCTGAAATCTCTTCAGGAGAAGAAAAAAAGAAAGAAAGAGAGAAAGAGAGAAAGAGGGAAAGAGAGAAAGAGAAAGAGAGAGAAAGGAGAAAGAGTGACGGGCACTGAGGTGGACACTTGACGGGATGAGCACTGGGTGTTTTTCTGTATGTTGGTAAATTGAACACCAATAAAAATTAATTAAAAAAAAAGGAGAAAGAGAAGGAAAGAGAAAGAAGAAAGAAAGAAAGAAAGAAAGAAAGAAAGAAAGAAAGAAAATGAAAGAAAGAAAGAAAGAAAGAAAGAAAGAAAGAAAGAAAGAAAGAAAAAGAAAGAAAGAAAGGAGGGAGGGAGGGAAGAAGAAAGAGAGAAAGAAAGCAATTGCATGACTTAGTTCCTTATGATCAATTGCTTGCTTTCTTTCTTTCTCTCTTTCTTTCTTTTTTGAAAGAAAGATGCAGTAATGGTAACTAAGAAGTCCCTAGATCTGCAGGCAGTAAGCTGGAAACCCAGGAGAGCTGAGAGCAGAGTTCCAGTCCACGTCCAAATTCCTATGAACCAGAAAAGCTAATGGTGTAAGTTTCAATCTGAATCTGAATCTGAAGGCAGGAAAAGGCCAATACCTTAGCTTGAACACAGTCAGGCAGAGAGAATTCTTTATTTGACCTTTGAGTCTATTCAGACCTTCACTGGATGCATGAGACCCACTCTATTCACATTGAGGAGAGTGTATTAGGGTTCTCAGAGAAATAGAACCAAACACACACACACACACACACACACACACACACACACACGGATAGAAGGACAGAGAAAGAGAGAGAAGAGAGAGAAAAACAGAGTCAGACAGAGATTACTAGGAATTAGCTTTAAATTATGGAGGCTCAGAAGTCCCACAATATGTTGTCTGCAAGCTGGAGACCCAGGAAAACAAGTGATATGATTCCAGTCCAAGCCTGAAGGCCTGGAAACTGAGGTGCTGATGGTGTAAGTCCCAGTTCAAGGGCAGGAGAAGACTGATGTCTTAGTTCATGCATACAGGCAGAATGGGGAAGCATTCTCCCTTTCTCTGCTATTTATTCTATTCAAGCCCTCAAGGGATTGGATGGTACTTGTCCATACTGGGGAGGGAAATCTATTTTATCATTCTCCTGATTCAAATGATAATCTCATCCAGAAGCATCCTCATAAACATATCCAAGATAATCTGACCAATCAACCTGACATATAAAATTAACTAACACAGAGGGCAGTCTGTTTTACTCAGCCTAGAGATTAAAATGTTAGTCTCATCAATAATCACCCCTCGAGACCCACCCAGAAATAATGCTTAACTGAATATCTGGGTTCCTTGTATCCCAGACAGGTTGACTTGTGAAATTAACCAACATACTTTTCATTTGATAGCTATCATTCGGCATTCATCTTCATTGACATGATTATTTCTACAACGTTAGGTCTAAATTCCAGATGTTAAATTGCTTAGAAAATAAGATTTACCACTCAGATATGCCAAAATTCTACCTAATGTATCTTATTTATATTGCCATAGATATGCCTCTTTCTCATAACATTGGTAGTAAAACCATCCTTTCTTTTGGTAATGAATGAGGAAGGACCTTGATACCCAGAGTATTATCCTATACTTTAGCTCTTTTAAGGTAACCAAGAATTAATAGGTATTAGTCTAAAGTTTTTGGCTCCAAGTGACATAAATCCAAGAAAATTAGCTTAAGAGTAAGACAAAACAACAAAAATACTAGTAGTTACTTTAACTTAAAAGTCCAAGGTTGGAGGTTACTTTTGTTCACTTCCTTTCAATGCCTTAAGTAATATCATTAGGATTGTGTCTCATTTCACCCAACTCTGAACTCTTAATTCCTTCAGATTAGTTGAAGCTTAAACTGGATCTCCACCCAGAGAAGCCAAGAGGGTCAACAACTTTCTAGTATTAACCCATAACTGCACTGAGATATTGCAGAAAACAAACAAACAAAAAGATCTGTTTTCTCATAACCATAATGAGTCCTGAAATGACTTAGAAACAGCTTGTCTTTGATCACCTACCCATTTTTCAGCCAGTCACTCTGCCTGATGTGCCAGTAGCAGTGAAAGTATGGCTGTGTAACTAAGTAAACTAACTCATCAAATGGGGAAGAAATCATTCCTAAAGTGAGGAGATGCTGACAGACAAAATCTAACAGATGTCCACTACAGAATACAGTAAAATTATATAATGTGATACAAAAATACATTTACCTTGACAAGAATGTTATTTTGCTACCTATGGTAATTAGAATGAAGTATCAAAGGATAATCTGTAGCACTTCACACTCTACACAGTAGGATCTCAACAAATATTTAGGCAACAAATAAACATATTGCAGTAATAAAGTTTTCACTACTAGCACAATTTAGAAGAGGATTATCCTCAGATTTTACAGAGCCAAAAGATTACTTCTCTGCTTTTCTATGATAGCTCATAATACTATGTATCTAAGTGTCATATCAGCCCTTGAAAATTAACAACAGTTTAATGCTGATTAATTTGCAGCTTTTCTTCCCTATAGTTTCTACATATTTTTTTTTCAAAAATTGCTTAGAGTCACTTCAGTGCTTATTGAATGCATCCTTAGTTGTTTTCTCCCGTGGACCACCCTGTACTCATCACTATTGAATTTCATACCGTTTTTGTTGGAGGACTTCTCTAATTTGTCAAGGTCATGTTAAATTCTAGTTTAGATGTCTAAGATCAAAGCAATTTGACCCAACTCAATATCACACTGGGTGTGTTCTTAGTTCCATTATCTATGTCTTTAACCCCCTCTCCACATACACACACACGTCATGTGAATTCCAATCATAAACTGCACTATTTGGTTTTACAGAAAAGAGTTTATCAGTTTTTTTTTAGGATTTCTACAGGAATTTAGAGTTAGTTGAAACAGAGCTAGCTAGCAAGTTCTCTACATTGTGTGGGACTGCTTACCGAAAAATAATATTCAGTTTAAGAAGGAAGGCAGATATATGTTGTGTCTGTGTAGTCATATAAGTATGATTGTAGGGTGACCATCATTCTGAAATCTAGGATCAGAGAAAAGGAAATGCATACTTGGAGATCCAAAGAGAAGTTCTGAGCAACATGAAAACAGAAACTTGAGAATACAATGCTTAGAAAAAGATCCCAAGTTCAAGACAAAAGCATAAGAACCTAATAATACATAAATATTATGTTTGGATTCCAGTTCACTTCTTGGTCAGAGTAAAACATTTTTTCAAGAAAAAAAGGGGGAATTTTGGTGATCCTAAGTTCTTAGGTGGATGGCATTAAGTACCACTATTCAGAATGTAGGTAAAGGGGTTGGGGAATCTAAGAAATTCTAAAGCCATAGTTGAATTCTTTCTTTGGTTTCTTCACTTTGTTCCGTATTTGAACTAAATAAATGCATATATATCATTTTAACCAACCATCTTCATAGAATAAAAAGACACAGTTTATTACAAATGAAACATAGTTTAATTACTCATCTAAGTTTCCAGAGATTTTTAAATAAAAAGAGAATAGTAGTACAAAATGTATCTTGATGCACAGTCAAATGTTAAAAGTGGCAGAATTCCACAGCATCTTTGCTACAGTGTTATCAGGTATTATTTACTCACTCAATAGTTTCAGCAAAAATGATAAACTAGCTATCTCCAAAAATGTGTCTATCATGTGAAATCCCTCTGGAAGTTGAAATCACTTGTGGATTACACCAATACATTTACACAGTTTTAATATTGTTCAGTACAAAAATGTCCCATTCATGATAAATCAAGTTTATATAACTGACTATCCTAGCAAGTGCCATCATATAAATGAAGTTATCTAGAACTGTACAAGTTGGTAAGGAATTAGACATTACTTCTTCAATAAAGGATTATGGGGAAAGAGAAAAAGATCTAATGTGTGTATTGGCATCCTTTTTATATAAGATGCTTTTATAGTACTATGTGCAATCCTTAACAATCCTATAAAATATATCTAGTATGACAACCATCAGATAAATGAAAAATCTGAACTCAGAAAGTTTAAATAACTTGATCAAGTTATAAGGGTAGTAAACGCCAGACCAATTTGATTTTAAATCTTGGGTATCTCCATTACTTCTCTTATCTTTTATCAAACACAAAGAGAGATATAAGATTATTACTACAAAATGTGCTTTCTTCCATAAACACTGAATCCACAATGTAGAAGTCCTACTAACACATTTCAGCACCATGGTCAGATCCGCACCCCTTTATAAAAACTTGAGCCCTGGTAGATAAGAAAGAAATGGGAAAGTGTAGAAGTTTTCGGAACACCAAAGTGATATTTTATCTCAGCATACGTTAGATTATCTGGATATCCATTCCATAAGGTGAAAACTAGAATTATTATTTGTTAAAGATTTCTTATTTTTCTCTACAGACTTCCCAGGGAAACGTTTCCACAGGTTTTTCATGCAAAAGGTTTCCGTACTTAAAACATATTTACAGAAATGGCATTATCAAACATCACTTGAAAATGTCAATGCCTTTCCTTAGGCACTCAAGGCTTCTATTTTTTTCATTTTCCCAATTGTGCTCCTATTACTCCTATGGTACATATTATCCTCTAACTCATAAACGAGGTTCCATACTTTCATTACTGGTCTGCATTCCAAAACCCTACAGAGATTTTACTGTAACATATATTCTACTTTGCATCATTTACAAAGAAAAAAAAGTTTTACACTCCTCCTTTGGCTCTTTCAAAACATCATTTAATAACATGTAAAAAATATTTATGTGTTAAATAATTACATAAACAAATTACAGATAACATATTTTTAAAAAATTCTAATTTGATAGTTCTAACCACTTTTTCCTCCATGAAAGTAGTCACCTTTCTTTGCATAACATAAATAAAAACAGTATCAGAATCAGTATAACTTAGTATCTAAAATCAGGATTATTTGTATCTATTTAAATATTGACTAATATCTTTCCATGTCTGCATAATTCTGATCACATCATTTCCTAGATTCTGAGATACACTGATTTAAATGAAAGTGAATTTTGCTCACAGCTGCTGTGTGTTTTGGAAGAAACAGCCTGCAGCTAAAGTGGCCTTTCCTGCTGGCTTTACATAGAGGGCAAATTGCAGAACTATAGCTTATTCTCATCGACCTAAACTTAATAATGGCTTATATTATAAAAGTTTATTTGTGTTTTTTAAAGGAATTAATAAATAATACTTTTATCTTATCTCAGTTCTGTAAAGTTTGATAAATAAGACAAAGAATAAGGAGTTAGAGACCAGAATATTAGCTATATAGACAGTAAATGATAAATGGAAGCTTTTTTGTTAGCCTGCTGACCAAGAGAGCCTGATAATTGAACCCCAGATTTTCATAGATTTATCCATGTTATCAAATGCACTGAAGTATTAGAGGCTCCTCCTTTCAGAGCAGGACTTGGGATGGGGCGAAAATAGTAGTCAGCCTAAATTAGACTTATGACAAAGTTCTTAACAAAATGGAATGTCTTTTCTTTGTGAGCATTTCAATTCCAAAAGTAAAAACAGACAAGCCAATTGTGCCAAAATTATTATTTCAAAAATTACTCATCAAATAGTCATGGCATCTCCCTTGAGATAGGGAGAAGCCAAGAGTTTTAGTTATTGAGGCCCCCTCATAGGAGGGGAATTTTGGAAAGAGAAAATGTGTTCTCAGTAATATCAGTACCTGAATATGCCACAGTTTTGGCCATCTCCCTTTGAATATGAACAGTACTTTAGGACAGTTCTGCTCCTCCCTTCATGATGCCAGGTTTCCAGTCAGTACCACTATACTTTTGTTATAGGTCTGGGATCACTGAAGGATGTAAATAGATAAAAAGACATTAATTTGATCAATTGTAAGTCTTCAGTATCCTATGACAAAATAGCCATTCTTTATTCTATTTCCCATTGCAAATATTGTACATTCACTTAGTCCAATATAGCCTATCTAAGCCCTACAATAAAATTGAAAACAACATAGTCCAAGAACAAAAGTACATAGATACTGTAATAAAACCCAGTAACGAGAAGATGACCCAAATTTGAATATAATCTCCCTCCTATTATGAATTTATAAAGGAAAATTAAAATCACAAGCATCAAATCCCCTTGCAAATTAAAGCCCTAAAATGTTAAAACTAAGAGAAATTGAAGTCCAAAATGAAATTGTCTGTCTTGAAATACTATATTTCAAATAAATTAATGTAAAATTTTACCCTCCTCAACTTCATATTGTTTTCAATATTAGAGAAGTAAATTTTAATGCCTGAGTTTTATTCCTTCATTTGGTAGCTACGACCAGAACTCTGAAAGCAAAATCCTCTGAATTCAAACTCATTGCTATAAGGTGATTAATCATAGAGCTGTCATTACCATATTAATTGCCATCTCCCCTTCAAGCCCTGTTTCTAGCACTCCAATACTGACTTGAGTACAGGTTCCATCTGGTGACATAGAAGCCACATTCTCATAATAGACAGGCATTTTCATTTCTAGGTCATTTCCACTATTTCTTACAAGGCACTATCCTAAGGCCTAAGAAACCTGCCTCCTAGAAAATGTTTACCCTCCCACTTGGGTTTCAACTGAAAGGATACTCTCTACAGCCAAATGTACTGTTGATATTTCTGAAGCTGAGCCCCAAGGGGCTAAATAAAAATCAGTGTGTGAGCGGAGTCTTTTCCTTTGCTTTACCGTTACAAACTTTGATAGCATCTCATTGTTGTGTTTTCTGCAACAGCAGGCTGAGAGTCTGGTATTTCGTTTCTTGTTTGACTTTTTTAGTATTTTTCCACTATCTTATTTTGGTTTTTTATTCTGGAAAACACAATTGACATAAGGGGCTGCTATTTAACTAATCCAGAACTACTGTCTTAGGCCTGGCACCTAAGTTTAAAGCTTGGTACTCATAGTTTAAAGCTAGAACCTTCCTAGTGTTGTCAGCACATGTGGAACACAGCTGCTGCATAGTTTTGAAGTAGCAAATACTGTTCTGTTGGCCAGGGCCTGAATGGCCTGTGAAGACTTTTCCCTGTAATTGTATATTTGCCTCAGCTGTGCCTGCTTACTCAGGCCTCTGTGATTTGCCAGCATCTGCCAAATCATCTGCTAAAGCCCTGGCTGCCAGTATATATATACTCTAAGTATAGTTTAAGATTAAGCTGCAGCAGCCTGCTTCCTAAAGTCCCTGAAATTGGCCAAGACCACCCCTATTTTTGTTGAGGCCCATGCAGTCCATGACCTTGCTTGCTAATCTTCCCTTGTAGAAATTGTCTTCTATGATTGCTTGTGCACTAACACCTCCTACTCCGCCCTCAGAAGTTAAAAGCCAATTACACCATTGTAAATGTCCTCTGGCCCCATTATAAGCCCCTATACACACTAAGGTCGGGGTGCCTTGGACCACAAGACTCAAAGCCACATGTCCTAGCTCCATCAACTACATTCCCTATATATTTTCCCTCAGTTGTTGTCTTATGTTTTGTATCTTAGTATTCCCCAACTCTGAACCTATTTTGGGGATCTTTGAGGAGCTCAATAATTATCACTTTTATTTTTCAGTTTGATTCTAAACTGCTTATTTATCCTACTCACTTTATTTTATTTTTATTTATTCTGTTTATTATTAATTAATGTATTCTTTTCATTCTAAGTTTTTATACAGAAATAAGATAATCAGTAAAGCATTTGGAAGCAAAAATAGTAATGAATCCTGATATAAGTTGAAGGAGGTAGTTTGATTAGGAGTGTGTGTGTGCCCATGCGTGTGTGTAGGAGGCTATGATTAGCTATTAGTTAGTATATGGGGAAGCAGGGCCCTAACGGCATCTCTATTTTATTTATATAGTATATGTAAAGATTTGACATAGTTGAGAATGTCCAATTTAGTCTCCCTACATTACACTAGAGTGCAGGAAGAAAGGGGTGGAAAATGCGGGAAAGTCATAGCAATTGAGATCCTGTTAACAACAAGGAAACATTTGAAATGCAGTGGAAGCATACCAAAAACAAGGAAATTTGAAAATATTTCTTCCAGGGATATGGACATTTTTCCTACAAAAAGTGCCATATACAACAGTTAATCTCACAGGTTGGCCCATTTTAACTCTTTTAAGTAAAAAAAAAATGTGTCTGGAGCACAATAAGGTAATTGAAAGCACTAGAGAAACTGTCATATACCACAACCTTATTTAAAAGTAATATATTCTAAAGTGCTTTGTATATAGCACAAAATCCATTTTTCTTTATTGTAGCTCTAATATTCTGGAGGGGTTGCCCTGAGCTTCTGGTGATTATGCATAACACCTATGCCCAAGGGCTGGTTATCTTGTAAAAAAAAAAAAAAAAGACATAAGGTGGGAAGGGGAAGCAGTGGCTTAGGGAATAGGAGTTAAGACTCATATGGTGATTCTGGCCTAATAAGTCAATGGAATAGGAAAGAAATCAAGTAGGAGAGGAATAAGGCTTTTCATTGAGGAGAATAAATATGGTGGGTTGTGGAGTACTGGTCATATCAGTTCCTTTCATTTCCTCTCCTAAGGATATCGCTTTTCTTTCTTTTAGGTCTTCTAATATCACAGGGGATGGTGGGAAAGAAAGGAGAGTCAAGAGTATCTTAACACTATCAGGATGGACTTTTCTTCCCTATATGCACAGTTAGTTTTATTTAAGAAAATTGGTAGTGTTGAGTATCTGGATGGTGGTTTCAAAGGAAAGAAAGCATATTTTTCCCCCAGTATTTTCATTATCTTCTTCACTTGCCTCTATCTCCTGAATTAGTCTTCATGTTGGAGAAGTATAGTCAACAATGTCTTCAATATGGAGATTGAAGGTGGAGAACTGTTTAGTAGAAAAGGGAAGAATTTCATAGGGCTGTTTTATTGGGCAGTTTACTTACTTGCCAGAAATAGGGAAGTTATGGCTGCAACAAAAGATTTCTATTAAATTGCATATTATAACATTAAATTTTATCCAGGACCATGTAACAAAGTATACATTAGCAGAAAGAATATTACTTCAGACCATTTCAGAAAGGGAATTCTATAGCAGTCATTATAACAATTATATCAGATGGCAACACTACAACAGCTTTTGAAATTTGTGTGGTATTCACAGGTAATTTTGCAAATTAGAGTACTACTTGATATACTAAAAATAGACAAATAAAAACAGAATACCAAACACTACCACTCAGATTCTGAGTTTTCTAAATCTTTCCTTAGCTATAACTTTATATAGTGTCTTAGTTAAAATGCATTCACCAAAGAATCTTTAATTACAAATATTTTCCATTAATGAAAATCCAGATCTGTTTTCATAATTTTGTCACATAGACTTCTATGAAAAAAGGAGAAGTTTCAATTCCATCTTAAGCCTGCCTTAGGCCCAGGACGTGATCCTGGAGACCTGGAATCAGGTCCCATGTCCCACGTCGGGCTCCCGGTGCATGGAGCCTGCTTCTCCCTCTGCCTGTGTCTCTGCCTCTCTCTCTATGTCTCTCATGAATAAATAAATAAAATCTTAAAAAAAATTCACCTTAACTGTAATTATGCTCATCTTAAAAGAATATATCAGAACTTGTACTACACACTCTTGTATGCACACATGTTCAAATACCTTCTCTCTTCCCACTCCACACATACACCATACCCTGAATGGGAAAGCCACTTCATTAAGATAATAACTGTTAAAAAATAATATGAGCTGCTTTTCTGAATCTTGAGTTTATTTTACAATGTTTTCTTCTTAAAGTTCCTAAACTTGTGTTGACATTTATTTCTATATCATTTCCATTAAGCTTTTGCTTTTTATTATTAGGATTAGGGGAATTTTAGGATTTTCCCCTCTGGATTAGGCGAAAAATGGGTTTCTTTAAATTGTTAATCTTTAATGATCATTATGCTCATTTCAAAGTTGTAACATTTCACAGCAAATGGCTTTCTAGAGAGCTTTGCCGATTTGCAGTTTGTTTTATCAGAAATTTCTTTAACTTTTGTTTTCCCAATTATTCTCTTTGAAATTAAAAAACTATATAATTGTATCTTCATTTCTTTAAAATAGCATTTAAGACATTTGAACAATTTTCAGCTATTTTCTACATCCCCATTCAGCATTTTATTAAAGTTGCCTAAGCTTAAATTACGATTTTTTCCTGCTTCCTTTAGCTGTGACAAGAACAGGCTGGTTTGCTACAATTGATGTATATTTCTTTCTCAAGTTATCTTTTTGCTTTGAGTTACTCACTTATATATAAGTAATTATATATAAATATATAAAATCATATATAAATATATACATGTATTTAGATATATATTTATACATTTGAATGCATACATACATTTTATTTGTATATATATACATATATTTATTCTATATACTTACTATACATATTGTATATATGTAGATGCATATATACATCTATAATATTACATATATTTAAATATATACATTTATTTAATTACCTCCTTTTTTTTAATTAATTTTTATTGGTGTTCAATTTACCAACATACAGAAAAACACCCAGTGCTCATCCCGTCAAGTGTCCACCTCAGTGCCCGTCACCCATTCCCCTCCAACACCCGCCCTCCTCCTATTGTTATATTGCCTGTACTGTCCTATTTTGTGTATCTTTGTAAGTTTTTTTTTTGTTTTTGTTTTTTTTTTTTAATCTACACCTTTATGTTGTGCCCAAGATTGCGAATCCAAGACACGGCCAAGGAGCCGACAGCGATGCAATCACACGAGGGTTTATTTACACGCTCGAGCCTGGTCCAAGTGCACCCGACGCAGCGGAGCAGGGCTTGGGCCCCGAGGCTAAGAGGCGCAGCAGCTTTATAGGGGCCAGTGGCCCATGGCATATGCAGAAAGTTGCACAGTCACGCTGGTCCGCTGAGCCGGATTTCCCACTGGGGTGTGTCCTGGTCTTTTTTTTTTATGATAGTCACAGAGAGAGGCAGAGACACAGGCAGAGGGAGGAGCAGGCTCCATGCAGAGAGCCTGATGCGGGACTGATCCTGGTTCTCCAGGACCGCAACCTGGGCCGAAGGCAGGCGCTAATCCACTGAGCCACCCAGGGATCCCCTACTTTAATATTTTTTCAAATCGTAAAAACATTTGCTCTTCTTGACAGCATCACTCACCAGAGTTCATATTTTACCTTACATTGCCAACATGCCCTGTCCAGCAGTTAGGAACCATATAATTTCCAATCTCTGTGTCACTTTCAAGTGAGGATTAAAGATAGGCATGAGTTTTCTACACACTCCCTTTTCACATCTTTACAATCTTTGCACTTACATGTTCCAGATAAGGAAGAGTGCTGCTGATCTCTACATAAGACTTTCCCTAAGCAGCTATGTCAGACGTTTCCAAGACTATCACCAGATTCAGTGATTTGTTAGAACCCACAGAGCTCAGAAGTTATTGTACACATAATTATGGCTTATTACAGCAAATGGACCAAAAGCAAAGTGATTTTTTTGAAGCAAAATGATTAAAGGAAAATAGTACATGCGGCAAAGTCTGAAGGAAACCAGGTGTAAGCTCCCAAAAGTTCTCCCTCAGTAGAGGACATGGTTAATTTCTCTAGCAACAAGATGAGGAAACCTGTTTGAAGTATTGTCTACCAGTGAAGTCACCTGAGCCTACAACGCCATGGCTTTTATTGGTGGTCCACCACGTAGGTATTTAGCCATTGCCTACAAGACCAGTTTCTGAGGCTCCAGAAACCCAGGAGAACAGGTGTTCATCATAAATCACAAAGTTTGCACATATTCTCTACAAAGACTGGTATAACACCTCAGGGACACAGGCATACAAAACATTTATATTGTTTAGAATCCAAATATTTTTTAACAACTTTGTTGAGCTATATCTCACATACCACACTATTCACCCATTTAAAATGTACAATTCATTGGTCTTTCTCTAATCAGAGATATGTACAACCATCTCCACGATTTTAGAACATTTCCTTACTGGAACTGTGATTTCCAGTTCTGCACATAGGAAGCTGAGAAGTCAACTCTCTGTCCTAACAACAAGTAAACAAGCTGAATAGACTTAAAAATCAACTCTTCTCAGATCTTTAAGAGGGGGAAGACACAGGAAAAATCACTGATCCCAAGATTGGATATATAGAAAGGTGAATGAATAACAGGAGGGAGTCATAGCTTACCTGGAGCAGACACTCACAAGCGGAAACACCTGTAGGAACCAGGCCTGAGATGAAAATTTGAACTGTACTTGTACTTGAAAACTTGAATTTCTGGAGTCTCAGAGCAAACAACTCTGGGGATTAAAAACTCCAGCGGGGGGGGGGGGATCCCTGGGTGGCTCAGTGGTTTAGCGCCTGCCTTTGGCCCAGGGCGCGATCCTGGAGTCCCGGGATCGGGTCCCACGTCGGGCTCCCGGCATGGAGCCTGCTTCTCTCTCTCTCTCTCTCTCTCTCTCTCTCTCTCTCTCTATGTCTATCATGAATAAATAAATAAATCTTTAAAAAAATCATTTAAAAATAAAAAATAAAATAAAATAAAATAAAAACTCCAAGTGGATCTAGTCATAGAAGAAACTCCCACAATACTGTTAGATTCACTTCTAGGAGCTCCATCAGATTCCCACAATAAATACCATTAAAAAAATTCCCTGGGGCTTACAGCAGGGAAGGGGAAGAGAAACCATTTTGAAACATGCCAAAGCACTCCATTTTTCTTAATTTCTCTTCACTCCACACCTATCTATGTAGAAGTCTGAAAATTCAACAAAAATATTTCTGGAACTATTAAATGAGTATAGCGAGGCTACAGAATGACAGGTTAATATACAAAGGTCAACTGATTTCCTACGTGCCAGCAATGAACAAGTGGAATTTGAAATTGAAAACACAATGCCTAGCCAACACTTGTCTCCTATGTTGTTAATTTTAGCCATTCTGACAGGTGTGAAATGAGATCTTTTGTAGTTTTGATTTGTAATTCCCTGATGATTGATGTTGAGCATGTTTTCATTGATGTTGAGTCTGTTAGCCATCTCTATGTCTTCTTTGGAAAAATGTCCATTCATGTCTTCTCCTCATTTCTTAACTGGATGATTCATTTTTTGGGTGTTGAGTTTGATAAGTTCTTTATAGATTTTGGATACTAACCCTTTATCAGATATGTCATTAACAAATATCTTCTCCTATTCTACAAGGTTGCCTTTTAGTTTTGTTGATTGTTTCCTTCACTGTGCAAAAGCTTTTTACACTGATGAATCCCAATAGTCTTTTTTTGTTTTTCTTTCCCTTCAGGAGACATATGTAATAAGAAGTTGCTACAGTTGGTGTCAAAAAGGTTGCTGCCTGTGTTCTCCTCTTGCATTTTGATGGTTTCAGATCTCACATTTAGATCTTTAATCCATTTGAACTTAAGAAAGTGGTCCAGTTTCATTCTTCTGCATGTTGCTGTCCACTTTTCCCACCACTATTTTTTGTTAAAGTGACTTTTTTCCAGTGGATATTCTTTCCTGCTTTGTTGATCAGCTGACCATATAGTTGTCAGAATCCATTTCTGGGTTATCTACTCTGTTCCACTGATTTTCGTCTGTTTTTGTGCCAGTACCACACTGTCTTAATCACTACAGCTCTGTAATACAGCTTGAAGTCCAGATTGTGATGCCTGCAGCTTTGTTTTTCTTTTTCAAGATTCCTTTGGCTATTCAAGGTCTTTTACAGTTCCATACAAATTGTAGGATTGTGTGTTCTAGCACTGTGAAAAATCCTGGTGGTATTTTGATAGGAATTGTATTAAATATGTAGATTGCTTTCAGTAGTATAGATATGTTAACAATATATGTTCTTTTGATCCATGAGCATGGAATGTTTTTCCATTTCTTTGCATCCTCTTTAGTTTCTTTCATCAGTATATTATAGTTTTCAGAATACAGGACTTTCACCTCTTTCGTTGAGTTTACTCCCAAATATCTTATGGATTTGAGTGTAATTGTAAATGAATCAATTCTTTAATTCCTCTTTCTGCTGTTCCACTATTGATGTATAGAAATGCAACAGATATCTGTATGTTGATTTTCTAACCTGTGACTGTACCGAATTTGCGTGCCAGTTCTAGCAACTTTTTGGTAGAGTCTTTTAGGTTTTCCGTATAGAGTATGATGTCATCTGTAAATAGTGAAAGTTTGACTTCTCCCTTGCCAATTTGGATGTGTTTTATTTCTTTTTGCTGTCTGACTGTTGAGGGTAGGACTTCCACTGCTATGTTAAATAACAATGGGTGAGAGTGGACCACACTGTCTTGTTTTTGACCATAGAGGAAAAGCTCTGTTTTCCCCATAGACAATGATATTAGCTGTGGGTTTTTCACATAAGACCTTTGTAATGTTGATATAGATTCCCTCTATCCCTACTTTGCTGAGGGTTTTTATTATGAATGGATGTTGCATTTTAAGGGGAAACCTCTCACACTGTTGGTGGAAATGAAAACCGGTGTAGCCACTCTGAAAAATAGTACAGAATTTCCTGAAAAAGTTAAAAATAGAACTACCTTATGATCAAGGAATTGCACTACTGTGTATTAACCCAAAGGATATAAAAATACTAATTCGAAGGGATACATTCACCCCAGTGTTTATAGCAACATTATCAACAATAGCCAAATTATGGAAAGAGCCCAAATGCCATCGACTGATGAATAGATAAGCAAATGTGTATATATAAATAAATGGGATATTACTCAGCCATAAAAAGAATGAAATCTTTCCATTTGCAACAACGTGGATGGAGCTATGGAGTATTATGCTAAGCAAAGTAAGTCAGTCAAGTAAGATAAATGCCTTACGATTGCACTCATATATGGAACTTAAGAAGCAGAACAGATGAACAGGGGGTAAAAGAGAGGCAAACCAGGAAACAGACTCTTAGCTACATAGAAGGAACTGATGATCACTCTTCCCAGGTGAGCAGGGGATGCATTACATAGGGGATGGGTATTAAGGAGACCACTTTTGATGAGCATGGGGTATTGTATGTAAGTGATGAATCACTGGGTTCTGCACCTGAAACTAATATTGAATGGTTAACTGTAATTTACATAAAAAATTGGAAAAAAAGACCCACAATACCATTTACATTAACAGTCTCAAAAATGAAATACTTAGGGCAGCCAAGGTGGCTCAGTGGTTTAGCACCGACTTCGGCCCAGGGCCTGATCCTGGAGACCCGACATCGAGTCCCACATCAGGCTCCCTGCATGGAGCCTGATTCTCCCTCTACCTGTGTCTCTGCCTCTCTCTCTCTCTCTCTCTCTGAATAAATAAATAAACAAATAAATAAGTAAAAAAATGAAATACTTAGATGAACAAAAAAAAAAACAAACAAAAACTAAATAAATGGAGATATATTCTATTTTTATGGACAAGATGATTCAATATTATGAAAATGTAAAATATATATATATAAAGGGTGGATAGAGGGAGCTGTCCATGTAATACCAATTAAAATCCCATCAGGTTATTTTATGTGTATCAAAAATTAATTCTAAAATTTATATGGAGTGACAAAATATCTAGAATAGCCAACACACTATTGAGGGAGAACAACAGAGTTGGAGGGCAGATGCTACTTGGTTTTAAGACTTACTACTCAGCTATAGTAATCAAGGCAGTGTGGCATTGACAAAAGAACAGACAAATAGAGTAATGGGCCAAAACAGAGATCCCAGAAATAGATCTCCATAAATACAGTCAACTGATCTTTGACAAAGGAGAAAAGGTAATACAATAAAGATAGATTCTGCAACAAATGGTGCTGAAAAATTGGGCAATCATCTGCAAAAACACAGGCCTAGACACAAATCTTGTACCCTTTATAAAAAATAACTCACCTACATGTGAAAAAGAACAGTATAAAACTCCATGAAGAGAGTATATGAGAAAACCTAGATTACCTTGGCTATCATAAGGTCTTTTTACCACTCCACCAAAGGCAAGATCCATGAAAACAAAAAAAGATAAGCTGAATTTCATTAAATTTAAAAGCTTTTGCTCAATGAAAATCAATATCAAGAGAATTAGAAGATAAGCCACAGAATGGGTAATATTTTTTTCCAAAAAATGCACCTGATAAAAAACCATTATCCAAAATATACAAAGAACTCTTTTTTATTTACAAGATTTATTTATTTATTTTAGAAAGAAAGAGAGTGAAAGAAGATGCATGGGAAGCATGAGTGGGGGTAGGAGCAAAGGAAGAGAATCCTCAAGAAGACTCCTTCCTGAGCTCAGACCCTGAGGTGGGGCTCAGTGTGGGGAAGGAATGCCAGGCTCCCATTCTACCTCACTACCTATGTGATTATGACTTGAGCCAAACCAAGAATTGGTCACTTAATCGACTGAGTGTTCTGATAGCCGTTCCCTTCTTTATCCCTTCACGTCTAAGGGGTAAAAGACGCATTGATTGCTTGCTCATGACTGGAAGTGTTTTCATTTGATGAAAATAATTATTAGGCGCAAACAGTTTTTAACCTGATAGTTTCTTTTCCATTAGCTTTGCGAACAAGAATCAATACAAGAACACTTCTCCAAAAATGATCTCTCATTCAACAACTATCAATGAGCATCTACCATATATCAGATCAGGTATGGTGTTAGGTGCTAGGAATAAGGCAGAAAACTATAAAAACAAGACAAACAAGTAAAAACATAATCCTGCCTGTATACAGTAACTAATATTCTAGTGCATTTTGAAGCACTGAAAAGATGATAGATTCTGTAACCAGATATGTGAAAATAATCAAAATAAAAAGATACCTTCACATGTTCCTACCACTTGCTCTTTTTTAAATAATCACATGCAGCTAATTGCCTTCCCTGTCCCTTTCCAACACAATTCTTTTTCTTTATGATAACAATAAAATATTCATTAAATAATTAATTCGGAGAGACAATATTAAGGTAAAAGATTTTCAAGTTCTCAAACTCATCATTGATACATATCCTCCAATATTCATTTATATTTTGTCTATAGTTCTACATTAAAATATTTCACTTGCCTGGGGAAACATTTAACAATGTTTATAACAAAGAAAACCTACCCTTGGAGAGTGGAAGCAATGCTGAATTGTTTCCTACTATTCATTAAAGCTCAATTATAAAGAAGAATATTTATGGAATTATTCTGTTTTCTTTCTCCTCTTCTTCCCCGTTTTTCTCCTCTCCCTTTCCTCCTTCTTCCCCCTTTTTTCTTCCTCCTCCTTTCCCTCCTTCTTTCCTGTGACTCTAAAGTGTTGTGCTATATCAGATTTTGTATATATTTGTGCTTATGTTTGAGTATAAATATATATAACTTCTGATATATTATACATATATAATCTACATACACAATATACATATATGACTACTCTAATATTTAGTAAGTTTTTAAGTGATTATTTTTATAATGAGACTTTTGAATAAAATATTTAGCCATCCCTTTGTATTCATTATGAGAAAAAAATCTTGCATTCTCTTCCTCCCTCATACCTTCCTCTGCTCCGTCACTTAATATTATCTTCCTTGTGTGTTTATCTTTGTATGAAATCTGTATGCTTTTGTCCCTGAATTTATCATTTTATTTTTTAAATTTATTTATTCATAGAGACAGAGAGAGAGAGAGAGAGAGGCACAGACACAGGCAGAGGAAGAAGCAGGCTTCACGGAGGGAGCCCGACGTGGGACTCGATTCCAGGTCTCCAGGATCACACTCCGAGCTGCAGGCTGCACTAAACCACTGTGCCACCAGGGCTGCCCGAATTTATCGTTTTAAAAGATGTCCTTTGGGGATCCCTGGGTGGCGCAGCGGTTTGGCGCCTGCCTTTGGCCCAGGGCGCGATCCTGGAGACCCAGGATCGAGTCCCACATTGGGTTCCCGGTGCATGGAGCCTGCTTCTCCCTCTGCCTGTGTCTGCCTCTCTCTCTCTGTGTGTGACTATCATAAATAAATAAAAATTAAAAAAAAAATAAAAGACTTCAGGTTCGACTGCAAGCTATTGTGCATAAGGTAATAAAGAGAATTATTTTAATATCCAAATTATTTTGTTTTCATTTATTCATTTGATATTATCAGAATATCTAATATTTATATTCTATCCTGTTATTCCTATTCCTGCCTTGGTTTTTATGATTTCAATTTTTAGTTGAATATATTAAATTAATTCCACTGGAGGATCCCTGGGTGACTCAGCGGTTTAGCGCCTGCCTTCCGCCCAGGGCACTATCCTGGAGTTCCTTATCGGGCTCCCTGCACGGAGCCTGCTTCTCCCTCTGTCTCTCTCTCTGTGTCTCCCATGAATAAATAAATAAATAAATAAATTCTTTAAAAATAAGCAAATAAATAAATTCTCCCTAACAGTCTTTTGCCAGGATCTTTCCATTCACTTCTTACCTAACTATAGCCTTTCTTCCAGAAAGGCTTGTATGAAAAATGTATGCTGCTATTTTACGGTAAAAACTGTTTTGTCTATATACTTTATACTTGGAAGATGACTTTGCTGGATATAAGATCCTTGTATCATATTTTCTTTCCTTGAGGCTCTTTGCAAGTGTTGATCTTCTATCAATGAATATTGCAGCCAAAGTGATTACCTGGACCTTCATTTTCAATTTATCTATCTTATTTCCTTTCCTTTATAAGTGCCATACTCTTTTTCACCAAGAAGCCAAATGGATCTTTCCTAATAAACTCAACGGAACATTTGTTTATTTGATTTTCTCCTTCACATATTCAGTTTTGCACATGTTATATATTTGGTTCCTGTCTTTTCTTTACTACTTGTTCACTACTTATTTGAATTTAGTTTCCTTTTGTTAAGTTTTCTCACTTCACTTTTCTATGTATCCTACTGTTCTGTTTCTTTTCTTCCTATTTATCTTCCTCTTTACTGGCCATTCTTTCCTGTGTTCTTAGTGTTTTTTTTCTAAAAGTTGTGATTACATATTTAATATTTTTGTGTTAATGTTGGGAGTGTTGGATTCAAATTTTATCTGCTTTAATGTCTCGGTTTTCTTCCATGTTTTTTCTCTGTTGGGAAGTTTTCCTATTACCCCTTTTCTTTTTTTTTATTACCCCTTTTCTTAAAGTAACATTACATGGATGCTTTATCTATTCCCCTTTGTTGGTTTTGTTGTTGTTGTTTCTTTCTGTGAGGTTTTTGTTGTTGTTGTTTGTTTGTTTGTTTGTTTTTTTTTTTTTGGTTTGCTTTTTAGCATATTTTTGTTGAGTTGGATTTTCAGAGAAGAAATTAGCAGGGGATAGCAATGACCGCATTCTTAAGTACTGGTTCTTAACAACTTTTGTCTAATTTCTCTGTAGATGTTTGCCTTTTATTTATTGATATTATTTGATTACTGATATTAAGAGCCCTTTATTTACTAGAAATTATTTTGTTACATGCATAGTGTTATTTAAATGAGCATAGAAGCCCATGTAGTATTATTTTATAAATCTTTATAAATCCTCATTCACTTTATTATAACCTTTTGTCATTGATGGTTCTATTAGGATAACATAAACCTCTTTAAATATTGCAAGCAATTTAGAGTTTAGCACAGCAAATTAAGTGCTTACATATCTGTTGAAAGGACTGAGAAGTAAAAGGTCACAGCATACCACCAATAGATCTCAGGTTTGTTGATAGCTTTGGGGGAATTATGAAGTTCCTATTTCCAACCCTGCTCAAAAGGTACGGGAAGTCACTGCTGTTGGTTGCTGCAGGGCAGGCTGTAACACTGAAGAGAATGATTCTTAATGGCCAGCAGACACTAAAAATTCTCACATTCACCATATCCATGCTTTTGCTTTCTGCTGCAAAAGGAAGAATAGAACTGTTTCACTTCTGCCTTCCAGATCTAACAGTCACTCATATTATTATAATCTAAACCAAAGCACTGCCACAAAGCACCCTGGGAAATTTGTTTTCTAGACATGCTTCTAAGCTATAGGAGAGAGCACGGAAGGTGGTGAGAATGGTTCTGAGTACCAACAATCCTTTTCCTCAGTGCCAGTACACAGCCTTCTATTCAAGCTTATCTCCCAAACAATGGCAACAAGATCATGTGACTGACAAAGATAATGTGCAAGTAACAATGTGTTTGCTCTTTTCCTGAAATCCTCATCATATGCTATACTATATATAGCATTAGATAGTCTTTATTTCTTTTCTAGTGTAATCACAAACCCCCTTCTAATTTGTAGAACCTGTAACCTGTAAAGACTGATTAATAAGTCATTCCATCAACCCTTTATAAAAATTGTGCAGAAAAAAAGAAAGTCTTCACTTTTTAAATTCATATTATTTACTTGTTTATTTATTTATTGTATACTCCATACCCAGTATGGAGCTTGAACTCACAATCCTGAGATCAAGAATCGCAAGTTCTACTGACTGATGTAGTCATGGCGTGCTGAGAAAAGAAAAGCTTTTAAAAAGGCAACTGATACGATACAGAACAATAAAGACAATATGATTATTTGTCTAGTCTTTGTTTAACAACTGGTATTTAGTTGCTATTAAAAACTTCTTTCTTTCACTTTCCATGCTATGTTCCATTTATACTCAGTCAGTGCCTCAAAAGTTTGTGATACTCTGCTTAGTAAGGTGACTCAAACCTTTATTCCTTAAATATCATGCTATGTTTGATATTTGATTGCTGTGGCCTTGAGAACCCATGAGTTAGACAAACATAATCCTCTCTGCTTCTACTGTGTAGCAGAAATTATATTGCACCTTACTATTAAGATTGTAACTACAAACAGTTGGCCTTTACCTATTAATTTGGTTGCATTAGAAACTCAATAAGAGTAAGTTTTGTTTTGTTTTGTTTTTAATTTCGAGTTCATTGAAACCATCACTGTGCCCTTGTAAAACAATTCTGCCTTTGGAAACAAACACCTGTAAACCATCAAAGCAGTAAATTATAGGGAGGGGAGACAAAATCATTTTTGAGGGTGTTCTGAGGGATTATAATGAAAGGAGTCATTCTCACTTTCAACCATTGAGTTTCCAATCTGTTTTCTAAGACAGAAAAAAACATTTGTGGTCATAAATAAAAAAAAAATTTAGAAGATTTCTTCAATTCTACCAGATATTTTCTATAAGCCATTCCACTATATAACTGGACCAACTGCTTCTGGGTAACGAGGCACCCAACAAGGTGAGTGATTCCCTTGGGTATGAGTCCATTGCTTTACTCTTTTGTTGTAAAGTGAATGCCTTGGTCAGAAGCAACATTGTATGGGATGATAATTGTAGCAAATAATGTATTCTATAAATCAGTGGGTAAGACTGAGGGCAGGAAAATTAGAGACACAGAATGGAAATGCTTACCTATAGTAAGTGATAATATCAAAGGGGGAAGGATTACTACTCTTTGATTCAAAAGGGTAAACATTCATTAAACTGCCACCAGAACTTACTTCCACCCTTCCCTCTGGGAACATATACGTAGGATTCCTAGTTGATCTTCACTATAGACATTTGGTAATTGAGCAGCTGAGGTAGCCAGATTTACCTTTACGAGAATCTTACGTATTTGAGGCTAAGCAAATTCTATACCAGCATCCATTGTCAGTTTGTTAACGAGTCTACAGAGTAAACACTAGGTGGCACATAAAGAGCCTGACTGACATCCACACAATAAGAAATCTTATCTGAGGGATCCCTGGGTGGCGCAGCGGTTTGGCGCCTGCCTTTCACCCAGGGCGCGATCCTGGAGACCCAGGATCGAATCCCACGTCGGGCTCCCGGTGCATGGAGCCTGCTTCTCCCTCTACCTGTGTCTCTGCCTCTCTCTCGCTCTCTGTGTGACTATCATAAATAAATAAAAATTAAAAAAAAAAAAAAAGAAATCTTATCTGACCTGGTACTGCAAGTCTCTTATATATCAGTATGTGTTTGAAAACATTTATATAAATAACAAATATCTATGTTTTTTGCCAATTTTTAGAAGTTCATCATTAATCTTCCTTCTTAACCAAATTATTCCCTAATTTTTTGATTGTAGGGTTTCTAAAGTTAGTGTTATTGGAAAAATTATTCGTCAGCACACCTGATTGTTAATATCAATGAATTGATGCGTATCTGTACCTTCAACCAATTATTTTCTTATGCAAAGTGAACAACCAGAGGCCATGCTCAAAATTCTACCCCTGAAAGGATTTTCCTACACAATTATCTTTCAGGCCTATGATAATTAATTTTAGACATCAACTTAACTGGACCATAGGACACCAAGATATTTGTCAAACATTATTCTTGGTATTTCTGTGAGGGTGGTTGTAGATGATATTAACATTTTAATCAATATACAGAATAAAGCAGAACTCCTCCCCTAATGTGAGTGGGCTTCATCTAATCTATTAAAGGTCTGGAGGAGGGTGCCTGGGTGGCTCAGTGGTTGAATATCTGCCTTTGGCTCAGGTGTGATCTCAGAGTCTTGGAATCAAGTCCCACATCAGGCTTCCCACGGGAAGCCTGCTTCTCCCCCTGCCTATCTCTCAGCGTCTCTGTGTCTCTCATGAAGAAATAAATAAAATCTTTAAAAGTAAATAAATAAATAAATAGAAAATAAAGGTCTGGAGGAATAAGAAAGCTGAACCCTCCCATGAATAAATAGAACTCCTCTTGCTTATGTGAATAGGAACATCATTATATTCCTGTCTCCAGACTGCAATGGAAAATTCATCTCTTTTAGGGTCTCTAGTTTACCAGCTCTCAATCTGGAACTACACCATCAGTTCTTCTGGATCTCAAGTTTGCCAAAAATAGACTTCTCAGCTGCCAAAAGGAGATCATTCCTTCTAACAAGTTAATAAATCTTGCGTGTGTGTGTGTGTGTGTGTGCACAGTTATAATTATATATATATATATTTTTTTTTTTCTCCCAGTCAATTGATTCTGTAGAATTCCCTAACAGGCTATAGATAAGAATGGAAGTAGCGGTGGTAATTCAGTAGAATTAGATCCCACGAGAGTCTGAGCTACGTGATTATGTAACACATACATGGTATTAGAATCTGTAGGAGCCTGACTCTAGAGAGTAATGAATCTTATAACAGCTAATCATGTTGCATAACTGAGACTACATGATTATAGGTAAGATGTCCCTTTCAGTCTCTACTGAGGGTTTAGTAACAAAGTTGAAGCTCTTTAAAAATGAGAGCTGTTATTTGATGGAAAAAGTGATAGTTTTTCTCCCTAACTTCAAGTTTGTCTGTTTTTCTCCTTGCATAAATTATTAGAGGGTTTATACAATATCCTAATTTGTATAGGAATTTTATGT
This sequence comes from Vulpes vulpes, assembly GCF_048418805.1. NCBI lineage: Eukaryota > Metazoa > Chordata > Mammalia > Carnivora > Canidae > Vulpes > Vulpes vulpes. The sequence continues at coordinate 187,575 of NW_027325677.1, forward strand.
GTTGTTGGAGTTACTAAATTATAGGCCAAGTGGAAGAGAAGGGAGCCTTAATCTTATTTTGTCTGTACTCAGTCAAAACCAGCAACCTGAGAGAATATGTCAGAGCAGTATACATTTTTTTTCTTTTTTTTATAAGTTATAATGTAAACTTGTGTCTCTGTTACCTGGTATTCTATGTAGGGATTCGGCCTACTTTGTAAAACCTGGGTCTTCCCTCTCCAATGTGATAAAGACCTTCACTTTGTAATATGATAGCTCAAATGAGGTGGTGCCTTTTCTGTCTTGTTTTGGTTTTGATTTTAAAATATCACATAACACTGAATGATGTCCATTTATTTCACTGCTAGAATGTCCATGTCAATTTGCTACTACCAGAGGTGCCTACAATGAAAAGTATTATTATTATTGTACCTACTTTGCTGCCCATTTCAGGGACCACATTGGGTGTAAAATCACTATACTAAGGGCTATACTTTGGCATCTCCCAATCTGGAATACTGGCATGACTATTAATGTCAAGAGTCCTGTTCTTTTTGTTATCCCCTGCCTCAAGAAGACATCCAATTCAGAACCTGTCAAGAGCACTAGTGCTTCCCTCACAAATAAATTTTCGATGTTTTGGTGACATAAATGTAAGAAGGTCCTTTGAAGACCTCCCAAGAGATATTACCACAAATAAATCCCTTAAACATCCTTGTATCTTTTAGATTTGGGATTTATGTAAGGACATTATATCAAAACAGTCACAGAACTCCAAATTCATTTAAAATAGATGCCATTTGGATTAGGTTTTGGTTATCCACCAAAGCACCATGGGATAACTAACACATTAAATCCAGAATCTCTGGTATATCTACCTATATTCTTTTTTTTTTAAGGTTTTATTTATTCATTCATGAGAGACACAGAGAGAGAGAGAGAGAGAGGCAGAGACACAGGCAGAGGGAGAAGCAGGCTCCGTGCAGGGAGCCCGACGTGGGACTCAATCTCGGGACTCCAGGATCACACCCTGGCCGAAGGCAGGCACTAGACCACTGAGGCACACAGACATCCCATCTACCTATATTCTTAAATTCAACCCACTTTAAATTCATTTTCCTTCTTGACTGTTTTTTGGCATTAAGAATTAATTTCCATACATATTGCTCCATATTTTGTCTGATATAAAATATCAAAATATTGCTCTTGTTTTTGTACAAATGCTGTCTCCTTCATGTTCAGACTTTGGAGTCATTCCCTTCAGGAATTTTAAAAACTGACTAATAATAATTCTGGAAATAATAATAGTTAATAAACTGGATATTACGAAGAATAATGATTGTTATGGATGAACACAGTCCAGACTCTTAAAATAAAAGGAATTTAGTCTCCTTGCATAGAGAAAAGGAAATGGTAAAAAAAGATCAGTAAGATTTGGGCATTCAATGTATCAGATTGATACAGATTGATACAGCAGGCTCCATGCACCGGGAGCTCGATGTGGGACTCAATCCCGGGTCTCCAGGATCGCGCCCTGGGCCAAAGGCAGGCGCCAAACCGCTGCGCCACCCAGGGATCCCCTCTGTTGGTTTTTGAATAGAAATTAAATAATTCCCCTTGGATCAAATGGTCATATTTGAAACAATAACCTATGATTAAAGGAAAAGAGGATTATGGGGTATGATATTATTCTCAGACCCACTCTAACAATCAAGTACACATAAGGTTTCAACTCCAAAATAATAGGATATGGGCTGAACCAGGCAAAATATATTTTTTACATATTTTTTCATTTATTATTTATTTATTTTTAAGTAGCTAGTTTGTTTAGTACTACCCAGTCACTATGGTAGAAAGTTAGCAGAGTTTAGATTTCTATGACAGAAAACTACTGGAAATCAGAGTGATCCAGCAGTGTGGTTTTGGGCACATGACCCCACTCAATGCTACAGCAGAAATCCAATTTGGAGCTGAATATACTTTAGAGGAGGCGAGTCCTTTGTGAGTCATAGGGTGATACCAAAACTCCTTTAAGATTACCACATGAATACGTAGGAATTTGAGAGTAAGTCAAAACAGAGTAAATTGTAATACTGCTCCATTGAAGCTTTCCAAAAATGTCTAGAACTCATTCATTCAATTTACCTCTAAATATATTACTCACTGTTCTTCTCTATTATTAGATGTTATACAAGAATGACTTAAAATAAGTGTGAGTTTCTTGATAATGCTGTGTGTGTGTGTTTGAAATGAGCATGAGGCCTATAGTATTGCAAGTACCAGTATATGAGATTGGTCAGACTGACTAAAGACTTGTGATGTTGTGATACCTCGTCAGACACAATTATGCTATTTCTAGTTGCCTCTGTGTGCCCGAATAGAGGTAGAAAATCTTTATCCGGAATTATAACCAAACAAATGTAACTTCCCTATGTTCTGAATTTTTATAGCATTTTATGCTTATTTAGAATTCTAATCTACTCTCTATAATTTTAAGCAAATAATTTTTTGAATTTTTTTACCATGAGGGGAAGAATATATCTTATTTATAACTATATCCTCCATAACACTTTATGCACATGCTCTGCATAATAAGTCCACAAAAGAAGTTCCATTTGTACTAATTGATAGGATACATTTTTGGCAAGAAGCAGACTTCATTATTGTTTCCCTATAAGAAAAGAGTATTCGGCAGCCTTTGTGGCTCAGCAGTTTGGCGCCACTTTCAGCCCTGGGTGTGATACTGGAGACCCGGGATCGAGTCCCATGTCGGGCTCCCTGCATGGGGCCTGCTTCTCCCTCTGCCTGTGTCTCTGCCTCTCTCTGTGTCTTTCATGAATAAATAAATAAAATCTTAAAAAAAGTATCTTGGATTCTTACAGCAGTAATTTTTACAGTAAAAATTATGTCACATCTTATTACTACCCAAAGAAGGGTATGTAAACCAATCTGTTCATCAGTCAATCTTAGGTATTCAGTTCTCATCATCAGCTCTATTAGCACTGTAAAAGATTCCTCTAACTCAAAAATTCCCATTATGGAACATTCGACTTGCAAGCTCCTTGTAGTTACTGTAGATGGCAGCATGGAAAGAAGCTCTTCTTTTTCTCTGAAAACCATACCTATATCATTTTTCTGCCAAAACTTACTGGCCTTTCTCTACTGTCATGGGGAGTTTTGATTTATGTCGCTCACTGTGAGAATTCAGTGAATAAGTCAATGCCAGTTCTGTGTACTTTCTGGTACACATATAATAGTTTGTCTGCCACTGTCATTTCCCTTTCACCTGACATTCCAAAATGACAAAAAGCAAACCACTGGTGATCACACACACATATGGCACACACACGCATGCACACACATCACGCACATCACACACATGCACAGGCACCCACACAATGATAATCAAGACATATTAACCTTAAGAAGAAAGAAAAGCAAAAATATAATCAGTGTAAAAAGAAAAGAGTTAATGATCAGATTGCTTATAAGGCTTATAACTAATCCACTCCCCAAGACTTTCTTGAATTGTATTTGTGTCATGATTCTTTTAGCAAAATGGAAATTTGCAACATATTTCTATTTTAAATATTGCCTAAGTTGAAACTTTCCAAAGTTGTCTAAAATCATAATGTTGAGAAATATTATGTGACTTTCAAAGATCCTTTAAACCATACATGCTTGAAATAATCTATTTTAAGATGATTAGCTGCATGCACACACATACACACACGCACATCACTATGAGAATTCAGGAAATAAGTCAGCACATGTTCTTTTGTACTTTCTGGTACACAGAAAAAAGAATGGTTTCAGTGCAGATAATTTTTATTAAAAAATTTCTAAATGGTTATTAACATGCAATTACATTAAAAATTAGATGGATGTTTAAAACCAAGTGACTATTCATTCCAATAGGCTTCATTTTGAAGTAGTGTTTTATAGGTTCTACCAACAGATAGTTGGTTCTGAATCCTGGCTATACCACATTTTAAAATGTGGGACCTTGAAAAAATTAAAATAAAGTATGGAACCCTGGTCTAATTATGATCTCTCAACTCAGTTTTCTTAATTTTAAAATAAAGATAAGTAAGAGTACCTACTTTATAAGATTGTAATAAGGATTAGACATTAGTGCCACACTTGGTAAGCCTTTAATAAATGTAAACTATTGTTACTATCCTAATGAGTTTGCACAAATGAAAAAACTGAAAAAATATAAATGCCTGGTTAAAAAAAAAACAGTGGATATGCTGAATTATTTTCTTAGACAATACACAAAAATATTTTCAATTACTTTCTTCTCTGTGCATATGCAAAGGTGAAAAAAATAACGGTAGAGGAAAATAAATCAGCGAATAGATTACAATGTGACAGCTTGAATTCCTTAGCAGAGGAAGGGTACATAAACCCACTCCCCAGACATTGGGTGTGGCTTGTGATGTGATTTGCTTTGGCCAATGGAATGTAAATCCAAGTTTAGTCAGTAAACGTAATTCATACCAGTTATTTTAACAGATGTTTTAATAGGAATTAATCTCAAGAACTATTAGAAACAAATTTATTAGTTAAAAAGCAAAAGGAAACTTTTATTTATCATGGAGATAGCTATGAAAAGCACTTACCATCCCTAAAGCCACAGAATGAAAAAGGAAGATACCAATATTGTTAAAAATAGAGAAGTGTGGAGGGAAGACCTCATGAATGTAGAACCCAGACTCCTGCAAAGTTTGGTTCTGGTAAGGCTTCTGGTAAAAACTCTACAGAGATTGAATGGAAAACCTGAAGAAGAAGACACACTACTCACTTGGTAACTATGTCTTAGGAGTTCAAAAGGAGTGTCACATGACTGAAGAAGTTTGGGGACACTTAGATAAAGAGACACTAATGTGTTATCTTGGGACTGAAGTTTAACTTCAGTAACTTTATAAATTATGCCAAAAAATAAATGTTTAGGTTTTAACAGATGATGCTAATAACAAATTAAGAATTTATTTTTTAATTTTTAAAATTATTTATTTATCTGACAAAGAGCACAAGCAAGTGGAGTGGCAGGCAGATGGAGAGGGAGAAGCAGCCTCCTTGCTGAGCAGAGATAGGTCGGGCTGGATCCCAGGACCTTGGGATCATGACCTGAGCCAAAGCAGATATTTGACCAACTGGGCCACACAGGTGCCCCAGAAAGTAAGAATTTAAAAAGTAGATTTTGAGTCATCTATATGGTTCAGCCAGTCAGGCATCTAAGTTGGTCTCAGGTCATGATCTCAGGGTCCTGTGATACACCCCTGCATTGGGTTCCCCACTCAGCAGACAGTCTGCTTCTCCCTCACCTTTTCTCTCTGCCTGTTCTCTCCCTTCTCTTTCAGTAAATAAAATATTTAAAAAAATTTTAAGTAGATTTTGTTTTTGTATTAAACCTATGTTTATGTTTTTGAACTACTAATCCTGACACAGATAATCTAGATATTTTCAAGTAAATTCACATCACTTTTTCTATATTTAATTATGTTTGCTTAATTCAACATTCACAAAACATTTCTAGTCCAATTTGCAAACAATTAATTCTTTTTTTTTTCAATTAATTCTTTAACTGCTGCTTCAGATCTCTCACAAGTGCATACATTAGAGCAAGATTGCTGCTGGCACACAACACTTAGAAACAGGACCCTTGAGCTCATCAAGAATACCATCGTCTTGTGAATCATGAAAAGTATTTACAAATTTCTGATTCTTAGAGCAACATATTCATTGATAACTTAAAAAACTAGAGTCAGAAAAGTATCAGGAATCCAACTGAGAGGGCAGAAAAGGTCAATCATGATAAGAAAAGTAAAACTGTATTTCTATACCATTCATTCTCTATACAAGCAAATGTACCACCATGAGAACTACCACTAGGAATGAATGACCTATGCCAAAGAGAATAGATAAGAAGGACATGGGCAGCTGAAGCCAGCAGGAACACAAATCTAAGCTCTACTCTCTAATTCTTCATCTTCAACAGGAGCTTCATCATAGTAAGTTACTGCTCCCCATTACCTAGTTACCGTCAAATATTTGTATTTATGAGGACCTACCAAAAATATTAGATATGTTTGCACACTCAACTGATACTGGGTTGTGAATCTTGAATTCACTCAAATATGTAATTAGATCAATGAAATGTACTTGATGGTGTCTAAATATAGTCAGGAAATACTAGGGACATCAAGAAACAAAACTGCCTACTTGCCAAGTAAAATTCTATTTTTTTACATTCCCAATCTCAAGCTAATGCCATCTGTATCAAAACTTAAATCATTGTTTTTGGCAATTTTCAGATATACAATGCTAAATGATTCTATTTAGAAAGTCAATTCATTTTTGAAAAAATATTTGGCATCTGACTACCTTTGGTGGACCCATCACATGACTATGCTTCATTAGATCTGACAATCCATGTATGCAAATGCAGAGGCAATGCATTAAGGTATACAAATAAGAAGTGACTAATTATCATATCTAGTTTAATATGACACGAAAAAGAAAGCACACATTAATGAAGGTAACTCAATCCATAAAGTGAAAAATTTAGGAGAGTGTTCTCTGAAGCATTGATGACAATGAGAACCTAAGTTATCTATGAATTTATAAAATACTGGGAAAAGATTAAACTCTCATAATTAGTGGCATAGAACTTTCAGACATTTTATACATCTTAATAGACAGGGCTGCTTCAGCTTACATTTTGTTTACATATGTTACAGTCCATTATTTAAATGTTGCTTCCTTTACATCATTTTAATTCTTTAACAGTTAATTTCCCCAAACCTATCAAATAGTATATATACAACTTTAGTTAGTTGGTTTGAATAAAATAAATTTTACCCCGTGTCTCAGAGAGGAAATCCAAGAAAGAAAATCTTTTTCAGCTTTATTGAGACATTAATTGATATAACATTGTGCAAGTATAAGCTATACAATAGAGTGATTTTATATATGAATAAGCTGCAACATGATTTCCACAATAAGCTTAGCTAACCCATCTGTTATCTCACATAGTTACAACTTTTTTTCTTTTTGTGTGTGTGAGAAGTTTAAAAATCTACTCTTTTAGTAACTTTCAAATATATAATACAGTATGGTTAATGATAGCCACAGTGCTGTAAATTGCGTCTTCAGCCTTTATTCCTCTTGTGTGTTTTGACTGTCTTCAGCCATTTCCTTCATTTCTACCACTCTCCACCACTGGGCAGTCACTAATCTAGCTTCTGTTTCTATGATTTTTGTTTGTTTTAGAATCCACATACAGGTGAGATTGTCTTTGTCTGACTTATTTCACTCAGAGTAATGTTTTCCTAAGCAGGTCCATCAATGTTGTTGCAAATGGTAGAATTTCCTTTTTTTACCGCTTAAGAAAGTACACTACACTTTCTTCATTCATCCATTGATGGGCACTTAGCTTGTTTCTATGTCTTGACTATTGTAAATAATGCTTCAGTGAACATAGGAGTGCAGGTATTTTTTCAACATAGTGATTTCATTTCCTTTTGATATATAGCCAAACATAAATTACTGTATAATATTTTGAATTTTTATGAAATCTCAATACTGTCTTCCTAAGAAAAATAATGTGATATCAGCATTAAATCATAGTGTCATAAATAAATAAACCCCATAATAATGTGACACTTTAATGAATTAAATGCGTAATTGTCAAATATTTACTTCCTAGAAAATTTCCCTACCCATTGTTTCATGACCTTTAAACTCTTAAGTGTTTTACACTTAAAATTAATTATTACACTGTATTTAAAAAATCAAACTATTGATTAAGTATTCTTAAAAGTGGAAGTATGCTCTTAAAAATAAAAAAAGACTTTTCAGGTGTTAAATATCATATGCTTTTTAAATATTTAATAATATTAACAAGCTGTGAACATGTATGTAATTAAGCAGTTGTTATAAAATCTCCATTCTGGGGGAAGTAGATTTAGAAAGATTTTTAATTTTGTTCTAAGTTTACTTAGCCTAATATATTCACACATATTTTAGAATACCTCCAAACTGTATTGTTTTTAAATATCATTTTATTCCATGGTGTCGGCACATTATATCCATCCTTTGTGTTTGTTAGCTTCTCTTCCATTTTGTTAATTATTTATGCAAAGATCATGTAAACGTGTTTGAATTTAAATCTTCTCCCATTTATTTTGACTTGGCAATAATTAAAATTTGAAAGCAAACAGAAGTTGTTTATTTGGAAAATAAAAAGATTTAGAAAAAATTTTAAAGTTCTTTATTTTATAAGATAAGAAGACTCCTATTGTTCTTGACTAGTAACAGATATTTTTATGTTTCCTGCTGTTAAAGTTTTGAGCATAAATATTGTATTTTTTATTTTATTATATCTAACTGGGTAGCAATCTTAGACTCTGAAACACCTGAGTATTGTAAATTTGTGTGTGCATGTGTCTTTGTGCTTGATTACAAATACATATATCAGTATATCAATGTTTTATGCAATGGTATTTGGTTAATCATCTAAGTGTGGTGGCAAAAAAATAGGGGGAGTTGGGGTTTCCTTCAGCTCCATAAAAACAATTTTATTTTATTTTTTAAATGATTTTATTTATTTGAGAGAATGTGAACAGAGGAAGGAGCAGAGGGAGAGGGACAAGCAGACTCCATGCTTAGCATGGAGCCCCATGTGAGGCCTGATCCTGTGACCCTGAGATCATGACCTGAGCCAAAAACAAGAGTTGAATGCTTAACCAACTGAGCCACTCAGGTGCCCCATAAAAAACAATTTTAAATAGTCAGAGAAAAGAGTCATCCTCCTTAAACACATCCTACTCCATCATATTGACACACATAGGGTCACATTACTTCATAGGCCAAAAGCAGGACACCTAAATAACCTACCTTCTATATAAAAAAAACAAAAATGGAGGGATCCTCATGTTTCACTTAGGAATTTTTGTCATTGCATTTTGTACTTCATTATAGAACTAGTGTATATGTGATTACATACAAAGATTTCAGATCGTCCAGATTAGTGTTCTATTTTTGGTTCTGTCATTGAGCAAGCTTGGAAAATATAAAAATTGTTTCTGAATCTCATTTTGTTAATTGCAAAATCAGAGTAATAAAAAAAATCTCAAAAATATTATTAATATTAAGTAAATAGTCCATAAAAATTTCTTGGCATTTACTAGGCACTTCACAAATGGCAATTAATTATTATCATTGATGAAGTCCTAAAGGTTTACTTAGTTTAAAAAGTCAAGATATAGAATAGTGAGAGTAAAAATGGATTTTTTTGAAATATGTGTCTATAAAAACATATTGTAGCTAATTATGTGTAAGATATCTGAAGGATATATAAACAATTGGGCAAGGACTTGGGTGATTAGTAAATGGAGTAGGGAGGAGAATTACTTTTCATTGTAGCATTTGATTTTTGTACAATTTTGTATTAGTCACCTGCATATAAACAACCCCAAAACCTAACAGCTTTAAATGATTATCATTTTTTTCTATTTCAGGTACTGGATTGGTTGAAATTCAATTAATTTAGATTGAGCTAAGCTGGACTTGAGTCTAAGCTACATATTGGGTTCAGGTATGTTTCACCTATTTCTTATCCTTGGATTAGCGGGTCACACAAAACATTTGTTGTCCATGATGATACCAGACCTAGAAAAATGAGTACTTTACCATGCATGTGTGTTTTCAGTTTTTGCTTATGTTACATCAGTTATTATTTCACTGGCCAAGGCATGTGATATGGCCAAGCCAAAATCTAGAGAAAAGAAATTCAGTCCACTGACCATGGTCAAAACCAGTACTAGTGGAAAGAAGTATACTCCCACTTCCATGTAGGTGGTAAAAGGAATTGTTATAGCCTTAAAATTATCTCATTTACTATGTCTATGAATGGATTACCTATTTTAAATACGTATTTATATATACTCAGAAACAAGAAGAAAACAAAGCAAAAATAGTAGAAAAAATGTGTGCCTTTAGTCCAACCACAGCAGAGAAACATCCCTAACGGTACAAGTTTCAGAATAAGCATTTGAATAAGCAGTAAGCAAGTTTCAGAATAAGCAGAATAAGCATAGTTTTTCCAGAGATGGCAAAAGCACTTCATTTGAAAGGCTCATCATATATTGAGATTATCTAAGTAGCTAAGTCGACCTAAGGAGGAAATTTTAAAAGAGGATGTTTTAACTTTCAAGACCCACTATCTCTTACTCTAATCTTACATAGGCAATTTACTTTCAATAATACACAGTTACAGAATAATTTTTGTTATTATTTTTAGCATATAATTTATTATTAAAATAGTTTCCAGCTTGTTTGTGTGTGTGTGGGGGGGGCTGTTTATTTATTTTGAGTTGCTCTGGTTGGACATTATTCTGCTGCTCAAATCTGCATTTTTTGCTCCTATTCTGTTTGCAGTCAAAAACAAAGCAAGGGGCATCCCGGGTGGCTCAGCAGTTTAGCGCCTGCCTTCAGCCCAGGGCGTGATCCTGGAGTCTCAGGATCCAGTCCCACATCAGGCTCCCTGCATGGAGCCTGCTTCTCCCTCTGCCTGTGTCTCTGCCTCTCTCTCTCTCAATCTGTGTCTTTATGAATAAATAAATAAAAATCTTTAAAAACAAAGTGAGAACAATGGAGGCACCGTGCAGTTTTCAGGCAATTTTGTGTTATTTTTCTTCCACTGCGTTCTTATTAATCTTTATTAAGGATTAAGTAAATGCTAGATCTATTTCAAAGGTATCTTGATTTTCAGTATTTTAAAGCACATATATTGGATTTAAAAAAAATCAGTTATTTGCATCAATGTCATTAAATATCATTACAGTGTTTTTAGCCTTAGAAATGTGTTTTTCCTGAAGGAGGTTTGAAAAAATTTTCTCCTGAAATCATGTTGGGCTATAGGAAGCTGTGTTGTCAGTCATGAATCTATCAGAAGATACAGGGAATTACTACGGTTGAAAGATATAGAATGGAACACACAAGATTAATCCTAGTTCTACTTTGGCCAAGTCATTTACATAGGTTATCTTTATTGCATATTCATTTACTAAATAAAGATATAGGGCAGCCCAAGTGGCTCAGCAGTTTAGTGTTGCCTTTGGCCTAGGGCGTGATCCTAGAGACCTGGGATCGAGTCCCATGTCAGGCTCCCTGCATGGAGCCTGCTTCTCCCTCTGCCTATGTCTCTGCCTCTCTTTCTGTGTCTTTCATGAATAAATAAATAAAGTCTTTAAAATAAATAAAGATATAAAGTTTGCCATCTCCATCTTAACATTATGTAAAATTCTCAAAGAAGTATGTGGTACATCTGGAATGGAGTCCATACGGCCACCAGAAGTGTCTACTTTACTATATTAGATGACCCAAATTCATGGTGTTAAATACACAAGTGTAGGAGTTGAAAGAAACACCATTCTACAAATGATGTAGAGCAAATTTTTTGGCAAAACTTGGTGACCAAGTAAACTTCAGTAAATCTGTCAAAAGCATACATGGGAGAGAAAAAGGAACCATTATACCCATAGTATAGGTAAAATCATTCAAAATCAGCTTGATCATAAAAACTTGGTAAACTAAAAAAACAATTGGAGACTTTCGGGAGTTTGAATGCACTTGATTCAATTTTGCACACTATGTCTGCCTATCCCAGCATCAGTCACCAAGAAGAAGATAGTCATCTGCAAGTGAACAATTGAAAGAGGAATATGTCAAAAGATAATTGCATCAGAGATAAACAGGCAAGGAAGACTTTATTCAAAACTATTGTAAATAGAGAGATAGCCTGAATTCCACTCTATTGAAACAAAAGACGGGAGGTTAAATTTAAGCATTGATGTGATTTAGTGAATGAGTACTGAAGGATTTTAAGAGGGACACTGGTCAATGCAAAGCTATACTGTGCTAAGTAAGGTTAAGCTCCTACCCTCCCACAGCAAAGGGGGGATTTGGAGTGCAATTTTTCTGGATGATTACATTTTAAAAGGATGGCTCCTAGATCCTTGAGAAAGACATTTCTGGGTTTTACCAAATATACCTAGCATGAGGCTGAGAAAATATTTACATCTTAAAGGGGCACAGGTACAATTTTCAGTCGAAAGTTTTATCAAGTAAATGCTCTAAGAAAAGGGAGATCTAATGTCTGAAACGAGGAAGAAATATGTCAAAAGTTCAGGCAAGCTAAGAAGCACACTAAGGCTATCTTGATCAGATAATAGGATTTGTTCAATTAATATGGACATAATAGAAGAAAACAAGGAAAGTGATATAAGAGCTAAAGAGAAGAACAGACTCATTATCATGCGTAGTAAAATATAATAGGATAAAAGAGAACCAGTTCTTATCTTCAGGGAGTTTACTTACTAGTAGGACTATGATACACACACACTCACACACACTAATAACTGTACAGTAAGGCAAAATGGAATAAGGATTATTCTCAAAAGTGTTATAGAAGCCAAAGGGATAATGGCTTTCAGAATGATTTCATGAAGGTGGGTGGATAAAAAAATATGAAAATTAATTAGAATTTGGTGAAAAAACAGAGTATAGCATCCAAAAGAACTGATTTACTTCCCAGTAAAAATTTTTATGGGAATACAATTTTTAAAATACAATTTAAAAATGTCAAGGCTCCCTAGGGGTGAGTTCTGTTAAGTATCTGCCTTTGGCTCAGGTCATGATCCCAAGGTCTTGAGATTGAGCCCCACATTGGGCTCTCTGCTCAGCAAGGGGTCTGCTTTTCCCTCTTCCTCTGCCACTCTTGCTCTTGCTCTCTCTCAAATAAATAGAATCTTTGAAAAAATAAAAAAATTAAAAAACCTGAATGTCTGTGGAGATTCATTTTAATATCTCCATTTATTTATTTATTTCAAAAATTTCCGGATGTGTTATACTTTGTTAGCCATTTTGGATTCAAAGATAATACTATAGCATCCCCTCAGATAACTTATAGATTCATAGGAAAACTGCTATATAAACATAATACAGAAAGAAATGGTAGATGCTGTAATAATGGTAAATAATATAGAGACACATCAAAGAAGGGAGTGTCTATGCCTTTACATCAAAAAAATTTCAAAGAGGTTGAAGCATTCAGAGGACAAATGCACTTTGTAAGAAATATTCTGGCAAATCAAAATAGGAAGAATACAGAAATTAGCAAGTCATGGGTAAAAGGGAGGTTGAAACAGGTAATAATAGAATGCAGTTTTAATTTTTGATTTCTTCTAATTCATTCTCCAAAATGCATCTCCAAATATGTTTTAAGCTTTTATCTTTCTTTCTACCTATCTATCTATCTATCTATCTATCTATCTATCTATCTATCTATGAGAGAGAGAGAGAGAGAGAGAACATATGGGCAGGAGAATGGGCAGAGGGGGAAGGACAGAAAGAGGGAGAATCTCAAGCAGACTCCACAATGAGCATGGAGTCCTACACAGTGCTCATTTCAGAACTTGGAGATTATGACATGAGCTGAAACCAAGAGTTGGATGCTTAATCAGCTGAGCCACCAAGGCATCCTGGAAGTGATTATTTTAAAATATCAATGAGATCATGTCACTTCTCTGCCCTAACCATTATGTGGCTTTCTGTTGTATTTTAAATAAAATAAAGGTTCATTTTCTTGGCATGCAAGCTCTCTTCATATTTTTCCAACCTCCAACTTAAAATCATTTCTAATGCTACTAATTTCCAAATTCCCTGGCCTGGTTTTAATTTCTAGCATGTACCACACTCATCCTATTTTCTGGTTCTTACACAATTGGATTCTTCTCATTCTTCAGCTTACAAGATTAACGTCACATGGCTATGGATAGCTTCTTAGAACATCCTATTTAATTTTCCCACCATCCATTCTTCTCAGTTACAACCTCAAGTGATTTCTGTCTTGAACTTATTAAATTCATGATTATATTAACCATTATGTATTTGTGTACTTTGTTTCTCTGGAAAGTGAATAGTTTTAAGTCTTTAACAAAGATTTCCTGAATGAATAAATGTACAGCTTTGTCTTAATTCTACAAGGGGGAAACAAGCAAAATATTGCATATAATATAATACGTATATTTTTATTTGTAAAAAACAAAAACAAAAACCAAAAAACCAAACAAACAAAATAGTGAAAAGTCAAAATAAAAACTAATAATATTTATGTAGGAAGACAGAGAACAGAGGGAGGGAATTATAATGAAAGATTTTCTGAGAGAATATTGTTATTAATTCTGACTTAAAACATACAAACTTATTATATGTTACAAATAAATGTACATAAAAATGCAGGTCTGAAAAATTGAAGACAAATTAAAAGAATGGACATATACCAGTGATATAATCACACAGACAAAACAAATCATTTCAATAAGGTTCAAAACATTGTATTTTGGCCATATATTCTTAAAGGAAATGTTTACACACAAAGAAAACCTAAAGTACTTTAACTTTTTTCACTCGTATGGCTCTAGTTAGAATATCAGTATGGTTACTTAAAATTTGCATTATGTATATTATAGAATAAAGCAAATGAAAAGGTAATTTTAGAATTTTCAGTGTAAGAGAGGAGGGTATAAATATAAAATTTCATAAAGTTAAAAATACATAGTATTAAATTTGGTGTAAAGTATGAATTCATAGAATTTTTGTTAAAAAAAAAATTCCTAGGTCTGTCCACTGAAAAGGCCTAGAAGCTACATCAACTCAATGGCTCTGAAAACCTTATGTACATAGCATGGCAACTAAGTTAGAGCTGTTTAGAAAAAAATAGCTTTTTTTTTAGGTTTACAGAAGAAAATGTACAAAACTAACATATAATAGTTTGCTATGCTAGAAATCAAGGAAGCTATCAAAGAGCAATGTAGTCATTCCCAAAAGTCAGAGTTGACAACCTTAAGAAGATCGCACTGTAAAAGAGGGGGCAATTTAAAGACCAGAGAAATAATAACACAATTAATTTAAAATATTAAATATATATTTTATACTCATAGTGTTAAAAATGCTTTTCAAAAAGCTAAGAAGCCAAAACAAGAAAAAACACCTTTTTCATTATTGAGGATATTGAGTGCATCAATAATTTTTCTAAAAAATCAGTAAAAATAAAGAAAAAATATTTTCCTTTCTTTAGAGAATGTACTTGATATTACTAAATAATCTTAAGTGATAAGAAAAATATTTACGTATGAATTCTAGTTAATAGAATATATTATTAAAATAGTTATTAGAATAGTTATAGATAGATAGATAGATAGATAGATAGAATTAGAATTCATCACTTTGCAACCACTACTCTAATACTCTAATGATTATATCAAGCAAGAATTATCAATGTATTTAAAAAACATCTTGTGAGAGCTTGATAGGTGTATTTATTCCTAAAGTTATTCCTAAAGTTAAAATCATCACCCCACGTGTTATTTGTTGATTTCAAGATGAAAAAAAAATCATAAATTTGCAAAGGAGAGAACAAATTGTCACTTCCTGAAGCAATTTATCAACCACTAATAATGGCTGACCAGACATTATGTTTGTCTAGATAGGATGCAGTAGACACCCTGACAAAATGCTGAATGTAAATTTAATATACCTTCAGATTTCATTTCTAGTTTTCAGGAGATATAGGAGTTGGAGCAATAAAATTAAGTGACACCACAAAGAAGTAAGGTAGGTAATTTTATAAAATAATTGATCTGGTCTTGTCAAGTCAACACTATAAAAAAAGAGCCTTTTTTAAAAAAATAAAAGATATTAAAGAAAATAATAACCAAATGTGATACAGATATAAGCAGCCTGATTTGAACATTGAGTGTAAAAGGACACTTTTTAGACAATTGAGAAAATTTGAAATATGGAACTAGTGTTATATATAATACTAAAGACTATTGTGGTTTCAAAACATGTCCTCAAGTTTATTGGAAATTCTTCCCATTGAGAATTAGGGTGTATGTCCCCTCCCCCGATATGGGTAGGCTTAGCGCTGAGTAATCACATGGAGCAAAAGAATCACTTAGCTAAGCACTGCTCAATTTCTTGATCCAGAAATGCATGAACATAATGACTTGGCTGTTGTTTTCTACCAATAATACATCAAAGAAAGGATTTTTTAACAAAGAGTATATGATGGGAATGATTAACAGTTGTTAACTTTTTAGGTGGGTAATGGGACTAGGGTGTTGAAAATATACTTTTTATTGGAAAAACCAAAAAATTTACTTAAAGGTAAACTGTTTTTATATTTAGGATATGGATTAATGAAGCATATCTAACTTATTATAAATATTAGATTTGTTTTGTGCATATATGAGAGTTTTTGAATCATACTCTGCATATCTTTTTTTGAAAAGTTTATAGTACTTTTAAAGATCATCTACTGGGTAAAAAGTAAAGATTTCTGTTATAAATTAAAACAGAGCAGGGGAGGAGAAAATTAAGGCTCCTTTTAATTTTAATACAATCTTAGAAAAAAGTAAAAACATCAGATTTGAAAAGGAGTTAAAAGATAGACTTGAGAAGAACTAAAGTAGAATGAAAAGTAGGAGATCAAAGAGATTCTCAAAAAATACAATAAAATCACTTTGTACTGTAATGATGTGTTTCACGTGGGTGTACCCTTCACTGGTTTATGAAATCATTTGAGTAAGGATATTATCTTCAACTTTGTATTCCCCAGGGTTAGCATATTGCCTGCCATGCTTAGGGCACTCAGTAAATGTCACATAAAAGAAGAAAAAAGTTGTGGAAATTGGAATTTAAAAAAATCTGTATATATTAGTCCAAAAATTCAACATTGCATTTATGAAGGTGGATGCATAGAAGGTTAAGCGTCTCTATTCAGGGTTCTGTGCCCTGGTCTGTCCATGTTGAAGTGGATATTACAAATATACCAGACATGACCTTCAAACTGTGGAATGTATGATTGGAAATGAGGAATGGAGAGAGAAAAATAAACATTATAAATTAAAGTAACTTTACCTCCCATTTGAAACAAATACAAATATTTTTAAGCCACATTATTATTAACTCACCATGTTAAAAAAAGAACTGATACTTGGAGATAATTTTACCTATCTTAGAAAATAATGTTATAGGGACAGATAAACTTTAAAAAGTGAATTATGATAATAGCAATGGTGATCATTACTGGCAATTATTGAGTATCAGGTACTTTACAATCATTATTGCTAATATATAACCCATTTCTGCAAATGATGCATTATTTTCATTTTCAAGATAAGGAAATTAAAGGTCAGGGGTTTAAGTATCATGCCAAGAATTTCACATGTAAAAATACTTCAGTACAAGTCACAACAGTAAATAAAAACTACACTTAATAAAATCTCCATTTCTCCAAGATAAAATTGAGTCATGGAATCATGCAGTTCAAAAGGGGCTAGTGTTTGAGGTTTTTCTGACTCCAAAATACTTGGCAATAAAATCAAAGTGTAAGCCAATCTTCAATATGAGATCAAATGATGCTAACTTACATACACACACTTATAGCTGTATTACCAAAAAGATCCCTGGAAAAATGAGAGGAGCTGATAGATTTTTTTAAATATATATGTATATATACACACACAAGGGAAAATAGAGGTTCTATAATGCAATGTGAAAGATGTTAGTTTTTCTGATCCTGCTATGGTAATAGCTGAAATAAACACTTTGGAAAATTATTTGGCATTATCAAAATAAACTGATGACATTATATATGTACAATGACTAGAAATTCTATTCTGCAATATTTATCTGGAAGACCCTCCTGTATACATACTCCAAGAGGCATATATACCTTCGTAGGAGATGAAATGTCTATCAACAGTTGAATACATAAATAAGTCATGTTATTCCATAAAGTGCAATATTAAACACCCATATACATAAGTGAACTCCAATTACCTGCAATAACATAGAGGGGAAAACCAAAAATTCAAGGGCCTCCAGTTGTGCTAAAAAAGCAAGTTTCAGGTAAATATATGCAATTTAATTATTTTTTAATAAAGTTTAAAAGTATGTGAAATAAACCATAAATAATTTAAAAATTCAAAATGAATGACTTTTTACAAATTAATTAATTTATTTATTTTTGGTATTTTTTTATTGGAGTTCGAATTGCCAACATATAGCATAACATCCAGTGCTCATCCCATCAAGTGCCCCCCTCAGTGCCTGTCACCCAGTCACCCCAACCCCCACACGCACCTCCCTTTCCACTGCCCCTTGTTCATTTCCCAGAGTTAGGAGTCTCTCATGTTCTTCATCACCTTCACTGATATTTCCCACTCATTTTCTCCCCTTTCCCCTTTATTCCCTTTCACTATTTTTTATATTCCCCCCCAAAATGAGACCATATGATGTTTGTCCTTCTCTGATTGACTTACTTCACTCAACACAACACCCTCCAGTTCCATCCACGTTGAAGCAAATGGTGGGTATTTGTCGTTTATAATGGCTGAGTAATATTCCATTGTATACATAAACCACATCTTCTTTATCCATTCATTTTTCGATGGACACCGAGGCTCCTTCCACAGTTTGTCTATTGTGGACATTGCTGCTAGAAACATCAGGGTGCAGGTGTCCTGCCCTTTCACTGCATCTGTATCGTTGGGGTAAATCCCCAGCAGGGCAATTGCTGGGTCATAGGGAAGTTCTATTTTTAACTCTTTGAGGAACCTCCACACAGTTCTCCAGAATGGCTGCACTAGTTCACATTCCCACCAAGAGTGCAAGAGGGTTCCCCTTTCTCCAATCCTCTCCAACATTTGTTTCCCGTCTTGTTAATTTTCCCCATTCTCACAGGTGTGAGGTGGGATCTCATTGTGGTTTTGATTTGTATTTCCCTGATGGCAAGTGATGCGGAGTATTTTCTAATGTGCCTTTTGGCCATGTCTATGTATTATATGGTAAAATTTCTGCTCATGTCTTTTGCCCATTTCATGATTGGATTGTTTGTTTCTTGAGTGTTGAGTTTAATAAGTTCTTTATAGATCTTGGATACTAGCCCTTTATCTAATATGTCATTTGCAAATCTCTTCTCCCAATCTGTAGGTTGACTTTTAGTTTTGTTGACTGTTTCTTTTGCTGTGCAGAAGCTTTTGGTCTTGATTAAGTCCCAATAGTTCATTATTGCTTTTGTTTCCCTTGTATTCATAGATATATCTTGCAAGAAGTTGCTGTGGCCAAGTTCACCAGGGTATTGTCTGTTTTCTACTCTAGGATTTTGATGGATTCTTGTATCTTTCTGTATGGTGGAAGAGAATAGTCTAGTTTCATTCTTCTGCACATGGCTGTGCAATTTTCCCAGCACCATTTATTGAAGAGACTGTCTTTTTCCAGTGGATAGTCTTTCCTGCTTTGTCGAATATTAGTTGCCCATAGAGTGGAGAGCCCATTTCTGGATTCTCTATTCTGTTCCATTGATCTATGTGTCTGTTTTTGTGCCAGTACCACACTGTCTTGAGGATCACAGGTTTGTAGTACAGCTTGAAATCCGGCATTGTGATGCCCTCAGCTCTGGTTTTCTTTTTCAATATTCCTCCGGATATGTGTGGTCTTTTCTGATTCCACACAAATATTAAGATGATTTGTTCCAACTCACTGAAGAAAGACCATGGTATTTTGATAGGGATTGCATTAAATGTGTAAATTGCCCTGGGTAGCATGGATATTTTCACACTATTAATTCTTCCAATCCATGAGCATGGAATATTTTTCCATTTCTTTGTGTCTTCCTCAATTTCTTTCAGAAGTGTTCTGTAGTTTTAGGGTACAAATCCTTTATCTCTTTGGTTAGGTTTATTCTTAGGTATCTTTTGGGTGCAATTGTAATTGGGATTAACTCCTTAATTTCTCTTTCTTAAGTTTCATTGTTAGTGTAGAGAAATGGCATTGATTATGTATTTCTGGGCATTGATTATGTATCCTGCCACACTGCCGAATTGCTGAATGAGTTCTAGAAATCTTGGGGTGGAGTCTTTTGGATTTTCTATGTACAGTATCATGTCATTTGCAAAGAGAGAGTGTTTGACTTCTTCTTTGCCAATTTGAATGCCTTTTATTTCTTTCTGTTGCCTGATTGCTGAGGCGAGGACTTCCAGTACTATGTTGAATAGCAGTGGTGAGAGTGGACATCCCTGTCGTGTTCCTGATCTTAGGGGAAAAGCTCTCAGTGTTTCCCTATTGAGAATGATATTTGCTGTGGGCTTTTCGTAAATGGCTTTTAAGATGCGGAGGAATGTTCCCTCTATCCCTACACTCTGAGGAGTTTTGATCAGGAATGGATGCTGTATTTTTCAAATGCTTTCTCTGCATCTATTGAAAGGATCATATGGTTCTCGTTTTTTCTCTTGTTGATATGATTTATCACATTGATTGTTTTACGAGTGTTGAAACAGCATTGAACCCCAGGCATAAATCCCACTTGGTCATGGTGAATAATCTTCTTAGTGTAGTGTTAGATCCTATTGGCTAGTATCTTGTTGAGAATTTTTGCATCTGTGTTCATCAGGGATATTGGTCTATAATTCTGCTTTTTGATGGTATTTTCTTGTTTTGGAATTAAGGTGATGCTGGCCTCATAGAACAAGTTTGGAAGTATTCCATCCCTTTCTTTCAGAACAACTTCAGCAGAATAGGTATTGTTTCTTCTCGAAACATTTGATAGTATTCCCCTGGGAAGCCATCTGGGCCTGGACTTTTCTGTCTTGAGAGGTTGTTGATGACTGCTTCAATTTCCTCCCTGGTTATTGGCCTGTGCAGGTTTTCTATTTCTTCCCATTCCAGTTTTGGGAATTTGTGGTTTTCCAGAAATGCTTCCATTTCTTCTAGATTGCCTAAAATATTGGTGTATAGCTGCTCATAATATATTTTTTAAAATCGTTTGTATTTCTTTGGTATTGGTTGTGATCTCTCCTTTTTCATCCGTGATTTTATTAATTAGAGTCTTTTCTTTTTAATAAGGCTGGCTAATGGCTTATCTATCTTATTAATTCTTTCAAAGTACCAACTCCTGGTTTTGTTGATCTGTTGTGCAGTTCTTTTGGTCTTTATTTAATTGAGTTCTGCTGGAAAATTTATTAACTCTCTTCTTCTACTTGGTGTAGGCTTTATTTGCTATTCTTTCTCCAGTTCCTTTAGGTGCAAGTTTATCTTGTGTATTTGATTTTTTTTTTCTACTTTTTTGAGGGATGCTTGTATTTCACTCTCAGGACTGCTTTTGCTGTATCCCAAAGATTTTGAATGGTTGTATCTTTATTCTCATTAGTTTCCACAAATCTTTTTGATTCTTTTCTAATTTACTAGTTGATCCATTCATCTTTAGCAGGATGCTCTTTAACCTCCACGTGTTTGAATTTCTTCCAGATTTCTTCTTTTGATTGAGTTCAAGTTTTAAAGCATTATGATCTGAAAATATGCAGGGGACAATCCCAGTCTTTGGGTATCTGTTGAGACTTCATTTGTGACCCAGTATGTGGTCTGTTCTGGAGACAGTTCCATGTGCACTTGAGAAGAATGTGTATTCAGTTGTATTGGGATGGAAAGATCTGTAAATATCTGTGAAATAGTATCTTAAAGCTCTTTTTTCTTTGGAGATGTGCTTAGAAAAATCTGTCATTTGCAGAAAGCACTGTGTTGAAGTCTCCCAGTATTAGTGTATTATTATCTAACTATGTCTTTACTTTGGTTATTAATTAATTGATATACTTGGCAGCTCCCACATTAAGGGCATAAATATTAATGATTGTTAGGTCCTCTTGCTGGATGGATCCTTTAAGTATGATATAGTGTCCCTCTTCATCTCTTATACAGTCTTTAGGATACACTCTAATTTATCTGATATAAGGATGGCTATTCCTGCTTTCTTTTGAGGACCATTTGAATGATAAATAATTCTCCAACCTTTCATTTTCAGGCTGTAGGTGTCCTTAGGTCTAAAATGAGTCTCATATAGACAGCAAATATATGGGTCTTGCTTTTTTACCCAGTCTGAAACCCTGCACCTTTTGTTGGGATCATTAAGCCCATTCATGTTCAGAGTTACTATTGAAAGATGTGAATTTAGTGTCATCATAATACCTATTCAGTCCCTGTTTTGGTGGATTATTTCTTTGGACTTCCTCTTTCTTTTACAGAGTCCCCCTTCATATTTCTTGCAAAACTGGTTTGGTGGTCACATATTCTTTCAGTTTCTGCATGTCTTGGAAGCTCCTTATCTCCCCTTCTATTCTGAATGAGAGCCTTGATGGATAAAGTATTCTTGGCTGCAAGTTCTTCTCATTTAGGACCCTGAATATATCCTGCCAGCCCTTTCTGGCCTGCCAGGTCTCTGTGGAGAGGTCTGCTGTTAATCTAATATTTCTCCCCATATAAGTTAGCGATCTCTTGTCTCTTGCTGCTTTAAGGATTTTCTCTTTATCTTTGGAATTTGCAAGTTTCACACTTAAATGTTGAGCTGTTGTACAGTTTTTATTGATTTTAGGGGGGATCTCTCTATCTCCCGGATCTGAATGCCTCTTTCCCTCCACAGGTTAGGGAAGTTCTCAGCTATGATTTGTTCAAATACACTTTCTGGTCCTCTGTCCCTTTTGGCATCTTCTGGAACCCCTGTTAAATGTAGATTTTTCCTTCTGAGGCTGTCATTTATTTCCCTTAATCTTTCCTCATGGTCTTTTAATTGTTTTTCTCTTTTTTCCTCTGCTTCCTTCTTTGCCATCAACTTGTCTTCTATGTCACTCACTCTTTCTTCTACTTCATTAGTCCTCATTGTTAGGACCTCCAGTTTGGATTGCATCTCATTTAATTGATTTTAAATTTTGGCTGGATTAGATCTAAATTATGCAGTCATGAAGTCTCTTGAATCCTTTATGCTTTTTTCTAAAGCCACCAGTAGCTTTATAATTGTGCTTCTGAATTGGCTTTCTGACACTGAATTGTAATCCAAATTCTGTAACTCTGTGGCAGAGGGTACTGTTTCTGACTCTTTCTTTTGTGGTGAGTTCTTCTTTCTAGTCATTTCACTCAATGCAGAGTGGCTAAAAATGAGTTTTACTTGTTAGAAGTGCAAACTCTTCTCTCTATAGCATTGCAGCTGTCCTCTCTTTAAATCTCAGGTTGAATTCATAGGTATTCAGGATGATTTGTAAGTTATCTAGTTAAGTTGGTGGGGACAGGTGACTTGGGGACCCTCTTGCTCTGCCATCTTGCCCCACCCACCACATCTTTCTAAAGGAAATAAAAAATACATGCAAAATTCACTGTAGCAATTCTCCCTGAAATAGAAGGGAAGGGATAGGGAAATCGGATTACAAAGATGATATTAAAGACAATGCGACTGTCTTATCCCTTAAACAAGGTACATTTACAGCCAATTTGATACTTTATGAAGAAATATGACAAACTTTCCTTTGAAACTGGCAATGAGACAAGGGTGCCTACAATTACTGCTTCTATTTATACTATATTTTGAGCAAAACAGCAAGAAAAGCAAGAGTGAAGATAAAATATAACTGCCTCTATTTTCAGATGACATGAGAAAATCCTAGGAAATTCAATTTAATCTAAAGGCTAATTATCAGATTTTAAAAGAAAATTTTACAAAATTGATTGATTCAATGTCTATATAAATATTTAATTAGCTTTCTATATACTAAGGACCACAAAGAATTTTTTTTAAAAAAATGAAAAGATACAATTCTTCATTGCAGCAAGATTATCACTTATGACATAATCTAATGAATAACATACATGAATTCTATGTATCAGAAAATATATGTAATATTACTACAAAACATTAAAGAAGATCTAAATAAATGGAGGGACTTATTATTACATTTATGGACTGGAAGATTCCATTTTCAAAAGATACTAATATTCTCCATATTTAACTTCTGACCCAGTGCAACTCCTGTTAAAATATGACAGGTTTGTTTTTCCCTTTTCACTCTTTCCCTTCCCTTTCTTTCCTTTTCCTTCCCTTCCCTTCCTTTAATCTTCCCTCACCCCTTTCCTTCCCTTGTGTTTCCCTTTTCCCCTTCCTTTCCTTTCCCTACCTTTCCACTTTCTTTTCCCTTTCCCTCCCTTTCCCTTTCCCTTTCCTTTCCTTTCCTTTCCTTTCCTTTCCTTTCTTTTCTTTGTCTTTCTGTTATTTTTTGGGAACTAACAGGCCAGTTCTCAATTTTATGTAGAAAATCAAAGGGAAAGTGTAGCCAAGACAATTTGAAGGAAGAACAACAAAATGGAGGCTTAAAATATAAAACCTTATTATCAAGCGAGTGTTTAAGACCATGTGATACTGGTACATGGAAATACAATTTTAGAAACACATTTATATAGCCCTTTGATTATGAAAATGCTTATTCTTTCGTGTAGAAAAGAAGTGAGGAACTTTTCAAAATGATGTTGGATCAACTAAATAACCCTGTTTTTAAAAATGAATTTTTATCTGCCCTTATACACAAAAATTGATTACTGATGGATTGTATATCTACAAGTCAAAGGTAAATAGTAAAATTCTACATGTAAAGGTATACATGACATAAGAGTAGGCAAAGATTCATTTAATCAGGGAGAGATCAGGAACAAAGCATAAGGAAAATATTGATAATTTAACTTCATTAAAATTAGAATTCTGTTTATTAAAAGGCACCATATTGAGAGCAAAACTCGATCCACAGTGGGAAAAGATATTTGAAATATATTTATCTTAAAAATTATTCCCATATAAAACATATGAAGAATTTTTTTTAAATCAGTAAGATAAATGAAAGGCCAAAAGAAAAAAAGCACAAATTACTTGAATAAGCACTTCATAAAAGCAATAATACTTATTATTAATAAACTTACAATAAAGTGCTCAACTTCATTAGAATCATGAACAAATTAAAATCAAAATTAGATGTCACTGTTCCTCTAGAATGACTGATTATAAAAAATGCAAAAAATATCGAGTATTGGTGAAGATATAAACAACTGAAACTCACATATTACTATTGTTTTGCATCAGTGAGAGCATAATTTACTTCAATCACTTTGGGAAACTTAGTTTACAAATGTACATACATTACCCTATAAAGATTTTATACATATGTGTACATAAGTACACCAAACAAAAATGTGCACATAGGTGTGCCAATAAAGGATATATTTAGCAACATTATCCTTGGCCAAAAAATTGGAAACAATCCAAGTACTCATCAACTATAGAATGAGAGATACTGATATTATCATATGATGAAATATTAAACAATAAGAAAAAAAGAAGTGTTTCTAAATACAACATGGATAAAATTTGCAAATGTAATGCTGAATAAAAGAAGCCAGACATGCAAAAATCAATCAATCCCACACATATAATGTCGGATTTCAAAAAAGATGATACAAATTTATTAGACAAAATTAATAGAAACCAAGATAGTAGTAGTTAACATTACAAAGTGGTATCCCTGAAAATTCTGGTAAGATTCTAATTTTTTATTCTGGTGCTGATTATTTAAAAATTCATCAAATTGCAGAAGTTAGGGCCTCTGCACTCTTCTTTATTAGCTATGTATTAATTTCCTAGTCTGCTGTAACAACCAGAAATTGGGAAGCTTAAAACAACAGAAATTTATTCTTTCACAGTTTAGAAAGCTACAATTCCAAAATCATGGTGTTGCCAGGATTAGTTCCTTTTGGAAGTTCTATAGGAGAATCTATTTCATACCTGTCTCCTGGCTTTGGGCAGCTATCAGCAATATTTGACCTTTCTTGGTTTGTAGGTCCATTACTCCAATCTTTGGCTCTATCTTCACATTGTCCTCTTCTCTGTTTCTGTGTCCTTCTCTGTCTCTTGTAAGAAAAGTCATTGAACTTAAAGCCCACCTTAATTCAGTACAAACTCATCTTGATCCTTAATTTAATTAGCAAAGACCCTATTTCCAAATAAGGTCACATTCTGATATTCTGGGTCTATATAGATTTTAGGGAGACAGTATTCGACCCGTTATAGTTGTGCTTCAATAAATCACTTTTTAAGAATATACTGTCGGGACGCCTGGGTGACTCAGCTTCATTCAATGATGGTTGAACGTCTGCCTTCGGCTCAGGACATGATCCTGGAGTCCTGGGATCAAGTTCCCCATCGGGCTCCTGCATGGAGCCTGCTTCTCCCTCTCCCTATGTCTCTGCTTCTCTGTCTTTCATGAATAAATAAATAAAATCTTTTTAAAAAAGAATATACTGTCAAAATAATATTTATTATTTAAGTTAATCAAGTTTTTAATACTCATGGGGGTGCAGTAGTTTTAAGCTAAATCTATTTAATGGGACAATGGAATTGTGTTTTGGGTCCTTTTTTATCATCTATAAGAATCATGTAAATAAGCATATGTATATATTTTTCTTTTTTCTTTTTTAATTTTTTTTTATTTATTTATGATAGTCACAGAGAGAGAGAGAGGCAGAGACACAGGCAGAGGAAGAAGCAGGCTCCATGCACCGGGAGCCCGACGTGGGATTCGATCCCGGGTCTCCAGGATCGCGCCCTGGGCCAAAGACAGGCGCTAAACCGCTGCGCTACCCAGGGATCCCTGTATATATTTTTCTAATAAAAATGTTTCTACCATATTTGGAGGATATAAATATTTTCCAACATTTGTACTAGATTTTGCTTATCTTCTTTTGACTATGATACAATAGATTTATAATTTTAAATTTGTCAAAATGGAAAAACAAAACAAAACTGATTTCAGGATATTAACTTTTAGTACTACATTTATAAACTTAACATTAGCGATCATAAGAATGAATGTACTGATATTATACTGTTCATAATGCTATACCTTATTGTTCTACAAAACTGAATGTGATCTTTAAAGTTAAATTTGAAAAACAAAAAGGCTTTTTTTCTAATATTGGCACACAATTTTAAAAACTATCTCAAACATACATCAAATTAAAGATACTTATCATATAAATATAAAATTATAGCTATCTTACTGATAAAAACTGTTTTTTTTTTATTTTTTATGTTTTATTTTTTTTTTTACCCTATGAGTTTCTTTTTTTTTTTTTTATTTATGATAGTCACAGAGAGAGAGAGAGAGAGAGGCAGAGACATAGGCAGAGGGAGAAGCAGGCTCCATGCACCGGGAGCCTGATGTGGGATTTGATCCCGGGTCTTCAGGATCGCGCCCCGGGCCAAAGGTAGGCACCAAACCGCTGCGCCACCCAGGGATCCCTGTTTTTTTTTTTTTTTAATTCTAGAGACAGTTTTAGATTTAGGTCTTACTTTTTCACAAACTAATTCCTTTCTCATTTTATATGCTATATGTTCATCATGATTTTCTATGTGCTATATTAGAATAAAGAATTGTCTTTACTTAATTCATATAGCTTTTAAACTAAATCTCAATTTCCAAATTAAGAAAGGAGTGTCTTAGCATTGATTGTTTATATGCATGCCAAAATGCCTTATCTTGGTTTTATGATGTTGTTTGTAAACTCTGGAGACATTATTGCTAATTTCATCTTTGTTACATCTTGGATAATCTGTTCTGAGGCTTTGTGTATTGCTGACATACAATGTTCAGATTTTATTTTTCCTTAGTGAATCCTGTTTAGTCCTGCTATCACTAAAGCTTGTTATTGTTTATCCTATTCACACAGCTGCAAGGTTCAATCTCTGTCCATCATGTTCTTTGATGCCCAATGCTTGTACTTCCTTTTTGTTTTTCTTCATTGACATAAGCTTTTTCCTCTTTGAAAACATCATAGCTGCTCTAATGGTAAGAATAACTTAAAGATATTCTTTCATTTTTAAAATATAGGCTAGTCTTTATATAGAGAAAGAGGGAGGGAGGGAGAAAGTAATGGTATTTTTCAATAATAATACATTTAAAATAGTAATTAATTAGAGATAGCTCCTGGAAAACACATTTAGTCAGTATAGAGTTATAGCATTAGGCCACCAATATATAAAACAATGAACATGAAACCCCCCCTCCCATAACATTGGTCTTTCAAATCACCTGGGAAAATAACTATTAAACAACAGAATTGTATTGGAAAAACTATGCCACTGGTTGTATGAAGACTAGTTAATAAAGTTATGAAATAGGATGGTAAACTTTGTCATCCCCAAATGCATGGATTAACAAAAATATTTGATAAAGCATCATACTTCAGATGGGGAAAATTTTTTCTATTCTATACCATTTGTATATAATTGAATTGATAAAAGTCAGTTGTAAGGTGTGTGGCAGATGTTACAGGTGTCCCATTCCATATTATCTTGGCACAAAACATGCCAGGCATTCAGAAGTCTTGCTAATGCAAACTTCCGCAACTCTTCGCCTGATGACTTTCCCAAA
Organism: Vulpes vulpes; assembly: GCF_048418805.1. Lineage (NCBI taxonomy): Eukaryota > Metazoa > Chordata > Mammalia > Carnivora > Canidae > Vulpes > Vulpes vulpes. Next base: position 215,921 of record NW_027325677.1, read on the forward strand.
AGTATTTAGCTCAAAAGCAAACTGAAAAAGCCAGGCAAGATGCCCAAGGAGCAGCCCTCATCCATTGACAGACAATGGTAGGAAAAAATTTTGGCATCTTCTCTGCCATGGGTAGGAAAACATATACATATAACTCTAATCCAGTTATCTTAGGTCTTTATACCATCAGCATCAGCTAGGAGGCTGTTGGAAATTCTAGGGCTCCAACCAAGCACTACTATGTCAGAATCTTTGGGGACAAGCTTCAAAATCTGCTTTAACTGGATTTTTAGGTAGTACTTATATCTGTTAAAATTTAAGAAGAGTTATTTTACACCAGGAATAAGAAAACAGTTTTTCCTGTAAAGGGTCATGTATTAGTTTCTTATGTTGCCTCGCCAACTTATCACAAACTAAAGTGGTTTAAAATGATTAAATTTTATTATCTTATGGTTCTAGAGGTCAGAAGCTCAACATCAGTCTCACTGGGCTAAAGTCAAGGTGTTGGTAGGACTCGTTCCTTTTGGAGGCTCTACAAGAGAACCTGTTTCCTTGGCTTTGTTAGTCTTAGAGGCTATACGATTTTTCTTGAAATGTGGTCCCCTTCTCTATTTTCAAATACCATATGATTTCACTCATGTGGAATTTAAGAAACAAAAGAGATGAACATAGGGAAAGGGAAGGAAAAATAAAATAAGATAAAAACAGAGAGGAAGGCAAACTATGAGATGCCTAACTATAGGAAACAAACTGAGAGATACAGAAGGAGAGGTATATGGGGAATGGGGTAACTAGGTGATGGGCATTAAGGAGGGCATGTGATGCAATGAGCACAAGATGTTATAAGCAATTGATGAATCACTAAATTTTACTTCTGAAACTAATAATACACCATCTGTTAAATAAATTGAATTTAATTTTTAAAAAGTGCAGTGACATTATATTCCCTAAACTGACAATTTCTTTTGTTACATTGCCATCTTTTATTTGACTTTCCTGCATCTCTCTTATAAGGACCCTTGTAATTACATTGGGTACACAGGATAATCAGGATAATCTCAAGATCCTTAAATTAGTTACATCTATAAGGCCCCTTTTGCCAGGTAAGGTAACATATTCATAATTTCTGGGGATTAGGACATATGCATCTTTGGGGAGGATATTATTCAGCCCATCATAGGCCAGGTGATGATTATTTTTAGCATTTTCTGCCAAGAGGCAAGGTTGAGTATATTATGTAGATACTTATATAACAAGATAGAAAACACTTGTGTTGCCTCATTTTCCTGGGATGAGCCATCCCAGATGGTGGGCCTGTTTTGGCTCAAGTGGAAAAATTCTCCGGAAAAAGAACTGGGCAAGAGGGGTACCTGGTAGTGGGAAATGCTGGCTATCTCCTCATCAGTTTCATTCTCTATCCAAGGAATCCCTGCATTTCCTTCTCTTCTCCTAAAGAGTTTTCCAAACCCAATTTGGGCAGTTGGACAGAGTTGAGGTGACATTCAGAGCTCCTGATACTCAGCCTGAGATTCCAAAGCTAGGTGTCCAATAGTTGTCAACATGGAGAATTGCCAAATGTGAAGGTGGCCACTGGCACAGACCCCATGCAGGACTATGGTGCAGCCATTGGCCAGGGTGACAGGTGCTGGGAGCATAGGGAGGGCATCTAAACTTGATTTCTGTGGCTCACACTGCCAGACTGCTGGAATGGTGCCCCTGACTGGAGGGGGTACCAAAATAGGTGATGTAGCAGGTTTTACCTGAGGGCTATAATTTCCTAATTTGTGTTGTACACCATATTTCAGAAGTTACTGTTACAATTGAGCTCCAGTTGCCTATAGCAATGACCTGCTCATATCTGCATGGTCTATTTACTTCCTTCCCTTCCCTATCTCATTTTCTGCCCACCCCCAACCCCTGCAATGCTTCCTGAAATAACTTCCCAAATAAACTACTTGCACTTAAACCTTTCCTTCAGGAGCACTGCTGGGATAACACAACTAGAATATGCTATGACCAGAAATGGTAACGACAATGGTTTTAAAAGTCACTTCTTTTTGTCAAATATATACCAATTATAAACTTAATTTTTCATGTAATATCAGGTTTTTAGTAGCTGGAAAAACATGCGCTTTCCCTCCAAACACCTTTGTTTTACCCACTTTTTCCCAGTGTGTTTGTTTGCTTATTGTCTTTGTACTGTATATAGATGAGAGAATACAGTAATATTAATAATGCAAAAATCTATGGAGGATTGCTAAATGAAGTAAACAATAGAGGGAGAAATTCTCTAGAAATACCAGAAAATTAATGATGACTAAAAGACCACTCTGCATTGCAATTTGTTGATTGACCTCTAATACTTGAAAATCATTCCAGAAGAATGAAGACCTAGTTGTGTTTTGCCCACTTGGCAAGATATTTTCTAAGTTCACTAGTACTGCTCTCCTGAAAGCCTGAATAATGTTTCTCCAGTACAAAGGCAAAATGCAAACTGGAGGTCAGAAAAAATGTTTGTTTCAATCAGATGAAAGGAGGTACTATTTTAAAACCACCTTCTTATTTATAAAGAAGGTATTTTCCTGTCCTAAGGCAAAAAAAAAAAAAGAGGCCAGGGATGGAATATTCAGGAAAATAATTTATATATTTCAGGTATGTTTTAATCTGTTTTGGTGAAAAAAAAAATCTAGATTTTTATCCAATGCCAAGGAACACTATATATACTTTTTTTTTCAAAAATATGTAGCTAAGTGCAAGAATAACATACATTTTACAAGTTTTAACTAGTCAAGCTAACAGTTTTCACAACATATCTTCTTCTAATATCACAATTAGAAGGAAACATTTCATGTAGTGTGATTGTCACTAGAAAGATTCCAATTTAACTATAATAGCATTAGTGAGTAACAGGGCATGGAATTGAGCTGTACAAACTAGCACCATAAGGAAAAGATTTTATATCCACACTCTATTTAGAATGTGATCACTACTATCTTTGTGTCTCTGTGATTCCTAAGTTTCTCAGGTAAAAATAAACATAGTTAAACAATTAACATTTAAAATGAAAAATTCAAATTTATGTTGCGTCAGAATTTGAGGCAAAGATACAATTAATGTTTCCTTTACCTGCACTCTCCCCCATAAACACATAACTAAAATCAATTAAGACCTGTCGTCTCAATTAATAGTAAATTTCATATAGACTAAAATATGCTCATCCATTTTAAGCTATTCTTTTGTCTCAGATTTCCAGCACACTTGGTTACATACAGGTAAAGATATAGATTAAGACTACATAAGGTATCTGCAATATAGGGACTTATGCAGATATGAACAAAGTGATGGAAGTAAATATTAATTGATTAATATTAATATTAATAATTAATTCTAATAACTTTTTGACATATGACAAGGAGGTAATTCCCAAACTGGGAAACATTTTCATTATCTTTCCAACCCATGCATTCTGAACGGTAGTTTTAATAACATTTACCACTAATATAATACATTTGACTGTTTATTGATTGATTGATTTTTGTTTTATTTTATTTCTTTTTAAGTAGGCTCCACACCCAGCATGGAGCCCAACACAGGGCTGGAACTCACAACCCTGAGATCAAAACCTAAACTGAGATCAACAGTAGGTCGCTTAGCTGACTGAGCCACCCAGGTGCCCATAAGTTTGACTATAAAAAAATAAATGAAGTATTGTTTCTCTAAATCAAACCATAATAATTGAAGGGTACTACATTTCACTCTGTAGTGAGCTATTAATTAAAGATGAACATATCTGTGTATTTCAACAGAGCAGAAGGTGTTGAATTTCAGGAAATTTGCAGGCCTAGGAGATATTTGCATTTTTATTTTTTTTTAATTTTTATTTATTTATGATAGTCACAGAGAGAGAGAGAGAGAGAGAGAGAGAGGCAGAGACACAGGCAGAGGGAGAAGCAGGCTCCATGCACCGGGAGCCCGACGTGGGACTCGATCCCGGGTCTCCAGGATCGCGCCCTTGGCCCAAGGCAGGCACCAAACCACTGCACCACCCAGGGATCCCCGATATTTGCATTTTTAAAAGGAATCACAAGAAACACTATTCTATGAATTTTACACCCACGGATCTCCTAAATTTTAAAATGAAACCAATAATGTGTCTTGTTCCAAAAGTATGATTGACTTAATGTGTTGAAGTTTTTTGTTTTTAATATATATAGTTTTTCCATGACCAATTAGTTGATATACAATGGCCTGTGTCTTCTCCTACAGTATGTGATACATTTTTGGTGAACATGCACTATATTTGCTGCTTCCATAATAAATCTTCAAGTTATCTAACAGAAAGATGTTTATACAATGGGTACAGATGGTACAGACTGACAAATTTTTAGACATTACTTCTTAACACAGTGTCTTTTAACACAGCTTCTCTGGAATTTTGCATATAGGAATTCTAGTTAGAGAAAACATATGTAAACTATGTCTTATATTAAAATCTTTATATTTGTTTATCTTATAATCTTTATATTTGTTGTTTAAAATGGGATTGCTAATGTCTCTGTTTTAGCCTTTATGCTAGTTTTATTTTTTGAGATGTAATTAACTACAATAAAGTCTAATTTATAGTTAGAATTTGGTAAGTTGTGACAATATATAAACCTGTGAAACAATTAATACAATCAGGATATTGAACCCATCTCCATAACCTACAAAAATTTGTGTCTTCCCTTGGTAATCACAGTTCCTAACCAACTACCCCCAACCTTTCCTAGGCAATAACTGATTTTATTTCTGACATCTTTTATTGGTTTGAATTTTCTAAAATTTTCTTTAGTTAGATCTTATAGTATATGCTTTTTTGTGTGTGTCTTATTTTTTTATGATTTTATTTATTCATGAGAGACACAGAGAGAGAGAGAGAGAGAGAGAGGCAGAGACATGAGCAGAGGGAGAAGCAGATTCCCTGGGGGGACCCTGATGTGGGACTTGATCCCAAGAACCCAGGATCACGACCTCACCCAAAGGCAGATGCTCAACCACTGAGCCACCCAAGTGCCCCTCAGTTTTAAGATATTATGAATAATAATATTATGAATATTATGAATAAAACTACGAACAATTTGCATATAAATCCTTGTATAGGTATTGCCTTTTTTTTCCTCTCAGGTACATGTCTCAGATAATACAGTAGTGTTATGTTTAACCATTCAAGGTTTAAATCTTAGTACTTTTGTTTCCATTTTTCCATGTGTTCTTTGTTGCCTTTTTCTTCTCTTTAATTTATATTAATTGGATATTTTTATGAATTCACATATCACTTTTGTTCACCAATTAACTATAAATACTTATTTTAGTGATTGCAGGTTGATGGTAATACGTTTAACTTTTCAACACTTCAAGGAATATTAAACCATTTCATGTAAAGTGTGAGAACCTTATAATAGTATACTTCCATTTCTATCCTCATGGCCATTTGTTATTGTTGTCATACATTTATTTCCCCATATGTTATAAACTCCACACCACATTGTTATTATTTTTGCTTTAACGGTAAATAAGCATTTTTTCCAGTTTTTAAGATTGTGGTAAAATATACATGATATATTAAAATTGACCATCTTGAGGGGATCCCTGGGTGGCTCAGTGGTTTAGGGCCTGCCTTCGGTCCAGGGCAAGATCTCGGAGTCCTGGGATCTAGTCCTGCATCGGGCTCCCTGCATGGAGCCTGCGTCTCCCTCTGCCTGTGTCTCTGCCTCTCTCTCTCTCTCACTCTCTCTCTCTCTGTGTCTGTCATGAATAAATAAAATCTTCAAACACACACACATACACACAAACACACACACACACACACACCTCCCTGTTTATCTACAATGGCTGTGCAAATTTGCATTCTGATCAACAGTGCACAAGGGTTCCAATTTCCTGGAAAATATCCCATGTACACTTGAAAAGAATGATTGTTGTTGGGTAGAGAACTCTATATATATGTTTGTTAGATGTAACTGGTTTAGTTGTGTGGTTGAAGGCCTCTATTTCCTTCTTCCCTCTCCAGAGAAATCTCTCCTGATTTTTCTAATCATCATTGAGAGTGAAGTATTAAAGCATCAAACTATTATTGCAAAACTATTTCTCTAAGGTTTCTTCCAAGAAGAAAGATTAGATTACCAAGGGAAGACAACCTTGGTTTATATATTTTGATTGTTATTAGGTATATAAATGTTTATAATTTTGTATCATGATGTATGAACATTAATATATAATGTCCCTTAACTTTTATTACATTTGATTTAAAGTTTATTTTTTCTAGTGTTACTATAGCCACCCTCTCCTCTTTTGGTTACTATTTGCAAGGGTTTTTTCCATCTTTTCACTTTCCACACATTCGTGTCTTGGATCTAAAGTGAGTCTCTTATAGACAGCAGATAGTTTAACCATGTTTTAACCCATTCAGCCATTCTCTATGTTTGGATTGGAGAATTTAATCAATTTATATTTAATGTAATTACTGATAAAGACTTCTGTCATTTTGCTATTTGATTTACATCAAATATGTCTTATACCTTTTTTGTCCCTCATTTCTTGCATTACCATATTCTTTCAGGTTTAGTTGATTCTTTTAGTGAAACATTTAAAGTCCTGTCTAACCCCCTTTTGTGTGTATTCTAAAGCTATTTTATTTGTGAATACTATGAGGATTATATTTAAAATTATACCTGAAACTATAATAATATGCTAATTTGAATTTGTCAATACTATATGAAAGCTCTGCTCCTTTATAGCTCTATCCCTATTCCTTTCAGGTGCTGATGTCACAAAATTACATCTTTATATGCTGTATATCCAAAACCGTAAGTTGATATTTTTTGGAATTCACCAGTTTTTTAAATTATGTAGCAAACAAAATGTGGAATTACAAACCAAACTTCCAATGATACTTTTAGACTAATAATTGTATTTTAAAAAGTTTTCATTTCTTAATCATATAAAAAACAGAAAGTAAAGTTACCAACTATTGTTACAGTAGTAATAGCTTTTGTAATTGCTTATATATTTATGTTTCCTGAAATCCTTGTTTCTTCATACATCTTTCAGTTACCATCTATTATATTTTCCTTTTGACATTCAAGACTCTAGTATTTCTTGCAGAGCATGTGTACTGGTAACAAATTCCCTCAGATTTTTATAAGACAAAAATCCTAATTTATGACATTTTTGAAGTACAATTTTGCTGGATATATTATTCTTGGATATACTTTTTCTTCCTTTAGAACTTGGAATATATCAGCTCAGTTTTTTATGGCCTCCAAAATTTCTGGTGAGAAATCTGCTTATAATTTTAGTGAAGATCCCTTATATGTGATAAGTCATTTCTCTTTTGTTACCTACAAGATTCTCTGGTTTTGGCTTTTGGCAGTTTGATTAAAATGGGTCTTGATATGGGTCTTTGAGTTTATCCTGCATAGATTTGGTTGAGCCTCCTATACTGGCTTGAATAGTAATCTCCCAAAATATATATCCACTCAGAACCCATGCAGGTGACTTTATTTGAAAGTGGTGTCTTTGTAGATACAATCAAGTTAAGATGAAAACATAGTGGATTAAGGTGGAGCTTAAATCCAATATGACTGGTGTTCTCATAAGAAGAAAGAGATTTAGAAACAGATCCAAAAGGAGAGCACCATGTAAAGACAAAGGCAGAGAGTGGAGTGATCTATCGACAAGTCAAGTAATTTCAAGAATGGCCAGCAACCACCAGGAACAAGGAGAGAACCTGAGTCACCACCAATCTTGTCAACACTTTAATTTGAACTTCCAATCTTCTGAATTATGAGAAAATAAATTTTTGTTGTTTTAAGCTACCCAATTTTTAGTAGTTTGTTACAGTGGCCCTAAGAAACTAATAAAAATCCCCTTAGTCTTTAGATGCATAAGGTTGCAGCTGAATTTGGAACTTCAGTTGCAGACCTGTTGGAATATGTTTCTTTCACAAATTAGAATAGCAAATTAATGGAATCCTTATTTCCTAGTGATGAAGTTTAGGTAATGTGAGATTATATAGTGTCATGGTGTTTGAAAAATGTATGAAGAGTTTTAGGTTTATGTAGATGTAAACTTGGGGTCCTTGCTTTCTGTTGCCCTTTTAAGATGCGTCTAGGGTTACTGTACAAAAAGAAGGACTTTCCAGAGAGTGGAGACAAGGATAAAGAAGAAAAGATCTGAGAGCTATTTCTAAGGAGGAAAAAATGCCCTACCCCAATATTGAGTCCCTCCCTTATGTTTTCCAGAAATATTTCAGGATTTCTATGAGCCATTGTCTGCTATAAGCTTATCACTCTTACTCTTCCTTAAAATACTTACTTATTATGACTATCTGATATAAATTCACCATAATATTTTAGTTTAAGGAAATAAGTTCATTTTTATTGTATTATTGTCACTGTTACTATTTTCAATAACAAGCTGGCAATTTAATCGGGAGCAGGCAGATATGACTTAACCCACCTGAGTAGAAAAGATAACTCTAAGTTTCTACCAGCTATCTTGCTTTGTCTTTTTGCCAATAGAGATGTCCCAAGCAGAGATTGTTCCTTTAATCACAGTCCATAATGGAAAGGCATATAAAGCATATACACATATAGCTCCTGATTAAAAGTAAATGTACTTAAAATTACTAAAAGTAATGTTTTATGCCACTGAAGTTTGGGGGTTATTTGTTACCAAAGCAAATCTATCTAAAAACAGTCTTTAAAACTAAAAATGTAACAACTTTTACAAGACTAAGTTTAATGGTTGGCAGATGATTAATGGGTAAAATGAAATTTTGTAAATTTTTTCATCTTTCACAGCTTAGATGGAATATATATTGTTGTAATTGAAGTATCACAAAAAAAATAAAAACTAGAACTATTACCATTTAATATTTCTTTCTTAATTCTCTCTCTTATTAGTAGCCTTAAGTAACATTTATTAGATTTAGCAAATGTGTATGCATTGTAATAGGACTTTATGGAAACTCGTATCATGGTTTGGAATCACTTTCCATATTTATGATTTGGAATCATTTTCCACATTCATGATTTTTCACATCCTTGTGATGCGCTCTGCGCAATAAAATATAAGGGAAATCACAGTGGATCAGTTATGCATTTAGGCCTCAAGCGTTACTGAATACCTCTGCCTATTTTCTGGAACTCCTTCTATGACTATTAGAGAAAGCCAAAGATAGCTTATTGGAAGATGAGAGACGGGGGGGATGCTAGAGCCAGCTCTTATTGACTTGGAGGAGCCAATCATGTGTTATCTTTTACAAACTTCACATTCAGCTAAATCACATCGTCGTTGCTAGACCAAAATTACCAAGGCTGAACACTGATCTGCCTTTCTGAGTCAAAATGTTTTCTCAATGTTATCTCTTTGTATTGGGGTCTTAATTCGGTAAATTTTTTCAACATTTGAAATCACTGAATTTCTGAAATCTCTATTTTATCTTTTATTCCTACCTGCAAACTGGCCACTTTTTTTCAGTTTGCCTCTTTTTTTTTTAAATGTGTTTCTTAAAGAAATCACCCCAAACTGAAACATACTACCAATGCCAATCTTTAGATCTAAACATTTCTTAGTTATCCAGTCTTCCTTGTAAATTACTTCAAAAAAACAATTTTATCAAATATTTCACCAATGCAGTCTTTAACTTCTGATTAAAGTTGTCTTTTATAATCTGGAGAATTTATAAGCCAATGCCACATACTTTATTTTTTAAGGCAGCACTTTACTTTTGATACTATGAACTGGGAGGTTTGTCTCAACATTATACTCCATCAAGAATGTAATTTGGTGACGACTCTACTGTCTGCAGTGATGTAGATTGCTGTGGTAGTGAAAGGGGACATTGCAAACTATGTCCTACTTCTTAGAGGTTTCTATTCTAAGAAGCACATGACTTTATATAATGTGAGGAGTGGCGAAGAATAATACTATCATTTTCTCAAAAAGAGGGAAAGCAAAAATCTACAATAGCATTAATGATTACTACGGTAGCTATTAAAAGAAGAAATAATAGAATATCACATATACCAGATCTAAAGAATGACATGATTTGAGGAAGAAAGACATGTGGCTATTTGTTTTGGAGTACAATGATATAATCACATGCAGAGTGCAGAGTGCAATATTGGATGTGAAAAGAGAGCCAGCATCTGGATGCTGCACAGAAACAGTATCAATGACCAGTTAGTCTTAACAAGAGCAGCAGGGTGAAGAAAAGAAAACTACAGCAATATTCATATGAGTAACTACATGTCCTATTCCATTTTGGAACAGAAGGGGGCTCAGAATATCAAGATAACAAAAAGTAAAAGATGTATGCCTCAGTTTCATTCTTGGGATAGCTATCTGGCTAGTTTTGTGGGAAAGAAGGAGGCAAGCATTAAAATGAAAATGAAACTGAAGCTTTAAAGTTGGCCAAATTTTTGTTTGTAATTGAAATGACCATAAAATTGGAAATGTGCACAAGACAGGTACTACTGTGGAGTTAGAAGGGAGATTTTAAAATATTGCCGTTTTTCTGTATGTTGGTAAATTGAACACCAATAAAAATTAATTAAAAAATAAAATAAAATAAAATAAAATAAAATATTGCCGAAGGCAGTGTTTGTACACAAACAAAATAGGTACAGCCATTTCTTATTATTGGTGGGTAGTTATGTTCTATAAAGTGACCACACATGCCAAAATAGCAAATACAGAACCACTTTTCCTAAGGATAATGCAGGGATATATTCCTGAGAACTGATCACAACATCTTTATCAACTGATCAATATATAACTTTGTTTTATGTTTCTGTTTAAAAATACTTTCTTTAATATTAATATATATTGTTGATTGATTAACTTTGAATTAATGGCAAATAGCACTATCACTCTTGTCTGAATGGAGCTTACCACATGTATTTTCTTTGTAAGACACATTGTACACTTTTGCACATAGGAAGACTAGACAGCACTTCAGCATGATATTGGAGACCGAAAGAAGCTTAAATATGTAAAAACAAAACAAAGAATAAAAACCAAAGTATGACACCAAATAGACTAAGGGATAAGGGGAGGAAGGATTATTAAGTTGAGACTATTTCACTTACACGTGAGAAATGTTGACCGTACCTTGATTCTAAGGTTTCGTAAAAATGCAAAAGTCTAAGACTCTAAGAAGTGTTGTGAGAACAGAGCAAATAAGATATTTCTGTGGTTGGAGTAGTGAGTTCTAGTTTGGAGTTCGAGAAGAACTTTCAAAGTTCTTTTCAAGAATAATTTTGAATAAATAATAAATGTATACATATATATTTGTATGCAAATGTATTTATAATTGTAAGAAATCATGAAACGTCAGAAATATAAAAAATGAGCTATCTCTCTTACTCAAGTCCTCCTACTATTCAGAACTCCTTATTGGATGACACATAGTGTTACAAAGAGGGAAGGAATCTAGAAGGACATGGCATTTGAACAGGGCTTTAATAGGTCTTCTGGATTTGGAGAGATGAAGGTGCATTATCAGTGCATTTATAGAGACAGTATGAGAAAATCTCGATTGAGGGGATCCCTGGGTGGCTCAGCAGTTTAGCACCTGCCTTTGGCCCAGGGTGTGATCCTGGAGTCCCGGGATCGAGTCCCACATTGGGCTCCCTGCAGGGAGCCTGCTTCTCCCTCTGCCTGTGTCTCTGCCTCTCTCTCTCTCTCTCTGTGTGTCTCTCATGAATAAATAAAATATTAAAAAAAGAAAATTGCCAATTATAGATTTAGTGAGAAGTTCTAAGTTACATGATCATATTACAATTCTCTTTTGAATCATGAGTTAAATATGCCAAGGAGTAGAAGTTATATCAGTGGATCTCAGAAGTATATTCTTAAATTCCCTTCACTGTTAAAATTGTTCCTTAATATCCCATGAAAATCTTTACCTATTAATTTCATCCTAGTGACTTATTTTAGTAAGAAAAGGATTATATAAGACTACAAGAAAGCCAAATCAAACAGTAAAAAGAAATTAATAAAATACAACGTTGTTTGAATTTAACTGTTATTTCTGATAGTTTCAAAAACCTTTGGGGTTTTAAACAAACTCAACTGAAATAGTTCTACAGTCCCATGAAGTAGGTGCAGGCATTATAATCTCTATATTACAGCTGGGAACCTTGAGGCACAAAGCCATTTAAGGGATATGTCCGAGGTCACTGAGCAAGTAAGTCACTGGTGAGGCCAAAAATAGAATCCCAATTCTTCAGCTAGTTCTTTGTTCAGAAGACCATATTGGTTTTTTTTATTACCCCAAGGATAAAATTTAGCTTTATATCAGAGGATATTTCTTCTTACATGCCAACCAAAAAATCAACATTTAAAAAAATTATTAAATGGGGATCCCTGGGTGGCACAGTGGTTTGGTGCCTGCCTTTGGCCCAGGGTGCGATCCTGGAGACCTGGGATCGTATCCCACATCAGGCTCCCGGTGCATGGAGCCTGCTTCTCCCTCTGCCTGTGTCTCTGCCTCTCTCTCTCTCTCTCTCTCTCTCTCTCTCTGTGACTATCATAAATAAATAAAAATTAAAAAAATTAAAAAAATAAAATAAAAAAATAAAAAAATCATTAAATGGATATTAAATCAAATCATATTTCATGCTTGAGATTTTCAAGCTACTCTCAGAAAAGTGTTTTCTTGTTGTTTAAGAGGAAAATACCCATACATAGTTTTTTGCTGTCATCATCTCAATTCATAAAACTTTTCTCCCTCCCCTAAATATTTAATGACTCTATTTAACTATGAGTATGTTCTGGTTTCTGCACAAGAAAATGCAAGCCATAGTAACTGGCTTTGCCTTCAGACAGCTGAGTCAGCAAGAAATCAGAGAGCCTATAGAAACCTTTTTATTTCCTATCAGTTTTTCAGAGTTTTAAGCCATTGAAATATATTGAAAAAATCTGGGAGGGAACTAAACCATGCAAATTAACCTTACATCTGCTTTATACAACTCTTGAACCTCCAGATTTGTAATTCCTTATCTGTGGCTGCTCAAACAATTTTCTGGTTCATAATGCTGTCAGTGCCATGGTAGGAAAGGAAAGTGGATTATAGTCTGAAGCACATGTTTGTCTAAAAGTGCTTCTATTTTTCCAGTCATGAAAAGAATATTTTCCCCCTCTTGTGGGAATCCTCGAGAGCTAGAAATTCTATGTTTTAAGTTTCATATCTACGCATATGGATTTTGTGGAAATGATTTTATAAAGTTCAAAGTTGTTAAATATTTTAAAAGAAATGTATGCTCATACACTCTAAAAAAGGACTATAGATATATTTATCTCTCTTTTTTTTTAATTTTTATTTATTTATGATAGTCACACAGAGAGAGAGAGAGAGTATATTTATCTCTCTTTATACACTATATGCCTATCACATATAAACTCATATAGACATACATTTACACAAATGTAACATAGGCCATTTTAGAATTACAAGCAATTATAATAATAGACAGCATTTACTAAGCAATCACCTTTTACCACTCTGTGAAAGTTTTTGTATATAATATTTTATTTGTCCTCATTACATTATAGAGTGACTATTATTATTACTTTGACTTACTTAACAAGGAAACTGAGACACTAAGAGCATATGTCAATTGTCCAAAGTTACACAGCTTTTACGTGGGACAACAGGGTTGGAAACACAGGTGGTTTATTTTTCCTACACTGAGTGTGAATAGAAATTACTTGTGGACATGTGAGTAAAATAAAAATGTAAAGTCTAGAGCTTTAGTCAAAATTGACTAAATTCATAAACTAAGATCTAGAAAAATGTCTTCCATAGGTTGTACAGTCACCCAGGTCCCAAATCTGGAAAATGGCTCCGATAGCATTGCATTATTGCTCTCACAGTTGTCATAATGAAATGATGTCATAAATTGCAAAACAGGTAGGAACTATCTTTTATATAGATAGCTATTTAAAAAAAAAAAAAAGATAGCTATTTTTTTACATTTTTCCGGCTGAGATACTTTTTAAAATTAGGTAGATGAAATATTTTCCACTTGTTTAGTTTTCTGTTAATGTTTATAAGACAATTGCAAAGGATATATATATATATATAGGGATTTCCACTTTCCTATGGCTAGTGTTCAACAACTTTTCTCCACAGCCATTTATTATTCAAACTCCTTCTCCATAAATGTCACAGAAATAGCTTAAGACACTCGGATATCTGAAATGCTACCATCAGTGCAACATCTTAGTATTTATCTTAGGGTAATCTTTTTTGGTAGGTTTTACACTCTTTACTCTTCCCTTTCTCCTCTGAGTTTGTCTCCATGTTATTCTGGTCACACCTGCAACTTTTAAATGTGCTTCCTCTCACTTCTGTGTGAACAGTTCTTTAACAAATATTGATGTTCTTAATTTTTATTCTATAGCCTACTATTCTTAGTATAAACCACCCCATGGTGGAGGGTGATCATATTTCCCATAATAAACATATTTGGATAATTCTGTATGTGAATGACATGCACACACATACACAACAGAGGACAGTGACCTTCAAATTCCACTTGTTTACTGTACTTTCTCAACCATCCACAGTGAAGGGTACAAAACACATACCAATGATGGTCAGAGGTAGCCCCACAGGGATAGAACACCTATACTGAGGTCGAAAGCTCCAGAATGATTCAGTTATGTGACTGTATCTGGAATAATTTCTTGAAGTTCTATTTTTTAGTAACTATCTTCATGTGGTACTATGTTGATAAAATTTCCTGCTAAAGGTTCATTAAAACAAAACAAAACAAAATGAGAAACCAGATTCAAAAGCTTCTCTGATCTCCCTTGGTTTCTGGAAGGACCTCACTTTCCCATTTAAGGCTGACTTGCTACAATTTAAAAGTTTACTCTCAAACTCAACAGTAACAGTTCCTCTCTCACCTTCCCAACTGTGTAGCACAGATTAGTCTTACCTTGAGCTAATGAAAGATGGAGTCAAGCAGGGAAAATTATGGTCTGTCTTTCCCAAACTTCCCTTCCCTCCTTTTGTGTACTGAGGCATGAGTTAAGAAAGGGAACTCCAATATTTTCTTACTCACTAGCGTGGGATTGTAGTGTTTTCTTTGCTTGATATAATTATTATATTCCTTGTCTATGAGCTCCAACAAACCATGACAAAGTATTTGTGTGCAGCTCCCCTAGGCATTTTTACATTTGTGGGTTTGGCCCCATCTCTCAGCTGACCCTTAGCTGATGAATTCCTTTAATGTTTAATGTCCCTTTTGTCCCTTCATTCCTCAAATCTGTACGTGTAATGGCAAGGCTATATCCCCCAATTGTATTTGCCCTTCGAGGTCCCGTGGGACCCTGCAGAATGCTTCCCCTGTATACTTGGAGAAGGTGTTTCTGCTCCTTCTCGTGTCTGCAGCTTACCCATACGCACACATACACACATTCTCTCCCCCCTCTCTTTCTTTTCTCTTTCCAATTCTCCTTCCTTCTGTTCATTTAGCACAGGAGAATTTCAGCAATCCTTGTTCCAAGCACATGTATAAACAAAGAATGAAAACTGTTTCCTCTTCTTGAAGCCTTTACCAAACTTTCAAAATAAAATTCATAGAGCCCCCTTCCATGTCTCCAAAGTGGGGAGGCTTTCCATGAACAGGAATCTCTCCAACATGTCAACCATAGTATTTTTTTCCAATGTTCATTCTATAGTAATTGGTAGGGATGAATGAGCAGGGTTAACGTGTGTCCTTTCTCTAACCGGCACCTCTCAACAATTCCAATTTCTGGTGGGTCTCTGAATTTAGAATGTTAAGTACTTAAAACAAGGTCCCGTCAGCTTACACCATAAGTACAGAATACAAGAAACCACCCACATTTTGTTACACTGGATCAAAGATGATTCATCGGAGAGAAAGCAGTGGTTGCAAAGGCCCTTAAGTGCCATTCTCTTCTGGCATCTTAACAAACTCTGACTTCATCTTTGACATTTAACTGCTGAAAGTTTTCAAGCCCTGTGTCTTCTGCCCCACAACTGGCTCAGCTGATAAGAAAGGCTGGGTGCTCCCTCCTTTGGCACGTGTAGGAAGTTCCAACCATGCAAATCCCAGGCCCATTCATGGGAACATTCACTCAAGCAGATCCCCTAATTTCAGGAAAAGCCTAAGTGGTCTCTTTTATCTGTTATCTCCAGGCTCTGCTTTTGCATCTGCTCGTGAGATAACCGTTTTTTTTTTTTTTTTTAAGAAGGCTTCATTATGTGAGTAATAAACCTTTCTGTATCCTCTCTCTCTGTTTTGTGGGGTTTTTTTTGTTTGTTTGTAAAAAATCATTTTGTTTAGGTATCCATGACATGTAACGTCGTGTTGCTTTCAGGTGCACACATAATGATTCAATATTTGTATATATCATGAAATGATCATGATGCAGACTCCTGACCGCACTCCTGCCAAGGAAGAGAACCTGCCCCTGAAGCAAGCCCAGGAATCATCCTTATGATGATCCTTTGAGAACGTACCTTGCAGAAACGTAGTAGGCCTGGAGGGAGCTGACTAGTTCCCGATGAAGACGGCCGCCTTGGAGCACTCCCATCCCCAGCTGAGGAAGCTCCACGGGGAGTCAGTTGTCCAACGTGTCGTGGAGGCCAAGCATCTGGGCAGGCAGCCCCAACTGGTCGAGGGTCTGACTAGGGGCCCAGTCACCCCACAGTGCAGCACATCCCTGGACAATGGAGGGAGCCGGTCCTGTCACGGCAGGGAGGTGCACCTGGAGATCTGGCTGGAAGCCCTGGAGGAGGCTCCCCACATCCAGGACCCGCCCCGTCATCCTGTGCCATGGAGCCGGCCGGCAGGTGCATGTGCTCTGCCTGCCCAGGCCTCCCCACGCAAGCAGCGCGGCCTCCCTGAGGAGAACACACACGCCGCGAGGACCCGCCAGATCTGGCGTCTTCGGCCCATGGCCCAGACCCGGGCGCTCTCCCCCGGACCGCCAGGAGCGTCTCGTGTGTTGAGGAGACCCAGGACAGGCGGCGGCTCACGTCTAGGACACCGCCGAGGAGGGGCGCTGCGTGCGGCCAGCGTGCGTGACGTGCGTGTGTGACGTGCGCCTGACGTCCGGTACGCCGTGCGCAATGAGGTCACGCGGATGCCCACCGCGGAGCGCTGAGGGTGCGGCTGGGGTGTCGCCCCTGTGTCCTCTGCCCAAGCTCGACGTCCTGCGGTGGATCCTGATTCCAGGACGTCAGAGGCTACAAAGGCCTTCACAGCAGGTACTGATTTGGGCATTGGGGGAGGGGAGGGGACGGCGCACCAAACCCTTCTCCTTCGTTTTCTTTTTTCCTTTTCATTTCTTCAGAGGGAAACTCAAACACCTTTTCTTCTCTTTTCTTTTCTTCTCTTCTCTTTTCTTTTCTTTTCTTTTTTCCACCTTTACTTTTTTAAATGCACCAAGAGGTTTATCTGTGTGAACAGCTCATATGCATTTCTCATATGGGAAGAGGATGAAGCAGGTGCACATGTTCTTTAAACAGAGATTAGAAGGTAGAAACTCCTGTGTGGGGTCACCATAAGCACCCCCAGCTACAGTAGTACCATGGGAATAATAAGTTGGATGTGGTGAAGGCTGTGAGGAAAATAAAAAAATAAAAAACAACTTGAATTGAATGTGGCATAATCGGGCTTAATATCCTACCCAAAGTTGAGGTGGCACCAGTGTGGGGGTACATCCCACTCCCACGGGGTGAGTGAAACTGGCTCTGTATGGAGGCTGGCGAGGGACCACTACCACAGGCTCTGGCGGCGGCCGGTTCATTCTTCTAATGCCTTTTTTGGTAACTTGGTTCTGCTGCCTACTGGCAGGCTTTCACGTGAGCTGCTGAAGGACGGTTTGTGCTTTGAACTGTGTCGCATCGTGCTACATTGGCCGAGCACTGCAGCATCTCCCTGACAGATTCAGCTGACCAACACGGGCAGGTTCTGTTAATTGACAATTAAGGACAGGAGTATGCAATTAGGGGCCTCCTTAACACGGCTGTAGTTCACGTGTGTTGTCTGGGAACTATCCTGGTGTCGCAGGCACAATCCTCTGTCTTAATTCTAACATAAGCCGTAACTGCCTCTAACTCAAAGGAATGACTTTCATCCTGGGACCATGGATTGTGCGTCTCAACCTGGCACTAGTTGCCATTATAGGATGCGCTTAAAAGAAAGACTATAAATGAATGTGGACCCATCAGTGGTTGCTGATGGGGAGCAAGAGTAGTCACTGTGTAGCATACTGAAGACCACACTCCTAAAACAAATAACACACTGTAACTTTTAAAAGTGCCTTTGTCTGTGTTGCAAAAAAAATCCATATAGTCTGGAATATAGGGAATAATACCCATAGTGCCCTCATGACACAGCTAAGGGGCTATTCCAAACCAATCTCAGTCGAGGGTTCTTAAACCCAATAAAGTTAATATTGCCATGGAAGAGCCTCTAACTCTATGACACTGATTTGTTACTTTCTGGAGGAAGAAACTTATGTGAGCAGGGTATAGATTCTGGATTCCCTCAAAGTATATCCAGAAACTACAAAACAAAACATAAACCCAAAAACCAAACCAAAGGTCCGCAGTTTACTAAATTGGAGATCCAAACTTCACTGGAAATTCAAATTTACTGAAAGAATTTCTACAACAAACAGATAAAAGAGTGCTAATTAAATTTTATGCCTTTACAACACAGGTACTGAATTAATTTTAACATCTGCTCACATACACCAATTGAAACATTTCATGGCCTTTATCTGTACTGAAGCTCAAATTTCAGTTATCCTTGGGGATCCTACTAAATTTCAGTAAGGTATCCCTTTAAGGGAAGTTACAAAATATAAATTGGGGGGGGGGAGTAGTATGCTTCACTGTAACTGTCAGAGCTATTACTTTGCTTAATTCCCCATTGTCAGGGGATCCCTGGGTGGCGCAGCGGTTTGGCGCCTGCCTTTGGCCCGGGGCGCGATCCTGGAGACCCGGGATCGAATCCCACATCGGGCTCCCGGTGCATGGAGCCTGCTTCTCCCTCTGCCTGTGTCTCTGCCTCTCTCTCTCTCTCTCACTGTGTGCCTATCATAAAAAAAAAAAAAAAATTCCCCATTGTCAGAATACCCATTCACCTAAAATATCCCGGAGTGGCGTGGGCTCCAAACCAAACAGTAATAAATTAAAATTAAGCTAAGTATTTGGCATTCACAATTATATCTTTAAACTGGGCTCCGCATCAACCTTTCTACTCAATTTCCTACATTTTCTGGTTTGAGAAACAGAGGTTTCTGGTTCATTTGGTTGAGCAATGGCTTGAACAGTGTGCTTCTTTTTAATCCACACTGCCCATTCAGTGTCACTGACAAACTCAGAGTGGCAAAAGAGAAAGCCCCAAACTAGGCCATGAATGGAAGGTCTCACATGGATGAGGTGAAAAAGGATCAGGTCCGTCGTGCCTTTGGTTATTCTCCATCACCTCATTTCAACCATGGAGGATCTTACTCCTTTAGTTATAGCTACTGGTAGTCCAGATTTTGATGCGGCATCGATTTGGTGAGAATATTTGAGGTGGCAAGTAGGATGTGCTGTAGAGTGGAGGAAGAAGGAAGATGAGGATTCCCAGGAATACCATGGAAGTAAAGGATACTCAGTTTGAATTTATCTGTACAGAGAGTAATTCCTGAATCAGGACACTTAGGCTACTTTAAACTTTCTCTACCTAAAGGCAGAGTGTAGCTTTTCGCAAAGGTAGTGTTTGTGTTCAATTCTCCTCTCTGAGTAGCTTTTAGAGAAGGTTGTGTTTTTGTTCAGATGTCTGTGATCAACCTCTCTTTATTCAAAACCACTTGAGACTCAGTTTGATGAATTTAAAGTAAGGAAGATTTAATTTAAAAAAAGAAAATACAGTGCTAAAAAACTAGGTACAAAAGAAATCGCTACCAGGTGTAAGATTGAGGTGAGTTGTCGACTTGAAATAAAACAGCACATTTTCATGCAACTGTTTATTGGTTATTTCAAGATTCTAAGTTTAAGATAGTAAATGATCCTTCTTGAGTCACTGTTTTTTATTAAATACGTAATACAGCAAATAAAGATCATTTTTAAGAACATGCTTTTAATTTTACAAATAATGATTCTCAAATAGATAATCTTATTAATTTTATTTTTCTATTCTTAATAGAGCATATGGACATGATTTGGTTTTCAGTTACTCAGGAAGTGTTTATTGAGTCTCTACTATATTTCTATGCCAGGAAAAAAATAAAAATAAAAAAGGTAACGTGAGGCAGAAAAATACTGAGGAAAATAAGAAAACACAAGCGATGGACTATGATCTATATTAAAATACTTTTAAACTATTTCTGTTTCCCCAGAGATGTTAGATATACACAAATAGTAGCTTGTGAACCTTTCTCAGAGCCATCATATTTAAATAAAATCAATGACATTTTATCTGTCACAAGTCTGACAGAGACACATACTATTGATTTCTTCTCTCTGTATCTCTAATGCCAACCTTGTCTGCTAAATGATGGGATCTGTAAAGACTTGATAAATTGGTGTTTAGTTAATGTGAACCAATAAGGAAATAAACTCTTATAAAATGGAAACACATAGAAACATTTGTATGTGTTAAAAAAAGAAATTAAAAATAGTATATGTAGCTCTTTGTTCTAAAACCATTAAAGTTATCTTCTCTGGTAAGAGGAATATGATACCTAGATCATTTTGAGTTGAGAAGACCCAGCCTCTTCATTGATGGGATGCCAACTTCGAAGTAGGCCTGAGGTACAGCTGGTGTTTCAGGAAAAATAAGATTAGTTTAACACTGATAATTTCAGCACAGAGTGTCATCTGTTTGGAGAATGTTTAATCAGAAGATATTGACTCCATTTTCCCCAAAAATAATAAGATGTTCTCACAAATGGAAGGATTTGGTAAGATACTTCAGGACAGGTAGAAAACAGGAAATTATCAGTGGGCGTCACAATGGCAACAATCTGAAGCTTCATCTTTACATGGAATTTACATCTTGAATCCAGCTATCATTACAGAAACAGCTTTAAAATATCTGGATTATATCTTCACAGGAGTATTTTGTCCCTCGAAGTTTATCTATTTTTGTTCTTTGTGATTATTATTATTTTCAAAAATACACTGTCACTTTTATCAATTGTTCCCATTGAAAAAAAATAAAATCATGACAATTGCCTCTACTTCATTTCTAAATAAAATTGTCTCCAAGATCTATCAATTCAACTCTACTTGCTAGTTTATTTGTTTCTCCCCTATTTCAGAGTAACATCAACTATGGCCAGACTAAGACCCTCAGAGTAATGCTTCTTATAGTTAACTGTTCATTTAAGTGATCTGCAGATACTGGGAAAATGATAATGGGAGTGGATTTGAAATTCTTTTTTTTTTCTCATTAAACTTTTCTTTTAATGGGTCTCAAAATTCTGTGACAGATTTTTGGTCAAGTTGTTTCCATTAAAAAGTACTGATTTTAAAAACTAATAACTTAAAACTGCCACACGCACAAAAAAAAAAAAAATGGTCCACAAAACATTCTCCTTTCCTTCTGAAGGTTTTACGATGCATTGTTATCATTAACCAGTCTTTTACTATTAAACTTAAATGGCCAATTGACAAAAACAGTTCTGAGACCGTTCTTCCACCACTGATTAAGACTGGGGTGGCAGGTATTGGGGATAATATTCATTTAGCCTTCTGAGCTTTCTGGGCAGACTTGGTGACTTTGCCAGCTCCAGCTGCCTTCTTGTCCACTGCTTTGATGACACCCACAGCAACCGTCTGTGTCATGTCATGAACAGCAAAACGACCCAGAGGAGGATAGTCAGAGAAGCTCTCAACACACATAGGTTTTCCAGGAACCATATCAACAATGGCAGCATCCCCAGATTTCAAGAACTTGGGACCATCTTCCAGCTTCTTTCCAGAACGACGATCTATTTTTTCCTTCAGCTCAGCAAACTTGCAAGCAAGGTGAGCTGACAATCCAGCACAGGTGCATATCCAGCACTGATTTGGCCTGGATGGTTCAGAATAATCACCTGAGCTGTGAAGCCAGCTGCTTCCATTGGTGGGTCATTTTTGCTGTCACCAGCCACGTTGCCATGATGAACATCTTTGACACATACGTTCTTGACATTGAAGCCCACATTGTCCCCAGGAAGAGCCTCACTCAAAGCTTCATGGTGCATTTCAACAGACTTTACTTCAGTTGTAACATTGACTGGAGCAAAGGTGACCACCATACCAGGCTTAAGAACACCAGTCTCCACTCGACCCACTGGGACAGTACCAATAACACCAATTTGGTAGACGTCTTGGAGAGGCAGACGCAAGGGCTTATCAGTTGGACGAGTTGGTGGCAGAATGCAATCCAGGGCTTCAAGCAGTGTGGTTCCGCTGGCATTCCCATCTTATCGGGTGACTTTCCATCCCTTGAACCAAGGCAGGTTAGCACTTGGCTCCAGCATGTTGTCACCATTCCAACCAGAAATTGGCACAAATGCTACTGTGTCGGGGTTGTAGCCAATTTTCTTAATGTAGGTGCTGACTTCCTTAACGATTTCCTCGTATCTCTTCTGGCTGTAGGGTGGTTCAGTGGAATCCGTTTTGTTAACACCAACAATTAGTTGTTTTACACCCAGTGTGTAAGCCAGAAGGGCATGCTCACGGGTCTGCCCATTCTTGGAGATACCGGCTTCAAATTCACCAACACCAGCAGCAACAATCAGGACAGCACAGTCAGCCTGAGATGTGCCTGTAATCATGTTTTTGATAAAGTGTCTGTGTCCTGGGGCATCAATGATGGTCACATAATACTTGCTGGTCTCGAATTTCCACAGGGAGATATCAATGGTGATACCACGTTCACGTTCAGCTTTCAGTTTATCCAAGACCCAGGCATACTTGAAGGAGCCTTTTCCCATCTCAGCAGCCTCCTTCTCAAATTTCTCGATAGTTCTTTTGTCGATCCCACCACATTTGTAGATTAGATGGCCAGTAGTGGTAGATTTGCCCGAATCTACGTGTCCAATGATGACGATGTTAATGTGAGTCCTCTCCTTTCCCATTTTGGTTTATGTTTAGCGGTGGTTTTCATGACACCTGTGTTCTGGCGGCAAACCCGTTGCGAAAAAGCCTGAAATTCTTCATTTCTAATAAACTTGCAATTGTCGGTGCTGCTGAGTTCAGACTACATTTTAAAAAGGCTTTAGAGAGTTTACCAATGTCCCCACCACTGCTACAGATGCATCATTCCAAATAAACAAACAAACAAACCAATACATGGAATAACTGTACAGAGATTAAAATTCTGATTTTTTTCATATTTTAAAAATGTATTTTATTGGAAATTGCAGAATTCACATTATAATTTACTCTGAATCTGCCTATAGAGCAATTTAGCTCATTTTCACCTCATGTTTGTATGTTTTTCTTTTTTTTCTTTTTTTTTAATAAATTAATTTTTATTGGTGTTCAATTTACCAACATACAGAATAACACCCAGTGCTCATCCCGTCAAGTGTCTCCCTCAGTGCCCGTCACCCATTCACCCCACCCCCGGCTCTCCTCCCCTTCCACCACCCCTAGTTCATTTCCCAGAGATAGGAGTCTTTATGTTCTGTCTCCCTTTCTGATATTTCCCACACGTTTCTTCTCCCTTCCTTTATATTCCCTTTCACTATTATTTATATTCCCCAAATGAATGAGAACATACACTGTTTGTCCTTCTCCGATTGACTTACTTCACTCAGTCTAATACCCTCCAGTTCCATCCACATTGAAGCAAATGGTGGGTATTTGTCATTTCTAATGCCTGA
Organism: Vulpes vulpes; assembly: GCF_048418805.1. Taxonomy (NCBI): domain Eukaryota; kingdom Metazoa; phylum Chordata; class Mammalia; order Carnivora; family Canidae; genus Vulpes; species Vulpes vulpes. The sequence continues at coordinate 239,801 of NW_027325677.1, forward strand.
GTAATATTCCATTGGATACATAAACCACATCTTCTTTATCCATTCATCTTTCGATGGACACCTTCCTTCGACACCTCGATGGAGGCTCCTTCCACAGTTTGGCTATTGCGGACACTGCTGCTAGAAACATCAGGGTGCAGGTGTCCTGGCTTTTCATTGCGTCTGAATCTTTGGGGTAAATCCCCAACAGTGCAATTGCTGGGTCGTAGGGCAGGTCTATTTTTAACTCTTTGAGGAACCTCCACACAGTTTTCCAGAGTGGCTGCACCAGTTCACATTCCCACCAACAGTGTAAGAGGGTTCCCTTTTCTCCGCATCCTCTCCAACATTTGTGGTTTCCTGCCTTGTTAATTTTCCCCATTCTCACTGGTGTGAGGTGGTATCTCATTGTGGTTTTGATTTGTATTTCCCTGATGGCAAGTGATGCAGAGCATTTTCTCATGTGCATGTTGGCCATGTCTATGTCTTCCTCTGTGAGATTTCTCTTCATGTCTTTTGCCCATTTCATGATTGGATTGTTTGCTTCTTTGGTGTTGAGTTTAATGCTTTTGGGTGCAATTGTAAATGGGATTCACTCCTTAATTTCTCTTTCTTCAGTCTCATTGTTAGTGTATAGAAATGCCATTGATTTCTGGGCATTGATTTTGTATCCTGCCACGCTACCAAAATGCTGCATGAGATCTAGCAATCTTGGGGTGGAGGCGTTTGGGTTTTCTATGTAGAGTATCATGTCATCGGCGAAGAGGGAGAGTTTCACTTCTTCTTTGCCAATTTGAATGCCTTTAATGTCTTTTTGTTGTCTGATTGCTAAGGCGAGGACTTCCAGTACTATGTTGAATAGCAGTGGTGAGAGTGGACATCCCTGTCTTGTTCCTGATCTTAGGGGAAAGGCTCCCAGTGCTTCCCCATGGAGAATGATATTTGCTGTGGGCGTTTCGTAGATGGCTTTTAAGATGTCGAGGAAAGTTCCCTCTATGCCAACACTCTGAAGGGTTTTGATCAGGAATGGATGCTTTATTTTGTCAAATGCTTTCTCTGCATCTAATGAGAGGGTCATATGGTTCTTGGTTTTTCTCTTGCTGATATGATGAACCACATTGATTGTTCTACGGGTGTTGAACCAGCCTTTTGTCCCGGGGATAAATCCTACTTGGTCATGGTGAATAATCTTCTTAATGTGTTGTTGGATCCTATTGGCTAGTATCTTGTTGAGAATTTTTGCATCCATGTTCATCAGGGATATTGGACTATAATTCTCCTTTTTGGTGGGGTCTTAGTCTGGTTTTGGAATTAAGGTGATGCTGGTCTGATAGAATGAATTTGGAAGTACTCCATCTCTTTCTATCTTTCCAAACAGCTTTAGTAGAATAGGTATGTTTTCTTCTATAAATATTTGATAGAATTCCCCTTGGAAGTCATCTGGCCCTGGACTCTTGTGTCTTGGGAGGTTTTTGATGACTGCTTCAATTTCCTCCCTGGTTATTGGCCTGTTCAGGTTTTCTATTTCTTCCTGCTCCAGTTTTGGTAGTTTGTGGCTTTCCAGGAATGCGTCCATTGCTTCTAGATTGCCTAATTTATTGGCGTAGAGCTGTTCGTAGTAAGTTTTTAAAATTGTTTGTATTTCCTTGGTGTTGGTAGTGATCTCTCCTTTCTCTTTCATGATTTTATTAATTTGAGTCTTCTCTCTCTTCTTTTTAATAAGGTTGGCTAATGGTTTATCTATCTTATTAATTCTTTCAAAGAACCAAATCCTGGTTCTGTTGATCTGTTCCACAGTTCTTCTGGTCTTGATTTCGTTGAGTTCTGCTCAAATTTTAATTGACTCTCTTCTTCTGCTGGGTGTAGGGTCCATTTGCTGTTTTTTCTCTAGCTCCTTTATGTGTAAGGTTAGCTTTTGTATTTGAGTTCTTTCCAGTTTTTGAGTCGATGCTTGTATTGCGATGTATTTCCCCGTCAGGACTGCTTTTGCTGCGTCCCAAAGATTTTGAATGGTTGTATCTTCATTCTCATTAGTTTCCATGAATCTTTTTAATTCTTCCTTAATTTCCTGGTTGACCCTTTCATCTTTTAGCAGGAAGGATGGTCCTTAACCTCCACGTGTTTGAGGTCCTTCCAAACTTCTTGTTGTGACTTAGTTCTAATTTCAAGGCATTATGGTCTGAGAATATGCAGAGGACGATCCCAATCTTTTGGTATCGGTTCAGACCCGATTTGTGACCCAGTATGTGGTCTATTCTGGAGAAAGTTCCATGTGCACTAGAGAAGAATGTGTATTCAGTTGAGTTTGGATGTAAAGTTCTGTAGATATCTGTGAAATCCATCTGATCCAGTGTATCATTTAAAGCTCTCGTTTCTTTGGAGATGTTGTGCTTAGAAGACCTATCGAGGGTAGAAAGAGCTAGATTGAAGTCACCAAGTATAAGTGTATTATTATCTAAGTATTTCTTCACTTTGGTTATTAATTGGTTTAAATATTTGGCAGGTCCCACATTCGGGGAATATATATTGAGGATTGTTAAGTCCTCTTGTTGGATAGATCCTTTAAGTATGATAGAGTGTCCCTCTTCCTCTCTCACTGTAGTCTTCCGGGTAAATTTTAGTTAGACAGCAAATACATGGGTCCTGCTTTTTTATCCAGTCGGAAACCCTGCGCCTTTTGATGGGGTCATTAAGCCCGTTCACGTTCAGAGTTACTATTGACAGATAGTGTCATGCCCAGTGTCATCATGATATCTATTCAGTCCTTTTTTTGTGGATTGTTCCTCTGAACTTCTTCTTAAAGGGAAATTTTAAGAGTCCCCCTTAAAATTTCTTGTAGAGCTGGTTTGGAGGTCACATATTCTCTCAGTTCCTGTCTGTCTTGGAAGGTCTTTATCTCTCCTTCCATTTTGAATGAGAGCCTTGCTGGATAAAGTATTCTTGGTTGCGTGTTCTTCTCATTTTGGACCCTGAATATATCCTGCCAGCCCTTTCTGGCCAGCCAGGTATCTGTGTAGAGGTCTGCTGTTACCCTAATCCTCCTCCCCATAAAGGCCAGGGATTTCTTGTCTCTTGCTGCTTTCAGGATCTTCTCTTTATCTTTGGAATTTGCAAGCTTAACTATTAGATGTCGAGGTGTTGAACGGTTTTTATTGATTTTAGGTGGGGGGATCTATTTATTTCCTGGATCTGAATGCCTGTTTCCCTTCCCAGATTAGGAAAGTTTTCTGCTAGGATTTGTTCAAATACATCTTCTGGCCCTCTGTCCCTATCGGTGCCCTCGGGAACCCCAATTAAATGTAGGTTTTTCTTCCTCAGGCTGTTGTTTATTTCCCTTAATCTGTCTTCTTGGTCTCTTAATTGTCTCTCTCTTTTCCTCAGTTTCCCTCTTTGCCATCAACTTGTCTTCTATGTCACTCACTCGTTCTTCCATCTCATTAACCCTGGTCGTTAGGACTTGTAGTTTGCATTGCATCTCATTCAATTGATTTTTTTTTAATTTTTTAATTTATTTATGGTAGTCACAGAGAGAGAGAGAGAGAGAGAGAGGCAGAGACACAGGCAGAGGGAGAAGCAGGCTCCATGCACCGGGTGCCTGACGTGGGATTCGATCCCGGGTCTCCAAGATCGCGCCCTGGGCCAAAGGCAGGCGCCAAACCGCTGCGCCACCCAGGGATCCCACATTCAATTGATTTTTAATTTCTGCCTGATTGGATCTAAATTCTGCAGTAATGTAGTCTCTAGAGTCCTTTATGCTTTTTTCTAGAGCCACCAGTAGCTGTATAATAGTGCTTCTGAATTGGCCTTCTGACATTGAATTGTAATCCAGATTTTGTAACTCTGTGGGAGAGAGGACTGTTTCTGATTCTTTCTTTTGAGGTGAGGTTTTCCTTCTAGTCATTTTGCTCAGTGCAGAGTGGCCAAAAACAAGTTGTATTGGCAAAAGGAGAAAAAGAGAGAGAGAGAAGGAAAGAAAAGAGAAAAAGAAAAAAGAGAAAAGAAAAGGGAAAAAAGAGAAGAAATAGAGAAAGAGAAAGAAAGAAAGAAAGGTGAAAAAAAAGGGGTGGGGGAAGCAATCAGAAATCAAAAAGAAAGAAAAAAAAACAAAACAAAACAGAAAAAACAAAAAACACGGGGGAGTATCTTCTGATTCTGTATACTTTAAGTCCCTTGACCTCCCCTGGAACTGGTCTGTCTAGCTGGTCTTCTGGGGGAGGGGCCTGTTGTGCTCATTTTCAGGTGTTAGCACTTGGGGGTGCTGTTCGGCCCCCTGCCTGGTGCAGGGCTCAGTGGGGGTTGTTTATCCCGTGAGGGCCCAGGAGGAACAACCCCAGTGGTGGGGCCAGCTCTGCAGCCCTGGAGTCAGCTCCCGCAGTAGTTCCGGGGCTCTCTGTCTGCAGGGCCTGGAGGCTCCGGGGCGGGGACGCTGATCTGCTCAGCTCGGGGCAGGAGCATCCTCACTGTCCTGGGCCCTCCCGGCCTCTGCCTGTCCTGGGGGAGGCCGGATCCTGGGCTGTGTCCCGGCGCCCTGTGCTCCGGGGCCTGCGCTGTTTGATTCGCTCCTGCCCCGCAGCCCCCTCCGTGGAGCCGCCGCCTGAGCCCCTCCTAGCTGTTCCGGATCCCGCCATGCGCGCTGCACCTTAGGGAGCTCGGCACACTCTCCCGGGGCACAGGTGCCTGTTGGTGTCCCAGGGATCCTGAGGGTATCCCCGCCCTCCTGGGTCCTGCTGCACCTCCCTGCGGGCCCCTTTCTGCCAGGGAAGGTTGGTGCAGCTCCTGCTTCTCCGGGATGGGGCTCTCCTGTCCTGGGGAAACTCACCCAGGCCTCAGCCCAGCTCCTCGCGGGCCCCTCCCCCTCGGAGGCCTTTTGTTTCTTTATTTCTTTTTCCCCGTCTTCCCACCTTGATAGAAGCGTGAACTCTTCTCACTGTAGCATTCCAGCTGGTCTCTCTTTAAATCTCAGGTCGAATTCATAGATTTTCAGGATGATTTGAAGGTTATCTAGGTAATTTGGTGGAGACAGGTGATTTGGGGACCCTCCTCTTCCACCATCTTGCCCCTCCTCCATCATGTTTGTATGTTTTTAAGAATACCCTATTTGGTGTTCAATCGTTATCCTTTCAAAAAAAAAATTTCCAAGTACTGTGTGACCATTATTATATAAATGCATAGGAATCGAATGTGAGAGCTAAGAAACAAAAAAAAACAGAAAACTTACACCTTTACTTTTTGTTGCAAAAAAGTTGTTACTTTTTTATTTTAAAATATTTTATTATATAATCTTTTCATGGCACCATCAGGAGTAACAGAAAACATTATTCCCAGTTCCTAACCACATCCTGATTTTTTTTTTCAAGTATCACAATGTTTATTGATAGATACAAGCGTATAAAATCGGGGCATGAACATGACTTGATAAATTAAGCAGACTTAATTTCAATACTACAATAAGAGGGACCAATTCATATTCTCACCATTTGTTTCACACCCACAAAATCACTTCAAGGACATTAACAATCTCCCAGAAGTGATCAGTTTTGTGCAAGTAAACCATGTTTCTTTTAAAAAGACTTGTGCACTTGCCCAGGCTCAAGGATATTAAAATCTAGCACATGAAGCCCATTACTAGAGGTAGAAATACAGGCTGTATATTATTACAGCAACAACCATCAATTACAGTTAAGGATTTTTCTGTAACAACCAAGGGCCTATGCAAATAAGTTAGAGAAGCCAAACTGTCAACTGACTCCTTCTAATCTATTTTCTAACTTGACTATTTCTTTTGTCTAAGTTAGTTTCCACATGACTTCTGCAAAGATTGAAGACTTATTGCATACTCGTACTCATTTATGTATCAGCAGTACACAATGTTGACTCTGATAGGTGCTATTTTATGTTTTTGGGCTATATTGATGTAGAAGACAGATACAGTTCTTATTCCTATGGGATTCATATCAGTAGGGGAACCAAAATATTACACGGGTTACACAGGTAAGTTATTGTGATTATGTTTTTCAGAATTCAGTGAGATTTTAAATGAGTAGAAGCTACTATTGATGTAGGAAAAAACATTAGGATTTGAAGCCAATGGCTAAGAAAGAATTCTTGAGACATCTTTGGTGCAAAAGGTGATTTAATTAAAACATGGGTACAGGTCTTGTGGGCAGGAAAAGTTGCACTGGGGGCATGAGAAGTGGCCCATTATATACTTTCAAGATGGGAGGGGATTAGGGAGAGCGTAAGTCTCTAAAGAATTTTGGAAGCAAGGTTTCCAGAACCTTGAGGGGGCTGCCTATTACTGAGAAAAGGTGATTTATTGTCATCTATTAAAACCTTAGTCATGAGGCCCTTCAGATGTGTATCGGTGGGCCATATGCTTGGGGGATGATTGCCAACATGAATCTTGGGAGGCCTAGAGATAAATTTTCTAAAGGAATTTTTACGTGTTAAAGTAGACTTAACAGGATCCTGGGGGTCAGGCTAAGGTTGTCTTTTGCCTTTAGCAAAGTTTCAACATTGAAACAGTTGAGTCCCTGGAGGAATGTTGGTCTGCCTTTTTCATGGAATTGTCAGTGTGCTGTAGATGGTAAGGAAATTTAATAATTTTTCTTCTGCCTTTGTTTCCCACATCATTAAAATTGGGATTAGGGTCTGTTTCAGTGAAGGTTTTCCTGAAGAAGAGACATTAAATTAAAACTTGAAGAATGAACAGTTTTTAGGCAAATAAAAAGTAGAGTATGTGTGACAATCTGAAGGTGGGGATAATCAGAGCATGTTTAACAGAGTGAATGCCAGTGTAGCTAAATGACAATGAATGTAGTTGAGATGTCTTGAAAGGAGTTTAGAGAGGTAGGTAGCAACTAGATTATACAGGATGATGAAGGTCGTGTATTGAATTTCTTTAATGAAGCCTTTACTCACACTCTATTAGCTGAAATGATTTTTCTTAGCTCCTCTATCTGTGCTAATTCTTCTCATCCTCCCAAGTTCCACTACCTGGAACCTAATCATGATGGCTAAAATTTATGAAGTCTTTGTCATTTGTCAACTGCAATAGAAAATGCTTCAAGGACAGCACCTATTTATTTCCTAACTTTGTTATACATAGTGACTCTGTCATCCTCCTTTTCGAGATGTGATATGTGGAGAGATTGCATAAATTGTCCAGGATTATATGTGGCAGATCACATTACAAAGTCAGGCTGTCTGATCTAAAGATTGTTTAACCACTAAGCACTCTTGGCTCTTTTAAAAGAAATTTAAATCTATTCACTGTGTTCTAACTCTTGACAATGCAACTGATATTCTGGGGTTCTTAGTCTTTAAGGTACTTTATTGGTATATATGATCCTAGTGCCACCCACAACTTGGCATTAATTTCTGCCACTGAGACATTATGAAAATAACATGCAGGAGCGCCTGAGTGGCTCAGTTGGTTAAGCATCTGACTTTGGCTCAGGTTATGATCTCAAGGTCTGGGTATTGAGCCACACATCGGGATCCCTCCTCAGTGGGAGTCTGCTTGTCCCTCTCCCTTTGCCCCTCCCACTGCTCCCACTCTCTCTAAAATAAATAAATTCTTAAAAAAGAAAAGATTCCCCAGTGACACCTGGGTGGCTCAGCAGATGAGCATTTGCCTTTGGCTCAGTGCATGATCCCCAGCCCTGGGATCGAATCCCACATTGGGCTCCTTGCGAGGTGTCTGCTTCTCCCTCTGCCTGTGTCTCTACCTCTCTCTCTCTCGTGAATAAATAAAATATTTTTTTTAAAAGGTAAAGAAAAGATTCTTTGGAAAAGAATACTCAAACCAACCAATTTGCCTACGATGGAGCTAGATCCACAGAAGGCTTCCAATTAATATTTTGGAGTAGATGCCTCAGTGACCAAATTTCAGATTAATTTGTGGTTTGGCCTTGATATGACCATTCAGAGGCACAGTCTCCCTGAATCATTTTAGACCAGGCTGGGACACAAAGAAGATAGCCATTGTTTCTTCCAAAGGTACTGAAATCCAGTCTTGCCCCAAGAATCCTTCAGCACCTCCTAGTGAAGGAAAGAGAGGTCTGAGAATGAGGCTCTTCATTTCAAACAATATTCAAGTGAGCTCAATTTTCCACCTAGAAAATGTAATACATTTAGGAATCAATGGAACTCAGAATTCTAATAACCTGGATCTTTCTGGCATAACAAAATGCACAGTACTGATGACCATTAATTATATATCCATTTAAGAATTGGGATAATACTATTGAGTCCAAGCTTGCCTGTGTGGTGTGTGAGTGTGTATTATGTAGTATATATATAATAGTTTCATATTAGTATATATATATAATACAGGGTTATGTTAGTTTCATTTTATATATGTATAATAAGGCAAAATTAAATAAATATAAATATATAAATGCAAAATTATCAGTGCCCTAGTTGGGGTACCAGTTTCAAAGGAGAATCTATTGTGTTTGTTAACCATTTCTTAAAAGAGCTCTTGCACAGAGTGTCATCTGTTTGGAGAATGTTTAATCAGAAGATATTGACTCCATTTTCCCCAAAAATAATAAGATGTTCTCACAAATGGAAGGATTTGGTAAGATACTTCAGGACAGGTAGAAAACAGGAAATTATCAGTGGGCGTCACAATGGCAACAATCTGAAGCTTCATCTTTACATGGAATTTACATCTTGAGTCCAGCTATCATTACAGAAACAGCTTTAAAATATCTGGATTATATCTTCACAGGAGTATTTTGTCCCTCGAAGTTTATCTATTTTTGTTCTTTGTGATTATTATTATTTTCAAAAATACACTGTCACTTTTATCAATTGTTCCCATTGAAAAAAATAAAATCATGACAATTGCCTCTACTTCATTTCTAAATAAAATTGTCTCCAAGATCTATCAATTCAACTCTACTTGCTAGTTTATTTGTTTCTCCCCTATTTCAGAGTAACATCAACTATGGCCAGACTAAGACCCTCAGAGTAATGCTTCTTATAGTTAACTGTTCATTTAAGTGATCTGCAGATACTGGGAAAATGATAATGGGAGTGGGTCTGGAGTGGGTCTGAAATTCTTCATTTCTAATGAACTTGCAATTTTCGGTGCTGATGAGTTCAGACTACATTTTAAAAAGGCTTTAGAGAGTTTACCAATGTCTCCACCACTGCTACCGATGCATCATTCCAAAGAAATAAACAAACAAACAAACCGATACATGGAATAAATGTACAGAGATTAAAATTCTGATTTTTTTCATATTTTAAAAGTGTACTTTCTTGGAAATTGCAGAATTCACATAATAATTTACTCTGAATCTGCCTATAGAGCAATTTAGCTCATTTTCACCTCATGTTTGTATGTTTTTCTTTTTTTTCTTTTTTTTTAATAAATTAATTTTTATTGGTGTTCAATTTACCAACATACAGAATAACACCCAGTGCTCATCCCGTCAAGTGTCTCCCTCAGTGCCCATCACCCATTCACCCCCACCCCCGGCCCTCCTCCCCTTCCACCACCCCTAGTTCATTTCCCAGAGTTAGGAGTCTTTATGTTCTGTCTCCCTTTCTGATATTTCCCACACGTTTCTTCTCCCTTCCCTTATATTCCCTTTCACTATTATTTATATTCCACAAATGAATGAGGACATACACTGTTTGTCCTTCTACGTTTGACTTACTTCACTCAGCCTAATACCCTACAGTTCCTTCCACGTTGAAGCAAATAGTGGGTACTTGTCATTTCTAATGGCTGAGTAATATTCCATTGGATACATAAACCACATCTTCTTTATCCATCATCTTTCGATGGACACCGAGGCTCCTTCCACAGTTTGGCTATTGTGGCCATTGCTGATAGAAACATCGGGGTGCAGGTGTTCTGGCGTTTCATTGCATCTGAATCTTTGGGGTAAATCCCCAACAGTGCAATTGCTGGGTCGTAGGGCAGGTCTATTTTTAACTCTTTGAGGAACCTCCACACAGTTTTCCAGAGTGGCTGCACCTGTTCACATTCCCACCAACAGTGTAAGAGGGCTCCCTTTATTCCGCATCCTCTCCAACATTTGTGATTTTCTGCCATGTTAATTTTCCCCATTCTCACTGGTGTGAGGTGGTATCTCATTGTGGTTTTGATTTGTATTTCCCTGATGGCAAGCGATGCAGAGCATTTTATCATGTGCATGTTGGCCATGTCTATGTCTTCGTCTGTGAGATTTCTCTTCATGTCTTTTGCCCATTTCGTGATTGGATTGTTGGTTTCTTTGGTGTTGAGTTTAATAAGTTCTTTATAGATTTTGGAAAATAGCCCTTTATCTATACGACATTTGCAAATATCTTCTCCCATTCTGTAGGTTGTCTTTTAGTTTTGTTGACTGTATCCTTTGCTGTGCAAAAGCTTCTTATCTTGATGAAGTCCCAATAGTTCATTTTTGCTTTTGTTTCTTTTGCCTTCGTGGATGTATCTTGCAAGAAGTTACTGTGGCCGAGTTCAAAAAGGGTGTGGCCTGTGTTCTCCTCTAGGATTTTGATGGAATCTTGTCTCACATTTAGATCTCTCATCCATTTTGAGTTTATCTTTGTGTATGGCGCAAGGGAGTGGTTCAGTTTCATTCTTCTGCATGTGGATGTCCAATTTTCCCAGGACCATTTAATGAAGAGACTGTCTTTCTTCCAATGGATAGTCTTTCCTCCTTTATCGAATATTAGTTGACCATAAAGTTCAGGGTCCACTTCTGGGTTCTCTATTCTGTTCCATTGATCTATGTGTCTGTTTTTGTGCCAGGACCACACTGTCTTGATGACCACAGCTTTGTAGTACAACCTGAAATCTGGCATTGTGATGCCCCCAGCTATGGTTTTCTTTTTTAAAATTCCCCTGGCTATTCGGGGTCTTTTCTGATTCCACACATTCTTAAAATAATTTGTTCTAACTCTCTGAAGAAAGTCCATGGTATTTTGATAAGTATTGCATTAAACGTGTAAATTACCCTGGGTAACATTGACATTTTCACAATATTAATTCTGCCAATCCATGAGCATGGAATATTTTTCCATCTCTTTGTGTCTTCCTCAATTCCTTTCAGAAGTGTTCTGTAGTTTTTAGGGTATAGATCCTTTACGTCTTTGGTTAGGTTTATTCCTAGGCATCTTATGCTTTTGGGTGCAATTGTAAATGGGATTCACTCCTTAATTTCTCTTTCTTCAGTCTCATTGTTCGTGTGTAGAAATGCCATTGATTTCTGGGCACTGATTTTGTATCCTGCCACGCTAGCTACCAAATTGCTCTATGAGTTCTAGCAATCTTGCGGTGGAGGCTTTTGGGTTTTCTATGTAGAGTATCATGTCATCAGCGAAGAGGGAGAGTTTCACTTCTTCTTTGCCAATTTGAATACCTTTGATGTCTTTTTGTTGTCTGATTGCTGAGGCAAGGACTTCCAGTACTCTGTTGAATAGCAGTGGTGAGAGTGGACATCCCTGTCTTGTTCCTGATCTTAGGGGAAAGGCTCCCAGTGCTTCCCCATGGAGAATGATATTTGCTGTGGGCTTTTCGTAGATGGCTTTTAAGATGTCGAGGAAAGTTCCCTCTTTCCCAACACTCTGAAGGGTTTTGATCAGGAATGGATGCTGTATTTTGTCAAATGCTTTCTCTGCATCTAATGAGAGGGTCATATGGTTCTTGGTTTTTCTCTTGCTGATATTATGAACCACATTGATTGTTCTATGGGTGTTGAACCAGCCTTGTGTCCGGGGATAAATCCTACTTGGTCATGGTCAATAATCTTCTTAATGTGTTGTTGGATCCTATTCGCTAGTATCTTGAGAATTTTTGCATCCATGTTCATCAGGGATATTGGTCTGTAATTCTCCTTTTTGGTGGGGTCTTTGACTGGTTTTGGAATTAAGGTGATGCTGGCCTCATAGAACGAATTTGAAAGTACTCCATCTCTTTCTATCTTTCCAAACAGCTTTAGTAGAATAGGTATGTTTTCTTCTTTAAATATTTGATAGAATTCCCCTGGAAAGTCATCTGGCCCTGGACTCTTGTGTCTTGGGAGGTTTTTGATGACTGCTTCAATTTCCTTCCTGGTTATTGGCCTGTTCAGGTTTCCTATTTCTTCCTGCTCCAGTTTTGGTAGTTTGTGGCTTTCCAAGAATGCGTCCATTTCTTCTAGATTGCCTAATTTATTGGCGTAGAGCTGTTTATAGTATGTTTTTAAAATCGTTTGTATTTCCTTGGTGTTGGTAGTGATCTCTCCTTTCTCATTCATGATTTTATTAATTTGAGTCTTCTCTCTCTTCTTTTTAATAAGGTTGGCTAATGGTTTATCTATCCAATTAATTCTTTCAAAGAACCAACTCCTGGGTCTGTTGATCTGTTCCACATTTCTTCTGGTCTTGATTTCGTTGAGTCCTGCTCAAATTTTAATTGACTCTCTTCTACTGCTGGGCGTAGTGTCCCTTTCCTGTTTTTTCTCAAGCTCCTTTATGTGTAAGGTTAGCTTTTGTATTTGAGTTCTTTCCAGTTTTTGAATAGATGCTTGTATTGCGATGTATTTCCCCCTCAGGACTGCTTTTGCTGCGTCCCAAAGATTTTGAATGGTTGTATCTTCATTCTCATTAGTTTCCATGAATCTTTTTAATTCTTCCTTAATTTCCTGGTTGACCTTTTCATCTTTTAGCAGGATGGTCCTTAACCTCCACGTGTTTGTGGTCCTTCCAAACTTCTTGTTGTGATTAAGTTCTAATTTCAAGACATTATGCTCTGAGAATATACAGGGGACTATCTCGATCTTTTGGTATCGGTTCAGACCTGATTTGTGACCCAGTATGTGGTCTATTCTGGAGAAAGTTCCATGTGCAACTTGAGAAGAATGTGTATTCAGTTGAGTTTGGATGTAAAGTTCTGTAGATATCTGTGAAATCCATCTGGTACAGTGTGTCGTTTAAAGCTCTCGTTTCTTTGGATATGTTGTGCTTAGAAGACCTATCTAGTATAGAGAGAGCTAGATTGAAGTCACCAAGTATATGTGTATTATTATCAAAGTATTTCTTCAGTTTGGTTATTAATTGGTTTAAATATTTGGCAGCTCCCAAATTCTGGGCATATATATTGAGGATTGTTAAGTCCTCTTGTTGGATAGATCCTTTGAGTATGAGATAGTGTCCCTCTTCATCTCTCACTATAGTCTTCGGGGTAAATTTTAATTTATCTGATATGAGGATGGCTACCCCTGCTTTCTTTTGAGCACCATTTCAATGGTAAATGGTTCTCCAACCTTTTATTCTCAGGTTGTAGGTGTCCTTCTGTCTAATATGAGTCTCTTGTAGACAGCAAATAGATGGGTCCTGTGTTTTTATCCAGTCTGAAACCCTGCACCTTTTGATTGGGTCATTAAGCCCGTTCATGTTCAGAGTTACTATTGACAGATATGAGTTTAGTGTCATCATGATATCTATTCAGTCCTTGTTTTTGTGGATTGTTCCACTGAACTTCTTCTTAAAGGGGAATTTTAAGAGTCCCCCTTAAAATTTCTTGCAGAGCTGGTTTGGAGGTCACATATTCTTTAAGTTCCTGCCTGCCTTGGAAGGTCTTTATCTCTCCTTCCATTCTGAATGAGAGCCTTGCTGGATAAAGTATTCTTGGTTGCATGTTCTACTCATTTAGGACCCTGAAGATATCCTGCCAGCCCTTTCTGGCCTGCCAGGTCTCTGTGGAGAGGTCTGCTGTTACCCTAATCCTCCTCCCCATAAAGGCCAGGGATTTCTTGTCTCTTGCTGCTTTAAGGATCTTCTCTTTATCTTTGGAATTTGCAAGTTTAACTATTAGATGTCGAGGTGTTGAATGGTTTTTATTGATTTCGCGGGGGGGGGGGGGCGGGATCTATCTATTTCCTGTTTCTGAATGCCTGTTTCCCTTCCCAGATTAGGAAAGTTTTCTGCTAGGATTTGTTCAAATACATATTCTGGCCCTCTGACCCTTTCGGTGCCCTCGGGAAACCCAATTAAATGTAGGTTTTTCTTCCTCAGGCTGTTGTTTATTTCCCTTAATCTGTCTTCATGGTCTCTTAATTGTCTCTCTCTTTTCCTCAGTTTCCCTCTTTGCCATCAACTTGTCTTCTATGTCACTCACTCGTTCTTCCACCCTCTTAACCCTGGTCGTTAGGACTTCTAGTTTGGATTGCATCTCATTCAATTGATTTTTAATTTCTGCCTGATTGGATCTAAATTCTGCAGTCATGAAGTCTCTTGAGTCCTTTATGTTTTTTTCTAGAGCCACCAGTAGCTTTATAATAGTGGTTCTGAATTGGCCTTCTGACATTGAATTGTAATCCAGATTTTGTAACTCTGTGGGAGAGAGGACTGTTTCTGATTCTTTCTTTTGAGGTGAGGTTTTCCTTCTAGTCATTTTGCTCAGTGCAGAGTGGCCAAAAACAAGTTGTATTGGCAAAAGGAGAAAAACAGAAGGAAAGAAAACAGAAAAAGAAAAAAGAGAGAACAAAAAAAAGGGAAAAAAGAGAAGAAAAAGAGAAAGAAAAAGAAAGAAAGGTGAAAAAAAGGGGTTGGGGAAGCAATCAGAAATCAAAAAGAAGAAAAAGAAAACAAAACAAAATAACAAAAAACACGGGGAGTATCTTCTGATTCTGTATACTTTAAGTCCCTTGACCTCCCCTGGAACTGGTCTGTCTCGCTGGTCTTCTGGGGGAGGGGCCTGTTGTGCTCATTTTCAGGTGTTAGCACTTGGGGGGCTGCTCTGCCCCCTGGCTGGTGCAGGGCTCAGTGGGGGTTGTTTACCCCGTGAGGCCCCAGGAGGAACATCCGCAGTGCTGGCGGAAGCTCTGCAGCCCTGGAGTCAGCTCCCGCAGTAGCACCAGGGCTCTCCATCTGCAGGGCCTGGAGGCTCCAGGGCAGGGCTGCTGATCTGCTCAGCTCGGGGCAGGAGCATCCTGGCTGTCCTGGGCCCTCCCGGCCTCTGCCTGTCCCGGGGAAGGCCGGATCCTGGGCTGTGTCCCGGCGCCCTGTGCTCCGGGGCCTGCGCTGTTAGATTCGCTCGCGCCCCACCGCCCCCTCTGTGGAGCCACCGCCCGAGCCCCTCCGAGCTGCTCCGGGTCCCGCCATGCGCGCTGCAGCCCTTAGGGAGCTCGGCGCAGTCTCCAGGGGGCGCCTGTGCCTGTTAGTGTCCCAGGGAGCCCGAGGGCATTCCCGCCCTCCTGGGTCCTGCTCCACCTCCCTGCGGGCCCCTTTCCGCCCGGGAAGGTTGGTGCAGCTCCTGCTTCTCTGGGATGGGGCTCTCCTGTCCTGGGGACACTCGCCCTGGCCTCAGCCCGGCTCCTCGTGGATCCCTCCCCCTTGGAGGCCTTTTGTTTCTTTATTTCTTTTTCCCCGTCTTCCTACCTTGATAGAAGCGTGAACTCTTCTCACTATAGCATTCCAGCTGGTCTTTCTTTAAATCTCAGGCCGAATTCGTAGATTTTCAGGATGATTTGAAGGTTATCTAGGTAATTTGGTGGTGACAGGTGATTTGGGGACACTCCTCTTCCACCATCTTGCCCCTCCTTCATCATGTTTGTATGTTTTTAAGAATACCCTATTTGGTGTTCAATCGTCATCCTTTCCAAAAAAAAGTTTCCTAGAAACTGTGTGACCATTATCATATAAATGCATATGAATCGAATGTGAGAGCTAAGAAACAAAAAAACAGAAAACTTAAACCTTTACTTTTTTTTGCAAAAAAGTTGTTACTTTTTTTATTTTAAAATATGTTATTACATAATCTTTTCATGGCACCATCAGGAGTAACAGAAAACATTATTCCCATTTCCTAACCACATCCTGATTTTTTTTTCAAGTATCACAATGTTCATTGATAGATACAAGCATATAAAATCAGGGCATGAACATGACTGGATAAATTAAGTAGACTTAATTTCAATTCTACAATAAGAGGGACCAATTCAAATTCTCACCATTTGTTTCACACCCACAAAATCACTTCAAGGACATTAACAATCTCCCAGAAGTGATCAGTTTTGTGCAAGTAAACCATGTTTCTTTTAAAAAGACTTGTGCACTTGCCCACGCTCAAGGATATTAAAATCTAGCACATGAAGCCCATTACTAGAGGTAGAAATACAGGCTGTATACTATTACAGCAACAACCATCAATTACAGTTAAGGATTTTTCTGTAACAACCAAGGGCCTATGCAAATAAGTTAGAGAAGCCAAACTGTCAACTGACTCCTTCTAATCTATTTTCTAACTTGACTATTTCTTTTGTCTAAGTTAGTTTCCACATGACTTCTGCAAAGATTGAAGACTTATTGCATACTCGTACTCATTTATGTATCAGCAGTACACAATGTTGACTCTGATAGGTGCTATTTTATGTTTTTGGGCTATATTGATGTAGAAGACAGATACAGTTCTTATTCCTATGGGATTCATATCAGTAGGGGAACCAAAATATTACACGGGTTACACAGGTAAGTTATTGTGATTATGTTTTTCAGAATTCAGTGAGATTTTAAATGAGTAGAAGCTACTATTGATGTAGGAAAAAAACATTAGGATTTGAAGCCAATGGCTAAGAAAGAATTCTTGAGACATCTTTGGTGCAAAAGGTGATTTAATTAAAACATGGGTACAGGTCTTGTGGGCAGGAAAAGTTGCACTGGGGGCATGAGAAGTGGCCCATTATATACTTTCAAGATGGGAGGGGATAAGAGAGAGCGTAAGTCTCTAAAGAATTTTGGAAGCAAGGTTTCCAGAACCTTGAGGGGGCTGGCTAAAACTGAGAAAAGGTGATTTATTGTCATCTATTAAAACCTTAGTCATGAGGCCCTTCAGATGTGTATCGGTGGGCCATATGCTTGGGGGATGATTGCCAACATGTATCTTGGGAGGCCTAGAGATAAATTTTATAAAGGAATTTTTACGTGTTAAAGTAGACTTAACAGGATCCTGGGGGTCAGGCTAAGGTTGTCTTTTGCCTTTAGCAAAGTTTTAACATTGAAACAGTTGAGTCCCTGGAGGAATGTTGGTCTGCCTTTTTCATGGACTTGTCAGTGTGCTGTAGATGGTAAGGAAGTTTAATAATTTCTCTTCTGCCTTTGTTTCCCACATCATTAAAATTGGGATGAGTGTCTGTTTCAGTGAAGGTTTTCCTGAAGAAGAGACATTAAATTAAAACTTGAAGAATGAACAGTTTCTAGGCAAATAAAAAGTAAAGAGTATGTGTGACAATCTGAAGGCGGGAATAATCAGAGCATGTTTAACAGAGTGAATGCCAGTGTAGCTAAATGACAATGAAGGTAGTTGAGATGTCTTCAAAGGAGTTTAGAGAGGTAGGTAGCAACTAGATTATACAGGATGATGAAGGTCGTGTATTGAATTTCTTTAATGAAGCCTTTACTCACACTCTATTAGCTGAAATGATTTTTCTTAGCTCCTCTATCTGTGCTAATTCTTCTCATCCTCCCAAGTTCCACTACCTGGAACCTAATCATGATGGCTAAAATTTATGAAGTCTTTGTCATTTGTCAACTGCAATAGAAAATGCTTCAAGGACAGCACCTATTTATTTCCTAACTTTGTTATACATAGTGACTCTGTCATCCTCCTTTTCGAGATGTGATATGTGGAGAGATTGCATAAATTGTCCAGGATTATATGTGGCAGATCACATTACAAAGTCAGGCTGTCTGATCTAAAGATTGTTTAACCACTAAGCACTCTTGGCTCTTTTAAAAGAAATTTAAATCTATTCACTGTGTTCTAACTCTTGACAATGCAACTGATATTCTGGGGTTCTTAGTCTTTAAGGTACTTTATTGGTATATATGATCCTAGTGCCACCCACAACTTGGCATTAATTTCTGCCACTGAGACATTATGAAAATAACATGCAGGAGCGCCTGAGTGGCTCAGTTGGTTAGGCATCTGACTTTGGCTCAGGTTATGATCTCAAGGTCTGGGTATTGAGCCACACATCGGGATCCCTGCTCAGTGGGAGTCTGCTTGTCCCTCTCCCTTTGCCCCTCCCGCTGCTCCCACTCTCTCTAAAATAAATAAATTCTTAAAAAAGAAAAAATTCCCCAGTGACACCTGGGTGGCTCAGCAGATGAGCATTTGCCTTTGGCTCAGTGCATGATCCCCAGCCCTGGGATCGAATCCCACATTGGGCTCCTTGCGAGGTGTCTGCTTCTCCCTCTGCCTGTGTCTCTACCTCTCTCTCTCTCGTGAATAAATAAAATATTTTTTTTAAAAGGTAAAGAAAAGATTCTTTGGAAAAGAATACTCAAACCAACCAATTTGCCTACGATGGAGCTAGATCCACAGAAGGCTTCCAATTAATATTTTGGAGTACATGCCTCAGTGACCAAATTTCAGATTAATTTGTAGTTTGGCCTTGATATGACCATTCAGAGGCACAGTCTCCCTGAATCATTTTATTTTATTTTTTTAAATTTATTTTTATTTATTTATTTATTTTTTTTATGATAGTCACAGAGAGATAGAGAGAGAGGCAGAGACACAGGCAGAGGGAGAAGCAGGCTCCATGCACCGGGAGCCCGACGTGGGATTCGATCCCGGGTCTCCAGGATCGCGCCCTGGGCCAAAGGCAGGCGCCAAACCGCTGTGCCACCCAGGGATCCCTCCCTGAATCATTTAAACCAGGCTGGGACACAAAGAAGATAGCCATTGTTTCTTCCAAAGGTTGCGAAATCCAGTTTTGCCCCAAGAACCCTTCAGCACCTCCTAGTGAAGGAAACAGAGGCCTGAGAATGAGGCTCTTCATTTCAAACAATATTCAATGAGCTCAATTTTCCACCTATAAAATGTAATACATTTAGGAATCAATGGAACTCAGAATTCTAATAACCTCGTTCTTTCTGGCACAACAAAATGCACATTATTAATGACAATTAATTATATATCCATTTAAGAATTGGGATAATACTATTGATTCCAAGCTTGCCTGTGTGGTGTGTGAGTGTGTATTATGTAGTATATATATAATACATTTTCATATTAGTATATATATATAGCACAGTGTTATGTTAGTTTCATTTTATATATGTATAATAAGGCAAAATTAAATAAATATAAATATATAAATGCAAAATTATCAGTGCCCTAGTTGGGGTACCAGTTTCAAAGGAGAATCTATTGTGTATGTTAACCATTTCTTAAAAGAGCTCTTGCAAATTAAAATCATATTTATTAAAGTAATAGAAATGATTTAACCATGAGTTAACATCTGGAGACTTTTGAATTGAGATTTATCTCCAATTCTTGAAATGGCTTACAAGCAAGGGAGCTTAGTTAACAGGGACACATGGCATAAATTTTCCTGTCTGCTATCATTGGTATTCTGTGAACATAAGGAGGAAAATCCATAGTTTGTTCAAAATCACAGTTTTCTGAACTAAAATGGTGGTAATTTATATCAGGTGAGGAATAGTTAAGATGTTTTAACATTCTATGTCCCAAGAATAGTTCTTCCATTAAATATAAATGTTCTTAGAACTAGGTTTATCCATTGATACATCATTAAATTTAGTTGCTTTATTTTTTATATGCATATTTGTGGTTGATATTCTGGGTCTATTGAATTTATTTCACCTTTTTTATTAGAATATTTACTTGCTCACTTTCCCTCTTAAAATTCCCATAATGAACATTCTTTAAATATCAGGGTAATAATATCATAATCTTCTTACATGAAGAAAAATAAAAAACACTTGGCTATAAGAACTTATTAAGAAAAGGTTGTAAGAATTTGTGATAGCATTTATTAGTAACACAATACATAAATATATATAGAGAGAATACACTATAGAAAGGTACTTATTTTTTATTTGTATATATGTATATTTAGAAGTGTTTACCACAATAAGTTTAGCTAACATCCGTCTTCTTACACAGTTGCAATCTTTTTTCTTATGCTGAGAATTTTTAACAGATATCTTTGCAATTTTCAATCATGTAATACCTTATTAACCAAAGTCATCGTATTATGTGAATATACATTTCCTTATTTTATTTCAATTCCAGGATAGTTCACATAAAGTGTTATATTAGTTTCAAGTGTACAATACAGTGATTCAACAATTCTATGCATCACTCTTCATCACAAGTGTATTCCTTAATCCCCATCTGCTGTTTCCCCATTGCCCCAGCCACCTCCACTCTGGTAGCTATCAATTTGTCTATTTAGTTAAAAATCTGTTTCTTAGTTTCTGCCACTCTCTTTTTTTTTTTCCTTTGCTCATTTGTTTTGTTTCTTAAATTCCCCTGATGAGTGAAATCATGTGTTATCTATATGGTATTTGTCTTTGACTGACTTAATTCACTTACCATTTTTCTCTCTAGATCTATCCATGTCATTGCAAATAACATGATTTCATTCTTTTTTATGGGTGAATAATATTCCATTACACACAGTGTGTGCCCGTGCAAGCATGCACACACACTACTTTTTTATCTATTCATTATTAGTGGACACTGGGCTGCTTTCATAGTTTGGCTATTGTAAATAATGCTCCTACACACATTGGGGTGCCTGTATCCCTTTGAATTAGTGTTTTTGTATTTTGAGGGGTAAAAATCCAGTAGAGTGATTACTGGATCATAGGGTAGTTCTATTTTAAAGTTTTGAGGAAACTCCTTACTGTTTTCCACAGTGGCTGCATTCCCATGAACAGTACATGAGTGTTGCTTTTTCTCCACATCCTAACCAACACCTGTTGTTTCTTGTGTTTTTTTATTTTTGCCATTCTGATAGGTATGGGGTGGAATCTCATTTTGGTTTTGATTTGCATTTCCCTGATGATCAGTGATGCTGAGCATCGTTTTATATGTCTGTTGACCATCTGGTTGTTTTCTTTGGAGAAATGTCCATTCAAGTGATTTGCCCATTTTTAATTGGATTATTCATTTTTGGGGTGTTGAGTTGTGAAAGTATATATTCTGAATACTAACCCTTTATTGGACATGTTATTTGCAAAATATCTTCTCACATTCAGTAGGTTACCTTTTAGTTTTGTTGATTCTTTTCTTTGCCATGCAGAAGCTTTTTATTTTGATGTAGTATCAATAGTTTATTTTTGATTTTGTTTCTCTTGCCTCAGGAGACATATCTAGAAAAATGTTGTTACAGTCAATGTCAGAAACATTATTGCCTGTGCTCTCCTCTAGGATTTTGATGGTTTCAGGACTCACAATTAGGTCTTTAATCTATTTGGAGTTTACTTTTATGTATGGTAAAAGAGAGTGATGCAGTTTCATAGTTTTGCATGCTGCTGTCCAGTTTTCCCAACACCATTCCTTGAAGAGATATTCTTTTTTACCATTTGATATTCTTTCCTACTCTGTCAAAGATTAATTGACCATATAATCGTGGTTTTATTTTTGGTCTTTCTATTCTATTAATCTATGTGTCTATTTTTGTGTGACTATCATATTGTTTTGATTATTATAGCTCTGCAATATAACCTGAAGCCTGGGATTGTGATGCCTTCAGGTTTTTTTCCTTCTTTTTAAGATTTTATTTATTTATTCATGAGAGACACACAGAGAGAGGCAGAGACATAGGCAGAGGGAGAAGCAGGCGGTGAGCCTGATGTAGAACTCAATCCCAGGACCCAGGGATCAGGTCCTGGGTCAAAGTTAGATGTTCAACCACTGAGCCACCTAGGCGTCCCAGCTTTGCTTTTCTTTTTTCAAAATTGCTCTGGCTATTAAGAGTCTTTTGTGATTCTATGTAAATTTTATGATGTTTTTGCTCTAGCTCTGTGAAAAATGCTGTTGGTGTTTTGATAGGCATTGCATTAACTATGTAGATTGTTTTGGGTAATATAGACATTTTAATAATATTTGTTCTTTCAGTCCATGAGCATGGGATGTCTTTCCATTTCTTTGTGGTCTCTTCAATTTCTTTCATCAATATTTTATAGTTTTCAAAGTACAGGTCTTTCACTTCTTTGGTTAGGGTTATTCCTGGGTAAGTTACCATTCTGGTGCAATCGTAAATGGCATTTTTTACTAATTTCTCTTCTGCTTCATCATTAGTGCATGGAAATGTAACATATTTCCACCCATTGAGTTTGTAGACTCCAACTTTACTGAATTTGTGTATTAATTCTAGTAGTTTTTGGTGGAGTTTTTCAGGTTTTCTATGTATAGTCTCGTGTCATTGGCAAATAGAGGGAGTTTTTCTTCTTCCTTACCAATTTTGATGCCTTGCTTTTCTTTTTGTTGTCTCATTGCTGTGCCTGGGACTTCCAGTACTATGTTAAATAACTGTGGTGAGAGTGGACATCTTTGTCTTGTTCCTGACCTCAGGGGGAAAGCTCTCAGTTTTTCCCAGTTGAGATGATTTATGCTGTAGGTTTTTCATATATGGCCTTTATTATGTTGAGGTGTGTTCCATCTAAACCGACTTGGTTAAGGGCTTTTATCATAACTAGTTGTTTCACTTTGTCAAATACTTCATGTCTCATGAAATGATCCTATGGTTTTTATCCTTTTTCATATTGATGTGACATATCACGTTGATTGATTTGTGAATATTTGGACCACCCTTTCAGCCTGGGAATAAATCTTACCTGATCATGTTGAATGATTTTTTAAATGTGTTTCTGGATTCTGTTAGTATTTTGTTGAAGACTTTTACATCTATATTCATCAGAGATATTGTCCTGTAGTTCTTTTTTTCTGTGTGTCTTTATCTGGTTTTAGTATCAGGATGATAGTGGCCTCATGGAATGAATTTCGAAGTTTTCTTTTTCTGTTTTTTTGGGGATAGTTTTAGAAGAATAGATAATTAACTCTTTAAAAGTTTGATAGAATTCGCCTGTGAAGCTGTTTGGTCCTGGACTTTTGTTCGTTGGGAGATTTTTGATTACAGATTCCATCTCCCTGCTGGTAATTGACCCATTCAAAATTTCTATTTCTTCCTGCTTTGGTAGGTTTTGTTTCTAGGCATTCATCTATGTCTTCTAGGTTGTCAAATTTGTTGGCATAGAGTTTTTCATAATATTCTCTTACAGTTGTTTTCATTTTTGTGGTGTTGGTGGTTATTTCTCCTATTTGTGATTTTGTTTATTTGAGGCCTTCCCCCCTCAATGAGTCTGGCAAGACTCATTAATTTTGTTGATCTTTTTGGAGAACCAGCTCCTGGTTTCATCAATCTGTTCTATTGTTTCTTGGTTTCTATATCCTTTGTTTCTGCTCTAATGTCTATTATTTCCTTCCTCCTACTGGTTTTGGGGTTTCTCTTATTCTTTTTCTAGCTCATTTAGGTGTAAGGTTAGATTGTTTACTTGAGAATGTTCCTGCTTCTTGAGGTAGCTATCAGCTGTCACCTTGGGATTGCTTTTGCTGCATCCCAAATGTTTTGGACCATTGTGTTTCATTTTCATTTGTTTCCATGTCCTTTTGAATTATTTGTTTGGTTTCTTGGTTGACCCATTCATTGTTTGGTAGCATGTTCTTTAACATAGAGTATTTGTGGTTTTTCTAATTTTTTTCTTGTAGTTGACTTCTGGTTTCATAGTTTAAGGTCAGAAAAGATGCATGGTATGACTTTGATTTTTTTGAATTTGTTGAGGGTTTATTTATGGCCTACTCTCTGATCTGTTCTGGAGAATTTTCTGTGTGTACTTGAAAAGAATGTATATTCTGCTGTTTCAGTATGGAATGATCCAGTGTGTCATTCAAACTCACTATTTCCTTATTGATTTTCTGTTTGGATTATCTGTCCATTGATGTACGTACGCTGTTAAAGTCTCCCACTATTTTGTATCACTATCAGTTAGTTCCTTTATGTTTGTTATTACTGTCTTACGTATGTGGGTGTTTCCATATTGGGTGCATTCATATTTATAATTATTGTATACTCTTATTGCAATGTCCCCTTTATTTTTATATAGTGTTCTTCTTGATCCCTTTTTACACACTCTATTTTAAAGTCTATTTTGTCCAATATAAATATTGTTACTCTAGCTTTCTTTGGACATCTTTTCACATGGTAGATATTTCTCTATCCCCTCACTTTTAATCTGCAGGTGTCGTTAGATCTGAAATGAGTCTCTTTTAGGTATCATATGGATGAGTCTTATTTTTTATCCACTTTGTCACCCTATGTCTGTTTTTTTCATTCTATGTCTTTTGATTAGGGTGTTTCATCCATTTACTTTCCAAGTAATTATTGATAGACGTGTATTTATTTGCCATTTTGTTATTTGTCTGTGGTTGTTTCTGTTTGTAGTTTTTCTCTGATCCTTTCCTCTCTTTCTCTCTTTCATGGGTTGCTCTTTCTTTAGTGATATATTCAGATTTCTTACTCTTTTAATTTTTTTTTTTGATTTGTGGTTGCCATTTGGTTTATATATGACATCCTGCATATAACAGTCTTTATTAAGCTGATTGTCGCTTAATTTTGAACTCATTTTTACTCCGATCCACATTTCAGATAGTTGGTATCATATTTTACATCCTTTTATCTTGTGCTTTTATTTGTATTTTTACATAACAGTTTTGCTTTCTTTTTCTTTCGAGCTTCTGTTTTTCTTAGTCTTACTTACAGTTTTGTTTTTCACTCACAGAGTCCCCCATAACATTTCGTGGAGGACTAGTTTAATGGTTATGAATTCTTTTAATTTTTATTTGTCTGGAAAACTCTTTATCTCTCCTTCTATTGTGAATGACAGTTTTGCCAGTAAGACTATTCCTGGCTGCAGATTTTTCCCTTTCAGCGCTTTGGCTATATCAGGCCACTTTCTTCTGGCCTACCAGGTTTCTGATGAAATATCAGCTGATGGCCTTATAGGGTTTCCTTTATATACAACTGTCTTCTTTTCTCTTGCAACCTTTTTTTTTTTTTTAAATTAATTTTTATTGGTGTTCAATTTACCAACATACAGAAAAACACCCAGTGCTCATCCCGTCAAGTGTCCACCTCAGTGCCCGTCACCCATTCCCCTCCAACACCCGCCCTCCTCCCCCTCCACCACCCCTAGTTCGTTTCCCCGATATAAAGGAAGGGAGAAGAAATGTTGGGAAATATCAGGAAGGGAGACAGAACATAAAGACTCTCTTGCAACCTTTAACATTCTTTATCACTTTTATTTCCACTTTAGTTACTGTGTCTTGGTGTGGACATCCTTACATTGAATTTGTTGGGGATCTCTGTACCTCCTGAATCTGTATCTCTGTTTCCTTCCCCAGCTTTGGAAAGTTTCCAGCAGTTATTTCTTCAAACACATTTTCTGCCTCCCTTTCTCTCTCTTCTTCTGGAATCCCTATAAAGTGGATGTTAATACACTTGATGGAGTCACTAAGTTCTCTACATCTATTCTCATTATGCAGTATTTGTTTGTTGCTCACGTGGTCAGCTTGATGCTTTGCATTACTTTATCATCCAGGTCACTGATACATTTCTCCATTTCCTGTATCCTACTATTTATTTCATCTAATGTATTTTTAGTTTCATTTATGGAGTTCTTCATCTTTGATATGTTATTTTTTATCCCTTTCTCAAGGGTCCCATGGATGCTGTCTATCGTTCTCTGAAGTCTAGTGAGTATCTTTATCATCATTGCTTTAAATTTTCTATATGGCATATTAATTCTATTTTGCTTAGATCTCCTGCTGTGATTTTGTCCTGTTCTTTCATGTGGGTCATATTTCTTTGTATCCTCATTTTTCTACCTCTCTGTGTCTCTTTCTCTGTGTGAGGAAAGTCAGTTATATCTTCTGCTCTTGAAAGTAGTGGCTTTATGAAGAAGAGGTCCTGCAGTGCCCTGCAGTCCAGTGTCTTCTGTTCACCTGAAACTGGCACTTTAGCGGAGTCTTCTATGTTGTTTTCTTGCATCCTTGTGCTGTATCTTAGTCATTTTTCCTTTCAGTCCAGAGGTCTTTACTGATTCTCTGCCTGTTGTGAGCTATGCTTGCTCTCTGTGATGTTAGTGAGACACAGGTAGGCCAGTTCAGGGGGGGCATGACTGAAGAATTGCAGGGAGTGAGATGGTAGTGTTAGCAAAATTGTAGTGAGCACTAGTCTTATGTGAGATCCTCCCCCCCCCCCCGTAGGCCAGTGGTCACTCAGGGCACAGCACACTGTGGTGGTACTGGTGGCTGAGGATGCCCTGTCTGTATACAAGGTGAATGGGCAAGATGCCTGTGTGGGATTAGCAAAGTTTGCTCTGAGCCACTATTTCTGGGTTGGAGATCTGAAGTATGGTGGCTGAAGTGTGGTACCAAGCACTGGGGTGGTGATTGGGCAGGGTGCACACAGTATTAACAAAATTTGCCCAGAGTCGAAGGTTGAAACCAGAAGGCTTGGAGTGGGTGCATCTTCAGGAGAATTCGTGGGTGCGGTACACTGCTAGTAGGTTAGGTAGCAACTGTCTGTGCTGCAGCACCTCCTGCAGGTGGCTCTGTGTTTATGTTGGTTGGAGGAGGAGCAAAATGGCGCCTACCAATTCCTTTGTTCTTGGAGAAGTCCTCCAATACACTCTGAAATGAGTATAAACAGATCTCCCTCCCCTTTGCCCCTGGTTTGTGCAAACTGTTGCTTATATGTTGCCTGTCTGTGGCTTGTTCTCTCTTTAAGGGTAGGAACTCATTATTACTTGTCTTCCCAGCTTTCTCAGTCCTGAGTCAGCTAACTTTTAAAGAACCAGGCCCCCTGGTTATACAAACTCAAAGATTTGGCCCCTCTGGTTTTCAAAGCCAGACATTACGGGGATTCATTTTCCCCTGGTAGGCTCCCTGGCATTTTCCCTTTTCAGTGCCCACAGGTCCCTCCCTCCTGCAGGCAGCTCCTGATCACCATTTCTACCCTTCCTAACCTCTCCAATGTGGCTTCTCTACACTAGTTGAGAAGTTTGTTATGCCAGTCTTAGCATCACTCTCTGGTTCATTTACTCAGCTAGTTGTAAACATGGGATGAGGTGAGCTTAGAGTCCTCCTACTCAACTGTCTTCCCAAGCCTTTTCCTCTCATGTATTCTTTCTTGGAAAGTTGCATTTATATATAACTTTTCTAAATCTAGCTTACTTTCTTATTTCTTCTGTCCTCCCTGTGTTGTACTTTTTCCCCTCTATCTATAGAAACAATGTCAAGGCATGTTCTCAGGTGCCTGTTCATTAACACCTCTGCAGGTGATGCTCCTAGAGAGGTCTTATGTGTTGTGATGTTCTCACACAAACTATGTTAAGTTTTGATCAGTGATTATGAGTTTTTTTTAAATTTTTATTTCTTTACGATAGTCACAGAGAGAGAGAGAGAGGCAGAGACACAGGCAGAGGGAGAAGCAGGCTCCATGCACTGGGATCCTGAAGTGGGATTCGATTCCGGGTCTCCGGGATTGTGCCCTGGGCCAAAGGCAGGCTTCAAACCGTTGCTCCTCCAAGGGATTCCAGTGATTATGAGTTTTAATTGTGTTTAGGTAACTGGAGTTTTGGTAAAGAGGCCTCACTTTGAAATGCTAAATTGGAGCAGCGAATCTTAAAACCAAGGAATCCCCTAACTTCTTGTGCTTTATTTTTGCATGTTAATTCCTGAAGAAGAAAAACTGGTAGGTCGATAAGATGTTTATACAAGCCTGAAAATGTGAATATGACTATTACTTTAATTTTTTATGAGCATGATATTTACTGATGTGTGTGTGTGTGTGTGTTGCCTTGCAAACTTAATCTTTAACAAATAGTCCCAGGAGGATGGAGACAGAGGGGAAGGCGTATTTATATTTTGGTCAAGTTTGCTTAGCTAGTATGATTCAGAATTTGGATTCAAATACGGGCAGTCTGACTCCTATGCAGTCCCAAGTAGGACTGATTTGGAAATTCTGGGTCTTCTGTTACATATAAATATAGGCCCTTGCCATAGAAATAAACATAATTTGTTTCTTTTAACTTAAGTATTTTCATTTTTTTCAACATTTAGACTTCTTCACAACAAGGTTCTTAGTGACTGCTTGGCACTCATTTTATAGTATTTTTTTATAATTTCTTACTGTTTCCATTGCTAGTAACTGTCTCTCTGCCTTCGCAGACAGATTACTCAGGACAAAGCACCTCTTTTTGCCTCTTCAAACTCTCTCACTGTAGTTTTCTTTTTCATGTATGTTGGAAGAAGAGAAAAGAACAGATATTGCTTTTCCTTGAGATAAAATTATGCCTCTTTCTTTCTTCATTTCTTCCGTACTCCTTCTTATTGACTTTCTTAGGAAGAATTGCTGAGTCCATTGATAAGTTATTTTTGTTTTAGCATTCAGTACCCTATTGCTATTTGAGATGGTTTGAGAATAGTGACTTAAGGTAGTCAAGAAAATTTATTTAATACAACTTTCTGTAATTTATTTTTAAATAAAGTATTATTTCTGTCTCTGAAGTTGGTTTTGACTACTTAAAAATGCTAATGCAGTTGCCCCTTGAATCATATTGAAGTTAGGGACACCAAACTCCTGCACAGTTAGAAGCTCACAACTTTTGACTATCCAAAAACTTAACTGTTGATTAGAAGCCTTACTGATAACATAAACAGTCAATTACATATATTTTATGTGTTACATGTATTCTGTACTGTATAATAAATAGCTAAATTAGTTTAAAGGAATGGGTCAGAAGGTCAGAACCTGACAAGATGTTAATTTGTCCAAATTTTACCAAGCAGGTTTCCAATATTCAAGTTCATTCGTCAGGACTGAGAAGGACTCTTTTGGGCTACAATGTAAAATACTTGCATATGTGAATTATGTAAAGATTCTAAAAAGTTTGGCTTCTGATCTTATATTTCCAGAATTTGAATAGATTTTAGGGAATGATATTGGTAAAAAAAAAAAAATTTAGTGTTTTTATTTTTTTTAAATTTATTTATTTATGAGAGTCAGACAAAGAGAGAGAGAGAGAGGCAGAGACATAGGCAGAGGGAGAAGGAGGCTCCATGCACCGGGAGCCTGACATGGGATTCGATCCCGGGTCTCCAGGATTGGGCCCTGGACCAAAGGCAGGTGCTAAACCGCTGCACCACCCAGGGATCCCAATTAGTGTTTTTAGATTAGAAGTAGGGTGTAAGGGATTTTGGTGTTGCACTTAGAAAAGGTTAACTGGATGGTAAAAAACTGAAATATTCATAAACATCATATTTCAGGAGCTATCTTCCCCTTAAAAGGCATACTCTGTTAAGGTCAGTTAGTAGTTCTTACTACCTCTGTTGTTACCTAAATTTAATGTACCCTGATGGCCCCAGGCTTTCACTTGATGATCAGGTGTGGATTGACCTTTAGAAACCACAGCTTTATGCAATGATTTGGTTTCTTATAGATCAATATTAGCTTCTGTTTCTATATAACTTTGAGGTACCTCTTTGAGGGATCCCAGGACTAGGTGAGGCTTCATGTATGATGACAAGGCAGTCTAATTAGGGTACTCTTATATTACCTAAAGTTACAAATTTAGGTTGTAATTGTAGGGACTGCTATGAAAAAAAAAAGAAAGAAAGAAAAGAAAAGAAAAAAAAACTAGCAAACAAAATCCTTGAGGAAACTGAGATTCTAGCTTTCTAGCTTGTAAAACTACTATTTCAATATTTCTGTGCATATCCGTTCTAAAAATAAACTCAAGTCAGCATGGTAAGGCCCTGTCATTCACAAGCATGGTAAATTGAAGAGATTCAAAAGAGAAAAGGCATAGTTCTTTACCTCAAGTTTTCAAAAATTTGGGTTTTTCTTTGTTCTTGGTAGCTCCTTGATTGGATTTCGACACTAAGTTTCTGGCCTTGTTTAAAAACAAAGCAAAAAGACAAAAAATTGGAGAAAAAGGGAAAGAAAGAAAAGAGGAAGAAGAAAAGAAAAGGAGAGAGGGAGGAAGAAAGGGAAGGAAATAGAAGAAAGGAAAAAATTAAAAACAAGTAAGAGGTGTATTCACATATACCTGAAAGTTGGTTGTGCTTGCAGAAGAGACAGGTGATAAAATATACTCCAAGTACATCTGCTTAATTTTGAGCACAGCATAAAGAATAGACTTCTCTAGTTATTTAGTGATGAGCTTAATAAGAAAATGCATTGTTTACTTGCACAATAAAGTTTTAATAACTTAGGAGAGTGTACTGGTAATTTAGAGAAAAAGCAAATCTCATTAAAATCTGTTTTTAATAGAATTATCATGTACTTAAAATTAGATGATAGATTATCATCTTCACTAGTTTTGTTTTAAGTAAGAATTGTATACAACCAAAATATCAGTGAAATTTATTCTCGGAGACCATAGGAAAACCAAGTCAATATCTCCATAGCTACATCATATTGATCATTCATTTGATTTAGGGAGAAAGAAGACAAATATGTTAGTGAAAGAGAGACAAATGAGTAGTATGCCTGGCTAATTCCTGACTCATTTACAAGGGAAGCTAATGCAACTCTCTTACTTATTTATGGGAAATGTGATAGATCTGCTTGTATAATTTATGCCTTCTCTTAGACTTTATGTACCCCACTAATTGTCTCCCTTTCTTTTCTACACTTTTTGCTTAGGTATTTGGTACGATTGCACTTTTGGAAATTTGTTTGTTTTTGATTTGTTTTGTTTTAGGGTGTTACTATCAATCTTTCACATATATCTAAACAGCATGCCTATGAATAAAATCTCATTTTTAGTCTTAATATTTGAAAATTACTTGAGAGGTAATATAAGGAAAAAGTTAAATATTCACCCATATATGTCACTATGGTTTTAACATTTTACTTAAAATTGCATAATCGAAGCCTATCACTATATTTTGCTCCAAAGTGTTAAAAATAGCAAATTGATTGTTTTAAATGGATTTTTCTTTATCTTGGAACTTTGGTGCAATAAATTATTTTATGAAATGTTAATTTGGACTGGAATTGTAAATCACAGTTTTCTGAGTTAAATACATTTTAAAACTTTAGTTTTAAATTTCAGGATGCATGAATAATATTCTAAAGTTTCTGGTATTAACATACACACACACAACTCTTGAAACTTTATAGACATCAAAAGTATGCTTTAAAAAATTTAAATGTAAATAAGTTCAAAATATATAGATTGAATCCCTTTGAAATACATTTGTGTTTAAAATTTAATATGAGTAATACGTAGTTTGAATGTGTCTTGGGTTTGCCTAGTACAAACATTTGAATTATCTTATTGAACTGAACTTAGCGCTTGTAACTAGGAAAGAATATGCAAATATAACTTCTAAATCCATTGAAATAAATGCACAGTTAGCACAAATTTCTAAGAAATTCACATGAAATATAATTTATATTTTTGGTGAAGGTTACCTACACCAGTGCTTCTCAAACTTTATTGTACATATATGATTTGCCTGGAGAATTTGATAAAAACAGAATCTAATTTAGAATGTGTGAGATAGGACCTGATAGTCTGCATTTCTAAGGTGCCTCCTAGGTCTTGATGCCACTGATGTTCCATAAACCATGCTTTGGGTGGCAAGAATATTGTTCAGAGACCACAGTAGAGAGGTATTTTTTATTCTTTGTCTTAAGACTTCAAGAAAAATGTTTCTTTTGCATGATCTGATATGTGGAGTATATATTCTGAATCCTTCCTTCTAGACTTCAATTCAGAAAGTTTTAGAGATGGCATCCTTTGAAAGTCTAGAAGCAATGTACATGCATGGAGAAAATGCCCATGTCTATACTTTTCAAGACCAAAAACAAGATAACAAAGTAGAGGCAAAAAGTGTAGAGTTAATCTGATGATAGATTTTGAATTTAGGAGGCAATTGACCAGCATAATTAAAATAGCTGTCAGACATGGGCACAGGTTTCAACTTCAAGTATATTTAAGCAAAGTGTAAACATTAAGAGAGTCATGGTAGTGGTTCCAGCCATATTAGAAATAAATTTTAGCAGTACCTCAGCAGAACTAAACTTGACAGGGAGACAGAACAGGCTTTGAAATTTTATGTTTTTAGTTATTCACAATCATAATTATTCTTAGGTCACACAATCATTTTAATAGGTATGTTAAGTATGAAGTGATTGTTGGATATTGTTACATCTTATTAAGATATAAGATTTTTGTATTTTTTGCTTTGTCATTTGATTTAATGAAGATACTAAATATAGAAAGATCTTAATACAAAGATTCTTGTTAAGAATGATGAGAATTTTCCACTTATGATACCTAACCAAAAATAATGCGTTCAATAAATTTAACTGAATTATAGTTCTATATTTACATTTATTGATTGGTCAAGTTAACCAAGACATACTGGGCCCTTTTGCCAGAATTCACAGACCTGTGCTATGAAACAAAAGAAATAGTTTGTCTAAATTAAGCATTTAAGCAAGTATTTTTTTCTTTTTTTAAAGATTTTATTTATTTGACAGAGAGAGCAAGCGAGAGAGCAAGAGAGCAAGCATGAGTGGTGGGGAGGAGGATAAAGGGGACATGGGGCTCAATGCTGGGATCATGACCTGAGCAGAAGGCAGACACTTAACCAACTGAGCCACTTAGGCATCCTGCATTGTATTTTCTTCTAATATGACTGGATTTAAAGAGATCCTATATATTATATGAGTAGGGACTAATAAAACTTCTGGTGTATAAGAAATATTTAGCATAACATAAATATTGTTACTTAGGACTATAGTTAGGTTTTATTAAAAAATTTGGAAATAAGTGAAGTATAATAGTTCTTTGAGACATTAACTGTGACATTAACACAATAGAGCAAAGCAGGAGTATTCGGGTCATTGGAAGGGGAAAGAATACTTACCAGGTCTATGTGACCTAATTGTGACCTGAGTAAATTATTACTAACAACTGGTAAAAGAATGGATGGTCATATGGGGAGTTGATCAGTGGCAAAAACTTGATAAAGGAGAATAACAGGTTTTTTTTTTTTTTTTTTTTTTTTTTTTACAATAGCGATAAATAGAATTTATTTTGTACAACTGTTACCAACATACACACAGCCACGGGGTCTTCCAAAATGGGTGTTGGGGCCGGAAGGCTGGCCTTTGGCATGGTGCCTAAAAAGTGTGGACAGACACACACAAGGATGTGGACTCACAGCAGCTGTGCCTGGCTGCCCCCTCCATGGGAGTTGGGGGAGGGCGCAGCGGCGAGGCCCGTAACTCTAGGCCAGCTGAGACCCCTCGACCTGGAGTGCCCAGAGCATGGGATGGCAGGGGTTAAGCTGGGTGCTGGCTGAGAAGCCAGGGAGGCCCCCTTCCCCCTAAGGGGGGCACTTGTCTGTCAGGTGGAGGCAGTAGACAGGGCATCGGCAGGTCTGTGGTGAGCTTGAGGGTCCACGAGGGGTAACGGGCATAGCCAGCTCCCAGCCCCTCAGCCCAGCCCCAGGGAACCCAAGAAGCAAGGGTGGGCAAGGGGGGCCCCCTAGGAGGAAAACCTCCCATTCTGGGGCAGGTGCATGGAATCACAGTCTTCAGTGACCTCTGAAATAATCTCGTCCATTTGCAGCAGAGGTGTCCAGAGAGGGACAGTGACTTGCCAACGGTCACAGAGCGGAAACCAAATTGGAAGCCAGGACTCAGGATTCCCAGCCCAGTGCTCATTCCACCATTTTCACATCTCACTGCCTCCACCCTAGGCTCTGTACGCACTGAGATATCTCAAACTTCCCCTCCCACCTTGCTCCCCATGAGTCCAGAGGGGTACCGGGGTGTGATGAAGGGCCCGGAGTGGGGGCAAGCCAGGCTGGAGTTCTGCTTCAACGGAACACTGCCTGCCCCAGCCTCGGGGGTGGGGATGATGCCAGCAGCTTCCCCCTCCCAGGTCTGGATGGCTCCGCCCCGCAGAGACAGCCCAGATGGGTGGCCAAGGTGGGGGCAGGGGGCAGCCCACAGGCTGGCGCTGGCCTTGGGGGCAGAGGTCCTAGCCACCTGGACTTGACATGGCATCTTCACCTTGTGCTTCTGGGGCCTCATCTGCTCAGTTTCTCCTTCAGAGAGGGGGCCTGGCTAACAGCCCAGCTGGGGTGTGTGCTGTTCAGATGCTTCCAGCTGGATCTTGATCTCGGGACACGCAGGGTCCCCCAACTTGCCGGCGTCGGGATGGGGTGACCGCGAGGGGCCTGGGGAGCTGCCCCCACTTGTGGTGCTGACACTGTCCTCCAGCCACGTGCTATAAATGAAGGAGTCCCGCTTGTGGGGCGTCCCCGAGGACGAGACGCTCTCCAGGCCTGTGTCGTCCGCGTCCACGCCCTCGGTCTCCTCCACCACGCTGGCGAAGCTGCTGGCACTGGACGAGGAGCGGGAGAAGTCCTTCAGCACCTCCGCTCTCTGGGCCGCAGTCTCCGCTCTGTTCTTGGTCGTGGGCATCTCTGGGGAGCTCTGAGTGGATGAGTTCTCCGACTTGGGCTCTTGTGAGACGTGCCCGCTGTCTGGGGTCTTCTGGCCGGCGGGGGGACTCTCCCTTTTCTCCTGCACCTCCTGTATATTCTCGATACCGATGGCGCTGCTGCGGCGGGAGCCAAACGGGCCCGACTTCTTTCTCGTGGGGCTCTTTCCAGGGACGATCAGTGATATTCCAGCTGCCTTGGCCAGGTCGGGGTTGTTGGGGGCAAAGCTCCCGCTGTGGCTGGTGGACACGGTGTTGGGCTTCTTGTTGCTTAGTCCCATGGCATCCATGGACTGGCTGCGGCTCCGGATGACCCGCTTAAAGGACTCGAAGAAGCCGCCGCCGCCGCCGCCGCCGTTCTCCATCTTGTCCTCGTCACCGCCCAGGCCCAAAACGGACAGACAGGGAGGTGCAGGCAGTTGAAGGGAAGAAGCTGGCAGAGTCCTGGGGTGCAACGTTTATGGAGTCATCTTCTCGAGAGAATCAGCTTACCCGAGGCATCTTCACCAAAGTCATACAGGAGATTGCCCGGGTAGAGAATTCCTATGGGCAAGAGCGCCGCTGCCGGCTCATGTGAGCCCTCAGGCTTTGGGTAGCTGCCTTGATTCTGCCCCTGGCACTTGCCAGGCTCCAGCGGGTGTAGGCCCTTAGGACTTCACGGGTATGGTTGCCAGCTGTGTCCCCAGTCCTCTGGTCGCACAGTGTGGTACCCTCATGTTTGCACACTTTTCCAGGCTCCAGTGGCCTGGTTGTCAATGTTTACAATGGGGCAAGGATGTCTCATGGGCACTGGCCTCTAGTCCTCTGTTTTTGCTAAATGAATTGTTGTAACCTGCAAGATTGGCATATGAGTCCTAAGCATTGTTTATTTAGGACTCAGTCTTCTGTGCAGGTTTTGGGTGTTGGCTGGGTGAAGGGAGCTGGGGACTCCTGAAGTGGAGCTGGCTCCCTAGTGTGACAATGTATATATGCAAATAAACTGAGAAATCTTAAAAAAAAAAAAAAAAACCATCATGGACGGCTGTGGATGTGCAGCTCCTCGTAGAGCGTCTCCAGGAGGGCGGCCCGGGTCTGCTCCTGCGGGCCAGGTGGAGGCCGCCAGGTGGAGGCCGCCAGGCGGAGGCCGTCAGGAGGCGTGCGGCGACCCCCCCTCTGGGTGAGCAGGGAGGTGGGCCTGGGGGACCCCGGTATTTTTTTGTTAGTAGAATCTTTTTTATTCAGAAAAAAAAAAAACCAAAAAAACAAAAAAGTTTTCCAACCACACACAGGAGGGATTTGGGTAGGGGGAGGTGTCTGTCCATCCAGCCCCAGCCCCCAGCCCATGTGGTTTTGGCAGTAATAAGGGGTGTGGGGTAATGGCCCAAAAAATAAAAATGGTGTACGTGTGTGTATGGGGAGGAGAGGGGTGCAAAAGCAGTGGGGAGTGGTAGGGGGTGGGGACAGACGAGGTCAGTACTGGGAACACCGCAGGTGGGAAGCGCCGCAGGTTGGTCCGGTGGGACCTTTTTTGTGTGTGTGTGTGTGTGTGTGTGTCAAAACCAACAGGATTTTATTTCTCTGCTAAATCTCGGCCGGCTCAGCCTTCCTGACCCAGGAACTGAGCAGAGAGCAAGGCCTGGCTGCTGCCCTCCTCCCGAGCTCTGCACCTGGAGCCAGGCTGGAAGCTGGCATCACCAGGGAAAGGGGTCGTGGGTCAAGGACCTGAGGCCAGCAGGGCTCTTCCTGAGACAGCCCAAAGCCTTGGACAGGGGGCCTTGG
Source organism: Vulpes vulpes (assembly GCF_048418805.1). Lineage (NCBI taxonomy): Eukaryota > Metazoa > Chordata > Mammalia > Carnivora > Canidae > Vulpes > Vulpes vulpes. The sequence goes on from NW_027325677.1 coordinate 275,894, forward strand.
CTTGGTCTACAATTTGTCAAGTACAAGCGGTACACAGACCACTCCTTCCTCCTGTTCCCCTGGCAGCGGCCACCCCACCCCACCCCCTTCTAATCTGGTGATCTGGTTCAGAAAACCCAGCCCAGAGTGGTAGGGAAGCAAGGAGAAGATGACCCGAGACCTTGCAGGCAGAGTGGCTGGCCTCTCGCCTCAATCTGGAAAGAGTCTAGCGCCATCTCCAAAGCAAGGTATGGATCCTGAGGAAAATGACGCCCCGACAGCTGCAGGCTTTCCTACAGCTGAGGCTCGGGGAGCACTCTGGCCCTGGTGGGCAGTAGCTGGTCATCTCTGTGGGTCACACAGGCCATGCCAGTCAGCTTCACTCTCGCACCGGGCCCGACTGTGAAAAAACTGCTTGATGAAAGTCTGGGCCTCTTCCTTCACACTCCTTCCAGGAGAGGCCTTCTGAGTCAGCGAGTGTGAGAGGTGGCGGGCGAAGGCTTTAAACAATTCCTTGGATGCAAACTTGCCCTCCTTGTAGAAAGGGGTCAGGCATTTGACCACAACATTTGCAGCCTCCTTAAGAGAGATGCCAGGGGCTGGGAGAAGGCAGGAGCCTTGGGCCATGGGGTTCAAGGTGTCCTGATTCCAGGCCGGGACGCTGTCCTTGGCCTCAGCTAAGACGGAGGCATTGGCTGAGGGGCGAGGCCTCTTCTGAGTCTGGTTCTCTAGGTTCTCCTGCTGGGGTCTGGGCCGCTTGCCCCTGGGGGTCTCCTCTGTGGGGATGGGCTGGCCTTCAGGGGACCCCTGGTCTCCAAGTGTGCAGGCTCTTGGCCTCTCCCTGGTACACTCCTTGGTCTTGGGGTGCGTAGCCAAACACCCCAGGGCTCCATCCTCCTCCCCTGCGCACTTCTCTGGGGCTGCTGGGGGTCCCCGCATTCCCTCACATGAAGGGCCAGGGCCGGCATCTTCCGCCCCTGGGGCTGAGGTGAGGGGGGACGGGCTCTTGGCCCTTAGGCAGAAGCGGGTGATGTTCTGAGAATCCTTGAGGGCCGCTGCAGCTAGGAGTTGCTGCTTCTTACTGGCCCGGGCCTTGGCAAGGGGACCACCCTTGGAGGGGCTTTTCCCCATCCTCTCAGGGGAGGATCCTCCACAATGAACACTGCTTCCAGGAGCCTCTGCTCTGGGCCCAGGGAGGGCCTTGCTGCAGTCCTCATCCTGGAGGCCACAAGGCTGGCTGGGGGCTCTCGCTCACCTCCCTGCACAGGCTGGGGGGCTCGCTCCTCGGCCTGACTCTTCTCCATCAGCTCAGTGGCTGTCTGAAATGGGCAGGAGCCCCTGGGGAAACCAGCTCCCACCCGCTTAGGTTTGAGCGAGTACACCTGGGAGGCTGGCCGGATGTCATACTCAGTGGGCTCTGGGGGCTGGGCATGCATACTGCAACTCCTGGTATTGCTTTCCACATTGTAGAGCTGCCCATCCTTGGAGGCTCTGTGGATCTCAGCCACCTTCTTCAGCACGCTGGCCTTGTACAGGTTGGCCATCTTGGCATTTCGGAACATCTCATGTTCCAGCTCCACAGCCTTGGCCTGGAGATCAGGGCCATGGGTGGTACTTGTGGCCTGGCAGTTACTGCTCAGAGCCTCCTCCAGAAGCCCCAGGCAGTGCTCACGGGCCTTCACAGTGAGTCTAGGGATCTTCCTGCTAGAAGCCTCTTTCAGGGGACAGTCCTCATCTGGGGGTACAAATTCTTCTATCTTGGGGTCCTTGCCCTTGCGTAGGCTCATCTGTTTCTGGTAGAAGAGATTCCATTCCCGCTTGTGGGCCTCGTCTCTGCCCTCGTCCCCACTGCCTCCAGAACCTTCATCATACCTGCTGAAGCCCCCATAGCCCCGACGGCCTCCCTCATACAGCTCAGGGTCAAAGCCATTCCCCTGGGAAGGCCCGATGCAAGTCTTATTCCAGCTGCTGCTGTGCTCCAAGGCATCCAGTCACTTCCGCAGGGCTGCAGGGTCCCGGCAGTGGTCACAGCCCTTGGTGCAGGCAGGGGGCGCATCCCCAAAGTACTTGGCAATGGCAGCATGGCGGCACCCCAATTCTTCACAGAAGGTGACCAGGGCATCAAAGGCCAAGATAGCAGCTTTATCAGATGCTTTGTTCCCTCTCTTTTCCTGGAGTTTTGCTACTTCCTTCCTGATCAGGAAACTGACTTGGTCCCGGTCATTCCTGGAGTAATAGAGATGGCACCAGGAAGGCTTCCCGTCTCTGCCTGCCTGGCCAGACTCTTGATAGTACCCAGCCATAGACTTGGCAATATTCCAGTGGGCGACAAACCTGACATTGGCTTTGTCCACTCCCATCCCAAAACTAATGGTTGCAACAATGACAGGCACCTTCTCCTCCATCCACTCATTCTGCACCAGTGTTCTTTCAGAAGCCTTCAGCCCTGCGTGGTAAGCCTTGGCATTCACACCTCTGTAACTGAGCTCTGTTGCCAGCTGTTCACAAGCCTCTCTGGTCCTGCAGTAAACAATGCCACAGCCAGACAGCAACCCTTTATCAGCCTTCTGTCCAAGAGCCTTAAGGCAGAAGTCCCTCAGGTTCCCATAGGGATCAGAAAGCAGTTCTTTGAACTGCACATCATAGAAGAGGTTGGCCCAGAAGCAGGGAGTCTTGAAGGAGGCAACTGGTTGCTTCAGGTGGAGGGCAGCAAACACATCCTCTTGGACTTGGAGAGTGGCTGTGGTGGTCAGAGCTACACATGGGGCATGTGCTAGGCGGGAACGGAGGGTACCTAGACGCAAGTAGTCAGGAGGGAACAAGAAGGCGTAACATGTTTCCTTGACTCAGGTGATACATTTAGAAAAGAAATCATGATTTTTTTCTTTTGCTGTAACAGGCAGACACTGTAGTTCTCGTTGTGATCAGGAAAGATGGAATGACTGCTGCCCTTCTCTCGCTGCAATCAACAGTTTCTCACGCATGATGTCAATGCTCGAGTAGTCCGGCAACTTAAGGTAGTTCACACAAGTCATTACAGAGGGCAAGAAGTCGTCGGGGTTCTCCGTGGACTCGAAGGTCTTCCGGACAATTGTCAGAGGTGGATTCAGACTCCGGAAGCCTCCAACAGGCAATCTTGGGCTACCTGTCACAAACTGGAGAAACAACCTCTGCTGCTCATTGTCAAAACTACTGAGAATCTCAAACAAGAACTTCACAGCCCGACTGTCATGAGTATAACCGTGGTCCGGCCTGCAGCACTCCATCAGTGTCTTCGCATCCCATGTGTCTGCTTTACTGCCGCACAAGAGCTGATCCAGTTCTTCCGGGTAGAAGTACTGAAGATGACTAAGTGGAAAGATGGATTCAAATCCATCTCTGAAGGAATCAAATTACCTGGAAACGCCTTCATTTAGTGCCCAGAATATAACCAGTCTTAGGTACTCCTCTAAATTGTGGATGGTGACTGGTATGTCCTTTCCTCCTTTCTTCAGTTCAATGTTGGGAAACCCTGGCAGCGTGAAATCCAATCCTAGATCTTCAACTGAGCAGCCATTCATAGTTAGGGTTTCTAACGCATATTGTAGACTCTCTTTGGTCTGGGATTTATCTTGCTCAAGTCTTTTCTTCTGTCTGACAATGTCTTCTAGGTGATACACTGATCTGGCTACAACTGGGTCAATGTCAAACAAATCATGCGATGTCAATGAAGTTTCTTGCCTTAGCATCCACTTATAAAAGGGTAAGCCAAGGGGAAAGTCCACCAATCTGAAACCCATGATAGCCTTGGCCATTAATTTTCCTAAGAAGTGAAACTTCATTTTAACCTTTGCGATATGGGCTGGCTTAGCCGTCCGACCAAAAGGAAGCGCAAACAGACCCTGGAGGTTTTGAATATACTTGGTCCCTTCTTGGCTTCCTTTTGGATTGCTGAGAGTCACTTCTTCACCTCTCCAGAGACCCAAGTCAGCTCTCTGAAGTTCCTGAGATACAAGTGCATAAAACTCCAGTGTAGGCCCAAGACCTGTACCAACCTCATTTTCATACTGGATTTCTAACATGGCCCGTGAGCTACCGAGATCCTGCATTACAGACTCCGCTTGTTTCAGCAGCTCCTCTCTGTTCACAGTACGTTTTTTTCTATCCAATCTAGGTGCAACTCTGCTATCTTGAGAATCCGACTGGTTGATTTCTGGGTTGGTATCAAGTAATCTTTGCATTGCTCAGTCCCGATCAAATGCAGTTACGAAAAAAGCATTTGCCAGGTATCAAAAGGGAAGAAAAATGGGCAGGTTTTTCCTAGTTCAGTAAGCCACGTTGGGATATTTCCTGTCATGATTACTAAAGGATCTTGAAGCTGCCTATTTGCTTTTGCTGTCAATTTACTGTTAATAAATTCACTAGTTGGAATAATCTCCTTGCACATTGCATTATCATACAAGTAATACCAGTATCGGCTGATGGCGTGTAAAACTCTTAGAAGAAGAATCACATCTAAGGACGGGTCTTCAAAAGTTATATTCTCAGGTGGCGAGGAGATGAGGTAAACTTCTAAAGGATTGGATACTGATGGGCATACTCCATCATGCCATAACTCATCGTGCTTTTTTGCATTTCTAGGAGATGTTTTTGTTGGAGCTGTTTGGGCTCTTCCTCTTTTACCACCAACACAATCTTTATTACTTTCTTCATCCTCTCTCACGGGTTTGTACCATATTGTATGAGTCTTTGTCCAAATACCAGCTCTTCCCAAAGGGTTGCTCTCATCATCTGTGGACTCCCGCTCATCCTCAGCCTGAATACTGAACTGCCGGACTGCCTGATATACAGTCATGTTATATGGTAGCAAATGTTCTCCAATATAAAACTGTAGCCTGTGCCTTACGTTTCGGAATTTAAGAACTGAGCAGCCAGAGACTCGTCTTTTTCCTCATCAGAGCCATCATCATCACTGTCTTCATCATCTTCTCTTACTCTTCCATACCCTCTAACTCAATAGCTTGTACCAAAGCCAGGGGATCAATCTTGACCGGCCCGCCCTTCCACTGCTTCACATTTGCACAGTCTGGATGTCTTTGTAACTGGCATTTTAACTGATGTGTGTTGAAAAATTTTAAAGCCTGTGATCCTCTGTTGAGAGAAAAGCTGCCTCCTGTCCCGTTCCCACTGGGGAAGTCATGTACTTTGACTGGAAACTGTTCCATCTGGCTGAGGCAGTTGTTCATCTTGTGAACTAATGCCAACAAAGGCGCATTACCCACTGGTTCTACTCTTCCAATGGGCTCTTCTCCAGGAAGTGGTGAAGAAAAAAATACGTGAAGGAATCTCTTTAATCTGATCTCTCGGCTCACAGCATCTTTTTCACTTTTAGATGTCAAATAAAGCAACAGCTGCTTCACGAATCCACTATGTTGGATTTCAAATGATGAAACATCGGACTCTGAGACTATGCTACGGATTTCTACAAGGCACTCAGCTCCACCATCCACCTGGAGGTTGAGTTGTTCAGTTGCAGCACAAAGTCTCTGAAGGACATTCAGTGCAGGGTTGCTTCCATCCATGTTCTCAGAACTGAAATAATGCTCTACAAATTTATGCGCCTGTTCCTTAATCCAACCTTTAATTTTTTCTCTGTTATTGGATATGGTGTCCTTGGAGGCGGCCCTGGCAAGACCACTGACTCCCGCAGTTCGTGCTGGTTCGATGTTGTTGCTGTTGGACTGTGCGCTTAACCTTCCCCACGTTTTTGGATTCAAGCTTGCCAGGAAAGAAGATTTAGGTGACTGAGTAGTGGTAGGGCTTTTAGCTTGATTGTCTACTTTGTCATCATCTCTTGGAGGTGAATACTTTGGCCTTCTTGGCCCTCGTTTTGGCAGCCGTTTTCTCTTTAGAACATCACTTAATCGACCTTGAGGGCTCAGATCTAAAGAGTCATCTCTGCTGTGCTGCAAGCTGGGGGACCCCAGGTCAGCTGCAGCATTGGTGGCAGCCGTGGCTGTTCCACTGCTGACTGACGTCGTGGATCCCAGGGATCCTGACCCATTCGTACATGCCTTTGGTGGACTTGTCAACAAAGACTCTGATTCTGCTAAGTGTTTTACTTGATGCATTACACCTTCTCTTCTGAAGTAAACACTAAAAATATCAGGTAACTTCTGCATTAAGATTTCTGCCATCTGGGATCCCTGGGTGGCGCAGCGGTTTGGCGCCTGCCTTTGGCCCAGAGCGCGATCCTGGAGACCCGGGATCGAATCCCACGTCGGGCTCCCGGTGCATGGAGCCTGCTTCTCCCTCTGCCTGTGTCTCTGCCTCTCTCTCTCTCTCTGTATGACTATCATAAATAAAAAAAAAAAAAAAAAAGATTTCTGCCATCTGAAGTGCTCCAACCTTTTGGTTGGATAATGTTTGACAGGATCTATCTATTTCTTACGGGTAAAGGCTTTGTATACCTATATCCTTTTCCACATTCTCATTCCCACTTCTTTTATGCCTGCCCTTTTTGTTAATGAGCTGTCTTAAATGTGAGATGGATGATTACTCTCTTAAGCTTCTTGTCACTGAATATTTGATACACCTAACTTTTGTTTTGATTCCTTGAAAACAAGCTAATTTTTTTCTAGCTTTCTCTGGTAAAGCTGATTAAAACATGAAATACACAAATCACATGGATTTGAGAATCTCGGGTCTCATAACAAATTTAATTTTTTATTACAAAATAAGAAGGTATACTACAATGTCCTGTATGGAAATCCCAGATTAAGTGCGAGGGCTTGAATACTTGGATGAGGCTCAACACATGAACTGTCTTTGAGTTCCTTCTTCAAATTGGGCAATATATATAAGAAATGCAATTAAAATTATCCTTTTTGATAAGAAAGTCATTATGCTAAGTCCTTGTACAAACCTATATTCTCTTTTTATAAAAGTAATGGAAATAGAAGAGAATTTTTGTAGAGTTCAAATTACCATTTCCAGGTGACTTTAATCCCAAGTATAAATACATAAGTGGAAATTGGCAAAGAAGTAGGATAAGTCTATAGGTATCTATTAATAAAATTCAGTTCTCAGAATAGTATAACTTTTCCTAGCAGGCTCTTTTAGAATATGTGGGACAAGCTGGCAGGACATGAAGAATGCGTACTGTGCCATGCACCCTTCAAATTCCATATTTGCTTTTTCTTCTTCTCCTCAGAGATGGACTTACAAGTGTAAAGAATACCAGCACAAAGTCCTTCCACAAATCAGAGTGGAAGGACCTCCATTATTAGTCCTAATATGTTTTATCTTTCAGTTTTCTTAGAAGCAGTTGGGTGCTTTTGTAGTAGAATAAAAATAAATGAAAAGCAGAAAGCTAATTTGTAATTGGTTGAATAAGTGTTCCTAAATTCATTATGTCTCTTCATAAACTTTTGTTTGCCTGTTTATTCAATAGATACTATTAAAGGATAATACTATTCACCACATGGTAGTAGGTTCTGGAGACTTACAGTCTTCAAAAACTTGTCAGCTTTTGCTTTTATGGAGCTTTCAGTTTAGTAGAGATAACAAAAGCATATATAAGGGTCATAACTATATGTAAAAATGTAAATAGACATGACTGTGTTCATTGCACAATGGAGGTGAATAATAGGTAGATATGATTGGGTGATAGGTGAATAATAGGTGGATATTCAGTGAAGTCAAGGAAGACTTCCTAAATGACCATTGAGCTGGGATCTAAAGAATGTGTACTTTTGAGCAAGAAACAACAGTCATTTAATGCAGTATTTACAAAGGCCATATGATGAGAGTAAACATGCCTTAGAAGAGACTACCAGAAAGCCACTATGGCTGGAGCTGCTTGCGTAAAGATAAGAATTGTACAAGATCTGGAAAAGATGACCTGAAATTGACTTTACAGGGAAAATATTTCCAAAAGGGACAATTTTAAAAGAACTGAGTATAATTAAGAATTATGGCAGGATTACAGAAAAAAAAAAAAAGAGTTTCCTGGGCAAGGTGAGATAAATGATCTTTCCATCTATAGGAGATTCCAAGGATGGTCTCTAAATTGAGATAAACAGCTTTTTTTTTTTTTTAATTAATGGAAGTATAAATTGTTTGCATTCTTTGCTGGGGAGGTAAGTGGCATTGTATTCACTGGTGAATTTTGTCTCTCTGATTTGGCACCAGAGCATCAGGGATCTGGTGTATCTCCTACTGACTGAGGTTTTATCACAGATGTTCTCTGTCCTTGGAAAGACTTTTGTGAATTGGTGTAGTCCTATATAGGCATTTGCCAGCCAATACCTTTGTTTTTATAAGTATCATGGGAGATGCAGTTTGAATACCATGGCTGGTAGGGGAAATATCTACTATTAAGCATCTGATGTCCTGGTTCTTATTAAAGTAATTGATAATAAGCTATCTGAAAACACCATTTGGGATCAAGTTTAGGGATAGCAAAGCAGTATTTTAGAAACATTTTGTTCAATGACCTATGAAGGCAGAGACCATGTATTCAGTGGAGGAGTAAAGCCAGTGAAGATTTAGCCAGTCATTAAACTTTTAGGGTTTGGAGAACTTTAAAGAATAGTTTGCTTTATTCCTCTTATTGTTGTTTTTAAATATAAGGGGCTGGTCTCCTTTCCTTTCTGTCAAAATAAAATTGAGCATATGGTAAAAGTTCTAGAGAATTCTGCTCATAACTTTTGAAAACATTCTGAAAGAGGGTGAAAACTAAAATTGGGGAATGCTCTGATTCCATTCACCATTTCATAACAGCTAGCAGACTCTGGTGTGAAAGGAACTGCACTTGTAGTAAGGTAGAAGGCATCATTTGATTAAACGTGGAAAACAAACACCAAAGAGTAATAGCCAAAAGGAGGGTTTAAGAACCCATTGCACTCTATCCACAGAACAATTGACTTTCTGCTTTTATACATCAGTCCCATGAGCTTGGTCAATATCTGGTCCAGAGAGAAGGACACACTCTGTATGTGCTGACAAAATCAGGTTTATGTATCTGTAGTTCTGAAGGGCAGAGCTGTGACTGCAGTAGATTTGCTAAAGTAATGAATGCCACCCCAGAGGGCTCCTGGTAGCCATCTTGCTAGCCTGACATAGGAATCATACCTTCTGTGTATAAGTGCATTGGTTAAATTCTTATTTAAAATCTAAGCATTCACTCTGGGAGATGCCATTGATCTGGAGGGATATTGGCACCTTTGAATGTAAAGTATAGAACATTACATATAACTTGTGAATAATGCAGTATAACTAAATGCAGTTGAACCAAATTAAGAATGGGAATGTCAATGATTATCAGGATAGCTTAAATACAGAAGAAATATATAACTGACATTTGGAAGAATTTACTGATTCTTAAAATCTATGAGGGCAGTTATAAGTATTTACTTGACAGGTTTAAGATTGTTGCAATAACAGTAAGTATAATTAACTAGACATATGACAAGAATTAGATAAGTGAGGCTAAGTAGAACCAGATAAATAAGTGGAATTTGGGATAAAGTTAAAGGTAAATTAAAAACAAAAACTTAGATTTTAAGAATTGCACATTTTGTGTGAATATGCATGTGCATGTGTCTAACATATATGTGTGTATAGTATTAATAAACACATTTTGCATTACATTATAAGGAAACCTAAAACTTTAGAAAAGTTTAAAGCTTTTTTTTAAGATTTTATATATTTGTTCATGACAGACAGAGAGAGAGACACAACACAGGCAGAGGGAGAAGCAGGCTCTGTGCAGGGAGCCTGACATGGGACTCGATCCCGGGCCTCCAGGATCACACCCCGGGCTGAAGGCAGCACTAAACTGCTGGGCCACCAGGGCTGCCTGAAAAAGTTTAAAACTTTTAAAAAGTTTTGAACAAGTTTAATACCTTTATATATCTTTAATATCTATATATGTAAATTTATTCCAGGATCAGACCTCCAAGGAAGGTCTGATTGATTTTAAGCATGGCTAGTAATGACAATAAGTGAAGGAGGTTTTTGAGAAGAAAAGATTTGAAATTGGAAAGAAAAGTGTAATAATTATACTTACATGTTTTTTGTTCCATTTGTTGATTCTAGATGTTCTTTTAAAACCTATGTTCTGAGGAAAATCATAGGGCTCAAAGTTTTAGTAAGGATGCAAAGTGGATAGTATTTGTCTTTCCTCATTTTCAACCTTATATGTCATCAGTATCTGATCTGATCTTAGGGAAAATTCTATTTCTCAATTTTAATGAGAAATATTAACCCTGTCTGACAACCAGTAAGTGTTTCAGAGAAAACATAGTGTAGCATTATATATTCTAGCTTGTCAGTCTTTGGCAACAAACAAAACAAAACAAAACAAAAAACAAGTAGATTCAACATGCGGTTTCTTAAATGTATTGTTTGTATGCTAGAGTAGTTGAAAGAAAGCTCTCTACCTTAAGTCTCAAGAATCTTTTGCTTCAAGTTTATCAATATGCTAAGAAAACTAAATACGGAGCATAAGAATCCCTCATAAGAGTCACCTCTGGAGGTATTTAGGGATGACATATATCCTATGGTCAGTTGACTGTACCAGTTAATAGAGATTCACTGACAGTAGAGCTTAAGTAGAGGATGATTTTTAAAAAAAGAAAAATAATTGATTTTGCACATAAGAAATCTGGCAGTAAGTGAACATCAGTAACCAAGGTAGCAAGATGCGTGACCTTGGAAGATGGCTAGCTGGCCAGTTCTTAGTGATAGCAAACAACAGAAACAACAACAAGAATAACAATAACATTGGCAGCACCATTTTTAGATCTATTAGATATAGCAATATACAAGCATTTTAATATTCTATTATATAATTCCCACCAGGAACATATGAGTTAAGTATTATTATTTACAGTGAAAAAGAAAAGAAGAAAGAAAGAAAGAAAGAAAGAAAAAGAAAGAAAGAAAGAGAGAGAAAGGAAAAAAAGGAAAGAAAGAAAGGAAAGAAGAGGGATCCCTGGGTGGCCCAGGGGCTTAGCGCCTACCTTTGGCCCAGGGCGCGATCCTGGAGACCCGGGATCAAATCCCACGTCGGGGGAAGCAGAGCCTGCTTCTCCCTCTGCCTGTGTCTCTGCCTTCTCTCTTTCTCTCTCTGTGTGACTATCATGAATAAATAAATAAAATATTTAAAAAAAGAAAGAAAGAAGAAAGAGAAAAGGGAAAGAAAAGAAAGAAAAAGAAGAAAAGAGAAAAAGGCATCAAGTAGAATTAGTGATCTTGCCAAGTCAAGGGAATCCTAGTCAGGATATGAATACATAGCAGATCTGGGATTTGAACTCAGCTGAGTAAGATTCCAAAGCCTTTTTCTATTTATTTGTTTTACATCGTGGACTCCAGTGTCTTAAAAGCCAGAGCATAGTAAGTCTTTTATCATTTTATTTTAGGCATACATTTGAACCAAAGCTGATGTACTATTTTTTTTTTTTTTACAAAACAAAACAAAACAAAACAACAAAGCCTAGGAATAGAAACTCTCAGACTAACAATTACATCTGAAACACTAATATGAAAAAATAAGACCATAAAAGGTAACAGAAAAATGCTATAGGATGTCAAAAAAAAAAAAAAAAACAACCTAAGAAATACAGTTTGAAAGAATACTTAATGAGGCATTTTCAATATTTTTAAGATTCCCCTATCCTGTTCATTAGATTTCAAACTAAAATTAGATTGACACAATTAAACATTACTGAGTAATTATAATGAGGAAGTGTCTTTGGACTATTGATACTTCCACATCATCATATAAAAATATGATTTCTTAAGATGGGTAGAGTATTGCAGCATTGAGGAACACAGGCTCTGGATTTTGTTTGCTCAGGTATAACTTAGGGCTTTGCAAACAAGCAAATGAATTTATCTATCCCTCAGTTTTTCCTCTTAATGAATAGAAGATTCACAGTACCTAGCTCAAAGGATGTTTTAAAAATTAAGTAGGGGCAACCCGGGTGGCTCAGTGGTTTAGCGCTGCCTTCAGCCCAGGGCGTGGTCCTGGAGACCTGGGATTGAGTCCCATGTCAGGTTCCCTACATGGAGCCTGCTTCTCCTCTGCCTGTGTCTCTGCCTTTCTCTCTCTCTCTCTCTCTCTCTCCTCTCATGTATAAATAAATAAATAAATAAATAAATAAATAAATAAATAAATACTTAAAAAAAAAAGGACAGGTACTTGCTCATCCAGTTGGCCCATAGTAAATGCACAATGAAATTATTTAGTTGTTTTTGTAATTGCATTTTAACTTGCTTATACAATAAAGCTCAGACTGCTTACCATGACACACAACTCCTGTATTGATCTCTACTTACAACATAATCTTCAAGGCGCCTGGGTGGTGCAATGGGTTAAGCATGCAACTCTTGGTTTCCACTTAGATCTTGATTTCAGTGTCCTTTTCTCCGGGTTGTGAGATCTAGCCCCACCGCAGGCATGCTCAGCATGGAGTTTACATGAGATTGTCTGTCTCCCTCTCCCTCTGCCCCTCCTGCTAGTGTTCTCTCTCTCTCTCTCAAAATCAGTCTTTTTAAAAAAACCGACATAATATTCTGCCCTTATGAGTTATTTTGCATTTTTATGTTCCTTTGCAACAATACCCTCTCACGTCTTTTCTTTCTATTTGGGATGGCCTTTCTTTCTTTTTTCACTCTACAGACATCTACTCATTCTTTACCAGACTTAGATGCAACTTCTTAGTAATACTTCTGCATATTGTCTATAACTGCTTGAATTTTAATTTCTTCTCCTCTGTACCCACAGTATTGTATTTATCTCAATTATGATAGCTATTTAGAAAACTAAAATTTTGTCATGTTGGAAAAATAACATGGCAAGGATTTCCTTTTTTTTTTTCAATTAATTTAAGGCCAATGATAAAGTCGCCAACCTATTTTTCATAGTCCTTTACAATAGATAAATTCAGGTCACCAAAAGAGTAGATACATTGAGGATATAGAGGATATAAAGGATTTTTTCTGAGCTTTATTTAGTTCTTGATTTATTCTTATACAAGGCCTACCATATCTAAATTGGAAAGATTTTTTTCCAAAAGTCTCTGTGAAATCTAAAGTATACCTACTAAATATGTCTTAATTGCATGTTGTCTGTATTCTGTAGAAAGAGTAGAAAACTAGCATAAAATAGGTCAAGTTGATGTCTTTTAGCAGAATTCTTTAAAGAAAAAACTACACTTACAGCCAAATTTTCCATAGTATACGAGTTCATTTACTATGTAGATGAAAACCCACAAAAAAGCTCTGTACCATGTTTTTGTTGTTGTTAAATCCTCTTTGTGGTATTATATTTTTATAAGAGGTTGTGCCACATAAAGAGTAATGTTCTCCTTCAAAATGCCATAAAATGTAATGTTTGTAAGGCACATAAATACTAAAATAGAGTCAAAACAAAAGGACACTTTAATTAGGGTGGTGGTGATAGAAATTACTGTATAGAATTAGAAGTTTCTTATCACACATAAATTGACATAATTTATTATTTATTATTGGCTTGAAGGGAAAAATGTGATTTTTTGTTTTCTTAGTGAATGAAGAGAGAGGAAAGTCTCAGTACTTCTTCTAATAGGTTTTCTAGACTCAAATTGCAAAATGCAGTCTTGGGATGAATGATAGATCACTGGAATAGGTGTCTTGTTATACTGCAAACTAACCGTTTGACATTAATAATGAAATGTTGAAGATGCTATTTAACCTGGTTTCTGTACACCATATTGTTAACTGATATACAAGAAGTTGTGCTAATTTGCAGAATTATTTTAATGATGTTTTTGTATTTTGGATGCCCAGTTCACCATCTAACTATCATTTTTACTTTTCATCTGGCTGGAAAATCAAGGAAAATTTCAGTGAAATTATGTAGCATTTATTGACGCATCTCTAATTTACATGTCAATATTGGGAATGTGGACTTGCTTACTGATGTATGTAAGTTTACCACATATGGTTTAAAATTGTTGAAACTAGATTAAATTCACAAAATTTTGAATTATAAGTTTTTTATTTTTAATACCTCATGTCCTCTCGAATTTCTTATTTCCTTGAGATTTGCTATTTTTTCAAGATTTTATGCTTTTGTCCCTGAAGAAAACCAAGTTATTTATAATGTCAAAGTCTCTCCTGTTGGGGGAAAAATATGCAACAAATATGCATGTTCTTTAGGCTCATTGCTACTACTCTTTCACCGTCTCTTCCACTGGCCTATGTCATTGCAAAAGAGATTTTGGTCTCTTATGTCTCCATCTCCTATTTCCCTAACAGTAGTATTTCATCTCCAGGTAGAAAATATGACTATGACTCCATTGTAGTATATTTTCAAAAGTAGATAATATGTAAGTAGTTTTCTCTAACATTTTCTGTTTCTTCTATTTTTTTATTTCTTTATTTTTTTTCTTCTATTTTTTGCGCAACAATTTTTATTCCTATTTCCATCTCATTTTTTCACTAAAATTACGTTTGTTATTGATGTTGATATCAGATGATACATATTAGAAGATGATGAATGTTGGAGTTTTTTCAGTGGATATTTTATTAATGTACATATTAATTGAGTATTAAGTTATTCATAAATTTCTGTGTAAATTTTCTACATGCAGTATGACCCACATGAGGAAAAGGTAAGTTTAATTTTTTGACACTATCTATGGAAATTTTCAAAATGGCCAAGTCTTTAATACTAACTTGAGGAATTTATATTTTAATGATTGTCCTTCCTTTTATATTTTACTCTACCTCATATCTTTGCTTTGTGTTTTTATGTTTTACAAATAGAGTATGGTATTTATTAATCAGTCTTGTTTTGTTTTGTTTTGTTTAAGAGAGAGTGTATAATGGGGGAGAGGGACAAAGAGAGAGAGTGAGAGAGAGACAAGGAGAGAATTCTAAGCAGTCTCCACACCCATAATGGAGCCTGATATGGGGCTTGATTTCATGACTCTGAGATCATGACCTGAGCTGAAACCAAGAGTTGGAGGCTTAAATGACTGAGCCACCCAGATGCCCCGGTTTGTCAGTTTTTATTCATAAACTCTACCATCTCCTCCGGTGTTACTTCTATCTTTATCTCATAAGTTATGTACTCTTATAGTCAACCAGTTACAAAGACCATGATTCTCATTTTAAAGTGCTAAATACCGTGCTTCCATAACTAAAATGTCAAAACCTTGTTGTTTTCCCATGTGCTCTAATTCATCTTTTTTAAGTTTTCCTGATTCTATTCAAATGCAATATAAAATGTGACTTTATTAGACTATCTCATATATTGAGTATATCTTTGCTAAAGTTTAGTTATGCTAACTTCTCTCTCCATTACTATGTATTCGTAAAGCAGGATATAATTTTAGTTTTCAATAAAATGTTTAGGGAAATAAACCAAAACTTAAGCAATTTGTGCATATATTAAAATCTTGCATATTAAACTTTTTGATTAGATTATTTTAGCTAGTTTTGCAATAGTATTCTGGATGCCCCTTATAAAACTTTCCTTAAGTTGGTGGTTTTATATTATACAAATAAAACCATTATAGAAAAAAGTGTTTTTAATTTCCTATATATTAAGATGGAAGAGATATTATTAAATGTGGATGAGAAGATGGGAGATAAGGCAAAAAGAGTTATTCAAAAAGTAGAGGTCCAACTTTGCAATATTTACCATTTAAATGAGAAAGTTTGTAATACGAGTCACCAGACACAGTGTTGACTGGCATTGCTTATTACTAAGTAATAATTCCAGTCAACAATACATAGTTTCTATGGCCTTTTCCAGGTGCTATTCTCTTGAGTGTTACGCTGGGCCCTGCAGGCAGCCATACTGAGATGGTTGGCAGTTAGGACAGCTCCATTAATGATGTGAAAGAGGGACGCCTGGTGGCTCAGTGGTTGAGCATCTGCCTTCAGCTCAGGGAGTGATCCCAGGTCTGGGAATCAACTCCCACATCAAGCTTGCTGCATGGAACCTGCTTCTCCCTCTTCCTATGTCTCTGCCTCTCTCTCTCTGTCTCTCATGAATAAATAAATAAAATCGTTAAAAAATAAAAATAAGAAAAATAACAATGTGAGATAGAAAGGAAAGAATATTTTGAAAAATAAGAGAAATAACAATGTGAGAGAGAAAGGAAAGAATATTTTGGCACACTGCCCAAGTTTCTTAGGAATGACTATTTAAATATTAAATTATTGTTTACATCAATTTATTTTTGTCTTTCTGGTACCAAGGGGATATTTCTTAGCAAAGTGTCCCCAGTTACAAATACCAGTTCCCCCTCTCATGATATAGTTTCAATTTTTTTTTCCATTTTCCACATCTGTAAGCAAAACCACTATTTTTCCCAATCCCTATGTTTACAGATGAGACCTGGCAAGTGATTTCTGCCCAGAGGAATGTTGGTGAAAATGCTTTGTGCCACATGCATGCTCCACCATATAATCCCTCACCCTCTCTCAGGTGTTCTCTTACCCACACTCCTAGACATGAAGGACTGAGAAAAAAGTTGTGTGAGGGAAAGAGCCTAGATTCTAAGGGCACTGTGTAGAATAAGCTTGCCTACCATACACCTGATCAAAAATATCTGCAATGGATTTGCTTGAAAGAAATAAAATTCATGTATTACACTAAGACATTTGGGATTGGTTTATTTTATTAAAACAATATCTAACACCATGTCTCAGGAGGTGGTAGCAGTGAAAACTAGGCCTTCTACTCTGTTTGACCTGTGTCGGAGAGTGGTGTCCCACCCCCACCCACCCCACCCCACCCCCCGCCCATGTCACAAGCCCAGTACATCAAGGCATCTTACCTTGGCTCAGTATGTATTACGTTGAGAAGACTGAGGAAATAGACTTCAAGAAAGGCCACTCTGCTTAGGCTATTTGATGCTCACTCTGATATGAGCTGATATAGATTAGGCCTTCAGTTTGGTTATAACACAAATCAGAGAAGGGCAGAAATCACAGTGAATGATAGAATCAAGATTCATAGAAGTCTTGTCATACCTGGAGCAATGGAAAACTCTAACAAGAGGAAATTTAATAGAGATAAACCAACTCTTCACACATGCCCTCTACATAGCAGGTGAAGGGTCTTGCCTTAGTAGCAGATTGTTTGAAAAGACTTAGGAGATTTAGTTCACAATATGCTGAAGCAATCTCACAGTGACTGTGACATAAACTTGTGAACTGGGGATGCCTGCTGGCTCAGCGGGTTTAGCGCCTGCCTTCAGCCCGGGGCATGATCCTGGAGACCCAGGATCGAGTCCCACGTTGGGCTCCCTGTGTGGAGCCTGCTTCTCCCTCTGCCTGTGTCTCTGCCTCTCTCTCTCTCTCTCTTTCTCTCTCTCTCTCTAATCTCTCATGAATAAACAAATAAAATCTTTAAAAAAATAAACTTGTGAACTGTAAAATATAAGATGAAGGACAGGGAGAAGGGGGTGGGAGGTTGATGGTATCGCATAATTCTATGGTGGTCAGCCTACCTCTGAAGAATGGAGACAGAAGTTGGAACCATACTGGTGAGCCAAATTTGGAAGACTTGGAATATTTTTTTTCTGAAATAAAAAGATACTATATCTTGAAATATTTGAATGGTTGTGATATGAAAGAGCTATCAGTAGACTTGCTTTGTGTGGAAGTTAAAGGAGAGTAGGCTTTTGCTGACCTGAAAGTAGAACTTTAAAGCTTTAAAAGTTTTATAAGTTTAAAACTCTGAGCCTACTGGTAATGAAATAAGCTAATTCCAGAAGGTATATGCTGCTCATCATTAAGTGTTCAAATAGAATGTAATGCGTAAATTCACGCATTAGAAGAGGTGTTGGACGAGATGACTTTTAGGCCTGCTTGTGGCCCTGCAAGTCCATGATTCTTTGATTCAGATATACTTTACTGGGACCTTCATTTAAACAAAATTTCCTTTGCTGCTCCATTATTAGGTGACAGAACTAATTTAATTCAATAAACATGAACTAAAACTTATAGTGTATAAACCCATAATACTTAGTAACATAATATTAGTGGAATTAAGCCACTCTCTAGTAGTATTTTGCACTTGGAGGATGTTGGATACAGTAAACAATTGAGTATTTTCACTGTGTTCAGCTCAGTATTTTAGGTGTAGTATACTCTAAGAGATCTGTGGGGTTGTAGTACACCTCCATGGAGTAAATGTAAACCCTTGTACATTTATGAAGAAACCATGATCCACATTAAGTAACTACTTCCTTTGTCGAAATAACCATTATCTTCCGTGTTTCTCTTCTCAGTCATTACTCCTGTGTTTCTAGGACTTTTTGCTCTAGCATACCCTCTAGTCCTTTTATTCCACTACACC
Organism: Vulpes vulpes; assembly: GCF_048418805.1. Taxonomy (NCBI): domain Eukaryota; kingdom Metazoa; phylum Chordata; class Mammalia; order Carnivora; family Canidae; genus Vulpes; species Vulpes vulpes. Next base: position 294,219 of record NW_027325677.1, read on the forward strand.
TTCAAATATTCTTGCTGACTTAATCATAGCTCTTTTGTGCTACAATCAACTTTATCAAGAACTTTCTTCTCTAGGAAATTTACAAAAATAATATTTTTGCTCATAGTCTTGGGGCATATATTGCTTAATTAATAAGCTGTTTCCATATTTTAGTAACATGTTTGAATTTCACCAGGAATCCTTAAATCATCAACTTCAGGGAATTTTTATCAAGGGATATTCAGGCAACATATCCAGTATTTAAAAGATATTACTTTGGGCATGTGTTCTGTTTACAGCCCTAATATCCTTTAATCATGTTCTATTGTTGTCATGTGTGAAGTTGATTCTATTAAATGTTTTATTTTTCTTTTGACTTGTCATTGGATTATAATGTTAAATCATTTTCTATTTTCTTGTCCTTATACTTGTGAATAATATATGTTTACTTTTTGTGTTTGAAGCTGACTTTCATGTTTTCTCTTTTCCCTTTTTTGTAATTGAACTTCTTTACACTGCTCCAGAACCAGAATTTCAAACAAAATGTAACCACATAAACACACATACACAAAGACCCTTATCAAAAAGCAAAAAAAAACAAACAAAAAAAAAAACAAAAAACAAATTTAACTTTGATCTTGATCTTGTGCAGCTGTGGTTTGCCTAGATCTATACTAAGAAAAATTTCACAAATCTTGTTCTTAATTTTTGAAGAGCACCTAAACACTCACACACAGCCTGCAGAGTGCAACACATCGGTTAATTGAAAAGACTTATAGAGTCACCATAAAGCATATTAATGCAAATCTTTTAATAAGGGCAAAAGATACTATAGAGCAGAAAAAAAGAGTTCAGGCAAGATTTAGGGGCCCCAAAACTTCCAGAAGCACCTGCCTTAAGCCTTACTATGAACACAAGGATGTATTTTGTTTCTAGATTGAATTACCAAAATTTGTAAAACAAATACTAATTTGGGGAGAGCAACTGGAAAGTTTCCAGTGAGGTCTTTCATGACCCTGTTTACATAATTAATTCAGGCTAACTGGTTACACAAGGTGTAAGCTATCAATAAACCAAATGGGCCTAAGAGCCACAAGGGAGTTTCAGGTATTAAATAGCACATGATAAATCATTAGTAAATGCCTAAAGGTAAATGCCTTTTTCTTTGCTGAAAGATAGTGCCGGATTTCCAGGCATCCACAAAATAAGCACAGAGCTGTGTGACTAGAGGTGAAAATAACTCTATACTAAATGATAATTGCATGTTCATTATTATAGGGCCTTTATAAAAATAATAAAAATATCAAAATTCAAACAAATTGCCTTTTTAGAAATATTAAGTATGCTTGTATAATAAGATAGCTTTGGCTATATAAAAAATCATCCCAAAGATTTAATGGTTTAAAACAACAATCTTTTATTTAGCTCCTGATTCTGCTATTTAGCAATTTGGGCTGGGCTCAGCTAGGCTCTTCTTCTAGTTTAAAATGCGTCTGTTTATGTGTGTACAGTGAGCTGCTGGGTTGATTGGTTTCTTGTTGCTTTGGAAGACCTCTGATATGGTTCATTGCTGTTTTATTGGCCTCTCATGACATGTTGATGGGATGCCTTGGTAGGGTTCCCAGAGTGAAAGTCTGCAAGATTTTTTGAAGTCTAGTCTCAGAGCTGGTACAGTGGCCACATTTTATTGGCTAGAACAAGCATCATAGAAGCAGATACGGTGATGGTAGTTGGAGTGTAAGTTATTTATTATGAACTAACATCTATAAAAGAAAAAGAGAGGAAATAGGATTGGGTGGAGGAAGAAGTTGATCTGCATGTAGATCCAACAGTCTCAGCCAATGTGGAAAGCTTCAGAGTAAGGCTTATCTGTCAGAGTATCCTGCATTAGGCCACAAAGACTAGATTCTTATTCTCCTGTCTTGCTCAGGTACTGAAATTAGGAAAAAGAATGACTTTAGGTAATAATGGTTCTTTCTAACTGAGGCAGAATGATCACAGTAAGCTCTCTAATGACTATATCTCATAGCTAGTCAGTAAGTATTCCCTTGAAGGGGAATCTGGGCAACCCAGATTCAAGGAGAGAGAAAATAGATTTGGCAACCTAAGGCCAACTGACACAGGTGATGTCAACTGTGACCATGTTTACCTACTTTCATGACATTCAAGGGTACCTTGAACACAATTTGTACTTTTTTGTTTTTGTTTTTGTTTTTTTTGTTTTTTTTTTTTTGTTTTTTTTTTCTTTTTTTTTTTTTACAATTTGTACTTAATACAAATTTATCTAATTGACTGAACTGCTAAAAAGCAAATAAGTACATGGAAGGTTATCAAGTAGGTACATTGCATGGTAAGTAGGTATAGTAAGCACATCTACTTTCTTGTTTCTAGATGAAATTATATGATCTCTGCTCTTAGGGATGACTATTGTCAACTATACATTCAGCATCCTAAATACAATTCTTGAGTTGCTAAGTGGTTTCACTTTATAATTAATGGTCTTATCCTTTTCCCATTCTAGACAGGCCAGGAACTTTGATATCATTTCACTATCTGAAATATGATTTGATTTTTCACTCATCTACTAAAATTTGATAGCCTGGTCTGCCAAAAAGAAACACTTAGACAAGAGTCCAAGAGGACTGAGATGTAACCCAACATATTCACCTAAATTTTGTATTAATTCTGGGCAGAACATTCTCATTTGTGGCCTTATCAGTAGTAAAATAGAAATTCCTAAGTACTTTGCCCTCTTTATCTTTTACCATTTTTTTAAAGCACAGGTTTTGTGACTTATCTTTTCAAAGTATTTTTCATTTGGAACTCTTTCCATCTAGTAAATGCTTCCTGTTAAGTCCTTAATTACAGACTTCATTTATCCACTTTTATTTTATTTCACATTGATTTTTCTCAGGGTGTCTTTCATGAATCTGCATCTTGGTATCAACTCCCTTGTCATTTTGCAGAGGTGAGCTATCAGATGGCAGCTGGTTCATAGATCGGTCGACTTGTCATATGCTTTTCAAGTTAGCAAAACTAATTGTGGATGAGTAAAGGAAAGCCTGGCATTCTTTTTGAAGCAACAACAAGACACTTGAAGGATTTGTTCTTTACATTGGGTAATTCTCGGTAAGTGGTGGCTTAATGTAGAACAACTGTAACTATGTAGCCTTCAGGGAGATGTTCTCTATTCCTAGCAATGGGTCTCAGCTGTCAGTGTGAGAGTCACTTTTCAGAAAATCCCCAAATTTTGCAGTCTGAATCTAAGCACTGTGTCACCAACATCAGTGACTCTGCCCTGGACATGACAAATAGTAATAAGAGAAAAATATTTTACAGCTATCCAGACAAAATTCATTGCTGTAATACCAACATATAATGTGCTAATAATAGTATAAGATTTCTGTATGTGTGATAGCACTGTTGCCAACATGTTCTATAGGGAAAGATGTGTCTCACTAGATTGGAAAGAAAAACACAAAATTATGGGACACCTGGTGACTCAACAGTTGAGCGTCTGCCTTTGGCTTAAGGCATGATCCCCAAATCCCGGTATTGATTATCACATTGGGCTTCCTGCATCTCCATCTGCTTATGTCTCTGCCTCTCTCTCTCTCTCTCTCTCTCTCTCTCTCTGTCTCTCATGAATAAATAAATAATAAAAATTTAAAAAAACACACAAAATTCTGACTAAACACTCCATCAGTAAAGAATGTGCTAGCATAATTAAGAACTATTTGGATATGATATTTATTAATATTATTATATTGGAAAACAGCAAGCAAAAACTAACAGAAGTGTGAGGTGAGTAACAGAAACAACAAAACTCAGATGGAGTAAATGTGAGCCATTCTTTGAGTTGACACTCTATTCATGATTATAAATAAAACCTATTGTTAGTGTTATAAATGAGACTTATATTTAATATTTCCAGGTAGGTCCAAATGTTTTCTAAAATAGCAATTAAAAAACAGTGTCTGTCCTTGGCTGAATTTTAAGTAATTCATCTAAAGGGAAATGCTTTCAAGATATATATATATATATATATATATATATATATATATATATATTGTCCTAGAGTGGTTTCTTTTTTGTTTCTTTGCTTCAGAAGGCAAGAAAGGTTGTTAAAAATAGACCGGGTTAGAATATACCATATTGGCAAACAATTTACTCAGGAAATCTACTATGGGGAATTTACTGTGGGTATTTACTCCCCCAATTTACTATGGGAAATGTGAAAAGTTGTAAAAAAAAATGACAAGAGATTATTACCTCGCTTTTTTCATTGAACAATTCAATTCTAGTTGAATTTCTATAACATTGATTAATTTAGAACACCAAGATGCAGAAACATCAACTCATGGTTGTGTAGGGATCCCCTGATTCAGTTGAAGTAAATGTATCACTCGATACATTTCCTTTTGTCAAAAGTTTTGTATTATATGACTTAAATTATTCTGTATATAACATTTTGAAATTTAGCATTTAGAGGAAACTTCTTCTATAAGTGCTAGGTAACTCAAGCTACCAAATTTCAAAGCTATTTTTGTCCCCAATTGAGTTAATTCTCTATTTTCCATAAACTCTTAAACACTTCACTTGGAAATAGAAGACATGTTTCACCAACTGCCTGTTTAAATTTAAAATTCACAGCTATAGGATCAAGTAGGCAGTAACGTGGCAAGTGTATTTTTTCTAGGGTTTAAGGTAAAGAAGCTAAAATGAAACATGAAATAGTTATGATCATTAATTGCATATATATAGAATCTTGCATTTTATCTGGGTTGTAAATCTTTCGTTCAGTTAAGTCAGCTGAATTCAAATTTCCTTTTTATTTATGGTCTTTTCTTAGATTCTTGAAATGGATAAAGCAAAATCAAGAGAAGATATTCATCAACACACATTGTTGTGACTTATAAAGATCATGTTACTCCTTATCAGAACTAAGCCACAGTTGACTACTCACTCCCCCTGACATTGAGTCACTGCCATATTCTCCATCCAGCTCCAAAATAAAGTAGCAGATTTTTAAGGGTGGAATAAGAAAAGCACAGGTGGTACCACCTACTGTAAATGCTTTAGTTCTTCTTAGATCAGTAACAGCTGTTGGTCTTCTCACTGTTAAAAAGCAAAACAAGGCGTAGAATGTGGGCTATTGACATTGTGCAGCAATACCATTTGTTTGCTCAGATCATGATAACCAATAGCAACTTGAGAAGTGTTTCCTTTTTGGGCTTTTGATAAAAAATCTTCAGGCCTGACTGCCTACCTTGCAAATAGTGCTGTTGATCTATTGATTAATTCTGGACACATTATAAACTATATAACTACCATGTGTTTTAATCTCACTAATCTGAGAGTGTACATTATATAGTTTAAAGGGATTTTAAGAATTAATGAGCATCTGTTTCATCCTGTCTAGGCATATGGGGGAGAGAGGTGAAAAGAAAAGGGGACAAACTGTTTTGAGGTTTGTGATAATGTTACCTTAAATGCCCCCTCTCATTGAGGCTAGGAATACCCTCTCTCATCTTTTACAAGAAGCCAGGCTTTCCACTCATTGAGGGTACAGCAAGAAGTAAAATTGCATATTTGTGATTAGGACTGGGCCACCGAAGAAGAGTCTTAGGTATAGGGCTGGTCATTTGTTGGAAGAAAAGGAGTCTTAATTAGAATAATTAAAGGGAGGTAGCACATGTGGGCATGATTTAGGCTATCTTCAAGATGCTGTGTGGTTCACCTTGATGGATAAAGTGTGTAATAGGATATTCTAGATCACAGCATCAGTCAGGCAAGAGTGTGTTTCCATTTGGTCTATTTTGAAACAGGATCCTAAGTAAGGCATAAATAGGAGAAAGCAGTCAGAAAATAGCTCCTAGGGAGCAAGGTTTATAACAAGATTAACATCAGCCTGCCCAGAACGATGACGTCTGAGGATATCCTGATATCCTGAAGATGTATTCAGAAATAAATCAGCAGCTCGGTACGGCTGAGGCTGGGTATTAGTAATGATTAGGCCAAGAGTTGACAGAAGTTGGAAAACACAAAGGTAAATAAAAGAATTTATAGCAGTAGCTTAGTAACACTAAGCATTTAAAAGAATAAAGTTCAGTGTATCATACAGAAAATAATGGCAAGTCTTCCTGTAGTTCTAGAATCAATTCCAGGAATTTGCCTTTTAAAACCCCAAATGATTTCAATATGGAAGATCCTTCCCCCCAAATTACAATTTATAAGCAGTGCTTACTGTCTATCAAGGAAATAAATGAATGTCTAAACAAACATAATAAATGGTAAAAAGTGGTACATTGCAATAAGAGAGGTATGGGCATCAGGGACAGCATTAGGATTGTTTTGAATTCACTTCGACTTTTAAGAGTATTCATCAGGGGTAATGTAAAGAGGGGGATAATCTCGGGGAGTTGTAAACTGCTTAGCAGATGTATGCAGGTGGGTTGTCTCATGTTACACTCACTCTAAATATCCAGAGGAAGATAATATCATGCAAGGTGCCTGGGTGGCTCAGATAGTTAAGCATCTGCCTTCCGCCAGGTCATGATCCTGGAGTCCTAGAATGGAGCCCCACAGCAGATTCACTCCTCAGAGGGGAGTTTGCTTCTCCCTCTCCTGTAGCTCTGCCTTGCTCATGTGGTCTCTCTCTCTCTTTATTAAATAAAGAAAATCGTTTTTAAAAAGATAACACTGCAATAGTAAAACTGAAAGGGATATTAGAAACCACCTCATCCAAATTAATGAGAAAACAAGCCTAGAAAGCTATCTCATTCTATCTCTAGACAACCTTAACTATTCTGTAATGTCAAAAAAGTGTAGCCCCTTAATTTTTAAACACTAATCTGAAAACTATAGTCATGAATCATGAATAATTGATCTATTTTCTCTTCTAATAAAGTATTTAAATATTGGAGGACACTTTAAAAAATGTTTTTATTCGTCTTTAAAAAATTTACTCCTAGTTCTTTCATTTCTAATTCAAATGGCTTCTTTCTTTTCTCCTTTCTTCTTTGTTATTTCTTTTCTTTTCTTTTCTTTTCTTTTCTTTCTTTCTTTCTTTTCTTTCTTTCTTTCTTTCTTTTCCTTCTTTCTTTTTTCATTCTGTTTTTAGAATTATGCCAAACTTTATCCCATAGGTACTTTTCAGTAATTTTCCAGGTTCTGTTTATTTTGAACATAAAAAAAAATAAATCTGCAAGATTATAAATGCCATGAGTAAGTTTCCTCAATGTCTTCTCTTTGAAGATGCCTTTCTTAGACTTTGTCCTTCCTAAAATGTGAAGGAAGTTAAACTTTAGGGAGTTAAAAGGAAACATAGTAGTTACCCTGAAACTGTGTTCTGAATTTCCTCACTAGCTTGGAAATATCTGGAGAAGACAATATAAATCATGAAAAATTATAGAAGTAATGGAGTGGTGATATTAGTTAACCACACAACCTACTCTTAAGTACATCCTTACATGATTCTACTTAGCCACAGAATTCTTCCCTTGAAGCTCAGTTTTATACTGTTTTGACTTTAAAACTCTTTACTGAGTGAAAGAACAAAATAATAATTTCTATTTGCCATAAATTTGTACTATGGAAGTGTAAAACATTTTCAAAAAAATAATCTCAAGTAAGTTGAATAACAATAATAAATTATAGAGAAACAAATATAGAAGAAATGGATGCATGTTCATCTGACAAAATATTTTATTCCATGAGCTTTTCTCCTTATTTTTAAAATAAATCTGTACTATTTTTACAAGGATGTTGAGATGATTAAATAAGAAAAATATAAAGCAGTATAGAATCTGTTATTAATATTAAAACATTGAAGTATAAAGATAAAATGTATTTTAGTATAATAGTATTAAATTTGTGCTATTTTTCCTTGTGGCTACTGCTAGATATTCAGTATGAGATATTGAAATATATTTTAATATTTTTATAAGTCCAAAATGAGGTTAAAAAATAGATTTTAATATTGACATAGGGAATCATTAGTTTTAGTGAGAATGGTTTTCAGTGAGGACTCAAGTAACATTTAATTGTTTTATGGTATCTTTTACAGAAAGAGAGATTCTGTTGCAACCATTTTGGTCTCAAAGGTCCCTTTAGAGAGAGCTAAATACTGTTAGAATCTTTTAATAAGTGAAACTACCAAGAAGTTCATAAAGATAGAACAGATAAAGGTAGAACAGAGGTTACATATAGGATGTCACACAGATTCTCATTTAAATTAATTCCATTACCATATAATGAGGAAGAACTGTATTACATACTAAAATTTCTTTCTATTGTCCTTCTTTTATTATATTTAAAGGTAAAAAGATCTTCACAGTTGAGATGTACTTTATAGTACATATTTATATCATTTTAATAATTCAGATATTTGGCATTTTGGGGGGGGTCTTCTTAACATAAGTTGACATCTTAATTTCTAAATATTTGATTGAGCTAACCCCAATAAAGTTCATCTTTATTAGACCTAATACTTTTAGCCTAATATTTACATTTATGCAATATTGATGGTATTAAGATCTTCAATATATTTATAGTACATTCACTTTGGGTTTGTATTCTGTGTTACTTTTTTTTTTCTTTTTACCTACTGCCTTTCTCTTGTTAAATTTTTTTTTATTATTTTTTAATTTTTTAATTTTTATTTTTTATGATAGTCACACAGAGAAAGAGAGAGAGAGAGAGAGAGAGGCAGAGACATAGGCAGAGGGAGAAGCCGGCTCCATGCACCAGGAGCCCGACGTAGGATTCGATCCCGAGTCTCCAGGATCGCGCCCTGGGCCAAAGGCAGGTGCTAAACCACTGCGCCACCCAGGGATCCCCTTTCTCTTGTTAAATCACATTTTTTTCTCTTTAGCTCTCCTATTTGTAATATTTACACGTCAACATCTGTGTAATATTTATATGTTGAATACATAGAATCCTGCATGTCAAGGAGCCAAAAGGTCACTTGATTCATGTTTAATTAAAACTATGAGCACATCAAGAACACCTTCTTTCATTTTTTTTTAAAGAGTTTTTATTTATGTGAGGTGCCGGAAGAGGTTGTGTGAAAAGCATGTGGAAGCGACAGGACTCTACTTTGTGTATCTGAGTTCAATGCAGAGATTGCACACGTCCTTCTTCAATGAGAGTGTAGCTCGATCCTAGCTCCCATCAGTAAGTGTCCAGCACACGTCGGCCTGCACAGCTCACACACGTCTGAGAGTTGAGCTCATGGCCTGTCCCTCCCGCATCCTGACTGCCTGTACGGTTCGCTTCCACAGCATTTCGTTCGGTTATTTTCATGTCGATTTGATCATTTTCGATTCGATTTGATTATTTTTGATTCGATTTGATTATTTTTGTTTCGATTTGATTATTTTCGATTCAATTTGATTATTTTCGATTCCATTCAATTTTAGTTTCGATTTGATAATTTTCGATTCGATTTGATTTTTTTCATTTCAATTTGATTATTTTGGTTTCGATTTGATTTTCATTTCGACTGATTATTTTCGTTTCGATTTGATCATTTTCTATTCGATTCGATTATTTTAGTTTCTATTTGATTACTTTCGATTCGATTCCATTATTTTCATGTCGATTTGATTATTTTGGTTTCGTTTCGATTATTTTCGTTTCGATTGATTATTTTCGATTCGATTTGATTATTTTCGATTCGATGTGATTATTTTCGATTCAATTCGATTATTTTCATTTTGTGTGATTATTTTGGTTTCGATTCGATTATTTTCGTTTCGATTATGTTTTTATTCGACTCGATTATCTTCGTTTCGATTCGATTATTTTCATTTCGATTCGATTTTTTTGATTCGATTCGATTCCATTCCATTCGATTTCTATCGATTCGATGTGATTTGATTTTCTTAGATTCGATTCGATTCGATTCCATTTTTTCATTTCGATTTGATTATTTTTGTTTAGATTCTATTCTTTTTATTCCATTCGATTATTTTCGTTTAGATTCGATTATTTTCATGTCGATTCGATTATTTTGGTCGTGACTCGATTATTTTCGTTTCGATTCAGTTATTTTCGATTGGATTCGATTATTTTCGTTTCTATTTTATTATTTCGATTCGATTATTTTCATGTCAATTTAATTATTTTGGTTTCAATTCTATTATTTTCGCTTCTACTTGATTTTTTTCATTTCGATTCGATTATTTTCTATTCAATTTGGTTATTTTCGATTAGATTCGATTATTTTAGTTTCGATTTGATTATTTTCGATTCAATTCAATTATTTTCATGTGTATTTGATTATTTTGGTTTCAATTTGATTATTTTTGTTTCGATTGATTACTTTCGTTTTGATTCGATTATTTTCTATTTGATTCGATTATTTTCATGTCGATTCAATTCGTTTCTTTTCGATTCGAATTTTTTCGATTCGATTATTTTCTTTTAGATTCGATTTTTCTCGTTTCGATTCATTATTTTTGTTTCGATTCGATTATTTTCTATTCGATTTGATTATTTTCATGTCGATTTAATTCGTTTCTTTTCGATTCGAATTTTTTTGATTCCATTCGATTATTTTCGATTCGATTCGATTTTTCTCATTTCGATTTGATTATTTTCGATTCAATTTGATTTCTTTCGATTCGATTCAATTTGTGTCTTTTCAATTCGATTATTTTCGTTTCGATTCGATTATTTTCATTTCGATTTGACTTTTCTCATGTAAATTCGATTATTTTCATTTCTATTTGATTATTCTCAATTCGATTATTTTCGATTCGATTTTTTTCGCTTCTACATGATTTTTTCATTTCGATTCATTTATTTTCGTTTCGATTCGATCATTATAGTTTTGATTCGTTTATTTTCTTTTTTATTCGATATTTTCGATTCGATTCGATTCGATTTTTTCAATTCGATGCTATTCGATTTGATTTTTTTCTTTTCGATTCGATTATTTTCTATTCGATTTGATTATTTTCGATTAGATTTGATTTTTTTCGATTCAATTCGTTTCTTTTCGATTCGAATTTTTTCGATTCGATTTGATTATTTTCAGTTAGATTTGTTTATTTTAGGTTCGATTCAATTATTTTTTATTCGATTCGATTTTTCTCATTTCGATTTGATTATTTTCGATTCGATTTGATTTTTTTCAATTCAATTCAATTCGTTTCTTTTCGATTCTATTATTTTCGTTTCTATTTGATTATTTTCGTTTCGATTTGATTATTTTTATTTCGATTTGATTATTTTCGATTCGACTTGATTTTTTTCGATTCGATTCAATTTGTTTCTTTTTGATTCGATTATTTTCGTTTCAGTTCGATTATTTTCATTTCGATTTGACTTTTATCATTTCGATTTGATTATTTTCGTTTCTATTTGATTATTTTTTATTAGATTTGATTATTTTCGATACGATTTGATTTTTTCGATTCGTTTCGATTTTTTCGCTTCTACTTTGTTTTTCGTTTTGATTCATTTATTTTCGTTTCGATTCAATTACTATTGTTTCGATTATTTGTTTTCATTTTGATTCTTTTTTTTCCGATTCGATGCTATTCAATTCGATTTTTTTTTCGATTCGATTTTTTTGTTTCGATTCGATTTTGTCCATTTTGATTCGATTTGTTTCGTTTCAATTTGATTATTTCCGTTTCAATTAATTATTTTTGTTTCAATTCGATTATTTTCATTTCGATTTGATTATTCTCGATTCGATTTGATTACCTTTGATTCTATCCTATTTTCATTTCGATTTGATTATTTTCGATTCGATTCAATTATTTTCGTTTCGATTAGATTATTTTCATTTTGATAGATTATTTTGGTTTCGATTCGATTATTTTTGTTTTGATGCGATTTTTTTCGTTTCGATTCGATTATTTACGTTTCTATTATGTTTTTCTTCGATTCGATTATCTTCGTTTCGATTCGATTATCTTCGTTTCGATTCAATTCCATTCCATTCGATTTTTATCGATTCGATGCGATTTGATTTTCTTCGATTCGATTTGATTCGATTCCATTTTTTTCATTTCGATTTGATTATTTTTCTTTTGATTGTATTCTTTTTATTCCATTCGATAATTTTCGTTTCGATTCGATTATTTTCATTTCGATTGGATTATTTTTGTTTCAACTCAATTATTTTCGATTTGACTCGATTATTTTCGATTCGATTCGATTATTTTCGTTTCAATTCGATTTTTTAAATCGATTCGTTTATTTTCATTTCGATTTGATTATTTACGTTTCGATTCGATTATTTTCGTTTTGATTCGATTTTTTTCATTTCGATTCAATTATTTTTGTTTCGATTCGGATATTTTCGTTTTGATTCGATTATTTTCGATTCGATTCAATATTTTCGATTCGATTCGATTATTTTCATTTTGATTCGATTATTTTCGATTCGATTTGATTATTTTCATGTCGATTTAATTATTTTGGTTTCGATTCGATTATTTTCGCTTGTACTTGATTTTTTTCATTTCGATTCGATTATTTTCTATTCGGTTTGATTATTTTCGATTCGATTCGATATTTTAGTTTCGATTTATTTTCAATTCGATTCGATTATTTTCATGTCGGTTTGATTATTTTGGTTTCGATTTGAATATTTTCCTTTCGATTCGATTATTTTCGTTTCTATATGATTATTTCCGATTCGATTTGAATATTTTAGTTTCGATTTGATTATTTTCAATTCGATTATTTTCATGTCCATTTGATTATTTTGGTTTCGATTCGATTATTTTCGTTTCGATTGATTACTTTCGTTTCAATTTGATTATTTTCAATTCTATTTGATTTTTTTCGATTCAATTCGTTTCTTTTCGATTCGAATTTTTTCGATTTGATTCGATTATTTTCAGTTAGATTTGTTTATTTTCGATTCGATTCAATTATTTTCGATTCGATTTGATTTTTCTATTTCGATTTGATTATTTTCAATTCGGTTTGATTATTTCGATTCGATTTGATATTATTCGATTCAATTCAATTTGTTTCTTTTTGATTCGATTATTTTCGTTTCGATTCGATTATTTTCATTTCGATTTGACTTTTCTCATTTCGATTCGATTATTTTCGTTTCTATTTTTTTATTTTCGATTCGATTCGATTAATTTCGATTCAATTTGATTATTTTCGATTCGATTTGATTTTTTTCGCTTCTACATGATTTTCGTTTCAATTCATTTATTTTCGTTTCGATTCGATTATTATTGTTTCGATTCGTTTATTTTCGTTTCGATTCTATTTTTTCAATTGGATTCGACTCGATTTTTTTCGATTTGATGCTATTTGATTCGATTTTTTTCTTTTCAATTCGATTATTTTCGTTTTGATTCGATTTTTTTCGTTTGGATTCGATTATTTTCATTTCGATTCAATTATTATCGTTTCGATTTGACTTTCTCGTTTCGATTGATTATTTTCATTTCTATTAGATTATTTTTGTTTCGATTCGAGTATTTTATATTCTATTCGATTATTTTCATTTCGATTTGATTATTTTCGATTCGATTCGATTATTTTCGTTTCTATTTGATTATTTTCGATTCGATTTGATTATTTTTGATACGATTTGATTATTTTCGATTCGTTTCGATTTTTTTCACTTCTACTTGATATTTTTTCATTTCGATTCATTTATTTTCATTTCGATTGATTATTTTCGTTTCTATTTGTTTATTTTCTATTCTATTTGATTTTTTCGAATCGATTCAATTCGTTTCTTTTCGATTCGAATTTTTTCGATTCGATTCGATTATTTTCATTTCGATTTGTGTATTTTTGATTCGATTCGATTATTTTCGATTCGATTTGATTTCTCTCGTTTCAATTTGGTTAATTTCGATTCGATTTGATTTTTTTCGATTCAATTCAATTTGTTTCTTTTCGATTCGATTATTTTCGTTTTGATTCGATTATTTTCATTTCGATTTGACTTTTGTCATTTCGATTCGATTATTTTTGTTTCTATTTGATTATTTTCGTTTCGATTTTTTTTCAATTCGATTTGATTATTTTCGATTCAATTTGATATTATTCGATTCAATTCAATTTGTTTCTTTTCAATTCGATTATTTTCGTTTCGATTCGATTATTTTCATTTCGATTTGACTCTTCTCGTTTCGATCGATTATTTTCATTTCCAAAAACAGAAACAGTCTTGCATTGAATTACTCATAAATTGCTTATTAAGGTGCTAACATTACACTCGTACTGCTTCTTGACATTCCACAGGCCTTAGGAGCTATCAACCATGGCATTTTATTATTATACTTGCTCTCCATTTTAGGTCGGCTGTGTAGAATAGCTTTCAGTGATACCTTTCTAATTGGTTTCGGCTTCTTAAGTATGGTTGGCTTCACATCCTCCCCATCTGCTGCTCTTTTTTTCATCTCTTCATGTTTAGTTCTTGGCCATTTAGTATTCGTAAAGTAAAAGTTTTCAATTTTAAAATGCAAAAATATTGCTTGCAACCACCTATAACTTTATCATTAAAATACAAAAACAAAAAAATGATTCAACGAGTGGACATTGCTCTATTGCATGTGTTAAAATAACTTTACCTTTTAAAATAAAAAAGGCATTCATGGTCATAATTAAATTATTTTTTTAAAATATTTTATTTATTTATTCATGAGAGAGAGAGAGAGAGGCAGAGACACAGGCAGAAAGAGAAGCAGACTCCAGGCAGGGAGCCCAATGTGGGACTTGATCCTGGAACCCCAGGATCATGCCCTAGGCTGAAGGCAGATGCTCAACCACTATGCCATCCAGTTGTCCCTCATAATCAAATTCTTTTTTTTTTTAAGATTTTATTTATTTATTCATGGGAGACATAATAGAGAGATTGATGCAGAGACATAGGCAGAGGGAGCAGCAGGCTCCATGCGGGGAGCCCGACGTGGGACTTGATCCCGGGTCTCCAGGATCATGCCTTGGGCTGAAGGCGGCACTAAACCGCTGAGCCACCAGGGCTGCCCTCATAATAAAATTCTTAAGTGAAGTATTTAACATATATAGTTCTGAACGCCATGCTTCTTAAGCATATTACATACATGATTAGTAAAATAAAATTTTAACCATATTAAAGAGATTTTGGTTTTAACTGATGAACATCTTATTTTTTACATGTGACATCTTTAATTTTTATATATTAAGTTTCTCAATCAATAATATGTAGCTTCATATTTGAAATAATTCCTCATGACTGTAAGGAAAAAATGACAACATATTGCTGCCCTTATTAATATATTAATAAACTTGAATGTCAGTTTAGAATAGACATTTTTATTAGTTGCTTCAAATGTTAAAATAATATATTCTGCCTTCTCATAATACTTCTCAGAGTCCTGGAATTCTTAGAATATTTCAAGTTCTGACTGAACAACAATAAAAATGCATGTCTTAGACCATCAATACCGTTTTTCCAATTCATAGGGGGCAATGAATAGCTGTCATGCTGTTAGTTCTTTCACTAGATAAAATTCTATTCAAATGCATGTAGTCATGTTACTTAGCAAAATGGACTACGTACATAATTATGTATCTTTTTTTTTTTTATGATAGTCACAGAGAGAGAGAGAGGCAGAGACATAGGCAGAGGGAGAAGCAGGCTCCATGCACCGGGAGCCCGACGTGGGATCGATCCCGGATCTCCAGGATCGCGCCCTGGGCCAAAGGCAGGCGCCAAACCACTGCGCCACCCAGGGATCCCCATAATTATGTATCTTATATTCATTGGTGTAGAAGTTAAAATTTTGAAGTCTACAACTAAAGGACTTGCATGTTTATCTGACAAACTGCTAAAATTCCTTGGGGCACCTGGGTATCTCAGTGGTTAGATGTCTGCCTCTGGCTTAGGCTGTGATCCCGGGGTTCTGGGATTGCATCCCACATCGGGCTCCTCATCGGGAGCATACTTCTCCTTCTGCCAATGTCTCTGCTTCTCTCTCTGTCTGTCATGAATAAATAAATAAAATTTAAAAAAATACTACTATAATTCCTTAAGTAGTAATAGATTATATATTTTAATATATCAATCTTATTGAGCTATATTATTAATCTTATAGTGCATTAAAATTTCATGGTCATCCTTCAGAAGTACAGTAGATATTTCATTTATTTTGCTCACTTTATAATGTTTCAGTAAAAACATTTTACTATACCTAATAATTTTCTGTATTCAACTATCACTACAATGAACTTTGAGAGATTTAAAGATGAATCATATTTCCTGGTTAATGTAAGATTAACTTGATATAGCATTCTATTGCATTTGTCTATATGCCTGCCTCATCTCTTAAATTTTGGTGCTCTTTCTTTGTCACTGGAATCATTCTATGATATAAATTACTTCACACTGAGGATTTTTTTCCATACTTTGGGGAGATTTTTGGCAGGACTGGATGCCAACACCACTATTTTTTCTATATTGATAATGTCCCCAATTCCTCTATTCAATTTCTGGCAACCTTATGTCTCATTCATTACTACCTTTTCCCCTTTAATTGTTAACTAGAAAAACATTTGAAGGCTTGTAGTATGATCAACATTCTATATAAAACTCTTTTTATAAAAAAAATAAAAATAAAAATAAAAAAAAATAAAACTCTTTTTACATTTATTTTTCTACCGGGATCAGCCATTTCTAGTCTCTTTTTTCTTTCTCTTAATAAAGTAGCATCCATCATGTATTTTCCTAGAAATTGTCAGTCCTATCTAATGTCTCTATCACTCTAAGTAAATCTTGATGCTCTAATATGTGACTTAGAGTCACATATATACATGTATTTCATAACTTTTCCCATCAATAAATCTTGATAATTTTGTCCTTAATAAATCTGGATTCCCTTATCAACTCATATTTCACTTTATAGAAATCAGCTATTTTATTTCTTTTATTTTAGTAATTTGATTTTTCGATTCACACCAGACCTTAACATAGCTATTAGGATTTTCTTTTCTTTTTTTTTTAAGATTTTATTTATTTATTCATGAGACACACACACACACACACACACACAGAGAGAGAGAGAGAGGCAGAGACACAGGCAGAGGGAGAAGCAGGCTCCATGCAGGGAGCCTGATGTGGGAATCAATCCCAGGTCTCCAGAATCATGCCCTGGGCTTAAGGCAGGGCTAAACCGCTGGACCACCAGGGCTGCCCAAAGATTTTCTTTTTCAAATGCTATATACTCCCATACTCCTCTTTGAGGACTTAGATTGATTTCACTTCTGCCTATGAAATGCAAACTCTTTTACCTCTAGGTAAGACTCAAAATAACTGTTGTCTTCCATATACTTCTGTGTATATCTGCATTTTATTTTAAATTATCTATGTTAACCAATGCACATTTAATTCACTCATATTATTTTCTTGCTTCTGACCTTAAATTTAACCAAACCATAAAGGGATAGTTTGTAGAAATTGGTTATTCTTCTACACATAAAATGATGGTAGGTTGTAATATAGATGATTTAGTTCCTTTTCTTGGTCTATTTTTCTTCAGTTTTCCTTTTCCAGTGACTGAACAGCACCCATAATTCCTTTGAAGAATAACTGGTTATTTCAATACTGTTGAATGAAAAAAAAACATTTAATCTGTTTGGTTAGGTTTTGCTATGATTTATTTATCAATTCTTTTTTGAGAACCCTAAGAAAGTGACTATGTGAATGGGTCAGGGCATAGGGGCAGAGGGAGGAACTAGGAGACACTATAGGAAGGTCACCTAATGGGCACCTGGATGACTCAGTTGGGTAAGTGTCTGACTCTTACTTTTGGCTCAGGTCATGACCTCAGAGTCCTGGGAAAGTCAAGCCCTGCCTAGGCTCTGCACTCAGTACAGTCTGCCTGGAATTCTCTCCCTCTCCTTCTGCCCCTCTCCCTGCTCTCTCTCTCTCTCTCAAAAAATAAATAAAATCTTGTTTAAAAAAATGAAGGTCAACTGAGCAGGGGTGATAGATGAGAATGAGGCACGAGCATTAGGGAGTCAGCATTAGGGAATAATTTTCAAGTGTAGCAACTCTGGCAGACCTTCTATCACCTGGAATGAACAAAGCATTTCATCTGTGCTGAGGAACAGATCTTTAAGTCACTGGTAGATAAGAGCCTCTGTTAACAGGGACTGAATCTTGTACAGCATCCAGAAAAAGGTCAAATTCTAGTTTTGGGCCTCTCTATCTGAATGATCCTGGGAAAACTGCCTTACTTTTCTACATCCTTAGTTTCAACTATAAAATAGAAGCATAATGATAAGAATATCTACTTTTAGAGTTATTGTGAACATTAATGTGACAATGTATGTAGAAAGCTTCGGAAATAGTAGCTGTGTATTTGTTACTGCTTATTTACCAACTCAAATCTCATAAGTTCCACCTTAGATTCCAGAATCCAGCAACTTTGGGTGTAATTTAACAATGCCTTGACACAAGCTCGTGCCATGTGAAATACTCCTTTCTTCTCTTACACACAATGAGGAGACCACAGTAATCTAGTCAACATTCTCACATGCACAACTCCAAAATTTCTAAGTGGCACAGGAAAGCAGGAAATAATTCTCAGATGGGGGAATAAAAATCAATGTTTCCCCTTTTCCTCCCTCAGATATGTATCTCTGAAAAAAATATTTCAGGAGCGTCCCCAGAGTGTGTACCATGGGATCCAGCAAAAATGAAGAGATGCCTACCTTACTGTTGGATTTCCTACTTCCCTATTTAACTACCTGCCCCTTCCCACCTCACCTCACTACTTTGTTCCTCCCTTCTGCTCTCTGGGCTCAAATTCCAAATAAACTCCACACATGCAAGCTAGCCTCAGGCATAAGAGAATCTGAGCTACAACAAATCCTCTGCCTAGGTAGCTAAAGTCATTTATCATGCAGATTTCACTATTAATTTGTACCTTACATTTGTTCACACATACTTTGTAAGGATGTGTTTTAACTATTTCAGATAACAGTGTCTTGCTCCCAGGCAGAAATTTGAAAGTCTTAAATTTGGGAATTTTATTTTCAATGAGCTCTTTTAGTGTTTCATAACAGTATGTGTGTGTGTGTGTGTGTGTGTGTATTTCATATAGTATAAAAATATAAATATATGTCATAATGTATAACATATTTCATAATAGTTTTTTCAAAACATTCTTAGAAATAGGAAGCTACCTCAAAATGGTTGCAACTCACAAGGTGGCCAGAGCACACCTACATCACCTCGACAATATCCCCAGATGCGCCTCTGTTGCCTGCCAGTAGATGATTAAGAGAGGGAGCCAACAGCGGTGACACCAAGTACTTAGCAACAGGGCTGGATGCTTTGAATAGAACATACTTTCAGATTTTGGCATCTGGTTCCTACTTTTGCCAAATGTGCCTTGTTTGTATCCACAGCTGTTAAATGTGTTTGTTGAAAACGGAGAGATCATGGGGAAGGAAGAGACTGGCAAGAGATATACCCACTTCTGTGGGAGGCAGTGTCAAGCCAAAGTGCAATTTACTCACAGGGAATTATTTGCTTTAGAAATCTGGTGTCAAAAAAATAAAAAATAAAAAAATAAAAAAATAAAGAAATCTGGTGTCATTTATTCGAGTAACTGTGGTATGTGGTAAGCATGAAGCTCATGTTAGAACAGTAATCTTTACGCTTCATTGTAAATCAAGAATTTATAGTTTTGCTGAAATAATTAACACCAAAGGGGAAGCATATCTTCATTTACTTCAAATAATATAAATCAGTTGTTTAGATTGAATTATTAAAAGCAAGGATTCATATAATTTTCTAATCATACTCATGACTTTTGGCTTTTCCAAACATATTAGCAAAATAAAAGTCTTTCTATTAACTATGTTAATATAGCTAATAGGTGTTTATTAACTATATGAAATTGCTAGCCATTGAAAAATGGCTGAATAATATATGTAATATTTAAATCTTTAGAAGTGTGCATGTTTATTTCTACTCTATGCTTCATTACTATAGCAAAAATTTATTTAAACTATTTTGAAAATGCAAGATCAATTCAACTGTGTATTTGAATAGTTGGCATGGTGAAAATGTATTGAATTCAGTTTTTCTATTACTAAAATGATTTAGAAAAATAGTATAATTTGTCATAAAAAGGAATATATAAGTTTGAGAATGTCCTCAAGCAGTCCTATTACTACTTACCATTTTTTGTTAACTACAAATAAAGTCATAATTGATGGGTAATATAAAATTAATCAGAAGTGGGATAGTTTGAACAGTGTGTACATAGTGTGATAAGAAATGTATAGTTTACCACTAAAAAGTCAATTTTCACTTGTCATTTCAATCTAATGACTGTTGACTAAATTTCAAGAGTTCTTCTTACTCTAAAGTCTCACATTGTCTTACATTGCACATATTGCATACTTTAATTTTATATTGTCTTATCTCCAGTAACCAAGTGCCCATAGAATGTTCTGCAGCACTCAAGGAATCACAGGAATGAATAAACAAATTTATGAATCACTATATTTTTCTATTTTAATTTTTCTAATTCCTTGACCATTAGGTTTAATACATTAGGATGATTTTTATAGTTGAAAAAGCAATCTTAGAAGTTAAACAACTTTTTCAAATTAGAAAATAAGCCTAAAAATTCTAAATTGTCTCAGAATCAATTCTTCCTTCCTAAAATTTATGATCCTCTATTCCAAAAGGTGTTTCAAAAAGAGAAATGGGAAAAGAGATTCCCTTTTCTCAGGATAAAGGGAGACTCCTGCTGCTCTTGTGATAAAAGAAAAAGACTTCTCTTGTCATAACTTTCCTTTTCCTTTGTGATTAAACTATCTCTCATGATCATATGAAACTTTCTTCTACTTTTGTGACAATAAAAACTAATGACAAGGGCCCTGAAAGCAATAATAATAGTTAAAGAATATTTTTCTTCACCTCTGTCCTTTTTTTTCAGAAGTAACATGTAAGTGAGAAGTCTAAACTGACATTCTATTTCAGGATATTGTAAAGAATGGTCAATCCCGTGGATAAGTTTATTTTGGGTAACTGTGCTGGTATTGACCATACTGTAATAACTGAAAAAGCGAGGGGGGGAGTTTAAATTAGATTTGATGTTTCTACTAGCTACTGTTGAGGTAGGTATGCTGCCAGGACCAGCCAGTAGACCATGTTCATAGGCTCCTTAGTCCATCTACCTCTTTTCCAGCATATATCTATGTGTGTGTGTGTGTGTGTGCGTGTGTGTGTTGCCTACCTTTAAACTGTTGCCATTGGAGTATCTTAATTATTCATAATTTTATCATGATCCTTAAAAATAGTTTATGACATAACTATGAATATCTAGACTCACACAGATGTGAAGCACATAAACATTATATAAACACAAAAATGATATATTTTAATTTAAAAATGAAATTTAGATTACCAGCTTGAATGCTTTCATTTGCAGTTAATGACACCTAAACTAAAAGAGCTTAAACAAATTTCTCTGGTCTGTAACTGAAAAATGGAAATTTCGATTGGTCTCCAGGGCTTCAGTTCCCACTTTGGGAGGGCTCTATTTCACATTTGCACATGTCTTAGATTATTTTATAATTGGCAATTTGCTGACACCAGTTGAAGCCACGTATTTCCTCCTTCATATGTAAGGGAAGACAAATAATTGTTTTTCACAAGTCAGAACAAACTTTGGAACATTGATCTAAATGGATCAACTAGAACCAATCACTGTGGTCAGCATAATGTCAAGCAATGATTGGTTTAACTATCTGGCTCTCCTGGATTACCACTCACTCTGGATCCGTCTTTGTCATGGAGATTTCATTACATTTGGCCTAAGTAAGATGTTAACTAGTGTCATTGCAACAGAATAATTGATCTTCTAAAATTTAGTTAATGTTATAAAAGGGAGACGTGTATTGTAAAAGTAATTATTTCCCCTTCCTAACATTTCAAAAAACAAAAAATAAAAGGTTGTTAGTTGCTGTTTAGAAAAAAAGTTTTCAGATTTCTTTGTGTCTACAGAATAATAGCATTTCTTTTTGCTTTCAGTTAACTTGAAAATACTATGTATTTTACATGCATATTTCTAAATTTGTGTAAGTTGTGATTATGTTTTATATTTTGTAAATATTTAGTCAAATATGAAATAATTATTTGATCTTGGGTAAAAAATGTGTATATAAAAATACATGTATATATATATGTATATATGCAAGTGATAGGGAATACACCGATTAATTCATTTACTTTTCAGTTATTTTTAGTAAGTACCCATCTCTATTTTACAAAGAAAAGATATATACTTGAGAGATTATGAATTTTCAAAGTATTAAATGTTCTCACTGGGACCCCTACCACTGTTTGCTATGCAGTGCTTGTTGTTAGGACCATAAATCTGGGCATATAATATTAAGGACAGAGTTGGAGCTGTCTGATTTGAAGCATATAAAGTCTTAACTGCCACAGATAATGTCAATCCAAATTATTATTTCCATTTTAATACAGATTATAGGACAAAAAGACATAAATGGAAATTAAAAAATAAATTCACCACATATTTCAGAAAGTAACTTTTCATGTGGAGAATAATTAATGCTTAGAAGAGCCTGCAGGCAAAGTTGTTGAGGCAAAAACAGGGATGTCATTCAAGAAACAATTAGATGCCATCCTTGGGGAAATGGAGTACTAAAAAGGCTATGCCTTGATGGACCAAATGACCTTTATTCTCTCTCCAAAAATCTCTCATGTTCTTATAATTCTAATCAAGAGATATTTCATAAATAAAAAAAAAAAAGGGGGATCCCTGGGTGGCGCAGCGGTTTGGCGCCTGCCTTTGACCCAGGGCGCGATCCTGGAGACCCGGGATCGAATCCCACATCGGGCTCCCGGTGCATGGAGCCTGCTTCTCCCTCTGCCTGTGTCTCTGCCTCTCTCTCTCTCTGTGTGACTATCATAAAAAAAAAAAAGAGATATTTCAGCATTTTGGCCTCAAGCAATGTCAATTCTTACTTGAATTATTCACCTCACCAGTTCATGGCTGAGGAAGAACCTTTCTCGTAGTGCTACAAAGACTTCATATTGACCACACGTAATTCCCAACATTGTTGCTCATGCATGCTTTATTCATAAAGATGCCTTAGGTCTGATACTATAAAGTGCTTGATTATAGAAAGAGTCTTTTTTAAATCCATTGTGATTGCACACAGGCCCAAATTGGAGAAGAGTGGACATAACTAACTTCATTAATTACGGAGGGAATGTGGAGTTTTAAAAAAATTTTCTTGGCAAAAGTTATTTCAAAATATAGTTGATTCTTGAGGGATGTGGCATATATAAATCTGTTTGTTTCTCAATTATCTTGGATATGTTAATGCACTATCTCTAGTTATTGACTTTACTTCAATAGAAGATTATAAAATAAACATTTTAAAAAATGTTCGATTTAAAAAGAGGTTAATTACAGTTGATCTAAAATCACACTAAAAATACACACTTTTAAAAGCTAGCAATGTACACTGAATACATGAAATATACAAAGTTGACTCTGTGCATTTGAGTAAAGTTGGGGAAATCAGCTATCTACAGTCTTCTAATTTTCAATAGAGTTAGCTGAGTTTTTGAGGCTCTGAAGATATTGTGAAAGCTACATTCCCCCTATTAGGTTCTTAAAGTGATATTCAGTGAAAGAAAAAGGACATGTTTCTATCTGTCATATAAATGGACTCCTAGAGTTCCCTCTGTGTATCACAAATTGGAACTCAGTGGTGAACTAAGTGTTGAGAGCATATTTTCAAAAGCTAGCCAAAGGTCACATAAATTGGACAGTTCAAAGCTAAAGAAACTAGAGGCTTGAAAAATGCCAGTATACTTAAGTGTTTTTATTTATTTATTTATTTAATTTATTTATTTATTATTTTTATTTTTTATTTAAGTGTTTTTAAAACAAATAAATATTTTATGAATAGTTGCCAAAGATAAAAGCTATATCAAATATACTAAAAATATATATGTATATATATATAGCACAAGTTGTTTTCACAATAGATTAAATCTGCTAGTAATTTGTAAATGATAGTTTTTTGAAGTACTATAAGAAAATATTATACTAACAAATGACAAAATTTATAAAATAGTCTGTGCTAAAGAGAAAATGGGTAAAAACATTATTCTAAATAATATGTTCTGTGTACTAGCTCTTTTTTTTCATTTCTTTTTTTTAATTTGTTTTAATTTATTTATGATAGTCACACAGAGAGAGAGAGAGAGAGGCAGAGACACAGGCAGAGGGAGAAGCAGGCTCCATGCACCGGGAGCCCGATGTGGGATTCGATCCCGGGTCTCCAGAATCGCGCCCTGGGCCAAAGGCAGGTGCCAAACCGCTGCGCCACCCAGGGATCCCTCTTTCCTTTTCTAAAGAGGATCCTAGGAGCAATTCCTTGGCTCCTGGGCTAAGGCGAAGTTCTCTTTCATGCAGCAGAACAGGGAGGGAAGGAGCCTGCTGGGTCCCTAATGGCCCAGCCTGGGAGGGAATGCTAAAGCAGCCTTTCAAGAGCAGCCCCCGGTACACGGAAGCCGATGTTGGTGGGGGAACCATAGGCAGGGCCTCACAAAGCCTCTGAGTCAGAAGTTGGGAAGCCTGGAGTCTGCAGTACAGCAGTCTGCAGCTCTCCGTGCCTGTCGTTCATGAACGGAATTATTAACTAGGTCAGAACAAAGCGCTAGTGATGGTGGAGCAGGTGAACCTGAGCTCCCAACCCACGAGCAGCAGGCATCTTCCCTCCCCAGCACCAGGACTGGCTGCCCTGGGCACTAGACATGGTCTTCTAGATGCTTCTTCATTTACTTCTGTGGTCCTGGAGGTCTAGGTGGCTTCTTAGATCTGAATTTGTGATGATAGAGACCCCTCAACCCTTTTGCGGGCTGGCTCTGCAAGGCACCAGGTTAAGGAGGTGCTCAGCAGAATGGAGACAGGCAAAGATCTTTGAGGTTCAGGAAGCTGGTTCCTTTTCTGGGCTGTGACTAAAATAGGCTTTCTTCCTCAAATCTTGTCAACGCTGTCAGAGGGATTAGTCCTGCAGTGATGGGGGGGGGGGCTGTAGCTGTCCTCCAGAAAACCTTAAGGCCATCTCAAACTCATGAGGGATAGGGACCTCCGCAACTCTCCCTGAAGGGTTATCTGGCTACTAGTTCATTAGAACTAAATAAACCAAAGCTCCCCCCCCAACCTGGCAAGGGTTCAACATTCCTTGCTTGTTCTGCTTCTCTAGTCAGGTTTCATTCCCCAAGGATGAAGTGACCTGATCACTAGAAAAGACAGGAACTAGGATCTGTTTGTACACTTACTCTCTCCTACAGAACCCCTAATCCTCACCTCGGGAGGGAGGGAAAGTCTTATCAGCTGGGGCTTTCTCAAAGCACAAGTCCCTGTTCAAAAAGGCATTTGGGCCCGGTTCTAATCAACTCATTAGATCTTGCTTCATGATGCTGGGAACTACCTGTATCTAGTTGTAGCCTGACTCCTTCCTATGCCTGTGAAGCTGAGCTTTCTTGTCTGCTTTGGTGGTGCTGCCCTCCCCTGTAAAACAAGGAGTTAGGGACTAGCTAGCTCTTGAGGTCTTCACAGACCCCACTTCAACATGGAGTGTGCCCAAAGTCCGGGCGCTAGCTGCAACACTTCTGTGGGTACTGGCGTGGGCCTCCGGCTGGAAGTGGCGTGCTAGCTGGATTGTGTGAGGCAGCCCCCAACACCGCCACAAGAGGCCAGCAGATGAGGCTCGTTCTAAATGCAGGTGATGTTGGCGTTCCTTGTGGGAAACGGGGAAATGCAGAGGATGCGGAAGCCTTTGTAAGCCTGCAGCTCAGGGAGTGAAATTGCATGGAGCATGGTCTAGTTTAGCCGTCCTACCATAAGGGATCTTTAGGTCCCCCTTAT
The DNA here is from genome assembly GCF_048418805.1 of Vulpes vulpes. Lineage (NCBI taxonomy): Eukaryota > Metazoa > Chordata > Mammalia > Carnivora > Canidae > Vulpes > Vulpes vulpes. The sequence continues at coordinate 320,114 of NW_027325677.1, forward strand.
GGTGCAGAGAACGCTGCAGTCCTGCTCAGGAGCTTAGAGGAAGCCACTATGGATTCTCTTGCCTTGCTCCCAGCCCGGTGTCCTCCTATAGTGTGTCCAAGCTGCCATTTCCCCCATCCATCATTGTGCAGAAAAGTGGTCCTTAGCTTCATGCTGAAGTAATCCTTCCCAAACAGTAGGAGGTGGGTGGGTGGGTGACCACTTAGGATCCTCCCTAGAGGAACACCATGAAGACTACTACAAAGCTAAGCCCCTAAGTGCCTTTGTGGTTTGGCCTTAACCTTGCCTTCGGAAATGTGGAGTAGAAGGTGCTTGGTTCTATTCTCTATGTATCCATCTTAGATGGATCCTTAAGATCCAATCCTAAGGATCTTCTCAGCCATACTACACCCTCCACTCATGCAACAATTAAGTGCATGTAAAGTATAGGTGTTGAGGCTGCTCTCTGAAGTCATGTGCAGCTGGGAGGTGAGCTTCTCTGGCAACTTGCACGCTGTCCCCTGAGATCTGTGCTGGGGCTCTAGATGCCACCCTATAAAGGGCAGGTGGCCTCTGGTGGGCCTTGAGAGGCTCTAGGTGCCTGCCGTACAGCTCCCTTAGTCTCCAGTGAGGTACGACTTGTAATCCTAGATGAAAAGTCTGTTCGGACAGGCATGCCTCAGATACCACGGTTTCTTGCAGATCACAATAAAGTGGCTAAATGAACTTCTTGGTTGCCTGGAGCACGTAAGAGCTACGTTTATACTACACCATAGCCTACTAAGTGTACAATAGTCCTAAAATGCCTGAACTAAATCTCCCCAAAATGCTGTCCCCTGAACCTTCAGCTGGTCTTTCTGCTGGTGCAGTGTCTGCCCCAGTGCTGACAGCTGCCGACTGAGTGGCGGTTGCTGGGGCGAAGGGGGCCATGGCAAGTTCTTGGGACGACAATGAACTTAGCCTCATGAACGGACTCTCCTCCCACAGGATTGCTCTGTGGCTATGCGCTGCTGTTCCACAGCATTTTACCCACGGAACTTCCAAAACTGGAGTCGGTCCTCTTGAACCCTGCTATTACCTTATCAAGTAGGCTTATGGAAGAGTTCAAACTGCCATTTCAACAGTCTTCACAGCATCCTCGCCAGGAGTAGATTCCATCTCAAAAACCATGTTCTTCACTCCTCCCCGAGCCGCATCTATTCTCCCACTAGCTCTAGCATGAGATCATGGCCGTGTGGTCCCACGTTCAGGCTCCACTTCTAATTCTGTCTCTACCACATCTGAGGGGGCTTCCTCCACGGATGTCCTGAGCCCCTCAATCATCCATGGGGGTTGGATCCACTTCTGAACTCTTGTTCCTGTTGACATTTTGACCTCTTTCCAGGAATCATGAATGTTAATGGCCTCTGGAACAGTGAATCCTTTCCCAGGTTTTGAACTTCCTCTGCCCAGATCCACCTGCAGGCTCCCTGTCTACAGAAGCTATATCCTTACAAACTGTCTCCTAAGAGGACTTAAGTCAGAAATACTCCAACTGTGGGCTGCAGAATAGAGGTGGTTATCGTGAGCACCTCAATCACTCTGTAGACCCCCCTCAGCTCTTGGGTGACCAGATGCATTGTCAATGAGCAGTTAACTAGAAAAGGATCTTTTGAGTAGCAGGTCTCAGCAGTAAGCTTGAAATACTCTAAGCCATGTTATCGGCTATCCAGGCTTTGTTGCTCCATTTTTGGAGCACAGGCAGGGTCAATTTAGCATAATTCCTAAGGGCCCTAGGATTTTTGGAATGGCCAAGGAACACAGGCTTCAATTTAGTCACCAGCTGCATTTGCCCCTGACAAGAGCGGCAGCTTGTTTCTCAGAACTCCTGCCCCAGTCTACTAGAAGTCCCTAGATGGCGTCCTACGATACAAGGCTGTTCTCGCTATAGTAGAAATCTTCACTTTCTTAGCTAGATCTTCTAGAGAACTTGCTGTATCAACTTGTGCTTCTATTATGGAGACCACTTCTTGAACCTCAAGAACGGACCTCTGCCGGCCTCAAACTTGAGCATCCCCGGGTCCCTCCACTCACACAAAATTGGAGAGTTGGCCTTGCTCTGGATTAAGCTTTAGTTTGAGGGAATTTTGAGCCAGACTTGACCCTCTAGCTCCATCACTAGAACTTTATATCCATGTCTGCATTAAGGCTGCTGGCTTTAACCTTCCTGTGGTCCCTGGTGAAGTACCAACTTGAAGAACTTTTCCTTTCCATTCACAACTTGTATAACTATCACTATTTTTTTTTTTTTTTTTTTTTTTGGGAGCAGGAGGTACATATGGCTGGATTCAGCCACAATGCCAACTTTATTTATATTATTCACTCTTTTATAAAGCAGGGTTGTATAACAAGCAGGATGTCTTAAGCTTAGTTCTCCAAACATGTCTTTTCACAATAGATAGCAATAGTATGCACCCTTGAATAGATAGCAATAGTATGCGTCCTTGAGCCACAAGCCTTCAACAACAAGGGTGAGATAGGTGGGCCGCGGTTGGAAGAGTCAACAGAGAGCCATTGCTCCATCATTAGCCATGAGTCTGATGCTCTTATCTTCCCTGGGGAACCTTTTCTTTGGATCCATTTGGCTTTTCCAGGCAAACCTGTATGTGGGGCTGGTGGTCATGTGTGGCTTTGTCCTTTTTGATACTCAACTCATTATTGAAAAGGCTGAAAATAGAGATAAGGATTATATCTGGCACTGCGTTGACCTCTTCTTAGATTTCGTTACCCTCTTCAGAAAACTCATGATGATCCTGGCTATGAATGAAAAGGACAAGAAGAAAGAGAAGAAGTGAAATTGACCATCCAGCCTTTTTCCCATTTTGACCTCTCCTTCCACCCCTCATTTCCTCTTCGCACACATTGCAGGTGGTGTGTTCTGTGATAATGAAAAGCATCAGAAAAAAAAAAAAAAAAGAAAAATAGGCCCAGATTTGGGCCTATCAGCATTCAGTGTACCTTCTCCACTAAGCTTGTTTTTTGACTTGAAGCGTTCAAGTGGAAGGAAGAGTTCCATCTCTCTCACGGAGATCACTGTATATTAACTGGCTTACTCTTGTCTCAGGGAGGCTTGAACAGACGAGACGAGAGTACCAGGTGGGTGGACCAGTCAGAACACTCCTGTCCGTTTCCGATCCTATGGTTGTGGTTCATGGTGACCTGAAACCATAATTATAATCTCAAAGGTCACTGATCACAGATCATAATTATGAAATCTCATGTACTATCAAAATGTGCTGCAGAGACAAATGGTATAGGAGGGAGTGGAAATGGCACAGATAGACTTACCCCATGCAGGGTTGCCACAAACTTTTTCTTAAGAGTGTAAGGACCCAAGGTACGCTTGTGCAGGCTCAGATGTAGAGCAGCTTGTGCCGTCTCTTCCCAAGCGGGGGTGTGGGGAGCTTCTCAAAATACTTGAGTATTAGGTCCATAAGAATACTCTGAAAATCCCAACTGAGTGCTTTTCCAGATCCTGGAGTACAAAACCAGATCTCCTAAGCACAGGGTTTTGTTGAGGGCCTCTGACATGGGGATCTGCCCTGAACTATGCTCAGTTTCAGAATAATGGTTGCTTCTAAGATGAATCCAACTGGTTGGGCTCCAGATGAATGAATCACAGCTAGACTATACTCCTGGCAAAGTTTAGAAGGCCTCCAAACAGGAGCAGAATACTGGACTGAGCAAGTTTGCACTCAGGGTGGCCCCTTAGATGTGCTCAGATCTCCATGGATTGGGTTTGCCTGAAGTTTCAGGCTCCCTTGTTTCTGCTTTCCTTACCCGTGGTTTGTCTGGTCTTGAGTTTTCTTTAACTGCTGTTTGAAGACCTTCAGGGACTCCCAAGAACTGTTCCTCTGGCTCTACAGTTCTGGGCTTGAGTGTAGCCTAGTATCTAATAAGAATTCGCTTTGTAAAGGGAAAGTCTTTACTGAATTCAAGTGGTAAAAACTAGCAAAGGTTGGCCCAAATACCCAGTGTTGGACCCTGGGCTCGGACTATACTGCAGCAATAAAATGAACAGCTGATTGCAGAAAAGGTTAGCAACTTCTAGTCTACTTTCAGCGAGACAGAGGGCTCCGTTAGGGGGTGACTGGGTGGCTCAGTAGTTGGGCATCTGCCTTCAGCTCTGTGTCCAGACCCTGTGTCCCAGATCCAGGGATTGAGCCCTGCATCAGGCTCCTTGCAAGGAGCCTGCTTCTCCCTCTGCTTGTCTCTGCCTCTTTCTCATGAATAAACCTATTTAAGCCTTCCTAAGAAGGCAAGGGCCTATTGAAAAGCCTCCAGATAAGAGCACCCCTGTTCTTCCTGACGGGTGTGGTTGGAGATTGGCAATGAAGTTTAAAGCCAAGTAAGGGCCACTGAACTTCCAGGTCTTACGGGGTTCGTCCTAGCCAATCCTAAAGTCCCCTGGTGAGCTGTGGAAGTTGGGGTGGCTATCAGCTGTACACTACCAAGTCCTGCGGTCGGTCTTGGTCCATGCCTAATGAACTTGACCAGACTTAAAGACCCGAGCTAAGGAACCAGGTTCTGTCGTCTATATCAAGACACCACACTCGCCCCCTACCTCTGCTACTTGTGAAGAGGAGCGGTTGGGGAGCTCTCCCAGATTCCTGACCTGAAAATTTAGTATTCCCATAACCTGCACAACAGGACAGGACACTGGTATGAAGCTCTAGGTGATGACTAAATTGAACATGGAGTTAAATGTGACCAGCGTGTGTGCTCAGTTGGCAACTGCCTGCTTAAAAATAACAGCTCTGAATCCTGGGTGCTTTCACGGAGTAACCACATTCAGAGCATTTTCCCTAATATCAGGGTCCAGAGCGCTGACGTCTAGCTGGCCTTTCTACTATAGCCCTAAGGCCTAATGTCAATTAGGGGACAGTCTGACAAATACTGCATGTGGCCATATTAGTACCAGCTGTGCTTTGGAGGATACTTTTGAATTAAGATCTACTTAAATGGATAGAAGATCCCTACAGGCATTTAGCTTGGGTCCCAGATGACCTGGCATCCATCAAAGCCTAGCCCTGTGGCTGGATTTTGGAGGTGACTATACCTTCCCTTGAAGCTTCCTTTCAAGGCAGCAAGTTCCTTTCAAGAACTTGAGCCCAAGAGATCTCCAGTGCCATCCCAGGACAGCTCTGAAAATGAGGCTCTTTGTGAGCATAGTATCCTCCTGTATAGTACTAGGAGCGTACCTTTTGTGATGGAGGGTTATCAGGACCAGGCTTTAAAATGAAGGGATCTTGTTCAACCCTCTATCCTGATAGCTAACTTCCGGAGCCCAGCTGTGGCTCTTCCTCAAATGAGGGCTTTAGTTGAGAGTGACTCACCCAGCTTCTGGTGGGTTTTTGTTTTTGTTTGTCTTCTATTGGAGTTCAACTTGCCAACATCTAGCATAACACCCAGTGCTCATCCCATCAAGTTGCCCCCTCAGTGCCCATCACCCAGTCCCCCCACTCCCTGCCCACCTCCCTTTCTACCACCCCTAGTTTGTTTCCCAGAGTTAGGAGTCTAACGTGGTCTCTCTTTCTGATATTTCCTTTATTTTTTTCCCCTCCTTTCCCCTTTATTCCCTTTCACTATTCCCCCAAATGAATGATACCATGTAATGTCTGTCCTTCTCCGATTGACTTATTTCACTCAGCATAATACCCTCCAGTTCCAACCACATCAAAGCAAATGGTGGGTATTTGTCGTCTCTAGTGACTGAGAAATATTCTGCTGTATACACAGACCACACTTTTTGTTTGCTCTAACTGGCTTTACTAACCCATTCATGAATAGGCAGCTATTCCACACAAGTAGAGAGCTGCTCCAAGGATCTGTACAAAATTGGGATGGTCTTCTAGGCAGGAAGGTGGGGTGAAGAAATCAGAATAAAAGATTTTAGGCCTGGAGCTCTTCTAGGTGGTGAGGGAGTGAGCAGCAAGGTTTTCATCAACCAGGTTACCTCACAAGTGCTGATCAGGAACGTACAGATGGACTGCTGTTCCATTCTTGGGATGGGTTTTAAGTACCTGCTTCTTAAAACTACAAAACCCAAACTGCCTATGGCCAAGCAGTCAGGGGGAATAAATGGCTTCACAAGATCTGCTTGTACTTAGAATGGAGTCCAAGAGTAGACCCCAACACTAGGGACTTCCGAGGGGAGGTGGTCCCACTAACATGGGCTGGAAGTACTGCCGCCGAAGTTGTGCAGCATGGACTATTAAAGCTCCAAATGGTGGGGGGGGAGAAACAGGAAAAACCTACAAAGCCGACTCCCTATTCTAACGGATTCCTCCATTCTTAGCACAGCTGGTGAAGTAGCCTTCTTGGCTTTTACGAGCCACAGGTGGCTTTAAGGTCTTAAGGAATGAAGGGATGAAAAGTATTAGGGGAATTGCTCAACCTGAATGAGTCAAAAGCAGTATCTCCATCAGTCACTCGAGCTCAAAAATAAAATAAAATAAAATCCTGGTGGTGAGAAGCAAAAAGTCTAAACTTATTGCCCTAACCTTGTAGATCAGTCTGCAAAGGTCAAGCCCTCGTCTTCCTAATACATTCCATTTGTATCTTTCCCTCTTCCAGGATCGAGAAGCAGATCCTATCTGCAATCCCTTTCAGGGGATCAAAAGCATGGAGGGATTATCCTCCTAGGCAACCTGCCTGAAATAAGGGTTTGGAGCACAACTGCCGAAGAACAGGGCTGGCTGCCTCCTACCCTAAATTCTGTGCCATTTCCTGTGAATGGAGGACCGGACACCACTCTATGCCGGCGCCTCCCTGTTCTCCAGAGGTGAAATCTAGGTGAATCTGTGCTATAGTCTCTATCAAGGCTAAGGTCTTCAGGGCTCTGGGGGAGCTGTAGTTTCTACCTTAGGGACCCAGACAAATCTTGGATCTTCTTTCCTTATTAGTATCTTCTTGGGTTCTCTCTTCTCTGCCTCCAGAGAACTAGGTCAGGAAACCAGCGGCTCGCTGGGGACTTCACATACTAGTGTGCCTAGAGAAACGTGTCCAGTGTTGCTGACAGGGCTTCTGATGGTACAGGTCATGTTGAACCTGGAAACCATCTTGTGCCTGGTGCTCCAAACGGTAGTTTTCTGGGTTGGATGAATAACTATCCCTTGGTTGCTTACCTGGGAGTTCAGGGAGTCCTGCCAGGACCCCATATCTGTTCTGCCAATACCTTGGTGGTCCTCCTGGTCCCTCAAGGGGGACTTCTCAGTTGTAGAAAGCCTGTAAGGGATCTGTCACTCCCTGGGGGTTCTCTGCCCTGGAAAAATGTATCTATATTCTAGGATTCTCTCTAACCTCTCACCCCCACCATCTTCTGGAGGGATTTCAACTCCTTCTAGACCTTGAGCTTATCACAAAACCAGGATAGAGATCCTGAAAACCATTTCCCCACTAACACTAGTGCCTTACCACGTTTGCAAGACCTTCCTAAATGTCTGGGGTCTGAATGTTCCCAAACAGACTTCAACCTCTTCAAATCTCCCTGGCAGATCTAGGTCTAAAGGGCTTCTGGCCCAGCTGACACCTGGCCCAGGGATTGACAAGTCTCCAGCTATTTTGTTCAGGTCTCCTTTGCAAGCTGTTCTTCAGCTGGTCCCTATCACTCCTGCTATAGGTTTGGTCTCAGGACTTCATAGCTTCAACTAGCAGCTAGGTGCTTGCTCTCCCTGCCCTCCGCCCCCCCGCTCTCCTCCAGTAGCACTCTTCTGAGCTGCCATTCAGCGTGTTGAAATGCCTACTACTGGTCCCTACTAGAATTTCCTAGGTGCTCCAAACATGGAGGATTCTGTGATTCACCATCTTCCTTAAACCAGCTAGATCTCCACAATTCCCCATCCCACACTTATTTTTAGAAAGCCTAAAACTGATGCTGCTTCAGGTTCCTGCTGTCCTTGCACTGATGGTTTTCTTGGTATCTTGGTGTTTAGGAGCTATTCGGAAGTTTAGAAGGGGCCGAGGGAGAGCTGGTGTCCCCTTCGTGTTGGGTTATAAATTGGGCAATGGTGCTGCCGCCATGGTTTCTAAATACAGTGGCATTTCCTAGCAGGCCCCCCACCCCTTCCACAAATCCTCCAAAATCCATGTCTGATGGAGAATCCTGGGAAGGAGCTTAGGGGGTTGAAAGCTAGGCCTATGTGTGAACTTAAGCCCATGGTGACTTGTATCAGATGAACAAGCTTGGCAAATGGTACTCCTGATACTGACCTGTAAGGAGGACCATCTTTGAGATATGCTAGCTTCTTGGCTATTACATTTTACTTAAAATCTGGATGCCCAAAAGCACTTAAAATGTGAAACCCAAGATTGGAGTAGAAACCAGGGTTTTTTGGTGCTAGGAAAGAATTACCTTGGCATCCTGACTGAAGCTCCACATGTCAAAGGGCACTGCCAGCAGCCATTCAGTGGTACCTAGATGTTCCCCAGGGGGCTTTCCTGAGTACCAACTTTGCTACTGAAACTTAACATTTCCAGTCATCCTCCCGACAAAACGTTCTCCATGTTTCTAACTTTAGAAAGGGACTATCAGATACGAAGATAGCATTAAGTTTGGTTAAAAGTCTTTGTAGAACTACTGCCACGTGGCTTTAGAAAGAGCCAACTCTTGTCAGCAAAAGGGCTCCCACCTTAGATATCTGGATGCCTTAGAGTCTCATACTCATGTACCCAGTACATAGGCCAGACTTGGGGATGGCTTGGTGGCTACCTGCCACAGGACTGGGGTCTAATCGAGGAGGAAGTTGTCCCGGCACATAGGGCAGGAGCCTTCAGTTCTGGACTTCACCTGGTTGAATGACTGGATAGTGGAGAGGATAGGCACTACGCTTCATCAAAACTGGAGATGTTGACGATCTTTATTACTAGACTTCAAGGCAATCCTGGCTCAAGACACTTCTCCAACATGGTCTCCGGAGAACCCTCTACTGAAATGACCAATGATGGTTGAATTTGACTAACCTAGAAAATGCTGTGAGGCCTGTCAAAGTTTGATCAGTCTTCTAGATACCTGATTCTGTGAATGTAGTTTAGGCATTGCTTTTTTCTTTTTCTTTTTTTTTTTTTAAACCTTAAGCAGTTTTAGTTCACAGGATTTGAGCAGAACTATAGACTTCCATACATGCCCTCTGCCTCCCTCACATGCAGTGTCCCTCCCTTGCTGTGAATATATACCACCAGATGATACATCTGTCCATCAATGGACCTACATGGACCAAACATCTCCCACAAAGCCCATAGCTAATATTGGGGTTAATTCTTCGTGTACATGGCTAATGAGCTTAGACAAATGACCTAACCACTATTATGGTATCTCCCTGAATATTCTGCCCTAAGAATATGGAGTAGTTTTTTCAAATTCAAACCTAATATGTTGAGGGGGGCCTTGGTTGGAGAACCTCTTGAGCTCCTTTGTATGTGACCAGGCTTTGGTCCACACAGACCTGCCTTCACACTGTTACCGTGATCCATGCAAGGAGCCGAAGCTCAAAGACCTAAAAGCACACAAAACAAGGGGCTGAGGAGGTAAGGAAGGGTGTTCCAGACATAAAACTGATCTTTGAATCTGCGCTAGAGGATGGAGGTGTGAAGGTAGCAGAATTGAAGAGCATGGTGGATAGGAGCTAGTCTTGCACAGACTAGGAGCAGAGGGGAGTGCAACTTGCTGACTATACCGGGATGGAGGCCATGGAGGTAGCATTCTCTATACTCCAAGCTCCAATAGACCTTGGAGTTCCAACAACTTGGAGTCCCCTCCTGCAGGGCCTTCTGGACCATAGAAAGCAGGATCACAAGGCCTGAGGAGGTGGGTATAACACAAGTCCTCACTGCTGCTCCTTGGTGCATCACCAGTGTCCAAAGCAGACAAGAGTCCAGGAAAGTCCCACCAGGTCAATGACTGGCTGTGTGGTCACACAGGATGTCTGTCCTTTCAACTACTAGCAATTTTTCAAGCTCCTAACACTGCTGAAAAATACTAGACTTCAGCAGACTAGTAGACAAGACCACTCTTCCCGGAAGACAGGCCAAGTCTTCCTTCAAGTTGTTGAAACCTGTAGTGCTAAGGAGTCAACTGCAAAATGGTTCTGGCAGCCTTAGGAATTCCACCCCACTTCCCTGAGGTCAGCCCAGCCAAGGGTGTTTTCCGTTGTAACCAGCAGGTTCCTGGGGGAAGTCAGGATCTCCAGGGCCCCATTGCAAAGACCCAATTACCGGGAACTGGGCAAAAACCTTGAGAGGCAAATTTGCAAAGCTTGGACTGAGCCTGAACTTTCTATGTGCTTTCCAGTGGTGTTCCTCTAACCTTACTCTACTGCATTGGTGAAGTGTGAAAGTGAATCCCCTGCGTGAAACTGATCCAGGAAGATGAAGTCATTACTGACAAGCCCAGACACTTTCCTTGCGCTGCCCCTGATCCTTATCAAAGGCAAGATTTATCAAGTGATAGAAGTGAAAACACAAACGGTTTTGAACTTCATATACCACAGGACTCCATTTCTATATAGTTCTTCACCCTTTTCTGAAACTTCTGCATGTTATTTGTAGCAGTTCTTCACTGCTGTATGGTATTTCATTATAAACCTACTATGGCTTATCCATTCTAGTGTCATACACTCAGTTGGCTGCACTAACTGTAACCGTCCCCAAGCTGTCATGTCGAATATGGCAACTGGTGTACAGAAATGCGCTCTATGCACTCTGCAGTAAAACCCGTGTTCTAGGCTTCATGCCTGGCTTCAGAGTGCGAAGTGGTGAGGGGAACACATAGGAATGGCCTTCCAAAAAGCAATTCACTTGATAGTTGACAGAGCAACTGGAGCACTCCTATGTATTTGCCGAGGCTTAGTAAGATCTATAACCCTGCCTTGCTGTTGACTTGGTATAATCTTTCAAGATGGAAATGCATTGGAGGTGTTTCGTACTAAGAAATAGGTGTGGGAGTGGGGGGTTCCTGGGATACTCCAAGGGAAACGAGGTCACCTTTCCTACCAGCTCAACATGTCCCCACCTCTGAAGATGGAGGTGAAGATCAAAGAGCCTAAGGCAACTATCCTAACCACCTCACTCCTTAATGACTATGCCTGCTGCCTCTAGAACAAGATAATGGCAAGTGTTCTCTCATCTTGTCTGCAGCCTGATAAGACCTGGGTGTTGAGAGGCTGAAAGAAAAGGCTTCACTGGTGATGTCCTAAAGTAGGCCATGTGACCTTCTGTTACAGCTGAAGAAACAGCAAATGGAATCCTGCTTTCTCCTATCTTCTGAGCAGGACTCTTGTCCGTGTGGCACATCGTGGGTAGTAAAAACACAAGTGGCTCTCTGGATCCTCGGAACTATGTGTAGTTTAAGACAACCATGGTAGAGACTATAGAAGTCTCTAGACTTCTATAGAAGTCTATACAAGTATAGAGCTGAAGGGGACTTGGGCCTCCAAGGACACTAGGAAATAGGCTGAAAATGTTCAGAGAAAGCCACAGCCAGTACAACTCACTCAGCTTGTTTTCCTCTAGACCTCATTCCCCAGACTCTGGCTCCTAGGCCTAGACTGGTTCAAAGAATCCCTTGGAGGCTGGTACCTACTCAAGAATTGCCCAATAAGCAATTCCTAGGTCTCCATTCAAGTCCTTGCCTATTTGGTTGATGTTGGAGCTCTAGGAAGCCTGGGCAGGTGGGGCTTCCAACCAGTTCAACTAGTAATATGGCTGTACCTACCTATACAAGTGGGTTTCTGTATGTGGTTCTTGAGTCTCAACCCAGCTTGGTGCCCTAACCATGTTTGGGCAGGTAACTTAAGACTTATTTACCAGTGTAAAACCACTAAACCAGCAAAGCTAAAGCCACCAGGGTTCCCCACTGACCTACTTTTCTGCTTGTATTTTCAGTAGAAGGAAAAACCCATTTGTATCCTATAGAATATTAGTGGGGGGGGCGGGGGGGGAAACAATGTGGCCTATAACTAATGGATGCTAGTCCATTCCAATATGGAGTACCTAGAGTGGTCAAGGCAAGATGGGGGAAGGGTAGGGGTCCTCAACTCCTGCTCCCACAAACTTCCCTAAATAACTTTCAAAACATCCTGAACACCTATGAATACAACCTGAGATGTAAAGAGAACAGCTGGAATGCTACAGTTTTTGCTCCTGACAAGGAGTGGAAGGGGGGGAACCATGACAAGCCTAGGTGAAAGTGAAGCCCCCACAAGCTTCCAGGCATGAAAACCCAGCCATGGGCAAGTGGGAACTTAAAAAAAAAATCCATGCCTGAGCTTTCCCTGACTGAAAAGTGCTTAGCAGGGCAGTAGAGCAGACTCGGGGAGGGGGCAGTGAAGCTTCAAGATTCCTGAAGACCCTAGTGGAGGAGCACCTGGAGGAAAGCTCATAGCAAATCGTGGCCTGATCTCGGTAAAGGGCCAGAGCACCACAACCCTCCTGGACATTTGGGAGAAGCCTGCCAGTTACATGGGTCTGCTCCAGAGCTCTTTGCCCTAGAGCCCAGCAATGGAGGTGGCTGTCCTCTATTCCCTTCAGGAGAAGGGGGTCCCTGCAAGCGTAGGTCCAGGAGTGCAGGGCCCTGGATCTGAGGACACCTAAGCGGACAAAGCTGGCTATCCTGTTCCCCCAGGGAGGCCGGTGGAAATGCGGAGGGCACAGGAAAACAAGAGCTTTCCTGCCACTGGGCACCCTGCAAGTTGTACAGATTGGTGCATCTTCACCTGTCCCCGGGAGCATCTGGACCAGTGTGGACGAGGAGGCCCCGGTTCAGTACTCACACGGAGCTCTTGGCTCTGGAGATCTGGCTCCCTCCATTTTTTTTTTCTCCTCGACTTTCATAAGGAAGGGGCAAGACCTAGGGAACAAAGGCCTCACAGGACAAACAGCTCATACTGAGTCCTGCACCTGGCAAGAGGCAGGGCATCTCCTCTCAGGCACAGACACCTGAGAATCCGTGCAACAGGCCCCTCCCCAGAACTACCAGTAGAATAAAGGAAAAGCAAGCTCACTGGACAAGCAGCGCTGGAAAGCTCCAGGGCTGAAGGGGGAAACAGCATAAAGAAGAGGGTTGGAGATGCCTGGATGGCTCAGCAGTTGAGCATCTGCCTTCACCTCAGGTCATGATCCCAGGATTTGGGATCAAGTCCCACACTGGGCTCCTTGCAGGGAGTCCGCTTCTCCCTCTGCCTGTGTCTTTGTGTCTCTCACGAATAAATTTTGAACAAAAAACCCACCTTCTTTCATTAATCACAACTTGTTTTTGTATAAAGTTAAAAATTCCCAAGATTTTTCTCTTCCCACCTTAGCTACATTTTACCAACTTGTTTCTAAGCTTTTTCCTTTTGGACTTTCATATTGCTACAATTACATGTTTTAGATAGATCTCTTCTGGATTCCCTTCAATGTAGTCAGCTTAATTCTGGTAGACCCATGGGATATGGGGGGGGGGTTGTCTCATTTTGTTTTCCAATGATAAAAGTTAATACCTTCTAACGCCTAGATCAAGATACACCCAAAACCAATTGGAACACCATGTTGGCTCATTCTGTGAGACTACAGTCTCTTCCCAGTCTGCCTCCCTCTTCTATCTTTACATTTTTGTAGTTGATGAGTATTGCTGGTTTACTTAAATTTGGAATTGAGCATCTTCAAACATACAGAATGAAATCCATTCTAAACCAGGAGGATCACCCTCTAGGGTCCCCTTTGGGAGACTCTATTATCTACTCCACCTTTTTTTTTTTTCCCTTTTACTATTTTAAAAATTTTCACTTTAATGGTCCTTTTTCTTGTCTGGCCTTATTTAAAAACACTGAATCATGAATGAAAGATCACCAATACCGAAGAAATACAAGACTCTTAAAGTATGAGCAACCATATGCCAAAAATCAGTCAATCTAGAAGAAAACCAATGCTTGGTAATCATGATGCCTGATTTCAGGCTGTATCACAAAGCTGATCATTAAGATCATTATAGCACTGGCACAGACACTAGATCAATGGAACAGAACCCAGAAATGGACCCTAAACTCTGGTCAACTAATACTGGATAAAGCAGGAAAGAATATCCCCTGGAAAAAGGACACTCTTCAAAAAAAAATGGTGCTGGGAGAATTGGACCACCACATGCAGAAGAATGCAACTGGACCATTCTTACACCATACACAAAGATAAACTCCAAATGGCTAAAATATCTAAATGTGAGACAAGAATACAACATCCTAGAGAACGGACAAAAACCTTGAATTTGTCCACAGCTTCTTGCAAGACCAAACTAATAAAGGTGAGGGAAACCAAAGCAAAAATGAACTTGGAACTTCAAGATTAAAAGCTTCTGAGCAGCAAAAGAAACCAACTAAAAGACAACCTACAGAATGGGGGAAGATACTTGCAAATGACCTATCAGATAAAGGGCTAGTATCCAAGATCTATAAAGAGCTTATCAAACTCAACACCCAAGTAAACCATCCAGTCACTAAAGGGGCAGAAGACCTGAAGTGTCTCCAAAGACCTACATATGGCCAACGGGCATGTGAAAAAATGCTCTATCACTTGCCATCAGGGAAACACAAGTCAAAAACCACAATGAGACCGCCTGACACCAGCGAGAATGGCGAAAATGAACAAGACCGGAAACAACAAATATTGGAGAAGATGTGGGAGAAAGGGGAACCCTCTTGCACTGTTGGTGGGAATGCAAACTGGTACCGCTACTCTGGAAAACTGAAGGTTCCTCAAAGTCAAATACCCAAAACCCGACAATTGCACTACTGAGCACTTACCCCAAAGATATGTAGTGAAATGCTAGGACACCTGCACCACGATAGCGGTAATGTCCACAATAGCCGAACTATGGAAGGAGTCTCCATGTCCTTCATCAGGTGACTGGATGAAGATGTGGTCTGTATATGCAATGAAATATTAGTCACTAAAAATGACAACCACCATTTGCTTCAGTGGGGGTGGAACTGGAGGGTATTATACTGAGTGAAGTCCATCAGAAGGACAAATCCTATGGTTTCACTCATACATGGAATATAAGAAATAGTGAAAGGGATTGAACGGAGGGGATCTGAGGGGGTTGGAATTAGAGGGAGATTAACTCTGGGGAAACAAAGGGTTGCAGAATGAGGGGTGGGTGGGGGGATAGGGTATCTGTGACAGACACTGAGGAGGGTATTTGATAGAATGAGCACTGGTTGGTACAGAAGGTTGACAAATCGAATTTAAATGAACAAATATGGAGTACCTATAATTTATAGTGGTAATCTAAGGGAGCAAATGTGCCTCCACCAGCAAGGAACCCCTTCTCTAGTCAGTGGTGTAGACCATATAGCCAAGTGAGTATAGAAAAGTCTCAGGTCAGAGATCCCGCAAGGACTTTGTGTTTGGTCTTCTACTTAAAGCTCACCACTAGATTCCCATTTCACTCAATGCGGAAAAAATAGCCATTAAGAGCCTTAAGTTCTTGTTGTAGAAGACGGGTGGTAGGGAAGAGACCAGTTAAGAGCACCATGTAGAAATCAAGATGTGGTTTGGCCCAGGGTGTACATGGGAGTGGAAGTGAGAATGGGCCCAAAAAACCTTTTTTCAGGAAGGATGAACAATTGCTGGATACTCGAGGTAGGGAGCCCGGTATGAAAAAAAGTTCAAGAAAGTGAAGTGAGGAACCAAGCTTGATCAATAAGAGCAAATAGCTTTGACAGTGAACTGCTTGAAGCTTAAATTCTCATTAAATTCTGCTCAGAGCTTCTCCTTTCCTTGCGCCTCCTGCTAGGTGGTCTTGTTCTAGAACACCAGCATGGACCACAACTCCAAACAAAGGACCTCCCAACGTACCATCAGGGAACAAGAACTTTGGCCACAAATGCCCAGTTTCCTGGTACAATCAAATATGACAGCACTCCAACGATCGAGGAGATGGAGTGGAGAGCCAGCTTTCACTCAGGAACCTGACCAATCACCCTTCTGGGTCTGCAGTGTGGGCCTTGACCTTCATACATCATAACTGTGCTCACTAGGACAGGACACTGCTTGAATCCTCTGTAGATGATGTAGGAGCATCCTACCTAGCAACGTCTTGTGTTCTGCAAGAACCCTTGGTTTCCTTGGCAAGGTCAAGGAGAAGTGTGCTTCTTAAGCCCTATGCTGTCTTTAACTGGCTAACAAGGTGAAAAGTACCTTGGAATTCAAGATAGTTGGGTCTTAGGGGTCAGGGATAAAAGGGCTTTTTTCCTCAGGTGTATCTGATGTAAAAACTACACATGTTTGTTATACCTTGAGTTTGGGCACATGTTTTGATCATGGTAATAGTAGTTTATACAAGAATATTCTTACAAATTCACACACACCAGAAACCATTGATAGGTTCCTACAGGGAACCAAGACAAGGGAAAGTTAACCAGAGAACAGTCTGTGGCGACAAGTGACCCTAGCAAGAAGAGTCAAAGAAGGCTGAGCCAATGCGAAATAGAAAAAGGTGACCTGAAGTCTTCTGTTCAGGGAGAGCCTGTAGCCATGGAGTGAAGGAAAGGAAGCTGGCTGATACCATTTAAAAAAAAAATCTTAACCAGAAGCCCAGAGAAGCTGGGAAGTTCATGTCTGCAAACCAAGTATGGTGTTCAAAAAAAAAAAAAAGGCGGGGGGGGGGGGCTTCTAGTCCGAAACCAGCCACCTCCTCTAGAGTTACCACCAGGATAGACTCCACTTCTAGGACACTGGTACCCCTGGTAATGTCCAGTGAAACCAGATTCTCCGTGGGCCTCTAGACAAGCATCGAACACAGGAGATTCCAGGGCCAAACAAGGCCAAACTTGTGTTCTTCTAAAGAATGTATCAGGCCTAGGTCGAATGACCGAATCCTCTCAAATACCACTTTACTCCCACCTCCCCGAGGTTTGAAGGACAGTGATGGGTCTCCCCAGGTGATAGACCTCAGCACAACATGTACAGAGGATGGAGTCTGGCCAAAGTTCTTCAAACGCCTTCAAGTCAGGCTGAGCTTGACTTCAAGTCAGGCCTGACCCTCATGCACAAACTAAGTCAAGTCAGCATGAGCCTTAGGATCTAGGTTCAAGCCAGGACCAGAGATTAAATGGGAAGAATCCTCAGACTCAAGATGGTAACCTGGTGAAACTGGAGTCTTTTGACCTCGGAGTTAGCTTGGTCTCAAATTTGTTGTACTGACCTTCTATGCAGTATGAGCTTGTGATTACTTGTGTCAGATGACATCCAGTTTGATAGTTCAGTCACTGGAAAGTTGCAGGCATTTAGTGACCCCTCTCTAGGCATGTATCACTCCCAGGACCCCGGCAGGAGAGGAATTGACTATCAAACTAGCAGGACTAGGCATGCTGCTCCTCTAGGAATCTGTGATCAATCAACTGAGGCTTTTTGTTAGCTCCATATTGTATTCTCTCTGCCCTAGATCCTTCCATGTTATCTGTTAAGTTGTATACTATGTGGCATGGCCACCCCTATACTGGCCTGCATGAAGCCAAGCCGCCTTGGCTCTGCATCCTACTCCAAAATAGCAGCTGTAAGGGTGAACTGTTCCACAGGTCTGAGCCCTCCAAGACCCAATGTGCTGGGTCTTCCAATTCTTCACATTAGTGCAGAGACAGCAACTTGCCTTGTCTTGGAAAGTATCTCCTGACCAGTTCCAGATCCCTGACCACCGTAGTGACCCTGAGGCACATCTCTCCCTAGAGCATCCTCCTTGCATGTGCTTGAAGCACAGCCAGATTCTTAGCACCACCACCCCATCCCAAAAAGCAGAGGTCCCTTGGCTTTTTGACATGGACCAAGTAGAGCTCTGACCTCTCACCAGCCAGAGGTGCTAGCTCCATGAACTAGGTCAGCTTGGGAAAGCCCTTGCCTAGAGCTGGGCTTAGTGGTCAGGGCTGCCTCTGGGACTCCTTCCCTAATGCCTACCCCGGGCCTCTAAGGATGTGGCTATTTCTGTCTGTCACTGTTCTGTCCTTGAGTAGAGGAGGTATACAGTACTAAGTCCATCTGCTTGTCTTTGGGTCTGTAACCAAAGATATCCTGGGATACAGGATGCCAGGAGCTTGGGGAAGATGTTCTTTCCAATGATCCTGCTCTGACTACAGTATTCCTAGGACAAACTCTCCTGAAGGGACTTTCTTAACCTGCCTGTTCTACAATCTTCCTGGGAGATGAAATTCTCTGTAGAACTAGAGAATAGACCTAGAAGTTTAAGGCTGACCCAATTTCCTGCATGTTGCTAGAGTTAGGGGTGCCTCAATGATATCAAGGGGAGCCCTGGTTCTGCAGACCACTTGGTTCTATTGACCCAATCTGAACAGATTACTTCTGCTCTACCTCAAGTTCATGAATTCTCTTCTGTCCTCTCTATTCGAGTCCAGCCAGTGAGTTAGAACTTGGTAAAGTCCAATAGTTCTCCAACTGAAATGCACGTCTTCTATTTCGAGATTTTCTATCTTCCATTTGTTTCAAGTGTTCATAACTGTTCATTGGAGCATCTGACAACCCTTCTCTGATCGTTCTAATCTGTTCTCAGTGTTCACTTCTTGTCTGTCTTCCCCCTTCAAGCTGAAATTTTCCTGGCTCTCAGTAGGAGTAATTTTCGGCTGTATTGAGAAATCAGGCTTATAAGCCTGTTCTTATAAAAGAGGCCTATGTCCCCATTTGAGCAGGTAGTTAATCAGCCCAGAATGTACATCACTTTCACGAGCTGTGGATCAAATGTCCATTCAGTTAAGCACCTGCAGAGCTCTCCTGGTCGGTCTCCAGGTGTGTTGCCCAGATGGCAAGACTCCAGTCATTCCCTCCATGTTAGCTGGAGGGGGAAGTGTGCTGCTGCCCCCAGACTCCAGGAGGTGTCCCTCTCCTAATAACTGTAAAGGGAACAGCTTCTTCTGTGAACTCTGCTGTGGTAGTGCTCATTATGGTCAGAAAGGAGTTTGGGATTTTTTCCTCTCACCAAAAATGGTGAGAGGTGTTTTTTGGTTTTTTTTTTTTTTTTTTGCATTTCAATAGAACTAGCTTTATTATTATTTTTTTTTAATTAATTTTTATTGGTGGTCAATTTACCAACATACAGAAAAACACCCAGTGCTCATCCCGTCAAGTGTCCACCTCGGTGCCCGTCACCCATTCCCCTCCCACACCCGCCCTCCTCCCCCCTTCCACCACCCCTAGTTCGTTTCCCCGAGTTAGGAGTCTTTATTATTATTATTATTAAACAAAAGAAATGGTCTAAAAGCAAATGCAGATATGTACCGAGGGATGGACATGACCTGGTACTTACAGAGATGCTGCTGTGTCATAAATGAAAACAGAATGTTAGGAGAAAAATGATATTTCAGGTGATGTCTGTTTGAATAATCTGGAGACACAAGTGAAAGAAGGTGCTGTGCCAAGCAATCAGCAGGAACAAAACAGAAAAGAGTGCCAGTAAAGCACTCTTGTCCTATTGGGTGTCCTTGCCTCAGGCTTCTGGCTGGAGGTATTCCTTGGGGATATTTCTTATCTGTGCCTGTTGGCATCTCCTGGCTGCAGACCTCTGCAGTGCCCAGGCAAGGGCATCGAGGAGCTCAGAAGATCACCCATGAAATTTTTTTTGCTGGTTTGTTGCTCATCTCTCAAGATCCCTAGCAATTATGCTGACTTCTCTATTCTAGAATCTTCTGGTAGGGGACTTCTTCAGGGAATAGGTCACTTCCAGCCACCACTCTAAAATTAAGCTGCTGACAACAGCGACTACTCAAGACCGAGATAGAACACTGAATTTTTTTTTTTGAAATACAGAATTTTATTTAGAAACTGTTTAAAGTAGAAAAAAAACCCTGTCAAGAAAGACCAGGTGGAAAATGGGTTCCCAATAAAATGGTATTTTAGGGCAACAAAAGTCTAAAAGGCCACAAAAGAGAAAGAGCACCACTGTTTTTTGAACAATGGCTAGTTACTTGCATTTTTTTGGCATTGTTAATCACTGAATCTGGGTTTTCCTCTGAATTCCACACAGAGCATGCACTACACAACAATTTTATCATAAAATATCTGCTTTCTACACACATTTTAGGACAAGCTACCACCAGGAACAAATCAATACAAATACATCAGGGGCTGAACAATCTCAGTAGTGGGTGACACACATTTTGCAGAATCCTGCCAAACAAAGGAACTGAATAGGCTAGGGGCAAAGCCAATGAGGAAGAGTTAAGGAATGAAATATTTTAAATATTAATAATTAATTCAGACACGGTACTGTATCTTCTGCAAAAGAAAATGAACATTTAGTAACACGCTAATGAATTTTATCTCCAAAGAGATTAGTGCACTGGCAAAGTATTCCAATAACAGTGGAGGGTGGTGGACAGCAGGTACCGAGAACACCCAGCCTTGCAGATCCTAAGGTAGCAATGGCCTTCACTGGTCACTCCCTTTGCCAGAGGTCCAGAAAGACTTGCAGCGTGACCACCTGCCTGCTGAACTTACACTCTAAGCAGCAAACTTTAAGGAGCCAAAGAGGAGTCCCCAGTGGACACAGGGAGTAGAGAAGAGAAACATGTTCAATGTAAACTTAAAAGACAGTAAAATGGGACATGACCCCCATTCAAATCCCAGAGATGTGGGCAAGTCCCCAAAAGTAGTTGTTAGATTTAGAAACTGGACACACCTCCTTTCCCAAAAACACATTACATAGCAATTTCAGGGATTACTGGAAAGATCGTCAGAGAAATGTTCAATGAAATTCAAGCTCTTCAACATCTCAGGGCTGAAACGTGCCCTCTATTCATCCAGGCAACAATGCCTCTTGCTTCTTAGAGGAGGGATACGATTGGTCAAGGACACTAAATGGCTTTACAGAGCAACTTTTTAAACTTCCCTTTTGAGCCAAGGTCTAGGTCTTTGAGGATTCAAGCAGCCCTGCAAGGCCTGTGAACAGCAGATTCCAAAGGTCCAGAGGTCTGGCCCTTCCTTCCCAGACACCTTGTCAAACATGTAACATCTCCTGTCATGGTACATTTTATATTTTGAAATATGGAAGCATATTTTAAATACTCTTAAGGCATTTATTAAAACGTTCTCTGCCAAGATTTCACATTACCTTAAAATTCAAATCAGTCTTTACATTTCTCTACTGAGGACTCCACCTCAGTGTATGACATAAAAGCACCTTCTCCAGCAGTGAGTGTTACCAGCATCCACACAGTGAGCCCCATGGTCAGCCTCTCTGTTCTCCAGGTGACCCAACTAGGTGTTAATACTGCTCTGCTACAGGGTAAAAGCTCCCAACTCAAACTCATTGGAAAAGGGGTGAAACTTCTGCAAAGTTCACTTTAAGAAGAGGTACTGTTTGCTCATGAAAAGAAACCAGTGAGTCCTCTAAGAATAATAAAAGGGGATATTTTACAGTTAAGCACATGATTTGGAGTGAAGAATTCGGATGTTGCTTTACTGGTCCAGGCTGTTAATACTCTTCTTGTTCCTCCTGTGGGCCCCCTTCATCAGGTATCACAAAGCCTTCATCTGTGGCATAGAGAATGTCCACGATCCTCTGCAATACAGGGTTGTTTTCCCCTTCGTTCTCCTGGCAAATCAATTCAATGTTTCTTAGCTTTCCAAAGTAGAAATCTCTCTCTTTCTCCAAGTCTTCGACGGTAAGTTTCAATACATTGACCTGCTGCATCAATTCAGCTGCTTCATCATCCCCGTTGCCCACACCAGGATTCTTTCGCACCACACCCGGGCCAGCCTTAGGGGTTGCAGTAGTTCTGTGTGTTGCAATGGGCCTCTGTGGAGCTGCACTGCTAGAGCTGAGAGGTTTCTTCGGTTTGTTCAGAGCTGGAGCAACAAGGGAGGGAGCCACTGCAGTTCCTTGACCTTGTCTGGCAGCTACAGGGTCATAGTCTTTTCCATCATAGTCTGCATCAAAAAACTTCTTGAACCACTGAACAAATTCAAAATTGTCCTGAAACTTTCCTTTTAATAATTTGTCCACAGGAATTATTTTGTAAACACCCATTCTCTTAAAACCTGCTTGTAGTATTTTGAAGTTCTGGATGTATTCATGCTCTAGTTTAGCCTGGAATTTCACTTTCTTCAAGGCGATGGAGCCAGGGAATAGCATGTCCATAAACCGACAATAGGCAGCCCCTGAGTACAACTGTTCAATCTTTGTCAGATTCAGGTGCAGAGACTCATTGATGCAGGCCAGCATATCATGTCGACTTAGGTTATCCCTGGTGACGGACGTTGAGTATACGTTCACTGCCATCTTCGGCTCTCGGCGGGACCGCGTCCACTGCCTGTGCCCGGCTTCAATTCTGTCTTCGTCTCGTTCCAACCGCCCGACCCCTGAATTTTTTTTTTTATATATCCTTCCCAGAATATCTCCTTACTCCTAACTATAGTCGGCAGCTAAGTATTATCAAAGTCAAAAACCTTTTGGTTTGCTTATCTTCATCCTTCTGGCCCCCATTCCCATCTTCTGACACTTAAGCAAAAACAAAGCTATCCTGAATGTTGTCTCAGACCATGACTACTGCTGTGAATATAACAGTTTTAATCTCCTATTCACCCATGGATGAGCAAGTAAACAATTACCACTGTACGGGGATATAACGAGACATCAGAAACTTGTCCTACATACAGCCTAGGTGAGGACACATGCCATGTGGGCCATATGGAACAGGGACAACCAGGAGTTGTAAAAGGCTGGCTCTGTAGTGACAAGGAGGTGGGTGTCCTCTGGTTCCCATGGAAGATGTCTTAAGTTTTGTCTAATTCTATAAGCTAACAGGGAATGGAAACCAGACACCTAGGGATAAGCAGAAGCTGTGCCTAGTCCCTTAACAAGAAGGGTTGTCTAGCTGGGGGGCCTCCTCCACAGGAGCAGAGTCTAGTGGGGAACTTGTAAGGCCATTCAAGGCCCTCTGATCTTCCCCAGGGAACAAGACAGTTCTTAACACAGGGTCTCTATTTTAGGCCTAAGCCACTCTGGAAGAACCATGGTCTTTATCCTTATGCTTCAGACCAATTAGTACCACCTCTAAACACTTCAGAAGGCAGACTTCCTTCTACAGATTTCCTCTAATACTTCAATTCCCCAATTCCCCTCCTATCATTAATACTACCTCCAGTTTTAAGCCTCTTGCAATAATCAGGACTGCTGCTGACTTCATTCCAACCCTATCAGCCAAAGCCAGTTCATCAGGAATATATGCTAGTGGTGGGCTAGGTTCGAAGGAATCAAATAGACCATTGCAGAAATGGAAGAATTTTTTTTTTCCAACATGCTCTAATCCACTCAGAATCTGCTTACCTGGAATGTCAAGATTGAGGCTAAGTCTGTGATAAACAATACTTGTACTCTCAAAACAGGATGTATCCAAATCGGGTACTACTGCTATGCAGATACCAGGCTTAAATCTGCCTGCCCCCCTGCTCCCTACTAATCCTCTATTGGGGCTGATTGTTAGACTTCCAGATATTTAAAATGCTCTCCCCTCCAGTAGACTGTCCTTCCCTAAGGATATCCAGAAACCCCCAAATTAAGGCAAGTACGGGCTACTGGAAAACTTCTAAGACCGATACTTCCCTCCTGCATGATACACAAGAGTGGATTCCCATGATAAGAATAATACAAATGGAAAGTGGTCAGACACTCCTCTCCCCCAACAAAAAGCTACTTGTGACACCTGCTCTTGTCTAGAGGCCCAAAAATATAAATTCACTAGCTATAGTTGAGCAATTATACTTAGTTGTTAGTTGGGTAAAGAGGAATTGGAGCTAGTACAAATGCTTCTTGCTGGAACTAGAATATGGTCAAGAACAAGTCAATAGGTCAAAAACAAAAACCACCTGGCTTTCTAGAACTGACCCAGCTGGATTTTTGGACCAGTATTCAACATGAATAGCACTTAGTAACCTAGGTCCCTGGCTACTAGGTCTCTAAGAACTAACAAGCTCTGTTTCCAATAACTTTGTATTAGAGTTGGATGATGCTTTAAAGATTCTGGTTAGGATTCAACTGTACATCTGTTAAGTCAGATGATTCTACATCTTTGGCAATTAAGGAGTAGGAGTGACTTCAGTCTAACTACAGGCTACATTCCCAGGAAAGCTCTCTAATTGGAATTGCTACAATAGTTAAGATCTGGATGGTCTTATTTCTTCCGTTGACCAAGAGGCCAACAAGGGGGGCAGGGATGGAAAGAAGACTTATAGTGCCGGTCTTCCTAGCAGTTCTATTGAATACCGGCAAACTTGTCACCCCACAATGATGGAATGAGGGCACTAAGATCTCTGTTGCCTACATGCAGATAAACTTCCAATGACCGAGTATCAGTAAGCAGCATGATTTTTCCCCTGAATCTTGTAGTTCTCTCCTGTTTCAATTTTTCCAGAAGATATTGAGAAATAGCCTGACAGGATGGATGGGTATTAAGCCTAAGACAAGGGCAAAAGAACCATCGAACTTGGATCCAAGCCCAAAAATGCCTTAGGTCAAAGCATGCAGGTATTCTACACTCGCATCTGTTTGGTCACCGGCTGTTGAATACTAAAGGGAGGATTGTGGGGGGAAAGTGGCTCAAATGAAGCAAATTCTGCAAGAGCTGGTAGCTGAAATGACTTAGGGTCTTGCTGCTCACCTGTAGCAAATGAGGCTATGTAAAAGGACCTCTATATCCATGGTGATACTTGAGTTCATGGAGCTGACCAGTCTGTACTGGCTAGGGAACAGATTCTTAGGAGTTTTTAGCTTGAGAAAATCCAGGATGACTGGCGATACCTACTCCATCTTTCTCCAAAACCAGCCAACCCAAATACCCAGCTTTATTTTGTGTTGTCTCAGTTTATGGTCTCAAGATTAAATTTGTACAAGAGGACTTAGCTGAACTAGTAAGATACATTAGGACATGCTGAAGTAGTATGATGGGCCGAGACCAGGGAAGGTCCGAGGTGCAGGTCCTCTGTTAGACCCAGACACCCTCAGGAATGGCCAGGCCTTGGAGTAATAGCTATTGTTAAATTTACAAGGTTAAAGGGATAGAAATATTGGTGAAGGTCAAGACCCTTCTGCCAATAGATTTAGTCGAAGTGAAAGCGAGAGGTTGTATGAAATAATAAATGATCCAGAAAGAATGTAAATTCTACTCTTGGTCTTCAATGTCCTGAGCTGTACACAGGACAGAAAAGGGAAGAGAGCAGACTTGAAGGGAGATCTCTGGGGTAGTGAGGACTTTGTGATCAGGATTTGGGTTATTGGCACAGGCACTTCCAACATGGCTTAAATGGCACCCTTGTGATGAGATGCACAGATCTTAAGTGCCTTTTCTTTCAAAGGGAAGAAGTTGTAAACCAATATCGAACTAGAACATGCATATTAACTACTCTATGTACTTAGGGCAAACGCAGCTGATGCCTGTAACAAATACATCAAAAACAAAACAAATACCAAAATGGTAACTGTAGTGACTAAGTGGTGCAGCACTATAAAACTTCAATTTTTCAATACGCTTAAGTTTTTTCCTAATGTGGGGTAGGGGAGTAGGTAAAAACGTACCTGGAAGCCTGAAAGTCAAAAGCTGATAGCTTAACTCCTCACACATTAGCGTTTATTCACTTACAGAAAAACAAGATCTCACGGGCCATCCCATAGTTCTTTTCCAACTGATTGTATTAAGCCATACTTTGCTATCCTACTGAAAACAGGGAATTCATTTGTGTACAAGAAAACCCTAATCCTCAATCATCATAGGAACTTCTAGATAAAAGAGCCACTTGGTAAGTACTTTAAGACCTTGTGTCTCAACTCTCAGACCTATAGGCAGTTACTCCCAAACAGCACCTTACTCACATGGACATTGTAGGTTAAGTCTCAAATTAAACCTAAATTAAGACTAACCACTCCAACTAAAAATCCATCTGTAGGATTCACTTAGTTGATCTGGACTTAAGTATAACTTCATCTTGGGAACAGATCATTTTTTCCCCCCAAATTTCTAAAGTGTTTTCTCAGAGCCTCTCAACTGATCATAATACTCTTCAGAAACTCAAAATTCCAAATTTAGTATAACATCATGAAACAGAACTATCATAGGCTCATTATGCCCAGGATGCAGAAAGTTCCTATAATTTTATGTTCTGGCTTTTTTTTTTCTGTAAACCTCTCAGATGTGATTATGCTGCTAATTTGTAGCAAAAAGGAAAACTTGGTATAGTGCTAAACAAAATAACTGACTTGTATATGTCCCGGTAGAATTTGGTATTGTGAAACGGTGAACTGAAAGTCCAGATTGCCAAAAGAGAAAAGCTGCAGAATGCTAAAGAGACCGGAAGTAAAAAATCAGGGGTGAGTGGGCTAGTGGGGGTATGCGGCCAGGCAGGCCCTTGGGTACAGGACCCAAAGTAAGGGCTCCACCAGCATGGCTGAGGTGGTGGTCTACCATGATGCTCCTATCTTTCTAATGTTAACTGGGTCTCCTGTATCTTGGAGGCTTTTTGCCTGAGTTCTGACTAGTGTTGAAAGAAATCAGTTCACATATAAAAACAGACCCTTCATGTGTGGTTCTGGATGAACCTGGGGGTCCTGGTTTCCTCACAGCTTGGAGAACCTCCAAGAAGTCTCCAATATGAGAAAATCTCAGAGCCAGTAGGAGACCTGAGTGTTCATCTCCATAATTCATGTTCATTCCCAAATAAATGGTGATGCTTCTAGGGCTTCTGAAATGCCTGTACATCCTCCATAGTCCTGCTAGGGCTTGAGGCTGAGAAACAGAATATCTAGGCATTCTCTGGTTCAATGAAATATGCAGGGGCTAAATATTCAACTACCCCCCCCAAAGCCTGTCTCTTGCTCTCAGGCTAGGGTCTAAGAGGCTCCTGACACAGCCAGGATTAGACTGAGCCTAAATCTTGCACTGATTAGGCAGTGTTAGCCCCTGGGACAGGGAGGGAGAAGGAGCATGTGAATGGCCAGTCTGGCTGCAGGAACACCATTCCTGAGGCTATATGTCCACATGAAGCACCTCTACCTATGGTTACCAAAAGCCAAGAGCCTCATCCTGGCAAGGAAGCCAGCCACATGGTTATGAAGCACCAAACATCATAAAAACTGGGCTCCTCCCAGGAGTTCGAATTCTCCGTGGTGGAGCAGGCCCCAGGATCCTTAATTCCTACTCCTGGGAATCCTCTGGCCTTGATGTGCAGCTGAGCTCAAAGGCAGCATCTCCTGTAGAAGTTGCAGCAGGCTTTCCTGGAGCATAGTACTGAATCTCACCTGTCCCAGAGTCCTCGGGTGGGACCATCTTGGCTTCCTTGGTGGTGCCTTCACAGCCGAGAAACTGGGCCACTCTTCTCATAAGAGTTATCAGGTTTCTATGGTATGGTCCAGGAGAAGATAAAACAGGGGAACCAGAACTGGTCTCTACCAAAAACAGCTAGCCGTCTAAACATGTGGCTCTAGGAGCCAGGATAGTTCACATAGGACCGGATAGTGAAGCTGCTTGATCTAAAGGGGCTTAAATTAAGATGGAATGAAGGAGCTTGTCAACGTGGAGTCCCTTTCTTGGAATATACTCTAAGACCTCCAGGACAGTAGAAACTCACCAGGCAGAACCTTACTCCACAAATTTCCTAGAGGTTCTAAATGAAATACTGGAGTTACCTTGGCAGCACAGAAAGGGGCGATGGGGCCCAGTGAAGTGGGCATGCTGGGAGAATCTATTACAGGAGTCCAGAAATTGAATGGAAGTTCCTGCACTTGTGAAGGCTATTGGGGGCCCACTAGTGAGTGGGACATGGCAACCCTAAGTTCACTTCCTACAAGACTAGGTTAAAGGCAGGGGAAGAGTTCATGGAATTTGGCTCCCTAATTAGCAATGGGGATTATTCCACACCCTTATAGTGACCCAAGCAAAGTGGTCAGAGCAGTTGACTATTGTAGTCAAGGAACCATGACTTTCAAAGAACTGTAGAAATGATTGAGAACACGTCCAATATTAAGCAGCACGTTTGGCTGAATATTAGGATGAAAAGATTAAAGGGTAAGGGACATAACACTCAAGATCTCTTGCCTAACTCCTGAGCCTGATCACCATATGCATTCAGTTTTCCAAGACTGTCTAAACTTGTTCTGTCCATACTATAGAAGGACTGTCAACATAATTTTTTTTTCCCTTCAGGATGCTCAGCCAGTTCAGTGTCATGTTGACCATGCAGAGTAAGAAGAGGCTAGTATATAGGAGGCCTTGCTAAAACACATGGATCTCAGAGGGTAGGAGACGAACTCCAATTCTTCTGGAAATAAGTTCCCAAAATCTTGTAGAATTCAAGAGCTTAAGGCACACTGAGGCATCCCTTTGTAGGAAAAGAAATTGTGGCATCTTGCATCTACAACTGCAAAGAATCCCAGTGCCCGACAGGTGCCATGAGGGTTCTAGAGGCTATACTCTAGATCTAGGCATGTACTGTTCTAACCCACATACTCAATGACCTGGAAGAAGCTGTCAGCCTTGTTTTCGGTTGAGAGCTGAAAAGGGCTCTACAACACGTCCAGGCTGTGGAGCAAATGGCCTTGACGTGAAACTTGAGCTGCATAATCCAGCAAACCTCAGGGCTGGTAGAGAGCTCGATGAGGAAAAAGGTGCACAGTGGCATTCATAGCACACCGTCCAGAGAAAATCAGATTGTGGGTTCCCAAGATCCTACCTAAAGGTATGCCATGTGCATATAGCCCCACAGAGAATGGTCCTAATGAAGCAAAACATTAGCCTGCTGTTTAAGCAGTTGAAGCAATAGTTTAGCAATGATCTGTGAGGATGGGTGCCATCCTTGAGGATTGAGAACCCTGAACAGAACTCTTCTGTGGTGGTCTATCCCAATAAAGAGAACATGGGTCTAGAAACCAAAGGGTAGAAGTAGGTGTGGTGATAATACTACCATTGCCAGTGACCCATGGGGGACTTTGTGTTTACTATCTCAAACTTGGCTCTGCAGGGTTAGAGGCCTAGTTCCAAGAGAAGAGCTTGGGGGAAAGGATAGGAGGGAGGGCTCATTCTTTCCAGGGGACACAGCAAGGGTCCCATTGAATCCTAGGATATGACTGCAGCCCAGACATCTTGGATTCCTGGTATCCAGGACCCACAGGCAGGAAAAGTCATGACTGCAGCAGGGGTGGCTGACCCTGGCTGATCAGGTGAAGGTGTGGAGCTGCCAGTATATGAGGAGGGCAATGGGCAAAGTATGGTAGCCCAGTGATCTACTTGGACAACTGTATTCCCTTTCCCAGGTGTGACTATGAATGGACAAGTTTTGCAACCCAACCTGAGAAGAAGAAGTCTACTGGGGACTCCTCCTCAGGAATGAGGATTAATTCTCCCCTAAACCAGTGAGGGCAGCAAAGGTGGTGACTGAGGGTCAGGGGAATCTTTGGAGATGGGAGAAGACAAGGTCCTGGGACCAAATGCAGTGACACTGGCTATGCATCATATTGCTAGCCCTTTCCTCCCTTTCCTGAGCTCAGGAAGAAGGGGCCTACCAGGGCCTAGGAAGAGCTGTTCCCCCAAAACTCAGACCAAAGAGGTGTCACTCTGCCCTCTGCTTGATAGGTTTCAGACAATGGCCAACGTGACTCCAATTCCTGACCGTCTGCAAGTTCTCCAGAAATGCTCCTTTCTTCCTTGGAAGGGCATTGATCCACTCTAAGAAATCTGGAAGGTCAGGGCAGCCCGGGTGGCTCAGCAGTTTAGCGATGCCTTCAGCCCAGGGCCTGATCCTGGAGACCTAGAATCGAGTCCCACCTCAGGCTCCCTGCATGGAGCCTGCTTCTCCCTTTCCCTCTGTACCTCTCTCTCATTAATAAATATTAAAAAAAAACAAAACCTGGAGGCTCTAACTCCCCTCACAGCAAGGGGTCTATCCCCCGCCTGATCACAGAAAACATGCCAACCTGCTCACAAATGGAGTCTTAACACAGCATTTAGTAGGATGTAGGCCAATGTTTCTTGGAGAGGCTCAGAGGTGCTTGCGCTGAAAGATGATTCAGTGGCCTTGGAAATGAAGTAGATTGGAATTTTGAAGGATTGTATACTCAAAGCAAAAGTCAAATAGGTCAGCTTACCAGACTTAGAGTTGCTTTTCTCAGACATCCCAGAACTTGAAAAGCTGTTTTCCTGTGGCATCTGTGCATCTGATCACAGGCACAGCCATAATAGGAATCAATTATGGAAGCTACCAGTAAGTAGACTTGTAAGTAGACTTGTTCTTTCTCAGGACCGTAGTCCAAGGAAAACCTCCTAAATCCTTTCTTACCTGAATTTTTACTGGTATTAAACATGAGCCCAAAGAAAATAGCACATGCCTCAATATGGGTAGCCCTTACAATGGGAGAGGAATGTCCCCTCTGATCATTAGACACTTCGTGGGAGCAGGTGTTCAAGAACTCCCCTGCCTCTAGTGGAGGGTGGAATTTCCCGACACTTGCATTGCCAGATCTCCTTGTCCTAAAATAATCCATATATCAAGATCATTGGGAACAAGTGATTCTCAGGGTCCAAGCCCTTCAGAGAGAAAAGGACCAGTGGAAGTTAATACTAGGATGCTGGCAGGAGGCTTCTTGGAGGAAATTAAAATGGAGACTTGACATTGTACATCCTATGTGTCAAATACACAACAGCATGTACTTATGTCATAGAAGGTCTTCACTACCCTAAAAATCCTATTCCACCAAGAGGAGACCCCTGAAGTAAACTATGAACTCTTAATGAACCTAAAACATCCCCAGATATTACAATATTGTAAATAAGATATTACAACTTTAGTGGATGTGGATATTACAGCCCTATTGGAGGATGCTGATAATGGAGGTACCTATGCACCTGTGGGGCAGGAGGTATATGGAAAAATCTCTACCTTCCTCTGTTTTGTTCTATGTCTTGAAATCCCACATTCCTCTTTGGATCCAGGGCCCTGTCTCACTCCCACTACCTCTGACTGGGGCATCTCTCCTTGGAGTTCAAGTCTCCACATGGCATCTTTCATGACCACCCCCTAAGTTCTCCAGAATCCCATGCCAGGGAGTGTCAAGTCTTCCAAAGCTAGACCCATGTCTGTGAGTGTACTGCCAGCACATAAGTTGCTCACTTTAGGAAGCAGGGTTAACTCCCTTTCGAAAAGAAAGCTGTTTCATGGGCAATTCCCAGTGTGAACACTTCTACTTTAATGGAACAGCTTATTCTAAGGATACAGAGTGTGTTGGTGATAATCTTGTACACACTTCAGAATTTTTTTTGGCCCTCAAGTGCCCAGCTGGCCTGTTAAGTTCTTCCCACCCCCCCACCCCCAAGATGGCCAGTTGAATGTTGACCTACTTTCACAGCTAGTTGAAACGCTATGACATGTGGTGTAGTATTTGGGTTCTCCTTTTTTCCTTTTTTTTTTTTTAAGATTTTATTTGGGCAGCCCCTGTGGCTCGGCCATTTAGTGCCACCTTTGGCCCGAGGTGGAATCCTGGAGACCCAGGATCGAGTCCCGCATCAGGTTCCCTACATGGAGCCTACTTCTCCCTCTGCCTGTATCTCTCTCATGAATAAAATATTTTTTAATATTTCTATTCACGAGAGAAAGGCAGAGACACAGGCAGAACAGATCTCTGTTCAATGGACTAAAAGTATAATTTTTGTAACACTTCTGGTCCCAGTGAACAGACCTGCTAAGCATCACCTAGGTCAGGTTGTAGTTCTTGACCAGATAGCCAGAGGAGTGTATGGCCTCCCATCACTTCATTTCCTCCTCCACTTCTTCCCCTTAGCAGGGCCCAGTCACAGTACAGATCTGGCCACTTCAACCAAATGGGGGACTTCCAGGGCACGGCCACTGGAGGTCCAGTGTGGGGTAGAGCTGCAAAATCACTGGCAAGGGCTGCCTATGAAGAATACACCATCCAATCAAATGGTGGGATGACTCCTGAAATCACTGACCACTGGAGCCTGTCAGACAAGTATTCCCCTTTAAGGTAAACCTTAAGGATGCAAGGCCTATACTTCATAGCTGCCCTAGCCCTCACCTGTCCTACTGAAGTCCACCTCACATGTGTAGAGGAACAGCTTCCCAGTCCCTAGTGGGCAAACTTAGAAGTGGGAGACTGGAAGAAAGAACTAGTGCCCATCACTGCAGGCAGTCTCCGGGGGCTACTGGCACTCACTTTTACTCCTCCACTATCCATCCTAAATTCCCTTTACCAACCCACACCTCCCCTGGTCTCAGTGACTAACTTGATGATATGACTCAAACTCTCATTCCTGAGGGGTCTGAGTGCCTGATACTCCTCCCTTCTCAGGCTGGTGTTGCTGTACTAGTCATTCTTTCACTCAAGTGTGACAACATATCCAAGAGGACTACTCCATGCCCTAGATCCCCTCCTGCTGCCTGGTATCACAGAAGCCCTATTGCATTTTGATGATCAGGGCCAATGCTCCTACCAGAAGAGTGGCCCTTTTTGTCTGCTGGTTTCGGACACAAGGAACCCAAGATCCCCAGTAACAGATAAGACTGGAAGGTCAACAGGATCCTATGGCAAGAGTGTGCTATTCCTGAACAGAATCTATTATAGAAGAAGCAAGAGTTGCAGGGACAGGAAGCACAAAGTCCCCCAGCGAGTCAGTTATGGCAAAGGGGGGGGGGTGCTCTGCTGTTTCAACCTTTTGGTTTCTATACCCATGTGTCCCTTCCCCTAGGGACCTAGCCCCTTAGAGACCTCTGTTTGCATGCATCCAGGAGGATACCTGTCCTTGCAGAGGGTTGCCTCTGAGCTAGTGCTATAGCTATGTCTTCAGGAAGCTGTTCCAATGCTCTATCAGGCCAGCACCCTCTGAAAGGCCTAGCATAAGCTTCAGCCACGAGGTCCCAGGATTGTCTCCTCAGCATCTTCCACCAGAGAGGAAACCTTAGAGCCAACCCCCCAAGGTAGCTCACAATATCACATTATTGTGCATAAGATAGTGACCCTTTTTCTAAGGAACCATTCTGCCAGGCCGTGGTCCTCTCTAACTTTTGTTAACTGTGTCCAGTGTCCTAGGGCTGAGTTATAAATGGATTCCAGAAAGGCCATGGCACAGCTTCTTGGACTGGAGAACCTGAAGACTGCTAGAAAGTGGTAGAGTTCTATCATTGGTGGTCCTGAATCCCACTGTCTCTCCTGGTATCAGGGTCTCTGACATGTCACCATGTTGTCACCAGAACTCCTTGTTTGGCCTCTGTTAGCCAAACAGAGGTCTTGCCACATATACCCTCACCTCTGCCCCCACCACATGCTCCAATCTGTGTTTGGTGGCTCTTAAGCAAGAGCTACTTTTCCCCTATGTCCTGTGACAAAAATCCCAAAGGTTCACAGCTAGCTCCTTGCTCAGCTGCAGACCTACTCCGCAAATATATCCAAGTGAGTATGACCTTGGCCAACTTTGGGTATCCTTCAAGGACAAAATGTCCTTGTCTGTCCTTGACCCTTGATTTGAAATTTTTTGTGAAAGTAGTGACACATCTTCCCATTGCCAACTAACATCTAGGGATGGGAAAGCACAAGTTTTTAGAGCTTTGAATGAAAGACCTTTGTACTGCAGGCCAAAGGAAATTATCTTAGATCCCAAAGGGTGTTGTGTTCCCAGGGTGTTTTTTTTTTTTTTTACATGATGTCCCCAGTGTATTCTGATTTGGAAGGTTCCAATTGTTATGTTGATGGGCGTCTGATTTGGGAACAGTAGGAAAGGGGCCCGATGGTGTCATCAGCTCTGAAAGTCCTTGGTCTTGTAATCACAAGATGGTTCTAGGTGGCTAGAAGTAGCTCCTCTACTTCCAACTAAGCCTGGGCGAGAGATTCCTTCTTCTATAGCAATACTAACCTGGTTGATAGTAAGGAGGTCATGAGGGAAAGGCTACCAGGCCACACTGGTGACTAAAGCTGCCATGGATAGGGGCAAGTTCATATGCATGAAGAATTAAAAGCCCAGGAGTACTGGTTCCAGGATGAGAAGGACTATCCTGGGAATGGTTCTGATAGCTTCCCAAACTGACTTCTCTTCCAGTGTGTCTTGGCCACGGCCTCTAACTGCTGCTTGAACTTCTAGACAATATCCTCCTCCAAATCAAATGGTGCAAAGGGCCCTATCTCAAATGAAGTAAACCATCTGGTGGAACAAATGCTCTTAGGTCTTGAAGTAATGGAAAAATGCTACCATGGATGAAACCTGATGGGGCTCTTCTGAGAGCTGTTCCCTGCACAGGGGCAGTACCCTTAACTGATGCTCCTCTGCAGTCCTCACCAGCACTAGAGCTCTGGGATTGCTTGAAGTACGTTGAATCTGACCACTGCTGTGAGGGTGAATTAGAGGGGCAACCTGTCTGGAGGGGAAGGGTCCCCCCCACACTTGAAACTGGACACTTAGGCTCCTGAGGTACAGGCTTGGCCCAGTTGTGCTGTGAGGCCCCCCTCTCCCTTTTCTGACTTACATAACCAGTAAGAAGGGGACCCCAGGATGTTTCTGACCCTTTGTGAGCCTGGCCCGCTCTTCTAGAGGCCCTGGATTTGACACTAACCATGTTATTTGATAGGAGTTGAAGAAAATGATTCAGTCTTTTGTGACTAATGGCTTTTTCTTCAAACCATCCCACCTGCTTTCAATTTCTGATGGGTTCCTTTGGGCTGATGGAGATGTAGGAGAGGTGCGTATCCTTTGTAACAAAAGACTAAGTGATCTCTCATTTACTCAAAATCAATGTTTTCTTAATGTGTCTGAAGTTTCTGATGCAACTGTATATTATAGGCTATAACTCCTATTTCCAGTATACAATGCTACTAATAAAAACAGAACCTGAATATATTAAGATGTTCCCAGTGCTCAGTGCTCCATGAGCTACCAGAATATGGACCAGTCTGGAAGCTCGGAGTGCCCAGCCAAAGGATAGATCTTGCTTCCTACTGCATCATTGGCACTTCACTTCACCCCTTGTCATCTCCCCAGTTCCCAACAAAGCTTGAGGGGCAGGAAGGCAAAGCTTGAGGATGTCTCCTACCTCAAAACCCTCTCAGTTCAAATTCCTCCCCTCTCAGGAGGAAGAGAGCAGACCTTAAGTGGTGTGACTTCCCAGGAACATGGAGAAAGGCTTTCAGACTTTATTGGGCCCTAGAGAAGTAGAACTGCAGGTTTTGAGATCCTTCCTCTGTAGGAAGTTAGGCTGGGCATCTTTACCTAGCATGCCATGACTTCCTTCCCAATCATGTAAGGGTGGGGGAGGGGGGAAATGTCACAGGACTCCAGGGTTGGGCTGTGGAATGAGGTGGTCCAGCTTCCATTATAACTGTCAGGGAGCCACAGTGAATAGCTAGTTGGGGCCCAGTCTAGTGGTGGTTCAGAAAGCCGGAAGGCCTAAACGAGCCTCCACACCTGTTCTCAGGGCTCCGCTGGGAGTATTATTGGAAACAATTGGTTTCTTGACTGCTAAGAAACCTAATTCAAGACCAGGTACTGGGGAGGGATCCTTGGGTTGGGACTATAACAGTGGTGTAATTCGGTGTCTTGGCTCCAGGCTTAGTACTGTGGGTCAAGCCCACATTGAGTTTCTTTGCTGAGGGTGGTTGGGTGCATGGCTGCATTTTCATGCAGCCCCAGCCAGGTCTCTTAATATCCGTCACCTGTAGGACAGAGCCCAGGCAGGCTTGCTTTTTAAAACTAGAAGGCACATTGAAATCTATGTCGAATACAGCACTCCAGAAAAGTCTTTCGGGGGCTATCCCCTCACCAATACTTCTGGATGTTTTTAGAATATAGACTCTCCTGGTCTTTCACCTTAATGTTCTTGTCAGTTTTCTTGACAAACCCTGGGTTGGAGCTTCTGTTCCTCTTGGCTCTAGGTGAGTCTTTTGACTCCTCTTAAATCCGGAGGCTAGAGCACCACAGGACTTCAAGGAGAACCTTCTGTGGGTTGTGGAATATCCAAGTTCCTACCAGGTCATCGTGGACTTCTCCATGAAGGGCTGAGGTGCCACTTGTTTTCCTGTACTTCAAGTTTGAGTCTGATCGTCCTGCTTCTTCCTTGCCCGGGTTCTGCTCTCCTTTAGATACACTCCCCTGATCTGTACCCTCACCCTCTGTGCTGCTGCTTCATCTCCTTTGCTGGCTCCTTTTTCTACCATGTTCTCCTTAACAGTTCTGTTCCATGGGACTCTAAACTGTTCATCCTGAGAATTCTCTCCAGGATGACAAACGAAAGCCCCGGTGACCTAATACCTCTAGATCTCTTTTCCACCTTGCAAATGACCAGCCTGAACAGAGCTTCAGACCCATGTATATTCATCTACTTGTTTCATGATCTCTCCCATCACAAAATGGATCTTGTGTGCATTTTCCCCAAACCTATCTTCCCTTTCTGATAGCATTCTGCACCTAGATGGCCAGGTCGGAACCACTCTGCTGGATTCCTCTATCCACCTTGCCATGCACCTAAATCTAATCCGAGTCTGGATTCTAATCCTCTAGAGTTTGGATTTAAGCAACAGGTGAAAGATTCGTTTGAATTAGTCTTCATCTCTTCCTCCCCGTTCACTACAGCAGCATTCTAACTTAATCCTCCTTTTTAAGCTTACCTCCTTCCAACACTTAATTCTACATAGTCTTACCTATATTCCACTAAATTGCCTTATATTTGTCATGTTTCTAATGTTGAGCAACAATATAGGGCAGGGCACAAAAGCAAGGGCTGTTTTCTTAGGAAACTGGTCCTCCAAGCTCTCTGGCTGTCTCCCTAACAGCTCTCCTGCCCTTACTGCTGCTACTTGCTCATCCTAAGGGGATGACAGGCAGGGCTGCTGGAATGTGAGCCTCTCAGGGGATCCGGAGACTAAATAAGGGGCCTGCCAGAGCTCTGCCCCTTCGAAGAGCCTTATTTTCTTCTGGAAGCTTCCTATGTCCTTCAGAAAGGGATCTTGAGAATGGAGTATCTCCAATTCAGGAAGCCAGGGAGAGAATTGGGTTACATTTTAAAAAGGATAGGGCAAGGAAGAACAGCAGCAGAGGGACAGAGGGATTTGACATCACCATGGAAACCAGTGCCTGGTAGGGAGCTTGGGGAAGCAGTGGAGGGCTGCTAAATACTGGAGGGGTGGAGCCTTGTGCACATGTGGGAGAGCCAAGCAGTGAAACTCTTCATACTCCTTGTTGAACTCCCTAATTTCTACTTTAACCTGGCAATTGTTAGACAGCCGAGCCTCGTGTAGTTCTCCATTGATTATAAGCAGTCCTGTCGATCCCTAAATGGGGAGATACAGTATGGTCTTTAATTAGCAACTCTATTTCCTCCTCAAAGTGAGGGGAAAATAGCTGCCCTTGCAGTGCCCATAGAGAGCCAGGCTCTGTCCTAGAATGTTAAATCAATAGTTCTTGTGGTCTCTGAGGATTAAATGGTGATGGGTAGAGATGCTCTCTTCATTAACTAGTAGAGCTCTATGTAAAGCTTCAGTGTATCACTTGATTCAAATAAACCCATATTGGACAGATTTTTCCAGGGACTGAAAAAGGCAAGATGCTTCCAGTAAAACAAAGTATAAAATTCCTGATGCTGGTTCTTAGCTGTAACTGAATAAACATGAAGCTTGTCTCTAGATCCCTCTAGAGAGATCTCATTAACTATGCGTGGGATGCAAGAGGTGGATGGAGCCTCCAGTATAACCTAAGAGACCGTCAGTAGCTCCCGCTGATCCCAGGAAACCTGCAACTAAACTTCATAAATATGTTCATAAAGCACTGTCTTAGTACTGAAGTCTAGTACCCAATCTCTACTATAGACAGTATTTGCTTATGCAACTTAAGTAAACATCAGCTCACTAAGACTCAATCTTACAAATGGAATTCTGGTTAGTCCATCTTTTTTTCTTAAGATGTTTCAGTAGGATTCATGGTGATGGGAGTACTGTGGTCCTAGACAACTTGTGTATGAGGAGGTAATGTAGAAGATCTCTCTACTCAAAAGCATACAGAAGCCATCCTCCCACTTTAGGAGGAGTAAATGGGCTTGGTGCTTGACTTGCTCAAAGCAACACAACTAGTTACTGGTGCAGAAGGAATGGGGTATGCAGCCTCCCAATTAGGCTGAAGGCCTTTACTACCTGATGCTGGGGATCAAGAATTGAACTGTGCCTTAGATTTACCGCAGACCTGGTACATTTGGGCTAACCTCCCAGATTGTGATGCTAGGTTTCCTGCACCTGTATACAAGGATGACCTCCTGGGGTTTTATCAAGTCTCTTCCATGGATGATAGAGTAGATATGGAGGATACTAAGTGAAAGCTAATAATGAGATGGGCATCCTGCTGGAATGCTAACTGAACTCGTGGGAAATGCCACTAACTAGACTTGCTGTGTTCAGGTTCTCTGGGGAAACGAGATAAATCAGATAAAAAGCTGGATCATGCAATTGTGTGGAGGTGGACAAGTCCCAAAATCTGCAGGGTGACTTGGTAAGCTATATACCCATGAGAGCTAATCGTGTGGTTCCCATCCATAAGGCCATGAGGCTCAAGATCCAAGAAGAGCCAATGTTCCAGTCAGTCCAAAACCAGAAAAACTGACATCCGTGTGTGAAGGCAAGGCAGGAAGAATTATCTCCCGGAGAGGGTCAGTCTTTCATACTCAGGTCTTTAACAGCCCTCTTTAGTGTGAATGGCCCTCATCCACTCTGCTTTACTTATTCCACCAATTTGTGTTAATCTCCAAAAATGCTTACGGTTACCCCCCAGAATACTTGACCAAATATCTAGGCACCCAGTGACCCAAATAAGTGAACATAGGTAGCCATCACCCATGCTAAGTCTAAATACTCTAGATGAGGCCTTGTGTTCCTAGTGAAATTTGAACTACAGCAGTAGAAAATGGCCTGTAAGGAAAAATCTTACAGATGATCCACTTAGGTAAGAGGATACTATCATATATACTAAAGCCCTCTCTCATGGAGTAGAAAATGCTATGGTCTAACACCTTGCCTGTAGCTTGATTGGAGGACATTCCTAAAACTCCTTTTTTGATGGTCACAGCCTGGGTCCTGTTCTGGTTTCATGGTCTTTGCAACTAGCACTTTAGAATTCAGTGTCCATAAGGGTGATATCAGGAGATGTTTGCCAAACTGGTGGTTCTCAAACAATAGTATACGACCCTCTGCCTGTATGCCACAGTCTCCCTCCTACTCCATAAGATGGGTTAATGTGACTCTTGAATAAGACAACCATATTTAAAGGCTTTAGCATCCTTATTCTGAAATGTTGAAGAGGTGGTACTATCAGTCTTATCAAAAAAGTCTAAAACCCAGTGTCCTCCCAAATTAAAAACATTTTGGCTTTGAAACCTGTCTCAGGCCACTTAAGAATATATAGGTCTCTAGGAATTTTCCAGTAACATCCAGGCTTTTCTGTGAGGTCAGTCTAGTATAATATGCCATTTTATAGGGTTGGTGGTGCTAATGGACTCCTAAGGTTGTTTCCAGGGTGAATGAGTAGACCAATACATTTTGGGGAGAGACCAAGCTTGGCCCTAAGGGTAGTTTCTGCCACTATGATAGATGGCACTGAATACTTTTGCTTATAAAATGCAGCATTGGGAAGAACAAAAACAATACGAGGATCAGTGCTAGGAACAGTAAAAATTGTTTTCTATAGGAGCTTTAGTCTGATTGTCACATGAGCTTTAAGAATGAGCACATGAATGTAAGACCACGACAACTGACTTTCTGATCACTTAAGCATCTAATCCAAGAATGAGCCATTGGGCTTCAAACATGAATGATCGTGTCTAGAGTTTACTTCCTATAGGGAATAGCTTATACCAGCCCCTCAAGTAGGTGAGGGGGACTGGGTATGTATGTGCTGAAACAAAGACAAACACTGGAGGCCTTCAGCTGAAGCTTTCAACACTACCTTCCCTGGCCATCAGCTTAGCTGTGTGGCTGTTACCAAAAGCAACACTGCTTGATGCCCTGTTTTAGATCTTTTCTCTTTTGGGTAAGTGAGGAGCCTTCTGAAAGCAGTGTTTTTGCCACAAGCTGGTGAAAAGATACCCTGTCCCTCTTTACCTTCATGCGGAGTCTAGCATTCCCCTTCCCCTGGGGAGTTCTAATATTTCTGGTTGTCTACACAATGGACTTCTTGGATCAATTAACCAAATGGCTAATGAATCTACCTACCAAGGCACTAAGTGTAAGGGATGCATCTGTGAACAAGATGGACAAGGCTTCTGCTCTAGTGTGAAGGGAAGCCTAAGAGGGCAAAATGACTTAATGGGGTTGGGAGGAGTAGGCTTTGGTTAGCTGTAACACCTTTCCCCTCAAAATCTTCCCTTTGCCTCTATACAAGTTGTATAAACTCAATAAATCTTAGCTGGGGTAGACCCCTTCCACTCCAAGTCTGCTGCTTCTACAGTAATGACTGATGCCATTCTAATTCACTTGCAATCAAACCTGAGCTCTGGCAACACTCTTGAGCAGAAGCAATTTTCCATTGGCTTTTCCTACCTAGTTCTCCACATGTGACACTTGAAGAAAGGTTTTGCCTTAAACATGAGACATTAGTTCTATCAATAGCCAGCATCAAATATTTTACTGTATTTCAGCAAAACTTTTTATTCCATGGTCTCTACTGGATTCCCCCCTAATAAGGCTCTAAGATAGAAGACTTTGAGACAAGGGCTTTGAGTGGGAAGAAATGCTGGCAAAGAAATTGGGAAGGTGATCTAGAAAGATGTGACAGCAAGCAGGACGTGGAGGTTCCTAATAAACCAGTTGCTATGCGGATAAATGAGACTAATCCTCCAGAAAAGTCTTAGGAATTAGTATAAAACAGACTTCAGAATTATCCTGGACTGAGAAATATGGGTTATGTAAACTCCTGACACTTATTAGTCACTTAGAGTACCTCTGGTGAGCTGTTAATCTAAGCTTACCATGTTAGACAACATGGGTTCTGCAGCCTAAGGGCTGCCTCCAAAGAAGATGCAGGATTCAGGATGTCAGCCCAGGGTGCATAGAACTTGACATGAGGATTCAAGGTCTCTTCAAAGAGACCCCTCTTTAATTGTAGTGGTCTTAGAGGGGGGCTGGAGATGCTTTGTCAGCAGGAGCCGTCTATTCTTTGGCAGTAAGGATTGACCATGTATTTCCACTAAGGATTGAAGTAGTAGGTATTAAAAAGGCCTCTTTAAATATTGCCCACAATGTAGAGTAGGAGCTGATACTAGTGGATTGTAGAGCTAGAGGTGGATTTTTGTCCTTTTGCATTAAAATGGTATCTTTAGAGGGAGGGGAAGACTCAAGTGTTAGCATCTTCCTCAGATGAAGAGGGGTGAGTAGTAGAATTGGCCTTGTTCTATCTTGAATCAAGCAAGCGCTTCATGGAAATCTCTTGAAAGCCTAATCTCAGTCTCAGATATGTAGGAACCATAAGAAATACCTGGTCAACCTTCAGGCCTGCTTGATTCTTTGCTCAAACATACTAAGAGAGCAAGGAGCACGAACACTATTTTGAGAAATAGGACTAAAGTACCCCCAAATATGAAGAAAAACATGAATCTATTCAAAAAGCTCAATGAAGCCCAAGGAGGATAAGCCCAAACAAATCCATATCAAGATGTATTATCAAATTTTCAAGACCAAGGACAAAAGAATCCACTCATCATGTACAAGGGTATCCTCCAGTAAGATCAACAACTCTCATTAGATTAAGAAGGCCAGAAGGCTGAAGGATAATACTTAAAGTACTGAAAGGAAGGAAGAAAAAAAAACCCTGTCAAAGAATTCTATATCTGACAAAACTATCCTCCAAAACAAAGTCAGATTGATATTTCCAGATAAAAACTGAGTCTGTCATTAGTTAGCCCACAAAAAATACAAGAAAACCCACAAATCCTAAACAGTCCTTCAGACTTAAAGGACATTAGACCATAACTCCATGTAAAGAAATCATTGGTATGGGTTCCCTATTAGGATGACGTGAACATTGTGGAACAGAGCAGTGATGGCTGCACAAAATTGTGGATATCTAAATGCCATGGAATCGTATATTTTAAAATGGTGAATTTTGTTAAATTTCATAACTTTGAAATGTCTTCTGGGAGATCAACTGGAGAGCTATATAGGATCCATCTGAATGAACTATTGTGTACTCAAAGGATCCTCCTATCAGTAAAACCAAGATGTTAAAACCACATAATCATATTTCTAGAACTTCTAAGAGTATTAGAAGATGTGTTTGGCAGAAATATGTGTGCATAATAAATGATTTTGGTGGAACTGGCTTCAACTCAACCTTAATGAGCCGATAGTAAAGTTTTGGCTCATTAGCAGTATCAGATGGATGCAGTCATGACCCATACTGAGATTGCCTGGGAGATCCCCAGACACTGAAAAAGGTCAGATGCTGTCAATCTTTCCAGATCTGATTTAATATCAGGATTTAAGAATGAAGAATAGACTTCCAGTAAACCAACTGACCCCTCTTTAATTGTATTGGTCTTAGGGGGGGGGCTGGAGATGCTTTGTCAGCAGGAGCCGTCTATTCTTTGGCAGTAATGGTCTCCTTCTGCTCCTTCACACCAGAATCTCTGAAGACAAGGTCCCTTTATTCTCTTATGCCAGGCCCTCCAGGGTGAAGCCTCTATGGCCACTGTTGTAGCTTCTGTTGTGGATCATTCCTGAAGAGGAGATATGTGCACTCTATGCAGTGTATTTGGGATTGTACAGGTTCTCTATCCGGGGGGAAATGATTACAGCCTGAGCTTAGGAGGTTGAAGGAGTCTGACCATAGTCTTTAACGGTGAAAGCTGTTGTAGACTGAGCTTTTCAGGAAGCAGCTTTTGAGAGGGAGTTGAATATACAGAAAAGCGTACTATGGAGTGCTATCAGGAGCAATGTCTGTAAAAGAAGTGATCCAGCAGGACTGAGCGGAGAAGTTACTCTATCACTTAGGAACATAAAGGCCTGGTCCTCTCAAGCATCTTGGTGATTCAGAGCTCTCAACTCCACTGGAATGTGTCCCTGAGAATGGTGCTTGGCCTTAGCTAAGTAGATCTTTGAGGCAATCCCATAGAAGAGTACAGGATTTTCCTCACGTAGCACTTCAAGTAGCTGGGCTGGGGTGGGGGGAGAGATCGGCTCTTTGCATCTAAAGAGGAATGTGGGTAACATATAACCATGTCCACTATAGCCTCTGCACCACCCAGAGCCACTTCTTGGAATAAATTCTAGAGGGAGTTTCCCTAAGTTCAAGTAGGTTTCTTCCTGAAGAAACTAAAGACTGGAAAGACAAATCCTGTGAAGGAGTTCTGTTGGGGTTTCAACTGGTACATAGCGGCCCCTTCCTCTGTCCAGATTTCTCTTACCCTTATATACCCTTTTGGTGGATTCCCTGGTGGCATGACAAGGTCCTCCTCTCTCCTGGACCTGAGCTGAAATCCTGTATTTCTCAGGCTATGGATGCTGTGTACTTTATCATCAAATCAGATCACCAAGAAACCTACAAATAGGTTGTCTCCTATCCCACTGTATAAGAGCAACCCTGCTTCTTCCTGGTGACTAAAGCCAATTACCTCTGCCAAGATGATGTCCTTGTCTGCTGACCCGTTAACTCAAGGAGCCTTGAGGGCTGAGGCAGCAACCATAGCTCATTTTTAAAGTAGGTCTTTGTCCCTTGATACAAGCATGTGCCTTTTGGGAACCAGTAACTCTAAATATAAGTCCCAAGATGTAGGATCAGGAAGAAATACAAAACCACAACAGGGTCACTGGGAGTGCTGGCAAATAGGAGGCATGCCTACTTGGAAGCCTTTTGAGTGACCACCCCCTGATGCAGTATACTTTAAGGCTGAACCTATCTATAGGGGTGTACCATTCAA
This sequence comes from Vulpes vulpes, assembly GCF_048418805.1. Lineage (NCBI taxonomy): Eukaryota > Metazoa > Chordata > Mammalia > Carnivora > Canidae > Vulpes > Vulpes vulpes. Next base: position 364,037 of record NW_027325677.1, read on the forward strand.
ACAAGTGGGTTTTAAGTATACAAAGGATGGATTGTGATTAATACTGCCATGGGCCTGGGAACCAGTATTGCCTGCAAACCAGTGCTTCAGCTTTGAGGAATTGTACGGATGTACTGAAAGATTAACCCAGTACTGAGTTGTCTACTCCCTGCATGTTCTAAATAAGGGTTTGGCCCCTGCCTGGCTCTTAAGAATCTGACACCTTGGGATGTTCTGCCGGATGAGTGGTTTGTTATTGACTTGGAGCCCATGAGCCACATGAAACAGTCTGTTAACAATGTGACTTATGGGGGACTTGGGCCATGAGGTATTGGCTTGACCTCTGGAGAGGGCTAGGAACCACATGCAGAAGTAGACATCCCAGGCCTACCACCGATTAAAAAAAAAAAAAAACCTGGATGCCAAGGCTCACATGAGTTGCCCTGGTTCCATGTGAATGCTCACACATTACTGGGAGAGCTAAATATCTGACCCGACTGGGAGAAGACCACTAGAAACTTGTGGCTGATATCTCCTGGACTCTGCCCCTTGTACATGCGGGGCATGAGTAACAGCCACTACAATGGCGCTTTATGTGAAATCTTATTCTTGGCTTCCTCTTTCTTATGCTGCTCATCCCCACTCCCTTGTTACTTCCTTATGGAAGCACTTTGCTTCATAAACCAGTTGCATGTATCTTATGTTTCTGGGATAATTGCAAGGCAGTTGCTACCAGAAGCCCTCCTTGGAAGGAGGGTTTATGGAATGGGATCTCTTGAAGGCGAATTGCTTACCAGTCAAATGATAAGGATCTCATCCCTGGAGATAAGTGGATTATTGACAGGAATTGGTAAAGCTAGAGTGGTGGTTCTCAAAATGTGGTCCCCAGGCCACCAGCATCAGCATCTTCTGGGAATGTTTTTAGAAATGCAGGCTCATGGGCCCTATCCCATACCTGCTGAATCAAACTGAGTGGGGCCTAGTCAGTTGTGACAAGCCCTGTAGGTATTTCAAGTACCTACAAAAAGGCTGACTTCCATCTCTGAACTTAGATGGGAGGGGGATGCATTGTTTTGTGACCTCTCTAGCATGCGGCAAAGAGTAAGGGAGGCCGAAGGAACAGCTGGAGTGAATAAGAACTGGAACTGGTTGAGTATGGCTGGGCAGGTCCTGTATATTAAGGCTCAGTGTAAATGTTGAAAGGGCCCCCATGGTGATAGTTCTCAAAAACCTGCATTTCCTACAGCCCTGATCTCATGCAGTGAGCCTAGTTTACAGGGTTCTGTGGAGTTGAAGACCTGTTATCTACAGACTTCTTTCCAGACTTAACACCCAACAGAACACAGCTTCATCCTCAGATTTTTGCATGTTGCTATATCCCTTCTAAAGAACGTACTCACTATACTATGTTGACTGTTTGGAATTTGTTTAAAAAATAACAGAAGGCTGGATATGTGGCCTGACAAGGACTCCAAGCCAAATTTAAAAGCTAGAAAGAGACTAGTAGGATGAAAAAGCCCCATTCCAAGGGGAGATTTTTGATTGTAGGGAATTGGTCACCAATTCATATGCTGTACCTCACTGGCTTGTATTAGTTTTCTTTCTATTCACTTCAATTTGGTCCACATTAATAGAATGTCCAATATACTTGATGCTAAATAGAAGTGTCCATTTTAGCATAGCCCTTTGGACTCAGAAGGTCATGGGTTTCTGCATGTTTTACTCCACACTATTCTGAAATACAACTTCCACTTGTTGACTTATTTGCTTGTCTTAGAATCTACTTTCGAAAGGGTTGCCAGATAATAGTGCTCAGTGAAACTTGAATTTCAGAAAAACAGCTGTTTTAATAGAATGTCCCAAATATTACACGGGACATAATCATGCTATAAAAATCACTTCTCATTTAAACTTGGCATCCTATATTTTTTATAAGGCAATGAAAATAGGATTTCTGCAGCTTCTCACAGTGCTTTCCTCAAACCAACATCTTAATTTTTTAAAAATACCAATAACAAAGCCATATTTATGCCTCTAGATATGTACAAGAACCTGGGATCAGAGGCTATGCTGACAGATGGTGATTCCACGGCTGGCTCTGTTCCAGCAAGGGGGGAGGGACTTAGATAAGTCTAACCCCCTAGAAGCTGTCCTTCTCTGCCACATCTCATTGGTAATGATCACAAGGTCTTTTGTGGATCCATACAAATTTTAGGACTGTTTGTGCTAGTTCTGTGAAAATGCTGTTTGTATAGAGTATCGTGTCATCTGCAAATAGTGAAAGTTTGACTTCTTCTTTGCCCATTTGGATGCCTTTTATTTTTGTTGTTGTTGTTGTCTGATTGCTGAGGCTAGGATTTCCAGGACTGTGTTAAATAACACTAGTGAGAGGGGACATCCCTGTCTTGTTCCTGACCAAAGAGGAAAGTTCTCAGTTGTTGCCCATTGTGGATGATAATAGCTGTGGTTTAACATATGGCCTTTATATTGTTGAAGCACGTTTCTTCTCAGCCTACCTTGGTGAGGGTTTTCAATCATGAACGGATATTGTACTTTGTCAGATGCTTTTTCTGCGTCTGTTGAAATGATCACATGGTTCTTATCCTTTCTTTTATTAATGTGGTGTATCACCCTGATTGATTTGTGAATATTGACCCACGCGTGCAACCCAGGAATAAATCCCACTTGATTATGATGAGTGATTTTTTTTAACGTATTGTTTTGGATCCGGTTTGCTAGTATTTTATTGGGAACTTTTGCATCTGTGTTCATCAGGGATATTGGCCTGTAGTTCTCTTTTTTAGTAGAATCTTTATCTGGTTTTGGTATCAGGGTAATACCGGCCTCATAGAATGAATCTGGAAGTTTTTCTCCCTTTTCTTTTTTTTTTTTGGAAAAGATTGAGAAGAATAGGTATTAACTCTTGTTTAAATGTTTGGTAGTTTTTGCCTGAGAAACCATCTGGCCTTGGACTTTTGTTTGTTGGGAGTGTTTTGATCATGGATTCAATTTCTTTGCTGGTTAGCAGTCTGTTCAAGTTTTCTAGGCATTTGTCCATTTCTTCCAGGTTGTCCAATATATTGGCATGTAGTTTTTCATAATATTTTCTCATAATTGTTTGTATTTCTGTGGTGTTGGTTATTCTTTTCCTCTCTCAGTTGTGATTTTATTTTTGTGGTTCTTTCTTTCTTTTTTTTTTCTTTTAGATAAGTCTGGCAAAAAAATTATCAATTTTATTTTTTTTTCCAACTTTCATAATTATTTCAATGAACCAGCTTCTGGATTCACTGATTTGTTCCATTGTTTTTTAAATTCCTATGTCACTTATTTCTGCTCTAGTCTTTATTATTTCTTGCCCTCTGTTGGCTTTAGGCTTCATGTGTTGTTATCGTCCTAGCTCCTTTAGGTGTTATGTTAGGTTGATTATTTGAGAATTTTCTTGCTTCTTGAGGAGGGCCTGTATTGCTATGAACTTCCCTCTTAAGATCTTTTTTTCTGTAACAAAAAGATTTTTGACATTGTGTTTTTATTTCCATTTGTTTCCATGCATTTTTAAATTTCCTCTTTGATTTTCTGGTTGACTCATTCATTTTTAGTAGCATGGGGGTTACCCTCCATGTATTTGTGGCCTTTCCAAGTTGTTGTGTGTGTGTGTGTGTGTGTGTGTGTGGTTGACTTCTACTTTCATGACATTGTGGTCAGAAAATGTGCAGGTGTGATTTCAATCTTCATGCTACATAACAGTGCTTACATGTGGATTACTTCATCTTTTGCTACATGATGCTGCTATTCATATCATTTAAAATGTATATGTTGAAAGTGAAGTTTTATGTGTAGATTTGCCTAATTAATGTCTAGGAAAAATACACAAATATTAGAATTAAGAACATTTATATTTATTTTCTATGATTATTTCTAAATAAGTTCCAACACACAAAATAATAAAAATTGAGCTTCAGTAATTTACAATTTAGATGTATGTCACATTTATCTTAACACACTGAAACTATAATTGCAAATAATTGAACTTCCAATACACAAGTAAATGAAACTGCTGAACCAAAAGGAAATTAGCATTGATTGCACTTTGAGTAAACTGAACAGATTTGGTAGTTCTGATTTATTGAGGTAGGGACTAGTCCTCAGCCCATTAACACAAATGTTTAATTAAAGTGCTGTAATTTTTAGGAACAAATGCAAGAAGACCCTTTTATTTTGGTAATGAAAATCAATATGAAAATTGCAAGAGTAGCACTCTCAAATTAATGCCAGGCAACTAGAAGAAAATTAAATATAAAAATTAGATTTTGATAGACCATAATGAATGTGAGAGAAACTACATGATTTCTATATTGATATTTGTTTAGCTTTTATACCTGGACTTAATATTTTAAGTAACAGTGAATAATTTCTTGGAAGAACTCTGTAAAATGGGGATACCATTTGCTTACTTCCTTAAATAATTAACTCTGCATCTTTATATGATATTTACCCTGTCAACACAACATAAAATTATATTATGCTCATGGATATCTAACATTTCCAGCAAAAGAGCATCTATTAATCTCAACAAAGATAATTTACACAAATCTCCATATCATTTTGTCTACACGCAACAAAGTTTTGTTACAATTGTGTTTTGCGGTCCTCCATTAATAAGTCATTCCACTAAAAAGATCATTAAACAAACACAAAGAACATCTGCTTTCATTCTTTAAGTCAATTCTATTTTATGACAAGTGTTTACAAGACAAGTATAGTTCAGATTAATTAGTTTTATAGGTGAGAAATGTATTCAGCCTGTTACTATATTTCTCATGATATAAGTTTTAATGAATTAATCACTCATTTAAACTTCACTGCTTCCAACCTGAATAAAACCACTGAGGCTGTCACTGAGAGTAATTCTCACTGAATTTACAAGTGGCCAGTACAGCCTTCTTAGCAGAACCTATTTTGAATTATCCAAATTGATGAAACCAAAGTGAAGCCAATAAAAAGAATTAAAGAAATTACCCATGTAGTATCCAAGCTAATTAAAACCAATCAGCTATGACTTTTGACTAGAAATCCATTTGTGTCCATAATTTACTTGAATTCAGATTATTATTAACATTGCTTCTGTTGCTATTATTCTTACTCATTCCCATCTTCCTTTTCTTTTTCCTCAACATCCTCTTCCTCTTCCTGATCCTATTGGTGTTCTTTATATTAGTGCTGTTGCTACTGGCAGTACTATAATTATTGCTACTGCATGCCATAGCAAACAATCATTTTTACATCTCTATTTGCATAGAATTTATTAAGATTTGGAATGATTGCTACTCACTGACTGGCATTTATTCCTTATTTATAATATATTAGGCAATGTTCATTTTCTTAATCAGATCTTTGGCAAAATCTTATTATATTTGGAGACATCTGTTTGTCTAGCCTCAAACTTATGCATTAAGATTTAGTTCTTTAGGGTGCTTACATTAGATGTAAATAATTGTTAGCATGTAAACTAAGGAAAAATTCTATTTAGGGATTTTAATTTAAGAATCAATTGTATGTGATGGGGAGGAAATATAATGGCCTATGTGTGCAAAATCTGATGCCTTCTTCTTTTAAGAAACACACTATCTATAAATAGAGCAATAATTTTAGATCCAGAATAAAAAAGAAATTTTATAAAAGCATTATAAAAGGGAAAAAAGTAAAGTAATCTCTACTGAGAATATGCTGTATTAAGATTAGCCACACAACTTTCCTAAGAGGGTAAACAGAGTAATTGACATGTAATGTTTTCCATGCTTTCACTGTTTTGGATTGAGTAACAGTTTATGAAGAAAAATCAACTGAAGACAAATCAGAATCGTTGGGTGGCTTTACTTTCACTTAAATTAAATTAAATTGAATTAAATTAAATTAATTTAATTAAATTACTGAATTCATGGAAAATAGTTACAGGTTTAAAATTTAAATGATCAGAGTGCTTGGGTAACTCACTTGGTTAAGCATCTGCCTTGGGCTCAGATCATGTTCCCAGGGTCCTGGGATGGCACCCCTGCTCAGCTCAGTGAATCTGCTTCTCCCTCTCCCTCTGCATCTCATCTGCTTGTGCTCTCTCTCTCAAATAAATAAAATATTTTTAAAAATTAAATTGTCAACTTTATTGAGTATAAGAATGAGAACAACAAAACCAGTGTATTTTTTGTTTGTTTTTGTTTATTGTTTTTTACTTTCAAATGGGAATATCTAGACTCCCATCTCTTTTCCCACAGTACCTAAGGTGCTCTCTAAGAAAATAAAGTCACCTCATTTCATTAAAAATTACATCACATTGCAATGGTATGATGGTTCTCGAACTCGTCCCTGTGTACTGAGAGTGAGGAAAATGGGAGAAAGAGGCAGACCATTCCAGATTAGTAGGTGGTAGTTTTAATAAGCAAGGGATCTTACATACAAACTTGGGTGGCTGCAAGACAAGTAGATCTCTGGACCCACTTGCCAAAATTTTAAAAGTTTCTACGGAGGCCTTAACTAGGTTTTGTTATGTATAATATCCAGATGGTTTCAACAACACATTGCTTTCTCAAGGCTGTGACCTTAAAAATGGCTTCCATTGAATAATGGAAGAGAATAATGGACAAAACATATATTCCAAAGAAAGGAGACAGGTGAGGAGCCTCTAACTGCCCAAGTGTAACTCAGAGTCAACTGGTGGTTACCTCCTTTAATGACCTCCTCCAACATGGAAAGAGAATCCAGACTCTTCATGATGACTTCAAAAAATTGTTCAAGTTCTGGTCAAAGTCTGTCAAATTTTATCTAATCCTACCCTTACCCACTCTCCCTACATTTTGTCCTACTTTTCCTTTGTTTCATGAGCACATATTTTCCTAAGGGATGTTACATATGGTGTGTCCTCCTTCTGGGAGGCCTCATTCTTCTTTCTGGATATTCTTCAGTTACCACTCTCAATTTATGTCACCTTCCAAGAGATTCTCACTGTTTGACAAAGATACAATAGTACACATCCTTCCTATTTTTCTAAAATATTTTTTAGAAGATTTTATTTATATATTCATGAGAGACACAGAGACAGAGAGAGAGAAAGAGTGGTGAGACATAGGCAGAGGGAAAAGCAGGCTCCATGCAGGGAGCCCAATGTGGGACTCTATCCCAGGGCTCCAGGATCACGCCCTGGGCCGGAGGTGGAGCTAAACCACTGAGCCACCTGGGCTGCCCCATTTTTCTCTCTTATATATACCCTATTATCATTTAGAGCACTTACCATAACTAAGGAGGTTTTTTGTTTGTTGCTTAAGGTGTTTGTTTGTTTGTTTGTTTTTTATTATCCACACCTCACAAGGATGCTTCCTGAATGCAAGGGCTATGTATGTTTAGTTTGTGCTGCATGCTAGATATTAACACAGTGTCTTTATTATCCTATGTATTCAGTAAATACTTGTAGAAAGTATGATCAAATGCATTAATTTATGGATAATTTGAGGCAGCTTTCTAGCAATTAATCCATAATCTAACAGAGAGTGCATTTTTTTTTTAATTCACAACCAGCCCTCAGAATCTTCTTGATCTTTCAGAGATCTTATTTAAAAAGAATATTTGGGGAAAAAAAGAATATTTGGTATTTTTACTAATCATGACATTTTATGATCTGCTAAATATGGTATGGTAAGCTAAAAAATCTAGGCTAACAAAAATAGTATAAAATATAACTAATAGCACATCAAAAAATTAAGATAGGAAAATATATACATTAGAAATTAAAACAGTTGAATTTACAATAGAGATCTGTGGGAGAGCAAAGTGTCACTACGTGCTATTAAGATCCACAAATTTGAGCATTGGCTAACTAGGAAAAAGTAAGTAATTTTCTAAATAGTAGAAAGTATAATAGTGATGAACAGGTATAAACTGGTTGCCTAACTTGAGTATGTCAGGGTGAGGTTTTTGCATCTTTTGTTTATTTCTTTTGCTTTGTTTTCTTTTACTCAAGAGCTCTGAGATGTTTTATGCACACTGAGAGATAAGGAAACATATCAAATACGTGTCCTTTTTGACAAGAGATTAGAGACGTGTAATAAAGGAGTTATATTAGGAAGATAATCAGTTATATTGTTTATTGTGAAGCTTAAGCAGCATAGTTAAATAACCTAAGTGCAAAATCACTGTGTGCCTGGCAAATCACACACATCTCTGAACTGTAAAGCATATGTAGCCCCACAAATTGAGAAGGCAGAAAAATAAACTATCTGGGTTTTCACTAAAATAGCCTGAGGAAATGATGTCTGTGAAAAAGTTCAGAAATTGTGGTAAGACACCATCTTGGAATAAATCTTTAAATGTGAATCATAAGTTAGAGATGGGAACATAGATTTTTCCATAATACTGAGTGACAATAATACTATAAATAGTAAAATAAAGGTGCATGAAATCCTTATTTTTGACTTAATGCAGGACACTTACTATGTGACAGAACAAAACCAGATCATATTTTCCATATGTAGTTTGAGGGAAATTTTCTGTAATTAAGGGGATAAAGAAAAACGTTTTAAGTAGAGACATTTGTACTAGTTTCCTATTGTTGCTGTAACTTATTATCACAAATACTACAACTTAAAACACAAATTAAGTGCCATATACTTCTGGAGATCTGAAGTCTAAGAATGCAGTCTACAGGGCTGTAGACTCTGTTTCCTCGCCCTTTCAATTTCCAGATGTCACCCTACATTCCTTGTTTTGCGGTCCTTCTTCCATCTTCAAAACCAGAAATATACAATCTTTTCTACTGTGTCTTCTATTTCCACTCTCTCTTCTCTTACTCTTCTCTGATTCTTCTTCACTGTAAGTATCTTTGTGATAACATGGGAACCACCTGGATAATTCAGGACAATCTCATTTTAAAAACCTTAACTTGGGCAGCCCCAGTGGCACAGCGGTTTAGCGCCGCCTGCAGCCCAGGGCATGATCCTGGAGACGCTGGATCGAGTCCCACGTCAGGCTCTCTGCATGGAGCCTGCTTCTCCCTTTGCCTGCTTCTCCCTTTGCCTGTGTCTCTGCCTCTCTCTCTCTCTTCATCTCTATGAATAAATAAAGAAAATCTTTAAAAAAAAAAAAGAAAAACCTTAACTTAATCATGTGTCCCTTTTACCATGTAAGGTAACATATTCACATATTCCATGAATTATGATGTGAACATCTTTGAGAGACGATTATTCAGCGTACTATGTTACTTAAGGCTAATTCTGAAGGAAAACGAGCCAGTGACACAAAAATGGAAAAAGATCTTGTCCTGATTTGGATTCCCTGGAAAGCACATCCAGGCACTGGAAGGCAGGTACTTCATTTGGGAGGTGATACTAGAAAGTACAAGTAATAATAGAGAATTGACAAAGTAAGGAGAGACCAGCCAATAGTGTTCCAATGAAAAAGTGATCAGTGTGAGTAACTGGACTCAATCCTGCTGGGAAGTCTTTGAGCAGCTCCTATCAGAATTGTATGGAATAGAGAGGCTAGGAGTTATGTCTGTCAACTCTTGTCTCTCATTGGTTGAGGAACACGAAATCCCTAGTATGATCCTGTACATGAGGGCTAAGTGAATCCCCAAAATTCTCAAGCAAGCCTTTAGATAGTAAAGCCAGAGGAAAGAAGCAAAAGTGCTTGATATGAGAAGTTGTAAGCTTTCCGCAGCTGCACTGTGAACTCAAGGGAGATTGACTAGATCTTTTTTTAAAACAACATCATCTGATACAGATGACAGCAACAAATTACAAGACACATCCAAAACATTCAAAAGTCTTGCGATAAAATTCAGTATTTAAAATTACATTGTTGAGGGGCACTTGGGTGGCTCAGTTGGATGAGCATCCAACTTCTGATATCAGTCCAGGTCTCAATCTCAGGGTCATGAGTTCAAGCACCTCATTAGGCTTCATGCTGACTGTGGAGCCTACTTAAATAAAAAACAAATAAATAACTACGTTGTTCAAATAGAGAACAGTAAAGCATTATAATGCACTATATAGTTTGGAACAAACATACAATATGGCAAAAAATAATTTATAAATGTAAGCAGAAGAGCAATGGGTTTGGTCTAAAAAGTAAGTTGAGTTGCAGACCTACACACTGGCAACAAAGTTTAGATCATTAAGAAAAGAAATATATGTTAAGAAAGAAAACAATATAACCCAATAAAAACATTAGGATTAATGTTAACGTTAGGATTATACATGTTAATGTTATATGCTATAACATATAATTTAATAAATAAAAATAATATTTTTGATAATAGGTTTATGGCATTCAATGGAACTGTAAGAAACTGAACATGCTATCTTTTGATAATTTTAAAGTATTATATAAATATCAATATCACGGAATCACCATGAGGGCTCAGGCTTCTACACTTGGTATTATAGCATTCAATCGACATATAAGAAGCCTGAGCCCTCATGATGTTTCCGTGATATTGATATTTATATACTTTACAATTATTAAAAGATATTGTATATTCATACATTATATAAAGCTTATACATGACATAATATAAATGACAAATATATTGAATTGTCTCATGCCCTAATCAAGGCACATACACATTTTTCTTTCCCACCATCCTTTTAAAATGTAATCAGTGTGGAGTGTTTCTTCCTTTTTAATGAGATAAAAATTCCTCAGATACCTAACTTATTTTAGTAGCCTTTTACATGAAAGTTTGTGAGACTCTTTAGGTTGCAAACATAACTTCATTTTGGTCTTCAGCATCTCCATCATATTCAATAGTAAAACTTCTCCTTATCCACAAAATGACATTGAAACTCAGAGTTGTATCCATGTAACCTCAAAGGACAGGATCTGGCATCTTGCCCCTCCCATAATTAAGGATTTTAGCAATTCAAAAGCAATCATTATCATTCCTCCCTCTCTTTCCCAAGTCAACTCCTTCCTTCTCTCCCTCATTAGCTGTAGCTTAAGACCCTGCCAGGGTCAATATGGAAGGAGGCAGAGGGTTTAGAGGGTGTCTGATGAGTATCCCTTGCATATGCATACAGAAAACACGCCAACTCACCCTACCTGAGAAGACAATTTAGGAAGTGCATCTCCATGTCTGCCACAGCCTACCTACTTCATTGTTCTGCTCTCTTTCTTCAAATATGTTTGAGGAGCAAGTCCTAGAGAATTCCAGTTGTCCTTTTTTCCTTTCCTTCCTTCCTTAGAAAAGGAGAAATGACAGCTCTGTTTGCTCCAGTTATTCTTAAGGCTACAATTTATACACATCATCTCACCAAAACTAAGATGATATTAAGTTAAAACAGAATCTCATGTTCACCATCTGGAAGCATGATGGATTCGTTAAAATGTGATGGGGACATTGTTTTAATAATATATTATTATCAAATATACAGTTGGTACTAATGGTGTTTATTGACAGATCCATCAAGCACATTTCTACCCTTTCAAACTCAATATATACAGATTTGAAACTAGCATTGCATTGTACATGAAAATAGCAATGAATTTTGCCAAATCAAATGCATAAAGTAATAAATGTGGAGCACTTTTATAAAAATGCATTCTCACTCTGACGTATGTAAAAATTACATATTTCTGATTGTGCACTTTTGTCCTGGCATTACACTGCCTCAAATTATACATAAAATAAAATGGCCCAACAACTTTTATAATACCTTAAACAAACTTGTTAGTACTCCCTGCAAAGACAAACACAATTTAGTGTAGATGCCTAAGCTTTCTTATTTTTCTGGCTACAGCAAAAAAACTTGAAAAATGAATCTAAATTTGCTCATACTGGAAATGGAGAGTATATAAAACAAGTGTGGCAACCCTTTGTTAAAGTACCTCAAGGTTACCAAGAAATATTGAAAATGATAGGTCACAAGGTTTCACCCAGATAGACAGAAAGGGAAATGGCCCAAAATACATTTTAGTCCCAAATGAGTTCCCTCAGTCTCAACATTTGTTTCCTTCCTAGGACAAAGATCAAATATGTTTTTACCAAAGGAAAGAAAATAGCTTTCCTCAACGAATACTAACTATTCTCTCTCTCTCTCTCTCTCTCTCTCTCTCTCTCTCTCTCTCTCTCTCTCACCAGAAGCAAGATTTACTAAAAAAAAATGCTGTCCCATTGTCTACCTGTACTTAGGCAGGCGGTTCTTAACCCTCACTGCACAATGAAATCTTTTGGAGTTCTAGTAAATTATACCAATTCTCAGTCTTCACTTCTCCCCCTTTAACTTACTTTTTTGTCAGCAAAAGTAATATTTTTTGTAAGACCACCAGGTGGTTCTAAGATATATTAGGGTTGAAAACTATTGCTATATCTAAGTAATCTGGAGAACACACACACATAACCCTATAATTTTTATCTCTTAATTATAAAGATTTATCAATCCAATGTACCTCAAATGCAAATTTTCACTTTATATAAGGAAAAGCCCAATCTCATATTCCTGACTAGAAGTTTAAATAATGTTTAAATTGAGTAAAACTTAAAAGGGATAGGTTTTATGTGGTATGGTTGCATATAATAAAAAATAATATTCTCTTTTATAAGCCCATGTTCAAGATATTCCAGAAGGAAGAACAAACTTTTTTCCACCCTCTTGATCTATATAAATGAAAATTCTATTATGTTGTTGTCTGAGTTGGTTCAGGCTGCTATAACAGAATACCCAAAAAAAGATGGTTTAAATAAGAGAAATTTATTTCTCACAGTCCTGGAGACTAGGAAATCCAAGATTAAGGCACCAATGCCAGATGCAGTGCCCTGTTTGCAATTAGCTAAGTTCTAGTTGTGTCTTCAACAGGACAAAGAAGAAGAAAGAGGGAGAGCAAGCTCTCTGGTTTCCTCTTATAAAGGCACTTATTTGTGAGGGCTCCACGCTCATGTCCTAATAATTTCCCAAAGACTCCATCTCCTAAATACAATCAGATTGTGGACTGGGATTTCAACATATGGATTTTGCATTAGACACAAACATTCAGTCCTTAATAGTTGGCTAAGAAAATTCTAAATTTTGAGAACAGAAAAGCCACTGCTTTCCTGTATAAAAAAAAAAAAAGTAGGAGAATCATATATCCATTCTTAAAATGTAATACTAAGCAATTCTTCAATTAAACACACATTTTTAGGGCAGCCCAGGTGGCTCAGCAGTTTAGCGCTGCCTTCAGCCCAGGGTGTGATCCTGGATACCCCAGACCAAGTCCCATGTCAGGCTCCCTGCATGGAGCCTGCTTCTCCCTCTGCCCATGTCTGTTCCCCTCCCTCTCTCTCTCTCTCTCTCTCTCTTGCTCTCTCTCTCTCTCTCTGTCTCTCATGAATAAATAAATAAAATCTTAAAAAAAAAAAAAACACCACACATTTTTAAGGACACTTGGGTGGCTCAGACTAAGGCATCCACCTTTTGATTTAGGCTGAGGTCATGACTTCAGGGTTGTGAAACTGAGCCCCGAGTCAGACTCTCGGCACAGTCAGATGCTTGGCACAGGACATAGAGTCTGCTTAATATTCTCTCTCTCTCTCTCTCTCTCTGCCACCTCTCCCCCATGTTCTCTGTCTAAAAACAACCAACCAAACAAAAAACCCACAAAATTTTAATTAAAGAATTACTTGAAAAAAAAAAAAAAAGAATTACTTGAGGGATGCTTGGGTGGCTCATTAAGTTGAGCATCTGCCTTTGGCTCAGAGCATGATTATGGGGTCCTGGAATCGAGTTCCGCATCAGGCTCCTTGCAAGAAGCCTGCTTCTCCTTCCGCCTGTGTCTCTGCCTCTCTCTCTCTCTCTCTCTCTCTCTTCTCTCTCCATTTATTCATGTCTCTCATGAATAAATAAATAAATTCATAAAAAAATTACTTGAAAGTATAGAAAATATGTGTTTGAATGATGTTTATCTTTTGACTCAGTAATCACATTATATGGTACCAAGAATTATTTTAAGTGAATAAAAATAACTTTATTGTAGTTTACTATTATATGAAATGCTCTAATGTCTAATATTGATGGTCAATAAACAAAAAATTAGTAAGACATTTTTACATGTACTGATATTTTAAAAATAAATTTCAAAGCTTGTATGTAAGATTAAATTAGCATAACAAGATGCAACCTCAACTTATTTTATCTAGGTTTAGTGATTGTCTAAAAAGTAATTCTCAAATTAGAAAAAAATGCCTAATATATATCAGAACTATTATATTTGTATTTATAGCAATTTTTTAAATAATTCCAACAAAATAGACATTTTCTATTAGAATTTTAAATAACTGTCATTTGTAGTACATTTTATTTTACTCATGACATAATCTTAAATTTAATGATATACTTCCAAATATTTGGGGGTGGGAATTTGTTTTTTTATGGTCTATTAGAGGAATATCAACTGTTTCTAAAAAGCAACCATCATTTTCATCATATTTACTATGGCAACAAGCTTAGTTATCATGTGCTTATGTGCATATGGTTTATTTTAAGCAGATGTATAATTTTTCCTAAAATAAGCATATATATATATTCTTAAAAATTAACGTTTTAAGTCTGAAGTTGTAAAAAGTGGTAGCTTTAAACCACAGAATATAAAATCTTTAGAAGTTCTATTTTTCTTCTTTGACTTTGAATATTTAGCATGCCAGACATGAAGAAACCTATATTTACTTACTAGAATAAAACAGTATAATACTTCATATGCTCTCCCCTCTAACCTTGTCCTCATGTCCCTTGGGACAAGAGAGGGGATTTATTATGACTGCTAGGAACAACAGTCCCTTTAATGCTCAAAGAAGTAAATGCTTCCAAATTCCATTTTTAACTTGACTATAACCACTACACATTGAAACTCCAGATTTATTCACCTTGGTGTTTTTGGTATAACCATTATGCAAACACACTACCTACTTCCAATCTTAGCATTAAAGTTATATGAATTTGCTCCTTTACTTTTGATCTTCCAACTGGATGACAGTTCTCAGTTAATGGAGCCTTTACAAACACCAAGGGCAGACTTATGGGGGTATCACAAATTGTTTTCCCATCCTGAGGAGGCAGAGGTGTATTCTTACTTTAATAGAATAATTCTAATTCTTCTAAGTGAAAAATCAGGGAGATAAACATAATTTTCCTTTGCTAATTTTGACTGCTTTTTATAAAATAATTTTATTGGATGGTTATACCAATGATCCTTTTCTACTCAGCCTTACCAAATACCCATCTAAGCTGTTAAAACTTAGCAGTAAGAACAAACTAACACACATAGAGATGGAGAAAAACCAAATGTTCACTCTTAACTGCTGGATGTATTTGTAACAAGACAATAATGAAACTGAAAAGTATGGAGGCAATAGTGCCAGCTTGATTAGGGGGGTGAAAGAAAGAGATCAATTTTCAAAAATGATGCGACTCTAACAACTGAAGAAGAAGCACAAGACATTCCTTGAAAAGAAGTAATGAACATGAAATGGTGAGCTATATGCCCAAAGATGCATAGCATAAATATACATTCTTAATGTTGGATTGACCCAGGGCTTTTTTTTATTTCTATTTTGTTTGCAAACTTAATCCCTCGGTGATCTACCCAGTCTTGGAGCAGTAAGTACATCTCTGTGTCCATGAGTCCCAGACTTTTCAACTCCAGACTTAACTATTCAATGGCTTCCTCTGGACATCTACTTGAAAATCTAGGCAACATCTCAAATGTAACATGTTGAATTGGCTCCCCTTACATTCTTTCCCATCTTAGTTGATGACAATTTCATCCATTTGTTTGCTCAGCCTAAAAATTTTTGTACCATTATTGGCTTCCTTTTCTTTTTTCAAGTCCAATAGCAAATCTGTAATAATATCCTTAGATCTGTCTCTTCCTTGTATCTTTCTCTAACACTTCAGTGTGCTGCTAACACTCCTTCAGTCTTCAACATTTTCCTTCTCTTAGATATTCCTACTGAAGGAAATATCCAATTTCCCTTGAAGAAAAATAAGCCAAAAAACAATGCTGTGCAATCAAAATTGCACTTCATTCCACTGCAAAGACTTTTCTAGAATAAAAAAGATAGAATTAAATTCACAACTGATTTCAGAACTGTATTACAAATGTATTGCTTAGAACTGCATGATCTTTATCACTTAATTCATCTATTGAGTCATCAGATGAGAAAAATGGATAAATAGTGATGACTACATAGATCATATTAGCATGATATAATTAGAGTTCTATAAATTCAAGAACAGCTAAATATAGAAATAAGACTTGATAATAGCTTAGAGAGTCTCTTCATGAAACTTTCTCCCAATATCAAAATGAGTCTAGTGACAACAATAGAAATAGATTTCCAATATCAAAATGAGTCTAGTGACAACAATAGAAATAGATTTCCAATATCAAAATGAGTCTAGTGACAACAATAGAAATAGATTTCCAAGTTTAAGGAAGTTTGGTCAATTGACTAAGATGCAATATAAGACATTTAATAAGGAAAACATCAAATTATATGGAGAATCACTGATTCAGAGGAATTAAAGTATATGCATGACCACATAGAATGTATCCTAGAAAATAAGTACTCAAAACAGTATTAAATTCAATTAAATAAGTACTCAAAAAGAGTATTACCAATTAAGCAATAGCCACTGATCTGATATCTGCTCCTTTAAGACTAACAAAATTAATTGCTTCTGCAACTAAACCTTGATCTCATAGATCTAACTGGAGTAACGGTCCCATAAACCAAGGTAGGATAATAAAAACAAAAGCATTTAAAGCCTGAATTGTCATCTCAAAATATTGACTAAGCTACCTTAGTATTTTATTAAGATAGAACTCACAGAAAGCCTCAGGTACACACAAATATCTTTTTATAGAAAATAGTATTCTTTGTACTATCTTAGCAGTACCTTGTCCTTTGGTTAAAGGCCTAATGGTTGAGAGTATAGTTGAGAATCAATTATTTCAGTTGGCTAAATAATCATGTATTGTTTGCTAACGGTTTGCAATCTCACTATGCCCCTATAATGCCACTTGAAGGAAAAATTTGCACTTTGACAGGATGTTCAGATGTGGAGTCAATCATGACAGCCAATATTATGCAAATTCACATATTATAACCAAATACTTTGAACACTAAGGCATCAAAATTTTCATAAAGCTCAATGCTATGGTCTGAATGTTTGAGTCCACCCAAAATTTGTATGTTGAAACCTAAGGACCAATGTAATTGAATTAGGAGGTGGAGTTTTGGGGAGATACTTAGGTCATCAAAGTGGATAGAACCCCTCTGAATAGGATTAGTACTCTAGAAAGAGATACTCCACAGGGATCTTTGCCCCTTCCACCATGTCAGGACATAGCAAGAAGACACCATCTATGAACCAAAATTGGGCCCTCCTAGGACAACAAGTCTGCCAGTGCTTTGATCTTGACATCCCAACATTCAGAACAGTAAAATATAAATCTATTTTTTCCTTTTTAAAAAAATCAATTTTTTAAACTAAACATACAAAAGAGCAAAACAGTTCACCCATTTTTCCTACCCTCTGACCCCTGTTTCTGACAACCACAAATCTGTGTCTATGAGACTATTTTTTCATTTAGATTCCACATATAGGAAATATCATACTATATTTGTCTTTTTCTGTCTGACTTATATCACTTAGCATTATGCCCTTGAAGTCCATTTGCATTGCCAATGGCAATATTTCATTCTTTTTAATGGCTGGATAATATTCCACTGTACAGGCATATCTCATTTTATTATATTTCACTTTATTGCACTTTGCAGATATTGCATTTTTTAATAAGTTGAAGGTGTTGGCTACCCTGCATCAAGCAAGTCGATTGGCCCCATTTTCCCAATGGCATTAATTTGCTTCATGTCCTTGTTCCATATTTTGTTAATTCTCATAATATCTCTAATTCTCTCATTATTATTAAATGTATTATGGTGATCTACGATCAGTGATTATAGCTTGTGGAAAGCTCAGATAATAGCATTTTTAGCCATTAAGTATTTTTTAATTAAGGTGTATACACTGTTGTTTTTAGACATAATGCTATTGCACGCTTAATAGACTACATTATAGTGTAAACATAACGTTTATATTCACTGGGAAACGAAAAATTTCATTTAACTTCCATTTTCCAATATTCACTTTATTGTAATGGTCTGGAGCTAAATCTGAACTATTTCCAACTTCTATATCTACATCTATATCTTTAGCCATCCATCTACTCATAAATACTTAGGCTGTTTCCATATTTTAACAACTGTAAATAATGTTGCAATGAACATAGGGGTGCGATATCTTTTCAAATTAGTGCTTTTGTTTTCTTTGGATAAATAGCCAGAAGTAGAATGCTAGATGATAGGATAATTCTATTTTAAAATTCTGAGGGATCTCCATACTGTTTTCCACAGTGGCTGCACGAATTTACATTCCTTCTAACAGTGCATGAAGGTTCTCTTTCCTTTGCATCCTTGCCAATATTTGTTATTTATTGTCTTTTTTATAAAAAGATTTTATTTATTTGAGAGAGAGAGAGAGAATACAGGGGGAAGGGCAGAGGGAGATGGAGAAGCAGACTACCTGCTGAGCAGGGAATGCAACACAGGGGCTTGATCTGGGACCCTGAGATCACTACCTGAGCCAAAGGCAGACAATTAACTGACTGAGACACCCAGATGCTGCTTGTCTTTTTGATAATAGCCATTTAACAGATGGAGGTAAAATCTCATTGTAGTTTTGATTTACATTTCCCTGGTGATTTGGTTAATAATATAGATCCTTTTTAAATGTACCTGTTGTCCATCTGCATGTCTTTTCTGGATACATGTCTACTTAGATATATTTTTTTTAAGATTTCATTTATTTGAGAGAGACAGAGGGGGAGCACAAGCAGGAGGGAGGAGCAGAGGGAGATGGAGAAGCACACTACCTGCTGAGCAGGGAACCCACCATGGGGCTCCATCCCAGGATCCTAGGATCATAACCAGAGCCAAAGGGAGACACTTAATTGACTGAACCACCCAGGTGCCCCAGATCTGTCCATTTTTCAAGCAGATGCTTCGTTTTTGTGACTGAATTATAGGAGTTCTTTATATATTTTGGATACAAGCCTCTTATCAGATATATAATTTGTAAATATTTCCTGTTCTTTAATAGGCTGTCTCATTTTCTTGGTGGTTGCCTTACTGTGTAGAAGAGTTTTAGCTGGGTGAAGTCTCACTTGTTTACTTCTGTTTTTGTTCCTTTTCCTATCATGTTAAAAAATTATCACCAAGAACTATATCAAGGAGCTTACCACTTATATTTTTTTCTAGTTTTATGGTTTCAGGTTTTATGTTCAACTCCTTAATTCATTTTGAGTTAATTTTTGTGTATGGTGTAAGTTCATTCTTTTGCATGTGATTGTCCAATTTTCCCAACACAATTTATTAAGAGACTATCCTTTCCTCATTGCTTATTCTTGGCTCCTTTGTCATAAATAATTGCATGTTTATATTAGGAGCTATCTATTCTATTCCATTGACTTAGATGTCAGTTTTTATGCCAATACTACTCTGTTTTGTAATAAAATTTGAATTCAGGGAGAGTGATGCTTCCATTTTTGCTCTTCTTTCTCAATATTGTTTTGTCTATTCAGGGTCTCTTATGGATCCATTCAAATTTTAGGATTGTTTGTTCTATTTCTGTGACGAATGCCATTGGGATTTTGATAAGAATTACCTCGAATCCATAGATTCCTTTGGGTAATATGGACATTTTAACAAAATTAATTCTTCTAATCTCTGAGCATTTATTTGTATCATCTTCAATATCATTCATCAATGTTTTGTATATTTCAATATACAGGTTTTTCACCTCTTGAGCTAAATATTTATTTATTCTTTTTAATGCAATTATAAATGGAGTTGTTTTAATTTCTCTTTCTACTAGTTAATTACTAGTGTATAGAAGTAAAATTGATTTATTGACTTTCTATCCTGCACCTTAACTGAATTCATTTATTAGTTCAAACAGGTTTTTGATGGATTCTTTTAGGGTTTTTACCTATAATACCATGTCATCTACAAATAGTCACAGTTTTACTTCTTCCTTTCCAATTTGGATGATTTTGATATATTTTCCTTGCCTAAGGATTTCCAATATAATGCTGAATAAAAGTGGCAAGAATGGGGATCCTTGTCTTGTTTCTGAAAAAAAATCCACTTTTCTTCACTGAATATAACTTTAGCTGTGAGTTTGTTATTTGTGACCTTTATTATGTAGAGGTACATTCCCTCTATACCTGCTTTTTGTGTTTTTATGACAAATGTATGTTGAATTTTGTCAAGGCTTTTTAGCATTTTTTGAGATCATATGACTTTTGTTCTGTATTTTGTTAATGTGGTATATCACATGAACTGCTGTGAATGTCAAAACATCCTTGCATTCTAGGAATAAATCCCACTTGATCATCGTGTATGATCATTTAATGTATTGCTGAATTTGGTTTATTAATATTTTAATGAGAATTTTTGTACCTATATATGTCAGGGATCTTGGCCTATAATTTTCTTTTTTTATGGCATCCTCATCTGGTTTTGGTATCAGGGTAATACTGGCCTCATTAAATAAGTTTGGAAGAGTTTCTCCCTCTACTGCTCCTGCTGCTGCTTTCTGCTTCTGCTGCTTTCTTCTTCTTCTTTCTTCTTTCTTCTTTCTTCTTTCTTCTTTCTTCTTTCTTCTTCTTCTTCTTCTTCTTCTTCTTCTTCTTCTTCTTCTTCTTCTTTCTTCTTCTTCTTTTCTTCTTCTTCTTTTCTTCTTCTTCTTCTTCTTCTTCTTCTTCTTCTTCTTCTTCTTCTTCTTCTTCTTCTTCTTCTTCTTCGAAAGATTGGTATTAATTTTTGAATGCTTGGTAAAATTTACCAGTGAAGCCTTCTGCTCCTAATCTTTTGTGTTGAGATTTTTGATTATGGATTCAATCTCCTTTCTAATTATCAGTCAGTTCAGATTTCCTATTTCATCATGATTCAGCAATAGAAATTCCTATGTTTCTAGGAATTTATCTGTTACTTCTAGCTCGTCTAGCTTGTTAGCATATAATTAATGAAAGTAGCCTCTTATGATTCTCTATTTCTGTGGTATCGATTGTAACATCTCTTTCATTTCTGATTCCATTTGAGTCTTCTCTCTCTTTCTTTATTCAGTCTATTGAAAGATCTGCCAATTTTGTTTATATTGTCAAAGAACCAACTCTAAGTTTCATTGATTTTTTTCTGATTTTCTTTTTAGTTTCTGTTGTGTTTACTTATGCACTTATGCTCTAATGTTTACTATTTATTTCTTCTAATTTTGGGTTTTTTTCCTTTTTGGTAGGTCCTTCAGATGTAATTTCAGGTTATTTGAGACTTGTTCCTTCAAGTAGGCATTTATTGCTATAATTTTCCCTATTAGAACTGTTTTAGGGCAGCCTGGGTGGCTCAGGGGTTTAGCGCAACCTTCAGCCCAGGGTGTGATCCTGGAGACCTAGGATTGAGTCCCACGTTAGGGTCCCTGCATGGAGCCTGTTTCTCCCTCTGCCTGTGTCTCTGCCTCTGTGTGTGTGTGTCTTTCATGAATGAATAAATAAAATCTAAAAAAAAAAAAAAAGAACTGTTTAGCTGCATATCATTAATTTTGGTATTTTACATTTCTATTTTTTGTCCCAAGTGTTTTTATTTCACCTTTAACCTATTAATTAGTTAGTAGCATGTTATTTAACTTCCACATTTGTCAGTTTTCCAGTTTTCTTCATGTAATTAACTTCTAGTTTTATACCACTGTGGTTGGAAAAGACACTTGAAATAATTTCAATCCTCTTATATTTATTAAGACTTATTAAGGGGCCTAACATACAATCTCTCTTGGAAAATAATCCTGTGTACTTGAAAAGAATGTGAATTCTATTGCTTTTAAAAGATGGGATGTTCTGTAAATTATCTGTTAAATCCATTTAATCTCACTTGTCATTTAAGGCCAATGTTTCCTTATTGGCTTCCTATCTGGGTGACCTATTCATTGATGTAAGTGGACTATTAAAATCCCCCTTGTATTCTAATTTTGCCATTTATTTCTCCTTTTAGGTGTTAATATTTGCTTCATATGTTTAGGCACTTCTATGCTGGGTGCATAAAGATTTATATATGTTATATCTTCTTGCTGGATTGACCCCTGTACCATTATGTAACACCCTTCTGTCTTCTATTACAGTTTATTTTAAAGCCAACCTGGCTGATAGAAGAATAGATACTCTAGTTTTCTTTTTATTTTTTTTACGTGAAGTATCTGTCCATGCCATCTCTTTAAGTATGTGTGTGTCCTTACATCTAAAGTCAGTTTCTTGTAGGCAGTTTATAGACAGTTTTTTTTTTCTATTCTCTTTCTTTTCTAATTCACCCAGTCACTCTATGTTGGTCAAATGGAGGATTTAGTCCATTTATATTTAAAGTAAATTATTAATAGATATGTGCTTATTGCCATTTTGTTAATTGTTTTCTGGCTGTTTTTGTTGTTCTTCTTTGCTCGTCTTTCTTCTCTTGCTCTCTTCCTCTCTGGTTTGATGACTTTCTTTAGTGTTATGCTTACATACCTTTCTTTTTATCTTGTGTATTTACTAAATGTTTTTATTTCATGGTTATCATGAGGTTTACATGTAGCAACTTATATCTGTAATAGTCTATTTTAAGTTGATAAGAACTTCAGTTTGATCCCATTGTAAATTCAACATATTTATTCCTCCCCACCAAAAACATTTTATGTTCCTGATATCACATTTTAAATCTTTCTATCTTGTGTATCCCTTAACTATTTGTGGTAATGATAGTTATTATTTTTTACTATTTTTGTCTTTTAACCTTAATATTAGCTTTATAAATAATTAATCCACTACTTTTATTACCTTTACCTTTCCATTGAGATTTATTCTTTCATATATGTTCTTGTTACCAATTAGCACCCTTATTTTTAGCCTAAATCCCTTAACACATTTTGTAAGGCTAGTTTAGTAGTGATAAACTCTTTTAGCCTTTGCTTCTCTGAAAAACTCTTTATCTCAGCTTCACTTCTGAACAATAACTTTACTGGGTAGAGTAGTCTTGATTGGAATTTTTTCTTTCAGCTTCTGCTGAAAAATTTGCAGTCTTATGGGAGTTTCTTTGTATTTAACAATTGGCTTCCTCTTGTTATTTTTAATATTTTCTTCTTGTCTTTAACATTTTCATTTAAATTATAATGTGTTTTGCAGTGGGTCTCCTTGTGTTCTTATTTGGAACACTGGAATTCCTGTATTTGGAAATATTCTGGTATGGGATTTTTGTTGTTGTTTGTTTTGTTTTGTTTTTAATTTTTATAAGCTACACAGTCTCTGGTGCTTTGTTATAGCAAACTGAATAGGCGAAGAAATCCCATCTTATTTAAAAAAGATTAAAACAGAAAATTAAAAATAATTTCCTTGTAGTTTCCACTGATTTAATATGGAGGCTTTGACTTTTTAATTCTTCTGATCTATAGAGTTATGAGAATGTCTAGAACTTGTTTTTAATTTTTTTGTTAATATAACCTTTTTAAAAAAATGATAATGAATACATGATCTCCAAGTAAAACCTAAAATTTTATAAAACTTCCATGATATTAGCTATATCCTGTCAGTGGAAGAGAGGTTCTTCTTCAAGGAAAAGCTTAAATATTTGAGGATTATCCAAGGCCAACCATCTAAAAAGTATTATTAGGACTCATTGGCTATTTATAGGCAATGGATTACAACATATTCTGAAATTGCAAGACAAATGTATGAAAAAGAAAAGAGAAGGGACCCAAAGAAAATCACAAATGAAAGAGGAGTAACAATCAACACCACAGAAATACAAACAATTATAAGAGAATATTATGAAAAACTACATGCCAACATATTGGACAACCTAGAGGAAAGGGACAAATGCCTAGAAACAGATAAACCAATCAAACTAAATAGAAAACTTGAACAACTGATAACCAGCAAAGAAATTGAATCCGTGATCAAAAAAATCCCAACAAACAAAAGTCCAAGGCCAGATGTTTTCTCAGGCGAAAACTACCAAACATTTAAACAAGAGCTAATACCTATTCTTCTCATTCTTTTCCAAAAAAAAAAAAAAAATAGAAAAGGGAGAAAAACTTCCAGATTCATTCTATGAGGCTGGTATTACCCTAATACCAAAACCAGATAAAGATTCTACTAAAAAATCTACTAAAAAAGAGAACTACAGGCCAATATCCCTGATGAACACGAATGCAAATTTCCCAATAAAATACTAGCAAACCGGATCCAAAACAATACATTAAAAAAATCACTCATCATAATCAAATGGGATTTATTCCTGGGTTGCACGCTTGGGGTGACGGGCACTGAGGTGGACACTTGACGGGATGAGCACTGGGTGTTTTTTTGTATGTTGGTAAATTGAACACCAATAAAAATTAATTAAAAAAAATATTCACAAATCAATCAGGGTAATACACCACATTAATAAAAGAAAGGATAAGAACCATGTGATCATTTCAACAGACGCAGAAAAAGCATCTGACAAAGTACAATATCTGTTCATGATTGAAAACCCTCACCAAGGTAGGCTGAGAAGAAACGTGCTTCAACAATATAAAGGCCGTATGTTAAAAACCACAGCTATTATCTTCCACAATGGGCAAAAACTGAGAGCTTTCCTCTTTGGTCAGGAACAAGGCAGGGATGTCCCATTCTCACCAGTGTTATTTAACATGGTACCTGAAGAGCTAAGTACAGCAATCAGAAAAAAAGAAAAATATAAGGAAAAAAGAAAGAGAAAGAAGAAAGAAAGAAAGAGAAAGAAAGAGCATTCAAATGGGCAATTAAGAAGTGAAACTTTCACTATTGGCAGACAACATGATATCCGTAAGATTACATCAAATAACAGCTAAAATGGCTTAAAAAATTCAGTAAAGTCTCAGGATACAAAATTGATATACAGAAATCTATTCATTACTATACAACAATAATGAAGCAGCAGAAAGAGAAATTAAGGAAACCCATTTACAACTGCGCCAAAAATAAGATTGTTTGTAATAAGATTACAATAAGAATATCCAATGGAAAAAAGTCAGTCTCTTCAACAAGAAAATTGGACAGCTACATGCAAAAAAAAAAAAAAAATGAAACCAGACCATTTTCTTACATTAAACACAAAAATAACTTCAAAATGGATTAAAAGACCTAAATATGAAATGTAAAACCATAAAAATGCTAGAGGAGAACACAGCAAATAATCTCTTTGATGATGGCTATAATGACTTTCTTCTAGGTATGTTTATGCTTATAAAAGCCTATTTTGCTAGGTGGCGTTGGGGAGGGTTTAAGGAAGCAGGCCCATGCTCTGCTTCAGATGTGATAAAGAAGCAGGTAGTTCCATAGTGGGCATCTGACCTAAGTCTTACCTACGGGAATCTCCCCCATGGAGGGGAAATCAGAGGGAGGCTCAAGCTGTGTTTGGTGAAGAATCTGCAGTCACTCTCTTAGCCAGGAGTGGGGCATGTTTGGTCCTTTCTGTAGTTTGGGTAAAGATCCTTATTCACCATCCATCATGGGCAGAGTGGCCTGGTCAGCCGTCGATGCGCCGCAAAATGTTCATGTTCAGCAACAGAACACCAGGCCACTTGTCGGGGGCCACCTTCTTGTCCTCAGCTCCGAGTTCACATCTGGATCACAGGGGTTGTCAGTTTGATGGATTCAGCAGAGAGACAACGTCAAAGGAAAAGGAGGAAGCAAACGCTTAGATCGGGTAGGTGGAGAGCAGCATCCATCCGAGGCAGCAGGGGGGCTCGGCGGCTCCAAGCAGGCATGTGCGGTAACAGGGTGCTGGGGACATGGCAAGAGCAGGTCATGACAGGCAGGTCTTGCTGAGGCATTTGGACTTGAGATTGCATACAAGAGGGGTAGCATAAGAAGAGTCATGTGCTCTGATTGTCTGAAGTCACTTGCTGCACGGAGATGGATGTGGGCAAACCCGAATGTGCAAGTTCAGAGACAAGTGTCTCCTGGTCCCTCCTGGCCTCAAGGTCAGACACCTTGATCTGCTCCACTGGGCCATTTCATACTGGAGAGTACTTGGAGTCCCTTCTGCCCAGGTAGACTGTTTTCCCACTGTCTACTTCTTAAAAAAAAAAAAAGGATATTTGTCTTCCTTAAAATAAGCAGCCAAAGAGACTCTGAAGAAGGAATAATTAAAGCTAGACTCCTAACTCTGGGAAAGGAACTAGGGTTGGTGGAAGGGGAGGAGGGCGGGGGGTGGGGGTGAATGGGTGACGGGCACTGAGAGGGGGCACTTGATGGGATGAGCACTGGGTGTTATTCTGTATGTTGGCAAATTGAACACCAATAAAAAATAAATTTATTATTAAAAGAAAAAAGAAAAAAGCTAGTAATTCAGGCCCTGGGTGACCTGACCTGCTTCAGTTCATCCGATGGTCTTTGTCAGAACTGCCTTGAGACAGGACCTCTTCTGGGAGAGATGGCAGTCAGCCTATGGGTATAAATATTCTCTCTCTCTCTCTCTCTGTCTCTCTCTGTCTCTCTCTCTCTCTCTTTAAGATTTATTTATTTGAGAGAGAGGGAGAGAGGTAGGCAGGGGCAGAGGGGAGGGAGAGAGGAACTTTAGCAGATTCTGCATTCAGCACAAGCCCAACCCGGGGCTGGATCTCAAGACCCTGGGATCCTGACCTAAACAAAACCCAAGAGTTGGATGCTTAACCAGCTGTGCCACCCAGGCACCCCATCTTTATTTCTTTATATTTATTGCTTTTTTTCTTTTTATGTTGGGTTTTGCATTCCCACAAGTACATTGGGATTGAATGCTCTCAAGACAGCTTAAAAAGCCATGAAAACATGTTCTTGCCTTAAAGTGAGGCTGGAATTTCTCTCTTTGGCATCCGTTGTTTAGATGACTGTGCTGTGTTTTCATCCAATGTCCCCGTATCCTCCAGCCTAAAACAAACAGAAGGGGTATGGGTGTGGAAACAAGGGAGAACTGGGTGTTTGGGGGAGGCTGGAACCTGGACACATGGTCTGCGGGTAAGGAGAAGAGTCCAGGAATCTGCAGGGTAGGGCCAAAGCTGGCATTGCCTTCGTGCTTGCCCTGAGCGGTCACTGTCCCTAACTCAGCACCCCTATCGAGCAGAGACTTGGGGCTCCATCCTAGTGGTTGGTGGATCTCCTACCTTCATTAGGTGGGAGCCAACAGCGAGAAACTATGCAAAGGGGGCCATTTGAATTTTAAAAAGTCTTCTTCTATTTATGCAATAGGAAAGAAAGGATAGAGGCAAGAGTCATGCTTAGGTTCAGTGCAATCCCCTATGTGGCTAGTGCATCCCCATTATAACTGACTCTGTCCTTTGCAAAGTATCCCAACTTCCACTCAAACCAACCCAATCAAGTAGAGCTCAGCTATGGGTCACCTGGCTCGCCTGTGGTTGCTCTTCGTTTGCACAGGTTTTCTGGACACAGCAGCATTGGCAAAAAGAGGGTTAATGCTTAACTGAGTCGAAGACCAGAAGACCAGAAGTTACTGGGCAGGTTGGTCCCCGCAGGCCCTCCACTCCATGTGGTTGGGTGTCTCCTGTATCCTCAGCTGTCCTCTCTCTGGAGATGGGGGAATGGGAAAACCCTGCAGCTTTAGACATCTTAATGACAAAAATATCTTCCCTAGAACCTAGTAATTTAGCCTAAATGCCATTCCAGTGTAGGCAATGTCTCTCTTCCCTTGAGTTCTTTGTTTAGAACTTCTGTTTGCCTGTGGCATTATTCAATGTCACTGCAACAGGTCCAAGGTGTGTCTTTCTGTTTAGTCATCTTTACTGGGGCTTCTGTGCCTCCTGAATCTGATAATTTATGTCCCTAAGAAGTTCTAGGCAGTTCTCAATTTTTCCAGTCATTACCCCATTACATATTGACCTTCTCATCGGCTTGTTTCAATTACATGCATGTTGTATCTTTTTCCGAGATCCTTGTGAATTCACGTCTTTCGTGTTTTTCTATCCCCATTTCTCTGGATTATGTTTGGGGTGATATGGCAATGTCATCACATCTAATGTCTACATCACATACTGTATTGTCACCTTCTTTCAATGTGTGCTTTTATCAGTTCATTAACTTTATTTAACATTCCGATGACTGTTTTCATTCCTGGATGAAATAGGAGTTCTTGGCATATTATTATTTTCTTATGATATCTGTTCCACCTTTCATTTTTAAAATTCACCTTAAGTATACGTATTCATAAACTCCAAGCATTATTTATCTGAAGTTCCGAAAGATCTAATGCTGGTGATTGTTGTTCCTATTGATTCAAGTGTCCTGTGTACAAATTTGTATGTACTATTATATTGTATTATATTGATATGTTGCAAATGATATATTATTTCTCTAAGCATTTGTTCAGTTTATTGTTTGGACTGAACTGGTCCTGAATTAAACCTCCGCCTACATAAGCCTGAGCACACCCCTCCTTCTAGCTCTTGGTTCCACATCTTGTTTCCTTGCAAGTGGTGTCCTGGTAAAGGCTACTGGACTTTGTGCTATTTTTTTTAATTTAAATTCAATTTGCCAACATGTAGTATAACACCCAGTGCTCATCCCATCAAGTGCCCCACTCAGTGCCCATCACCCAGTTACCCCCCACACACACACCTCACCTTCCACAACCCTTTGTGTGTTTCCCAGAGTTAGGAGTCTCTTATGGTTTGTCTCCTTCTCTGGTTTTTTTTTCTCACTCAGTTCCCCTCCTTTCCCTTATAATCCCTTTCACTATTCCTTATATTTCACATACAAGTGAAACCATATGATGATTGTCCTTATGCTGAGTGAAGTAAGTCAATCAGAGAAGGATTTTGTAAAGGTCTGGGCACAGCTGCCACAGTACAAGAGCCCTGATGTGCACCATCACCTGGTCAGAGAGAGGAATCACACCTGTGTTTGGGCAGGGCTGGACCACCAGAGGCTCTGGCTTCCCCCAGGGCTTCCTGCAGGGTCTAGATAACAGTCCCTGAATCTCAAAGGAGTTAACACACTGTCAAGTTGACCAACGAAGAAAGCAGATGAATTTCCCATCCTTCCTGCTCTCCAACAGACTTTTCAAAGCAATGTTTCTACACGGCCCTCATCCAATATGCTTTGTTTCGAAGTAGTGGCTAGCTTGGGACAGCGTCATCTTGAAATCTGTGCGTACAGGTTGAATCTGACACATAATATCACAGGTATCTGGGAGTGTGAAGTTGGATTAACAGTGTTCATAATTTACATTCCTGTAGAAGTTTTCTTATTTGAATTATGGGTGTCAGGTGTGTGAATAACAATAAATTGTGGGAATAAATGTTTGCATTGCAGGACTGTGAATAACTTAGCCTAGTTGCAAAAATAAAATACTGCATTAGACAGTATCCCCTATCCCCAACCCAGATGAAAAATAATCTCAAAGAGCAGATTGGCAGAAACTGGCTCTTGTGATCCTGGTTCTCTTTTCCTTTGGGCAATTTATGATGAGATGACAAGCACTTCATAGAGAGAATTCCGTCAGATTGGTGTCTGGAGGCAGGGTTTGATCTCAGCTTTGTCCTTACTAACTCCACAACCCCGGGCTTGTTAGTTAACCTACTCAGCCTTGTATTTTTTTTTTAATTTGGAAACTGAGAACAAGGACACCTAAGAGATAGGGTTGTTGTGAGGGCAAGTGTCATGAGTGCAAATAGCTTGGAGTAGACTCCACATGGGCTCTGCCTTGGTGACAGCTCTTCCTCACTGCAGCCCCAATATGGGAGCTTCATTATTATGCACATCCCTTTACAAGTCAATCACTTCAATGCAACAAACTTGGTAAATTTTACCAAGCACCATTCACACCTCTCACTGGTATTATAGGCTTTGGGGATTTTATAAATGAAGGAGCTTGCTTGGCAGTGGCGGGGGCAGGGGGAAGGCATGAAAATTAGAGCCAAGATCCCTTTGAGTTAACAGCAAAATGCCACTTACTTCTAAGCATTGTGTCCAGGGAGTAGGTTACAGTAACTTTGTGGAGACATTTGTAAAAGTGAAGACAGGACTTGCTATCTGCTGCCTTTGTGCAAAAGGTAAAAGAACATTCCTTCTAGAGAGATTTAGAAAATAGCACCATCTTCAGGTGGACAAGTTAGACAGATGACCCCCTGGGAGTAGACACTGCCTGGGTAGGCTGCTGCTCCGTGAGCAGAGCACGGGAAGGGTTTCAGCAGGCCCCGGAGGGAGGGAGTCTGGCAGGGAGCTTTGTGCTGTGTGCAAACCAGGCATCTGCACAGCCCTACCTGCACAGACATGCAGAAAGAAGCCTCCCTGCACAGAGTCGACCTCATCTAGCCAGTCCTCAATTCAAACTGATTTCACTGTGTGAATAGCTCTTGAATCAAACAGCTCCTCTCCATCCACAGCCCAGCATCTCCCAGGCTGGGGTCAGAGGCTCCCTTTGGAAGCACAAACCTGATCACACCCTTTCCCTGCAGGCATCCCACAGAATTGCACCCCCCCTCATCTGCATCTGCAATTCCCACTGCTCTTGACCCCAGGGGGTCTGATCCCTCCTTTGTGAGGCTCCCCAGGATCAGAGGGTGTGGTTTCAAGAGATGTAGTCATGGATGTCCCTCAAATGTGCAGAGGCAAGAAAAGACAGAACCTCAGACCTGCAGAAAGGTGCAAACACTTGGTATTTGTGACCGGTGTTGGGACCTTTGTGTAGCCACCTCTTCTGAGTGTGGGCAGGATAAGTGACTTGTTGCTAGCCAGTGGAACTTAGCAAAGGTGATGATCTGGATGGATGTGATTATGTTGCATAAAATTATAACTTCTGTGTTGCAAGGAGACACTCTCCATTGCTGGCTTTGGAGAAGCCACCAGGTTGAGTGCTGCCATGGAGAGGACCATGTGGCAAGGCACTAAGGGTGACTATGTTCATTTCTTCTTGCTGCTGTGACAAATCACCACAAACTTGCTGACATGAAACAACACAGATTTCTTCTGCAGCTCTAGAGCTCAGAAGTCTGACAAGGAGCTCAAGGGGCAAAAATCCAGATACCTTCTGGGGGCTTTAGCGGGGGGACAACCTGTTCCTTGCTTTCCCCAGTTTCTAGAAGCGGCCCACATTCCTTTGCTCATGACCCTCTTCCTCCATCTTCAAAGCCAGCAATGGTCTGACCACTCCTTTGTCGTCAGGGTTCTCTCTGACTGGCTGTTATTGGGAGATGTTCCCACTTTTAAAGATTCACATGATTATATTGGCCTACCTGGATAATCCAGGATACTCCCCATCCCAAGGTCCTTATGGAATCACATCTGCAGTGTCTTTTTTTTTTTAATTTAAAATGTTTGAAATTTAAATTCAACTTAATTAACATATAGTGTATTATTAGTTTCAGAGGCAGAACTTAGTGATTCATCAGTTGCGTATAATATGCCGTGCTCATCCCATCAAGTGCCCTCCTTCATGCCCATCACCCTGTTACCCCATCCTCCCACCCATCTTCGCTCCAGCAACAGTTTGTTCCCTATGTCTGAGTCTCTTATGGTTTGTCTCCCTCTGATTTGCCTTCTTTTTCCTTGCCTTCCTCTATGTTTATCTGTTTTGTTTCCTAAATTCCACATATGAATGAAACCATATGGTATTTATCTTTCTCTTACTGACTTATTTTGTTTACCATAATACCCTCTAGTTCCACATCATTGCAAATGGCAAGATTTCATTCTTTTTAATGGCTGAGTAATATTCTATTGTATATATATAGCCCACATCTTCTTTATCCATTCACCTGTCAGTAGCATCTGGGCTCTTTCCATAGTTTGGCTATTGTGGACATTGCTGCCATAAACATGTGGGTGCAGGTGTCCCTTTGACTCACTATGTTTTTATCCTTTGGATAAATACCTAGTAGTGCAATGCTGAATTGTAGGGTAGCTCTATTTTCAACTTTTTGAGGAATCTCCATTCTGTTTTCCAGGGTGGCTGCACCAGTTTGCATTTCTACCAAACGTGTTAAGTGGGTTCCTCTTTCTCTGCAACCTCACCAGCTTCTGTTATTTCCTGAGTTATTAAATTTAGTCATTCTGACTAGTATAAGGTGGTATCTCATTATGGTTTTGATTTATATTTCCTTGATCCCCAGTGACATTGAACATTTTTTCACATGTCTGTTGGCCATTTGTATATCTTCTTTGGAGAAATGTCTGTTCATGTCTTCTGTCCATTTCTTGACTAGATTATTTGGTTTTTGGGTGCTGAGTTTGATAAATTCTTCATAGATCTTGGATATTAGCCCCTTATCTGGTAAGATATTTGCAAATATCTTCTCCCATTCTGTAGGTTGCCTTTTAGTTTTGTTGACTGCTTCCTTTGCTGTGCAGAAGCTTTTTATCTTGATGCAGTCCCAATGGTTCATTTTTGCTTTTGTTTTTCTTGCCTTTGAAGATGTGTCTAGCAAGAAGTTGCTGTGGCCGAGATCAAAGAGGTTGCTGCCTATGTTCTCCTCTAGGATTTTTATGGATTCCTGTCTCACATTTAGGTCTTTCATTCATTTTGAGTGTATTTTTGTGTATGATATAAGATAGTAGTCCAGTTTCACTCTTCTGCATGAATGAAAACTGGCTGTCCAATTTTCCCAACACCATTTGTTGAAGAGATTTGCCTTTTTTTCCATTGGATATTCTTTCCTGAGTTGTCAAAAATTAGTTGACCATAGAGTTGAAGGTCCATTTCTGGGTTCTCTATTCTGTTCCATTGATCTATGTGTCTGTTTTTTTTTTTTTTTTTTTTTTTTGTGACAGTACCATACTCTCTTGATGATCACAGCTTTGTAATGCAACTTGAAGTCCGGAGTTGTGATGCCTCTAGCTTTGGTTTTCTTTTTCAGCATTCCTTTGGCTATTTGGGGTCTTTTCTGATTCCATAAAAATTTTAGGGTTGTTTATCCCAGTTCTGAAAAATGTTGATGGTATTTTGATAGGGATTGCATTGAATATGTAGATTGCTCTAGGTTACATAGTCGTTTTAACAATGTTCTTCCAATCCATGAGCATGAAATATTTTTCCATTTCTTTGTGTCTTCTTCAATTTCTTTCATAAATGTTCTATAGTTTTCAGAGTATAGATCTTTTACCTGTTTGGTTAGGTATATTCCTAGCTATTGTATGGTTTTTGGTGCAATTATAAATGGGATTGATTCTTTGGTTTCTCGTTCTTCTGCCTCATTGTTAATGTATAGAAATGTGACTGACTTCTGGGCATTGATTTTATATCCTGTGACTTTGCTGAATTCCTGCATCAGTTCCAGTAATTTTTTGGTGGCGTTTTTTGGATTTTCCATGTAAAGAATCATGTCATCCAGCAGAGTGTCTTTTGCCACAGTGGGGAACATATTCACAAATTCAGGAGATGAGGACATGGACATCTTTGGAGGGCAGTATTCTGCCTACAGCCAACATCCAGGAAGAAACTGAGGCCCTCAAACTCACAACCCACAAGGAACCAAATGCTTCCAACAACCACGAAAGCTCAGAACAGATGCTTCCCTAGTTGAGCCTCAAATGAGACCAGCCTCAGCTTTACTGAAGGTAAGGTGTGCCTACACTCCTGACCCTCAGTAAGTAAGATAAAAAATGTGCATTGGTTTAAGCAGCTAAGATTGTGGTAATATTATTACACAATGATGGTTAACTATGACATTATATAAAAGGCTATTTTGCTTTGGTCTTACCTATTTATCCAAACTCATCTGCCATTGCCTCTCCTCAACTCACACATATGTACATTCACAGAATGTACACACACACACACACACACACACACACACCTCCAAGTATGCACTTTTAGTTCTCTACCCAAAACACTCGGTTTCATGCCTCTGTGCTGTAAAAATTAATGAAGATCATCCAAAAGAGAACAAGTGAAGGCTATTTATTCAAGGCTGGTTATGGCAAAGGTTCTGGCCACCATCACTTGCATCTGGCAGAGACTCAAAGGCAGGCAGAGGAGAGCAAAAGATTTTGAGTGGAAGAAAGGGCAGGCTTCAGGTGTGCCCTGACTCAAGGATGTTGGCCTGGGGGAGCTGGAGGTCTGCTAACTACAAGGGGCATCCTGTGTGGTTGTTTAGGGGTGAGTCTTCATCTTTTTCCTGTTGGTCTTGAGCTGGAAGTGGGGGAAAAAATTAGAGAAGCTGTCAGTTACTAACAAAGAAATGGCCCTTTGGAGCTGAGTATTATGGAGTCATTGCTTGGCTGTCTGGGTCAGTTTCGAGAGATGGTAAATTGCCTCCTGACAACTGTGGGTTGGTTCTGGGCTGGTTGCTGCAGATCATGGGTCAGAGTTCTGTTTTTACTTATAGCTTGGCCACTGTCCAGTTGTGTATTTCAGTCTCACTGAACTTGTTCATGTGCTGTTCTCTCTATGCAGAGTGCTCATGCCTATACCTTAACCAGGTGCCAAACTCAGATTCAACCTTCAGATCTCAGCTTTAGCGTACCTTCTTCTGTGAGGCCCACTGCGATCATTCTACCCCTTTTTAGTCCCTTGGGTAGTATGTTCCTTTCAGTGTTGAATGTTCCACATCATATTATTTTATTGGCATATTGTTTATGTTGCCAATTCGATTGTGAGCATCTCTGTTTCTCTAGTTACTCACAGCCTGGTACATCAGTAGATGCCTGCTAGATAGTTGTAAAATAGTTGGAACCAGCAACAACCCAAATATTCCCATATTCTTCATCCAACCCAATGGTTTCATTTTGATGTGAAACTGAAGCCATGAAGTCATGCAGTCTTGGAATTGGAGAGCATCGAGCCCTGCCAGGAAAGACAATGAGAATGATAGAGGCCGTTGTCTAAGTTCCCACATAGGAAGAGTCCAGATAAAAGCCCAGAGGCAAAAGCCCCAGTTGGGTTCTTTGTGGTATTCCATGCATCCCAGAGACCTTGGGATAATGGAGTGGCCATGAGCCAGAAGTGCAGTGTCTGGGGCCTCTGTCTCAGTAAGTAAAACAAATGCTGGCACATAGACACTGTTGTTTATGTACAAGAATGAACTTATTTTTTTAATATATATTTTTAATTATTTATTTACGATAGTCACAGAGAGAGAGAGAGAGAGAGAGAGAGAGGCAGAGACACAGGAAGAGGGAGAACCAGGCTCCATGCACCGGGAGCCCGACGTGGGATTCGATCCCGGGTCTCCAGGATCGTGCCCTGAGCCAAAGGCAGGCGCCAAACCGCTGCGCCACCCAGGGATCCCAAGAATGAACTTATGAATAATGGAAAATCACTCATTATCTAGCAACTACTATGACTCAAACTTTCCATGGAATTAATAGCATAAACCAGGAAAGCAGTGGAAGAAAGATGAGCATTATAGAATGATGTGAGTCTACCACTTTATCTGTCAATGTTCTCATGAGCTCCATCTTATAACAAATCAGACGACTGCAAATATTCAAAGTGGTATGCATAAATCCACTGTCATGTAAAAAGCTCAATAGAAAATATAAGCCCATAGCTATGCTACTTCCCGTCGTCTTTAGTCATTAACCCAGGTAAGTAGGCATGCTCAGGAATTTTCCTTCTTTTTGAATCAATTCAAGTCCTTGTTTGCTTAATTAAAAGCAATGGCATCATCTTGACTGTGATGAAACAATCCCATTTCAACAAGCTATCATGCAAATTAGCAAGGAGTGAAGGGATTTGTCTATTTTCAAATTGTTTATTTTAAACTAGTGGAATTCAGAGGCAAAGTGCCAAGGAAAATCCAACATGCAAAATTTTCCTTGGAAAATGATGCTTTACGGATTTTGAGCTGGAACTTGGATTTTTTTCAGATTTTTGTCTCTTGCATCATTCTCGTTGCTGCAAAGTAATAATTAATTACCTAATATATATATATTGATATATACACATATCAATAGCTACAGCAAGCTATCAACAATAATATCAGATACCATTTTGGAATTTCTATTCTATTCTACATCATCATTTCCCCATTGAAAACATGTCCTTGGTTATGGATAATGTTTTCTTGGGACAGAGATGTTTTGGAAAAATGGAATACTCTAGTCCTTCCATGGATATTTATAATATCCACCAGAAAAATATCTTTAGTAGGAGTCAGAAAGTTAATTTTTTTTTCTTTTTTTAAAATATTTATTTATTTGAGAGAGAAAGAGTGAAAGAGCACATGAGTACTTGTGAATGGGAGAAGGGCAGAGGAAGAGAATCTAAAGCAGACTCCCTGCTGAGTGTGGAGCATGACATGAGGATTACTCTCACAACTCTAAGATCATGACCTGAGCCAAAATCAAGGGTCAGATACTCAACCGACTGAGCTACCCAGGTACCCCTAAAGGAAATTCAGAGCTGTTGAACCATACTTGATAATGGAACAGATAATATGTGCAATATTTATTAGCATCATGGGAATTGGTGTTTCATGGAATAGGTTTTGATATTTTAATCATTAAAAACAAACTAGTAAATAGGTTTCTCAACACAGATAAGAAAAATAAGATCTGGAGGGGCACAGTGACTTGAATAAAACCAACAAGTAAATTCTATCCCTGGAATTTAAACCTGTTATCTGTCTGATTCCAAAGTATGTTTCCTAGATGTATGCATTTCTTTTGGCAACTTGAATCTTGATCTGTGTGTGTACTGGGCCATTCAAATTAAATCTTACATCCTTGCTATTGAAATGATTTCTATTGGATGTTTGCACAATAAAGCACCACAACTAGATAGCAGACCTTGACTTAAGTCTTCATATGAGGCATGGAAGGCCTTTGATCCCTTTGCTAGTGCCAGAGACTCATGCCAGCATGGCACAGCAAGAGGCCACCGGTTGGGGCCAGGAAGAGGGACAGGGAGAAGGCAACCCTTGCTGGCACTAATGAGTGCCAGGTTCCAGGGTGGGCCTGGCCTGGGCTACAAGGGTGCCCAGGATATGGCATGGATCCCAGATACTGTCACTGAGGCATGGCCCAACTCACCATTTCTTAACAATTTTGCTGTTGATGATCAGCATTTCCTAGTTTTGATAAGTTCTAATTTGTCTTATTTTCTTATTTGATTAGTGGTTTGTAACCTATTGAAGAAAGCTTTTCAAAAAACAAGGTTATGAAGGCATGTTACAGCTTTATTCTGAAGGTTGATTATTTAAACTTTCAGAATGGTGCAAATTATTGTCCTCAAATTAGATTGTGAAATAGGGAGAAAAGTTCATTTTTCTCTGCATACATAGAACATTTTTAGCAAAATGAATTGAAAAGACTGTTTCCCAGTGAAAATTTGTGTCACTGTAAATCGAATGACTGTGTATGTAGGGATGTATTTTGGCTGATTGCTCTATCTATGCATCATTACACATTGACTTAATTATTTTAGCTTCATATTAAGTCTTGAAACCTATAAATCCTCTAATTTTTTCTTCTTTAATATTGTCTTGGCTATTCTATGTCCATAGCATTTCCGTTAAATGTTTGGATTTATCGATATCTACAACACTAACAAAAATAATGAACTTCTGGGATTTTGGCTGGAATTATATTGATTCTTAAATGAATTTGGGAAGAATTGAAATCTTAATATCATTAAGTATCTCAATTCATAAATGTAGATTACCTGTATATTTATTTACATATTCCTTAATTTTTCTCATCAATATTTTGTATCGCTGTCTATGATTTTTACACAACTTTCCTTAGATTTATTAACAATTATCTGATAATTTTTAATATTACATATATTTCTATGGATGTATTCCTATGTACTTGAGAATTTTCCTATGCAAATATAAATGGTAGTGCTTTGAAATTTATTTTTATATTCTTCACTGCTAGAACATATAAGCATAATTATTTTTATACAGAACTTACATTTCCTCGTTTCAACTATCTTTGCTAAATTGACTTATTAGCTCTAATTATAGATTTAGGGAATTTCTACATCCACAATCATGTCAGTTATGAAGAGAAATGGCATTTTAAATTCCACTTTAGATCTTTATAGCTTTTTCGTGTGTGCATGATGGCTAGACAGTGGCTAGTGTCTCCACTACAAAGCTGATTAAAGGTGATGACAGTAGACATCTTTTTGTGTGTTTTCTGTATTTTGTTAATGTGTACGTTAAAGTGATAAGAATTTTAACATTAAGCTGAACTTTCATTCTTGGAATACATCCCCCTAGGTCAAGCTATATTGCTCTTTTTATACATTGCTGGAACATAAGAGTCATTCAATAGATATTCCCTTTAACATCTCTCACTTTCCTCTTGGTAGAGTCAAGGATATGCACATATATTCCATTATATAATGCAGTAGAGATTGACTATATACACAATATTATACATAATATATAGGATGTATATATTATAATCTCTGATGAGAACCACCAATTCTGTCTAAAAGTTTAGAGAAGTCGTTAAGAAGGATAAAATGTTCAATTAAAAATTTAAAGAGTGAATAGAATTTCAACAGCAGAAGAAAGCACACAAAACATAGTTGTCTATTAACACACTAAATGCAATTGGTGTCTCTTTTGAGCCTTCCTCTGAGGAGGGTACCCCAAGTCTCACCAATTAGCATCAATGGCATGAGATGACCAGTCTAAGTTCCCACCTGACAAGAAGGGGGGCTACTTGAAAGAACAAAATTTACAAAATAAGTGGTAATTTTAAAAATGAACAGTAATTTGTCAAATGATTTGAAAGAACTCCTTAAATGTCTGAAAGAATTAGTGCAGTTCCAGAGGTTTTCTTGATTTTCTTGTCATCACATGTTTAGGATCCTTGTTCATGTCTTGTCCTGGTAAATATACCCTGAAAAGTAACCACTCTTTCAACTTCTATGACTATAAGCTGATTTTTCATGATTTTGAACTCGGTGTCAAGGGATTCATCAGTATGTACTCACTTCTGTTGCTTCTTTAACTTTTTTATGTTTATGATGTTTATTAACTTTTGTGTATAATTGTTCCGGGTACTATGCTATGCATAACAATGCATCCCCACACTTTGTAGCATAACACAACAACTCACTGTACTTATAGATTCAGGACTTTGGACAGAGCACGGCCTGGCAGGCGTGTCTGCCCTCTGCAATATCAGGCTCAGCTAAAAGGCTCAGGTTTTTTTTTGTTTGTTTGTTTTTTGTTTGTTTGTTCATTTTTACCTTCCAGTGCCTGGGGTTGATGTTGGTTACCAGCCAGAATATGATCTCCCACAAGAGGAGTCTCCATGTGAACTCGGATGCCTCATAACATGATGCCTGAGTTTCAAAATTGAGTGGTCTGAGGGAGTAAGAGAGTGAAGCAAAAGTCAAATTTCCTTTTCCTTCCTAGCTTTCAAGTGGGAGTCACACAGTATAACTTCCACTGCATTATACTGGTTTAGGCAATACAAAACTTTGTC
Organism: Vulpes vulpes; assembly: GCF_048418805.1. Classification (NCBI taxonomy): domain Eukaryota; kingdom Metazoa; phylum Chordata; class Mammalia; order Carnivora; family Canidae; genus Vulpes; species Vulpes vulpes. Next base: position 403,517 of record NW_027325677.1, read on the forward strand.
CGGATTCAAGGAAAAAGAAAAATAAAACTGTCACCTTTCCTTCATTTATTTGTTTGTTTGTTTGTTTGTTTGAGTGAGTGGGGTGAGGTGCAGAGAGAGAGGGAGAGAGAGAATCCCAAGCAGCCTCCATGCTCAGAACCCCTGACAGGGGCTCGATCTCAATACCCTGAGATCGTGACCTGAGCAAAAATCAAGAGTTGGCTGCTCAACTGACTGAGCCACCCAGGCGCCCCTAAAAACTTCACCTTTCAATGGAGAAATATCAATGTCTTATTGTAAGAAAAGCATATGGGATGGAATATATATTGGTAATTCCTGATGTATTAGGCTTCCAGTTTAGGTACTATAAATCTAGATAAACTATCCTTGTATATATTTTTGATACACATATGTATTTATTTCCATTGAGTATATATTATGTTGAATGGTATGCTCAGTCATGAAGGATGGGTCATACCAGCTTTAATAATGAGTTCTAATTTTTTTCCATTGCATTTGGACAAATCTACTCTTCTATTGGCAGCATATAAATCATGTAGCTGTTCCACATCCTTATTATTCAGAGTGAAATAAGAAGCTGGTAAGTGATTTGGGGATAGATTTTAGGAAGCCCTACCTTTGGGGTTCAGACATTTCCTCCAAAGCCAAGGTTTTTAAGCTGGAGGGCCTATAGCCCAAAGCCTGAAGATACACTTTATACACAAGAACTGTGGTGGTCCTGGTGTTGCTGTTGTTACTTCTAACTGACTTTGAATTCCTTAGGTTGGGCATAAATCACTATACCGTGCTCCCACCTAGTTACTACTCCATAATTTAGCAAGACCCATCTTGGAATTATTCACTTCACTCCTGAAAGCATTTATTTTTAATCTCTCCAAATAAACAAAATTAAATACTGTATTGCTGGGGATATAAGTGTGCATGTATAGTGTAATTTTTTTTAAAAAAGACCAAGAGGATAATAACTTCACAATTCAAAATGAAACTTACCTTTGGTGGGAGGCAGAGGACGGGTTGGGTGTTAGCACGTGTTTTGAGTCATTGGTGTTGTAATGCTGTAGTTATTATTTGGGTAGTACATCCACGGTTAAGTTTTTTCGTTTTGCCTTATTGTTTACGTATATAACATAAATCCTTCATATGTATATTTGTACGTGTATATGCATTTATTAATTTGGTCATTTATGAGATAATAGTCTAGGTATATGAGTATAAATTATTACATGATAAAAAAATTAAGCCTCAGAGGCACCTGGGTGGTTCAGTTGATTAAGCATCTGACTCATGATTTTGGCTTGGGTTATGATTGCAGGGCCATGAGATCGAGCCCCATGTTAGGCTCTGCGAGAGCAGAGAGTCTGCTTGAGATTCCCTCTCCTCCCTCTGCCTGTCCCCCTGCTCACTGTCTCTCTAAATAAATAATTATAAATAAAACTCTTTAAAAAATGAAGCCCCATATTTCTTTCATACAATTTGTGCATGTTGTGTAGTGTGACTTGTGGGAGGAAATCTGTGAATATAAGAAGCTTAATAAGATGAAAAGGAAGAGAGACTCACAAACCTTATTTTAGTGTAAATGGGCATAATCTGTCTTTTCCTCAACACCGACTGGGCTGTTCATTTAATTATACCTGGATTTTTTCCAAAATGCAATATTTGAGAGCAAAACACTGAAGGGTGTTGTATGCTGGAAATATGCCCAGATTTGGATGAAAGCAGCCCAGAAAGAGGGTGAGAAAAGGCAGGAGGGGTGCCATGGTGGCTGCGGAGAGCGTTTGCGGTAATTTACGGCTCTGCTATTTTTCAGAAAGGCCCATTCCCAAATGGACAATCCAACTTAGAGCACTGCATGTTGCTGTTTTCCACAGGGAGTTTGAAGTGAATAGTTATTGTGGATGCGTTATGTCTGTGTACCTTAGGCATTTTCCACTCATTACTGCTTTCACGCAGCAGATGCTTAATATGTACTGAACAGAAATCCAGTATCATCTCTAAACCCCACAACCAACATTCCCATGAAGTCTGTGCTATTGCCCATTTTTTACAGATGGAAAGATGGAGTCTCAGAGATGTTCAGTAGCTTATTGATGGGGCGGGTCGTGGTTTCCAAATGCAGCCATCACAATAGTCCACATGCTCTTCTGACAGTGTGACCCACCTGCTACTTCCCCATCCATGGGAGGGGTATGTGTCCCTCCTCTTGAAACTTAGTGGACATTTGTGGCTGCCTTGACCAATGCACTGTAGGGGCAGTGACTCCATGTGACTTAGGGTCATGAACTGAAATGAAGTTTGCTCCTCGCTCTCTCTCTTTCATGAGATTCTTGCTCTTGGAACTTGACTACCATGCTGTGAGAAAACCCGGACTACACAGAGAAGCCATGTGTGGGAGTTCCTGCTGACAATCCCAGCGAAGGCCCCAGCCACCAAGCAGCCCCAACTGATAGATGTGAGAGTGGACAACCTTCAGAGAGTCTATGTCAGCCACGTCTAGTTGCACTTGAACGAGAGACCAGGAGTGGGAGCCTGTGAGTGAGTCCAGTTGGCCCTCAGACCAAGAGGAGTGGTAATAATACTAACAGACAATGATAAAAATGGTGTATTATTGGGGTTTGTTCTTGCTCTAAGTTTGGAGTGGTTTCTTAACTTTGCAGTCATAGATAAGTGAATCTCACAGTAAACCTCTGGGCATAAAGCCCTGGGCTCAGAAGCTCACGCTCATTCATATTATAAAAGATGCCATTGTGCCTCTAGCAAATGGCCATGTTCTCACTTGCAGTTCCTACAGTTCTGTAGATAGCCTTGAGATTTTCTGGTTAATCAGCTTTCATCGTCCTTCTTCTCACTGCTGAAATTCTAGACCTACTGTCCCAGGTACAATGATCGTGAACACTGCTGTATCTCAAGGAGTGCAGAGTCTGGTGAAAAAGGAAAACACAGCGACTAATTGCTGGAAAGGGTGAAGGTCAAGGTCGATGACGGACACCAAGGAAGGGCAACATCTGTGAGGATGACTGGCAGGACAGAGCTTCCTGAAGAAAGGGTGGGCTGATGAACGCTTGAGGAATTCAACTGAATTAAAGAATTAAACTGAAACGAAGTCAAGGGAAAGAATCCCCCAAAGGTGGCATGAATCTGGCAAAGGCAGAGAAGCAAATCGTCGTTTACTGAGTGAAAGAATGAATATCCCAGCATTACTCCTGGGGCACTTGAGGCCAGCTGTGGTGGAGGATGCTGGCATGACGATCTGGTGCTACCTCCCAGAGGGGAAGGTGTGCCATCTTCGGGACTGGAGTGTACAGCACCACGTGTGGAGCATCCTGGAAAGACAGTTTGGCATGTGAATCAGCCACTAAAAACAGCTCCACAAGCAGGCCTGTGTGCTGATATTCTTACCCTGTAATCCTGGGTCAGGATCTAGTAATTATGATTAAAAAGGAAAAAAAGCTTCCCTTGATGATTGTGATGCAGCCATATTAGGCGAGACTGCTGGGCTGATGGGATCCATGAAGGGATTTTAGGCAGGTCGGGGACAGAGTTGGGCTGGGTGCCCGGAGTGGTGGTTCATCGGGCAGTCCAGAGCGGAGGGACAGGGGCTGGGGCTGGACGCAGGGAGTCCAGAGCGGAGGGACAAGGGCTGGGGCTGGACACAGGGAGACCAGTCAGGAGGCCATGGACAGTCCAGGTGAGAGCTGGAGAGGTGCAGCCAGGGCAGCGACAGCGCTGGTGGGGGCTGAGTTCAGGCACAGGCAGGGCTGGTGATTGGCAATCGGGAGAGGGGGGAGACAGCAGTTAGGGACGATGAGTAGTTTGAGCTCTGAAATGGTGCGCGTTGGGGCTGTCATTTGGGATGAAGAGTGACAGAACAGGCTCACAGAAATCCCCAACTGCGGGGGAGTAAGAGCTGTCCTCACTACGCAGGAAATAGTGATCCCTATTCAAAGGAATAGAAATTAAATTAATGACAAGCCAGGAAGAGACTCTTCCAGCTTCTGAAACAGATACATGATTTATATAGATAATAATAAGAAAAATTCCTGACTATAAAAAAAAAATAAAAGGCCTAAATGGAGTAGAAATATGAGCCGAGGCTATTAGTAGCCTCTTGGCAGACGGGGAAGCCTAATTCACTAATGTGTTTATTAAAAATGTCCAAATTCAGTAATTACAGAATGCTGATTTAAACGATTAAAGGGATACCTTTTACCCTGACAAACATGACAAGGAAGTGTAATTCAGGATGTCAGAGGGGATGTGGGCATGGGAATGTGGTGATGCTGGTGGGTGGCCCCACTCGCTGCTTCCTCTGTACCAGGGGAGATGACAGACGGCATCGGTCAAATAACAGGTGCACAGCCAATGACCCAGCAGAGAAGCTGCCACACAGGGATCAAATGCAAGGTGGCTCATTTCTGCTCTGAGTGAGCAGGAGGTACTAGAAAGAAAGCCCAGGTGCCCACCCATGGGGTCACAGGTAAAATGTGTGAGCACACTATGGGGCAGGAAGCAGTCAGAAGGAACAAACCAGAGGGACTTTCTTGTCAAAATGAGATATCAGCATAGTGTCACTAGTATACATTTAAGATATAGGCACAGAAAACAGTATTTCGCATTTCTCAAGGGTGCCCACGTATACAGGGGACAATCTCACATTGTAGCAGTGACCCGTCTGGGAGGCAAGAGACATCTGGGGGAGAGAGGGGAAGGAATGAAAACAGAACGAGGAAGAGAGAGAAAGAGAGACAGAAACAGAGAGAGACAGAGACAGAGATGGAGGGGCAGAGCCAGGCCCAGGGAGAGAGAGAGAATGAGCTGGAATGGATTCACGGTGATGATGCTGGGGTGTCATGAGCTGAGAACACTACTGGCTCAGCTTTCTGGCCCTGAGGGTTCTATACCCCCCAACAGACATGGGAGCTGAGAGAAGGTCTAGCCGAGAAGATACTGAGAGATTTGAGTTTGGCATCACTGGGCCCCGGGCCGTGGAACCTCAGGATGCGCAGGGACAGGTGTACGTGGTTGGAGGTCCAATTCCAAGTGTTTATTTTCAAAATATAGATAGAAACCTATTTCTCAGAATCCCTACAAAATCCTGAGTCAGCAAGGCATTCCCTGTGGCTAGGAGAATATTGGGCATCTGTTGGCCTAGGCTAGTCAACACAGTAAGGAGAATGGAGTTGATCTTTCTGGCTTAAACACCCTTAGGGCTTAGGGAGGAATTGCAAACTCACCCCTTATCTCAATGGCAAGACCTGAGAGTGAGCCTCTTGTAGGTCTTTATAGACCATAGGAGAAATTTTGTTCTGTATTTTAGAATCACTGAAAACCCAAATAAAAGGTGTTAAGCAGGAGTCAGGGTAGGAGATACTACCAGATGTATGTCATGAAATAAGGGAACCACGAAAGGTTGTGGCACAAACCCACCTAGGAGGGTGGAAGCTGTGTAGACCTCCAGGGCCCAGAATACTCAGGACTGGGTTAGAAGGTCAAATACACCATCTTGGAGGGGAATCCACTGCCCCTACACTACTGGTCTCTTTATACCCCCGTGCTGGATTCCTTAAAGAAGGACTCTGTTTCAACTACTCGCCATCATTCTGCGTGCAGTGTTCTTCCACCAGTGAGCGGCCCTGGCCTATGACCAGCCTGAACCCGACTGTCCCCAGGAAGGGCCCTCTCTTGGCCCAGCTGCTGGGACCCATTATAAACATGAACACCCCAGTGCGGGGATGACAGCCTCAGCAGTTCCCCTCAGAATTTACGGGTGTGGCAGCTTCCGGAACAAACAAATCTTCTTTACCATGGTGGGAGGCTGATCTGGAGCTCCAGGCACGGGGCCCCCCTCCATGGGACATCATCAAGCCAAAGCCAGATGACCGCTAGGAGGCAATGTTGAGGATCATCCAATTTTCAAATGGGGATTGGACCAAATTACCTCCTCACTACTTTGAATCTATAACTGGAGTATTACTTAGTTATTCTCCTTATTTCACTGAAGATGCCCTCCCGAGATCAGTATTCTCATTATATTAATTGTTTCAATTTGTCTGCTGGGAAAAAGGCTTGGCAAGATTTCAGAGCTCAGGAGCAGTCAAAGCAGAATTTTGCCCGCCTCCCCACCTCCACCCTCCCAACCCCGTAGTCTGGCTTATGTCAGATTTTTACTTAAAGTTACAGGCTGTGAAAGCCAAAGGGCTCTGAGATGTGGAGACAGAGGAACAGAGAGGGGAAGGGACTTACCTATAATGAGACAGAGTTCATGGAAGAAGCCAGCTGGGAGCCCGGGCATCCTGACTGCCGGGGTGATGTGTCTTGCCTTCTCACCATGACGTCTCCTCTCCAAAGGGGAGATGATTCAAACGTGTGCAATGCTGTCGGAAAGAACTGCATGTGATCTCTAGAAGCTGACAAATGAAGATGTCTGGAATACCTTACCTGAAAGACATGTCAGCGTATACACAGAAAAGTCCCATCCTTCCTGAACAATGAAGGACTCGATCCTCAATAAAAAACGTATATATATATATATATATATCGTATTTATATATATAAATAAAACGTGTGTGTGTATATATATATATCTCCTGAGTTTATATATATATACTTCACAAATATGTATCCATTTTAGTGTAAGCATGCCTTATACATGTGCGTCTCTATTTATCCGATTTTAAATTATGAATTAGACTCTGAAGACTTTGCTTAAAGACTTCCAGTGACTATGCACTGCCCTCAGCTGTACCCTACGTTCCCCTGCCGAGGCTCTGTGTGGCATGGAAGCCAGCTCTCCACGGCATCTCATTCCATTCTCCCCGTCTCTGCACACCCCAGTCATGCTCCCAGGGGCCCAATGCACTAAGCTCAATCCTCTTTTGTAGGAAGGGCCTTCCAGAAGCCTCTTCTGGGCCTTTGCATTTTGCCCCCAAGCTCACTCCAACCTCATGCAATACAATGTCTGATTCTTTTGCGTTACTTGGATCTCAGTTTGTGAAAGAGACATTTTCTGATCGCCCTCTCCAGGGCAGCCCTTTCCCAGTCACTGCCATCCCTACTTGCGGGCCACTTCCATCCGTCTATTTAGTTCTTGTCTGCCTCCCCCCGCAGAAAGGTAAAGTCTGTGAGAGTAGAGAGACCCTGGCTGCCTTGTTATTGCCGTACCCTGGTATCTGCCAGGATATTCTAGTACACAGTAGGAAATCAATAAGTACCTGTCAGAGGGATAAAAACATAAATCTAATGTGAGCCCTTCAGAATGTGAGGACAGTCTGTTAAACTCCTTGCGGTGGTCATCTTTGGGAATGGACGAACAAGGAAATTGTGGTGTTTTTATTATACCGGACGACGCCTAGTAAATATTTTACATGAGTACATTTGGACTTGGTGAGAATAAATTTAAAAATTGTTTCATTGTGATTATTATTTCTTTTTTTTTAACACTGAGCTATTCTTTCTCCGGGAATTGTGATCCAGACACGGTCTGACAACCCTTTACGCATAAATAGAAAAGGTCCTCCAATGATGTAACGTGGATCATGTCCTTGACATTCTTGAAAGCTCCGGCAGGCAGGATGAAAGGAAAAAATAGAATCATGGTGCTGAGAGGGACCAGCCTTTAATCTCATCCAACCCCCTTATTTTACTGGGGAGGAAACTGAAGCTCCAAGAGGCAGACACTTTAAAAGTGGAAAGATAAAGGTATGGTAAGTCAGAATCCTGACTCTGTAACTAACCTGGGCTGGTCCTCTGTCCGCTCTGGGCTAGTTTTCTATACTTAAAAATATGAGGGGGGGGGTATGTCTTGCTGGCTTCTAAGGACCTATTCATTTCTACTAATCCATATCTCTATTGATAACTCAATGAAAAAAATCCCATATGACAAATCCAGACTATTCATTTTCTAAGTATCTGCAAGTATAACCAAGATAAATTTTCTGAGGCATTGGTTAAATACAGAGACACACTGTTCCTGCATTTAAGGGAAATAAAAAAGGAAGATAAGGATGTGATCATTCCTTTCAGTTAGGATGCAGAGACTGTCCCCACCACTCCAAAAAAACAAGAACAAACTGAATAAAATAAATGATAATACATTTTTTAAAAGTCACACATCTATAGAGGCAGAGACAAATAAAATGCTACAAAAGGATGAACGCTTCCTGGTTTCATCCCTGGGGGCACAGCAGAAGGAAGAGTGAATGTGATGTAGAAAGTGGCAAGGAGGCATCAGCACACATTTTGATAGACATTTAATGGCCACGTGTGAGCTCATATGATGGACTGGAATTCCTCGTTGGCCTGCTACAAACCTAGCTATGGCCATCTGCCACCATGTTTCCACAGGACCCTCCCAAGTGCATATGGTGGAATGCTGAGGCAGATGGGTGAGATAAGAAAGACCTTCCAAGATGGATGGGGCCTTTCCCAAGTGCAAGTGCAAATGCTTGTGTTTGGATAGAGGCAGGGTAGGAGAGTGAGAGAGATTACCCCCAGGCACACGAGGGGCTTCACTGAGCATGGGTAGCAGGTGGCTGAAGCTTGGTGGAAGAAGCAGGATAGAGATGCATCTCCCCCAAAGCACAAAAGGCCTGGAAAAGCTGGTGGCCAAGACATAAATCACATAGTGTCTTCTCTGTAAGTGACAAAGTGAGGTTTATCTGAAGAAGGTAAGGTATGTTCAGCATTTGAGAATCATCCAACACAATTCACCACATTAGGAGTGTCAATTACATCTCAATAAAAAAAAGAAAGAAAACTCATATGACTATCTTAATGGAAGACTAAAAATTATTTGCTATAATTTAATAACTATTCATGATCACAATCTACATTAAACACAAATAGAAGGTTAATACATCCAATCTGTGGCATCTATGAAAATCTACAGCTATTATCATACTTCATTGTAAAATATTGAGTGCTTCCCTCCTAGCCCTGGGTACCAGGCCAAGACGCCCACTCTCACCACTTACATGCAACATTGAACTGAAAGTCTTGGAGCAACAGGCACTGGGTGGGGGGAAGACACACACGTTACAGGGAAAGAATTCAAATTTTCTGCATTCTCGACGACACGATTTTAGGAATAGAAAAAGCTAAGGAATCTAAAAAGGAAAAATAGAATTGAGAAATGAATTTAGCACGGTCAACTTGAAAAACAATTGTGTGCCCATATTTAAAAACTCTCGATCTCTACTTTAATCATGTAGGCACACTAATTTATTTAGTGTAAATCTGAAATGAATCATAAATGAAGTTTTAAAAGCTAGTGCCATAAAAGCATATATATATATATACATATATATATATATGACTGAAAATGGCACACTGTGATAAGGATTTAACTATGCCTTGACAAGCAAAAAACAATTAATATGCACATATTCCTTTTAACAGGATAAGGATGTATATATGTATATATACATATACGTATATATACGTATATATATATATATAATCTCCACGTAGGCAAAGAATTCTTAGGACACAAGAGTATCAATCCTAAAACAAAATAAAGAGAAAAGCTTGGCCCCAACGAATTGAAACAATTGTTTTATTTTATTTTTTTTAATTTTTTTTTATTTATTTATGATAGTCACAGAGAGATAGACAGAGAGGCAGAGACACAGGCAGAGGGAGAAGCAGGCTCCATGCACCGGGAACCCGACGTGGGATTCGATCCCGGGTCTCCAGGATCTCGCCCTGGGCCAAAGGCAGGCGCCAAACCGCTGCGCCACCCAGGGATCCCCGAAACAATTGTTTTAATACGACCATCAAATGACATCTTTAAGTACATGCATAGGTAAGCTACGGACTGGGAGAAAAATCTTGCAACACATACCTGATAAAAGTCTTAAATCCTCAATAGAAAAGGGCACTTAAAAATCAGTAATGAAAAGACAAGCAACAGACACTTCCTGACAGCACTTTTGTGGAGACACGGAGTGAATTCCCAGGGCTTCAGAACGGCCCTATGGCAAACAAAGAAAAGACTCAAAGCAAGTGCTATAGGTGTGAGGCTATTCACAGGTCCCTACAGGTGTGGTTGAAATCCAAGGGTCAGAGGAAATGCCACCTGGAGCACCTAAAGCATCTTGGAAAGGCAAGGTCAACTCCTGTATAGACTCCCCTGGTGCTCAGGGAACTAAGCCAAACAAAAGTGCTGCCAGCATCTTCTCTAAGCTTCTGCATCTTCCTTAAGCATGTGGGGGCCTAACAAGGCAGAGGGAGGGGGAGAGCACAGTAGGAAGGGCAGGAGCTGGGCCAGGCCCCAGATCCCTGCCATCTACACCAGCAAAGGGAAAGGCTGGCCGCTCCTAAGGGGATCTGAAGCTGGAGTTCAAGGGGATGGGGAGGGAGCAAGGGAGGAGAAGTGAGAAGCAGAAGCAGAGAGAAAGTCAGAGAAATTCTCCCACCCAAAATAAGCCAGGAAAACAAACTCAAAAACCAATGAAGGAACAAGAATGTGCATGACTCAGTTTCCTAGGGATACTTGCATGAAAATCCCCAAGTGCTAAGGGAGGGACAGAAGAGAGGGTCTGCAGAGATGCCTGGACCCTACCTCCTACAGGCCTTGGGACCTTACTTATATGTTACTTCATTGTGTTGAACCCTTGTTCCCGCCTCTGAAAACTGGGAATAAATAAAAGTGTTTTCTTATTTTCCTCCTGGGGTAGTATAAGTATCAAATGAGAGGAAACATCTATACTCTACAAAGTATGGCTATTAATATGGCTAATAATGGCACAGTGTATCAAGGACTTAAATATGCCTTGACAAGCAAAAAACAACTAATATAAACATATTCCTGCTAACAGGAGGATAAATATATTTTGGTTGACTTTTTTAGAAAAGGAAAACACAGGTATTGTAAAGTTTCATAGAATGAACTAGACTGGGTCAAAATGATCTCTGCTTTAGTAAAGCAAACTTCTCATTAAACAAAACAGGGGCACCTGGGTGGCTCAGTCAGTTGAGCGTCTGCCTTCGGCTCAGGTCATGATCCCAGGGTCCTGGGTTTGAACCCCATGTTGGGCTCCCTGCTCAGCAAGGAGCCTGCTTCTCCCTCTCCCTCTGCCACCTCCCTCCTGCTCCTGCTCTCTCTTTCTTTCAAAGAAACAAAATCTTTAAAATAAGTAAACAAACAATAGACAAATTAAGATGACCACACCTAAGAGGGAGGGCCAGCAAAATTAGGAATATATGTAAAAACTGCGCATTCCATTGAAGTTATTTCTAACGAACGGTATAAAAATATTTTGCATGAGCATATTTAGGGTGCTGTACACTATAAATTTAGGTTTAAAAAACAAAAGGGAGAAACAATGACTACAGAGATGGGGGATGGGTGTTCAGTGAGAAGTTAAAAGGTAAGAATGTTTTCAGGAGGATAGAAATTAATATAGAAATATAGAAATAGTGGGATCCCTGGGTGGCGCAGTGGTTTAGCGCCTGCCTTTGGCCCAGGGCACGATCCTGGAGACTCGGGATCGAATCCCACGTTGGGCTCCCGGTGCATGGAGCCTGCTTCTCCCTCTGCCTGTGTCTCTGCCTCTCTCTCTCTCTCTCTCTCTCTGTGTGACTATTGTAAATAATAAATAAATAAATTAATTAATTAATTAATTTAAAAAAAAAAAGAAATATAGAAATAGTAATTGGGGATCCCTGGGTGGATCAGCAGTTTAGCGCCTGCCTTTGGCCCAGGGTGTGATACTGGAGACCCAGGATCCAGTCCCACATCGGGCTCCCTGCGTGGAGCCTGCTTCTCCCTCTGCCTTCTCTCCTTCTCTCTCTGTGTCTCATGAATAAATAAATAAAATCTTTAAAAAAGAGAAATATTTAGTAATAACTGAAGTTTAATTAAAATATATGTAGATATTTAGTTTTAAATAAGGGCATTTACTAAAACAATAGATGCACAGTAGGTTCCAAACAGCAGAGAATAAGGGAGTTACAGCCTGCTTTGTCTCTGAGGAAAAGAGAAAAAGCCGCAATCCCTCCAGTGTCTGAGGGTGGGGAGTCTGGGTGTGGGTTGGTTGGGGGGCTTCAGTTCAGGGTGTCCCAGGAAGGAGTCCCCAAGCCCCTGACTGCCATATCTCAAGGTTTGATGGGCGAGGGGTCCCTTCCAAGTTCATCACGTGGCTGTAGGCAGGACCCTTCACAGTGCCATGAAATCTGTGAGCCTCTCAAGGATTAGAGGAAAAGAGCTCTTCTCTCTAAGGGAGAAGCAAAGGAGTCTGGAAAGCACTAATGTGGGGAAGGGGGAGGGGAAGGCTGAGGGTGGGTCACATTCAGAGTCTGGGGAAAGAGAGAAAGTTAGGTAAAGTTTGATTCAGAAGCATTTTATTCTTATGATCAGTGGGGACACCCATTTCAGGAATCATTTATGGGGTAAGTAATAGGAATCTGGAGGGTCTGTGTCTGGTTTTGTCACAGGTAAACAGGGCACATGAGTCTTATCGAAGTCACATGGGGGAGCGGCTTCTTGCAGTGAGCTGGTTCCTGGGGCACAAACAGCGCAGGTGGGGGTCCAGGGGGCGGAAGGCATCTCTTTTTTCACTGTCTCTGTTCTCTGGGATTGCAGGATCTGGTAAAATTCAACAATGTGATTGACGGAGCCATAGTATGGTCTCACGGAAAGCTAAAGTGTGAAATTGGCGTGGGACTTGCCAGGTGGTTAGAATTCCAATAGATGTAGACAGCCTGAGGTTTATATAGCTTGGAGGTGCTCAGATGCTAGGAACAGAACATCCCAGGAACAGGGGCTTACGGAAGGGGACATGTCATGCCCTTCCCCAGCGGGAGCGCACGGATGACGCGCAGTGCCAGGCTTGTGGTAGAAGTTGGGCTGTGCCAGGGCTCTGGGTCAGCTTCTGTCATCCACCTGGCCTTTTCCTTGACACTACAAGGAGGCCATTGCCGCTTAGGGCACCTGCCCTTATGCAAAAGTTTCTGAAGAAGGAGCAAGGGGGGGTCAGACCAGAAAAGGGGGTTTTGCATTCATCAAAGAGAAAAAGCTATCACAGAAGAGGCATCACAGGCTGCCTTGTCACCCCTTGACCAGGATCCTGCCAAAGAGCCACCATTATTTTAGCTTCAAAGCAGGTGAGAAAAGTCAGCGTCAGATAAGTGAGATTAGGATTGCCCAAGCCTGGCCTAAACTCACCGCGACCCATCCCCTGAGGTGGGAGAGGTGCCTCCCCCAGGCTGAGGTTCTTACCATCTGAGAGACCCACAGGTTCCTGTTAGCAGGAGTAAAGGGGGTCAGGGGTGGCTACCAATGGCCAGGTGATATCAATGCCTGCCCCAGGGCATTCCAGATAGAGCCCTTCTGTGGAATCACAATCATCTGGAAGGCCCACTCACAGGGATGCAGACTCAATAGCTATGAGACAGGGTCCCAAGCCCTTGTAATCCTGAAATGTTCCCGGGAGATGCTGCTGATCCCCAGACTAATCTGTGAGAACCACTGCTATAGGCCAGGGTTGGGGCCTGAAATCTTTTTCAAATCTAGAGGATAAGAAATGATTAGAAGTTGAATAGCTGGGGATCCCTGGGTGGCGCAGCGGTTTAGCGCCTGCCGTTGGCCCAGGGCGCGATCCTGGAGACCCGGGATCGAATCCCACGTCGGGCTCCCGGTGCATGGAGCCTGCTTATGTCTCTGCCTCTCTCTCTATCTCTCTCTCTGTGTGACTATCATAAATAAATAAGTAAATAGGGAAATAAAGAAAGAAAGTTGAACAGCTGGAACTGTTCCTGGGTTCCTTCACCCCACAGACTGGTGAGTCCGGGTGGCCAGCTGAGAAGTTTAGAATTTACACTCACTGGGGTCTAGACCATCTTCTCTGATAGAAACACATTATGGTGAGCCACAGACTAATTTTTAATTCTCTTGTAGCCACATAAAAAAAAGGTAAAAAATAATAAAAGTTGAAGTTAATTTTACTGATGTATTTTACGAAAACATTTTAAACATGTACTTAATATAAAATTATTAGTGAGCTATTTTACATGTTTTAAGTCTTTAAAATCTGGTGTGTATGTCACAGCACATTTCACTTCCTACGAGCAATATTCCAAGTGTCGACAGTTACTCGTAGCTATTTGCTACCACACAAAACAAGATGTATTCAATCTGTGACTTTATGTAGGTTTTTCTTCACCACCCCCATCACTACTGTCCCCAGGGTTAGAGGCAGAGAGGTTAATAGTAACCTTTGTGGCGGCTTTGGCTGGAGGGGTTGAGCCCTGGGAGTGACAGTCTGGGGATGCAGGAGATCATTAGCTTCCTCAGGTAAACTCCTGACATTTCCGTTACATTACCTCTCACATTAATGCTGTTAGTTTGGCCCTGTTAAAGTGTTACTCATCTCAAATCTGTAAAAAAAAAAAAAAAAAAAAGACTACCCAAATAAGAACCAATAGAAGCTATCTATACAGAATCTTCTATAGCAAAAAGTTTGGCCACTATCACTTCTGCTTGGCAGACTCACAGGCAGGCAGAAGGGGTGGGAAAGTTTTATGTGTCATTATTGGCTTTTGGTGGCATGGAAGCTGGCAGGTTAACTAGAAATGGCCCCTTTGTGTGGTTGGGTTAGATGCATGTTTGGCTGGTCTTGAGTTAGTAGTAAGGGTAAAAAAAATAATAATAAGAGAAGCTGGCAATGGTTGCCCAAGTCCTGACTATTCTGGAAGGATTGCCATGGAGGTGGTTTGGCTTCCTACCTGGGTGCTACAGAGGTTGTGGGACACATTTCTCTTGTGATAGGTGATCTGGCCACTGTCTATTAGTATATTTCATTTCTCTGCTGGAAAACAAAACCTTGGTTCCATTGTAGCCAATTATCACTGAAATGTTGAAACTCAGTTGTCAAAATGTTTTCTTCCTGGAAACTTTGAGGTTCTAGGCATTTGTACTTCCTGATTTTTTTTTAAGCCGCTGCCTAAAGGGGAACCATGGTGTAATGAGAGGGGCCTGACTACTAGGCCCAGCTCTGCTGTAATGAAGATGTGGACCTCAGGGAAGTCAGTTCACCCTCAGGTCCTCAATTTCCTCATCTGTAAAATGAAATAAAATTATTGTAGCTCTGCATTCCCCAAAATGAGAGAACTTTTTTGTCTGTCAGGCTGGACATTTTCTGTCATCGCTACAGACATAAAGATGAATGATACATAAGCCTGCTTTCAAGGAGTTCCTAAATCTAAAAACCTAACTAGACCTGGGAGCTCAGATGATAACAGCGATGTTGATCTTGATGATGATGATCATGCTAATGGGGATGGTTATCATCATGGGGATGATGATGGTGTTGATGATGTTAATGGTGGTGATGGTGATGAAGAGGATGGTGATGGAGATGATGGTGGTGATGGTATTAATGGTGGTGATAATGGTGTGGATGATGATGGGGTGGTGAGGATGGGATGATATTGGTGATGATGATGGTATGGTGCTAGTGATGACGATGGGGATGAAGATGGTTTTGATTAAGAAGATGGTGGTGATGATGATGATGGGGATGATGAGGAATGTGATAACAGTATTGTTCATGGTAGTGATGGTGCTGCTGCTACTGCTGCTAATGGGGATGATCTCTTTTTTTTAATAATAAATTTATTTTTTATTGGTGTTCAATTTGCCAACATACAGAATAACACCCAGTGCTCATCCCGTCAAGTGCCCCCCTCAGTGTCCATCACCCATTCACCCCCATCCCCCACCCTCCTCCCCTTCCACCACCCCTAGTTCGTTTCTCAGTTAGGAGTCTTTCATGTTCTGTCTCCCTTTCTGATATTTCCCACTCATTTTTTCTCCCTTCCCTTCTATTCCCTTTCACTATTATTTATGTTCCCCAAATGAATGAGAACATGCAATGTTTGTCCTTCTCCGATTGAGTCATTTCACTCAGCATAATACTCTCCAGTTCCAGGGATGATGATCTCTTGATAACGATGATGGTGATATTGGTGATGATAGTGGTTAGGTACTGAGCACAGCTTCTGTGCTAGATATTGTGCCTAGATATTTCAATGCTTTGCTGTATTTAGTCCTCACAACTGTTGGAGCAGCTATTAAGATTATCTGCATGTTTAGGAAGAGGTAATTGAGGTTTAAAAAGATTAAGTAAATTGCTCAAAATCACTTTGCTAGCCAGTGTTAACGGGTGGTGATAATAGTGAAATCTGGATTTCAATGTGAGTGAGCACTTTTGCTCCATGGTTCTAATAACAACTTTGCTCACCTACCTCATTCCATGCTGTGTTGTTTTCCAAAATGTGATGTCCTTTGACAAAAGTATGTGGAATGTGGAAACAGAAGGAAGTGTGCATTCTATAGGCCAGATGAGTCTGAAGAAACTTCACAGAGATGTGCATTTAACATAAACGTTAATGATCAAGAGAAATTGGAATTGAAAAGGTCATTCCCAGAAGATCCAATAGGAAATATACTACTGTTGGGGGGTCATGGTGCTAACTGGGACGTTTCAAACATATTATGGCTGAGCTGGGAAATAAAGATGGGAGGATTATTTGGGGCCAGGTAGGTATAAGCACTGAGTTCTGTGAAGAAACTTGGAGTCTATTGCGTCTTTCATTTGTTGGGTTAGGTTTGAGGTTGTGTCTAGTGCATAATAAGAATTAAAAACGCCTTGATTTATGACTTTAGACACCAACTGACCTGCTGCTCTGGTGCTCGGCTGGAAATAGCACCACACAGCTTTGCAGCGTTGCTTTGCCTACTTCTTTCTCCAGCATGAGGTGAATATTAATTGTCCTGATTTTTTTTTGAGGCTCTCAAGCTCTCACCTCACAGTTGCTTTTGTGAGAAGTGATCTGACTGTATAAGAACATGAAGTAAGGACCATGACAGTCCAACCCCATGCAGGGAAAAGTGGCATTTCTCCAACTCAAGCAACAAAGTCTGTAGAAATTCTTCTTCTACATCCAATTACTACATCCAATTAATCCCCATAAGTAAGCTGAACACGTCCTTTCTCATTCTGTCTCAGATGACTCATTTGAGTTGCTTTGATGAATTAAAATTTTTTCCCCAAGACATGAGGATAAGAAATTCTCTACATGTGCACTATCATGTAGTAGAACAAAGTTTAGTCTGCCCTAAAAATGTTTAATTTGGCCTACTCTTTGGGTCTAGAAATGACTTACATCTCTTAAAGGATAGTTTCCAATCTTCAAAATTTTTGAATCTAACCTAAGCCAGGGCATTCTGTTACATTTGTAACCTTCAAAAATGGTTTGAGGGGAAAAAATAAAGTTTTGTATTACATGCATGGGTGCTATATTCTGGACGTTTGGGTCTGATTTGGGGTGTGGGTGTACATACTGCCATCTCAGTAACTGTTTGCTCTTCACTGTGGCTGAGGTCGAGGGCATTCTTCCTACGTGACCCCTGGGGGGGTGACCACATGCTGCCTCCTCTCAGGGTTATTCCCTCTCCGACCTGAGAGTACAGGAAGTCCTGAGAGAAAGGAGGTACTCTCATTCCTGCATCCTATATCTAGATGGTCCTGGGATGCTATACTGGGAAGGAAGACAGAAAAGAAAGGGAAGAAAGGGGACAAAGATGAGAAGAGAAGAACAAGAGAGATGACAAGATAGAAATAAGTAGGAGATGGAAGTGAGAGTGGGGGTGTGGAGGGTGTGACCTGGGACCTCCGGCAGGTTGTCTTAGTGTCTTAGAATCTCCCACTGTTTGAATTCAAAACTTACCAGGCCCCCTTACCAATTTGAATTCTTTTCTATAATTTTAAGAGTCAAAACTCCCACTATATTGTAGGACCCACTTTCCTATGGACCCAAGAGTGCCAGAGAACAATACTAATAACTAACATCCAGTCTATGCACATGAATCCCTGTGTGTGCAACACTATGCTTTTCAAAGAATGGTCACCTCTTTTCCTGTAAAAGCGTGGGCTCTAACTTCTTTCTAAAGTTCTTTCCAAATATCAATGTTCAGAGCAACTTCCAAATAGAAGTATTCCTATTCCCTCTGAGAAAATTTTAGGTGAGCAAACTGAAGATCAGAGAGGTTCTGTGACTTGCTCAGAGTCCCAGAGCTGGCGAGTGGCAGACCTGGGACCTTACCATCATATTCCTTTCATTAAAGATGATGACATTCAACCTGGGGAGGGGCATAGGAGGCCTGCCTTCATACCCCCCACCTCAGGTCTGCTTGTCCATCAAGTGTGCTGGTCCTTTCTCACAGTCAATGTGCCAGGAACTGGAATGTGAACCATGCTGTCAGAAACTGGCATTATTTAACCAAATTGTGGTAACACATCTGTGCATATTGAAAGTGTGCTCAGTGGGACTGCCTTACTGGTGTTTCCTGGACCAGACACCTTGTCTCAGGGAACAAATAGTCAAATAGAGACAGTGGCTCTGCCTCTGGACCATAATCTTGAGCCTTTCTCCACCCTCCCATTCTATAAATGGAGAAATTGAGGCCCAGAGAAATGAAAGAGCCTGACATGGTCATTCAGAGGCTACTGCCAGAGCTGAGACCACAGGTAGGAGCTGGTGGTACAAGGTAACAAGTCTCAAATGCATTTGTAAATCTACTCAGAACATTCACTAAAAATCTAGCCAATAATTGTTAAGTCACCTCCTCTTCCACATCTGGGCCATGGAAGACCAGGAAGATCTCCACAAGCTTCCTATTTGCATATTTCTACCCCTTGGTGTGGAAAGATGGCACCCAAAAGCAGGTACTTCCTGAGACTGTCACAGATCAAAAGTCAGTGGAGTTTTCTTTGTGTGTATGCTTACTGAGTAATGATCCCATGATCACCTGTAAAACGAGGTTAGTGATTCCTACCACGCAGAGTGTTTTGTAGACCACTACGATAAACGCACTTAGAAGCCAGGTGCCATCGTTCATGTATATATACATAGGTAGAAAATGTACTTACTGTGCAAAAGCTTCATCAAGATAAGAAGCGTTTGCACAGCAAAAGATACAGTCAACAAAACTAAAAGACAACCTACAGAATGGGAGGAGGTATTTGCAAATGCCCTATCAGATAAAGGGGTATTCGAGATCTATAAAGAACTTATTAAACTCAACAGCAAAGAAACAAACAATCCAATCATGAAATGGGCAAAAGACATGAAGAGAAATCTCACAGAGGAAGACATGGACATGGCCAACACGCACATGAGGAAATGCTCCGCATCACTTGCCATCAGGGAAATACAAGTCAAAACCACAATGAGATCCCACCTCACGCCAGTGAGAATGGGGAAAATTAACAAGGCAGGAAACCACAAATGCTGGAGAGGATGCGGAGAAAAGGGAACCCTCCTGCACTGTTGGTGGGAATGTGAACTGGTGCAGCCACTCTGGAAAACTGTGTGGAGGTTCCTCAAAGAGTTAAAAATAGACCTGCCCTACGACCCAGCAATTGCACTGTTGGGGATTTACCCCAAAGATTCAGATGCAGTGAAACACCAGGACACCCGCACCCCAATGTTTCTAGCAGCAATGTCCACAATAGCCAAACTGTGGAAGGAGCCTCGGTGTCCACTGACAGATGATGGATAAAGAAGCTGTGGTCTGTGTTTACAATGGAATATTCCTCAGCCATTAGAAACGACAAATACCCATCATTTGCTTCAACGTGGAAGACACTGGAGGGTATTATGCTGAGTAAAATAAGTCAATCGGAGAAAGACAAACGTTATATGGTCTCATTCATTTGGGGAATATAAAAATAGTGAAAGGGAATAAAGGGGAAAGAAGGAAAAATGAGTGGGAAATATCAGGGAGGGAGACAGAACGTGAGAGACTCCTAACTCTGGGAAACGAACTAGGGGTGGTGGAAGGGGAGGTGGGCGGGGGGTGGGGGTGACTGGGTGACAGGCACTGAGAGGGGCACTTGATTGGATGAGCACTGGGTGTTATTCTATATGTTGGCAAATTGAACACCAATAAAAAATAAATTTGTAAAAAAAAAGAAAATGTACTTACTAAATCCCGATCTAAAACCTTTTGAGGAAGTCATAGCTGCGTTCATTTTGCAGATAAAAAGCTAAGAAATCCTTTTAGAAAATGATAATAACAAAAACAACAGTAGATTTCACTGATGGCCCTGGATGAGAACCCAGTTGGTGCCAGTGGAATGAATCATAATGAAAACAGACTAGGAACCTGATGCCCACGTACCTCTGTGTGGCGCAGTCTGCTCTGAAGGTAGAACAAGGAGACAGTCCTCGGCACCCACTGGACTCGATGACCTGCAGCAGTGAGGGGCTCTGCTTCTTGGATGTGGGGTCTGTGAGGAGAGGGACAGGGTACCCTGTGGATGACACTTAGTAGGGACAAAGGATAAGAAGTGAAGGAAGGCATGAAGGTCCTTTACCACTGCCCACCCCAGAGCCCCAGGACAGGAGAGAGAGAGGGGCAGGGACAGGGCTTTGGGGCCGGAGCCCATCTCAGAAAAATCCCCATCGTTTCCTGGAAGGTGATGGTTCAGTGACCTGGGCCTGACAAGGCCCCAAAGCAGCCTTTCTAAGGAAAAAATAGTCCACATAAGGATGCATCCTTATCCTGCTGCAGGAGGAATGAGAGGGAAGGGAGGAAGAGAAGGGCAGGGGGGAGGAAGGGAAGGGAGGAGAGAGGAGGGGAGAGGGAGGGAGGTGAGAGGAAAGGAGGGGAGAAAAGGGAAGGAGGGATGTCTGGGGGCTGGCTAGGTGCCTGTGCCCAGGGTGAGTGACCCTGGATGTTGGCATGGGGGGGGGGAGCAGGGAAGGAGAGGAAGACTCAGAGATGAAAGGCACAGCTGCTCTCATCCTCTTGTCCATTCCGCTCTAATTTCAAGGTGACAATGGAACGCCTTGGAGGTGAAGGCACTTTTTCAAAGCGATCATTCTCCTTTGTATTCTGGACCATGGCCTTGGCCAGGGTGGTGGGGAGAGAAGGAGGGGTGGAAGAAGGAGCTCTCAGAAGCCACACTTGCTCCCAGGTCAGAGAATCCTTAGAGCCCATCCCAAGGGACAGTGGCCACACAGTCAGTAATAACAGGCTGTGTCCTTGGCGTGTGCCGAGAGAGCAGATCTCAGATGTCCACATGCAAACGCACAGAGGCAGCCCCAGGAGGTGATGGCCATCTTAATTAGCTTGATGGAGGTGACCATTTCACAATACGTAGGTGTATGAAAGCCTCACATTGTGCACCTGAAATAAAGACAATTTTTGTCAATCACACCTCAATAGAGCCAGAAAGAATAAGCGTAGGGTCCTGGTGGAGGGTCCACCCTCCCTCCCTCCCTTCCTAAGCTTCTCTTCTTCCTTCAGGATTCCTGCTCTTTCTCCCCCAGGCAGCCAGTCCCCTTGGATGCCAGCCCTCCACTGCACCAGTCCTAGGAAGATTCCCACAAACCCAGTATGGCTTTTTCCTTAAGAGCTGCAAGCGTGTTTGAGTAACAGTGGAGGCATTTCTGGGGATGTGTGCGTGTTAACAGGGGCGAAGGAAAGCATCTGAAGGCCAAGACAGAAGCCTTCAGGACTCGGCAAAACTCAGAAATTGCCAAGGGGAGGAGGGCGGGGGGTGGGGGTGAGGGGGTGACGGGCACTGAGGGGGGCACTTGATGGGATGAGCACAGGGTGTTATTCTGTATGTTGGTAAATTGAACACCAATAATAAAAAAAATATTAAAAAAATAAAAATAAAAAAAGAAATTGCCAAGAGCTCTTAAAACATTAATAGTCTTCTTTCTTTCTTTCTTTCTTTCTTTCTTTCTTTCTTTCTTTCTTTCTTCTTTCTTTCTTTCTTTCTTTCTTTTCTTCTTCTTCTTCTTCTTTCTTCTTCTTCTTCTTTCTTCTTTCTTCTTCTCCTTCTTTCGTTCTTCTTGTTCTTCTTGTTGTTGTTCTTCTTCTTCTTTTTCCTCCTCCTTCTCTTCCTCCTCCTCCTCCTCCTTCACTCTTTTTTTGTTACTATTTGGTCCCCCTTTCCCCATCCAACAAAAAGGAAAAGGGAGCACCATTATCTGACCAACATCATCTTAGTCAAACTCCACAAAAATCCCCCCAGAGGAAGTAGTAATGGCCACAGATTTGCAAGGAGGAGACATGCTCAGAAATGGGTGGTTGATGGAAGACAGGTGGACAGATGGACGATGTGGTGGGAAGGCAGCAGGGGAGGGCAGGGCTGAGCCCTGTAGCCCTTCTGGCTGGGTCCTAAACACAGGCTCTCTGCTGTATCAGGATTTCTCCAAATATGCCCGCTAACAAAGATCTACTGAAGCACTAATGAAGGTTCTAGATTCCAGGGTCTCTCCTCTGGGGATTCCGATTCAAGTTCAGGAAGCACTACACTAAACCGCATCAGGAGAGCACTGTGCAAAACAAAATCCCGGAATCAGAGGCTGGCCCCGCAGGAAGGCCAGGGAGGGAGCAGGCCTGGAGGTTCCCTCCACAGGCCCCTCCCGGCTTTTGGTGAGCAGCAGGGGGCAGCAAAGAGCTTCTGCGCTTGGGCTCCACTGAGGCCACAGTAGGATCCTGCAGGAGGGGTCACTGGGTGATTTCTGGGGGCGCAATGGGGCATCAGTGGCAGGGTCTGGGGCCAGTTGGTAGGCAGGGTGCAGATCCGGAAGGATAACCTGCGTCTCGCTGCAACAGAAGGTGGGGAATTCCTGAACAGGTTCAGCTGGGAGAAGTGATAACTCTCCTTTGTTTCGGGAAGTTCATTTTGGCAGCAGCCAGGCAGGTTCTGGTCCTGGCAGGTGGGGGAGACTTAGAGCGTGGGTCTTCGCCTCTTACTGCACATGCGGCGTCGGGCAAGCCACCGAACCCCCAAGCCGGTGTGAAACCCCCAGTTTGATGTGTGAAGTGGGGCAAGATAGCATCCACTTCATGGGTTGTTACTAAGTCAGTTAATCCTCCTGGAGTGCCCTGTAGTGTGTCTGCCAAAAGCTTAAAGACTGGCCCAATGTCAACGATTCGTGGTGTCTTCATTGCACCTGCGGGGACATTTGTGGTCTCATTGACAGCACGTGGTGGGAGGCCAGGAGGGTGGTGGGACCATTTCCGCAGACCAGACAGGAAATGAGGAGGAGCAGATGTGCTGGGAGATGAGCCTGGGCCCTGAGATCATGACCTGAGCCGCAATCAAGAGTCAGACCCTCAACCATCTGAGCCACCCTGGTGTCCCTCGGAATATATTCTTGAAAACAGCTTTACTGAGGTATAATTGATGCACAGCATGCTGTACATAGTTATTGTTACAGTTTGATGAGTTTGGACACCTGCATACACCTGTGAAGCCATCGCCACAATCAAGGTGATAAGCGTAACTGACACCTCCCAAAGTTGCTTCCTGTCCCTTTGTTTTCCCTTTTTTGTTTGTTTTTGGCATAAGTACCCTGCAGTTGAGACCCATGCACTTGACAAGTTTGTTCAAGTGCACAATACACTCTGACAATGGGCATAGGGTTGTACTACGGATCTCTAGAATGGATTCATCTGGCATAAGGGAAACTTCAGCCCATCAAGGTTGTGGGGAGGGGAAAGACCAGAAGAAGGGAGGGGTGGTGATGAAAGCCTGCTGCTGGGAAGGTAAAGGCCTCCGTAGGTCTGGAGACAGGGATGATGTCACCCCGGGGAGGAAACCAGGCGGCCTTGCTAAGCATCGCTTCAGTATTGGGATGCATGAGGTTCGGTGATGAGTGGGGAAAAACTCAAGGTGAAGAAGAGGGCATCCTGTCGGCCTCCAGGGAGGTCAAAGGCTTGCTTATCTGGAGGATCTCAGAGTTGGGGAGTGGTGGGGAGAGAATGAGGTCAGAGGTGGGAGGGTCTCTCGTTGGGCTGTATATGCGTGTGTGCAGTTTAGACAGTTTCTTCAAGGCAGTGTTTGTGTTCCTGAATGTTTATTAGATGTCTCAGATGTATAGAAGATTACAAAAAGCAATACCATGTATTCAGTAACAAATTTTGCTGCTGATATTTGGCCGTTCTTTTTTTGTTAAGATTTTATTATATATCTATTTTATTTTAGAGAGAGGGAACAAGTAGGGGGAGAGACAGAGGGAAAGGGGGAGAGAGAATCTTAAGCAGACTCCACGTGGAGCACAGACCCTGATATGGGGCTCAATCACAACCTTGAGATCATGATCTGAGCCAAAACCAAGAGTCGGATGCTTAACCAATGGGGTTACCCAGGCACCCTGATATTTGACCATTCTGTTTCAGGTTTCTTCTTTTAAAAAAAAAATTTAAAGATTTTATTTATTTGTTAAAGAGAGAGAGAGAGAGCAGGAGTGGGGGGAAGGGCAGAGGGAGAGGGGGAAGCAAGCTCCCTGCTAAGCAGAAGAGCCAGATGTGGGGCTTGATCCCAGGACCCTGAGACCATGACCTGAGCTGAAGGCAGACACTGAACCGACTGAGCCACCCAAGCACCCCCTAGATTTATTCTTCTTAAAACACACACACACAAGTTGGCAGAGATCACAACCCTCCATGGGCCACCTTCAGAGTCCTCAGGACTTCCTACCTTTAAAGAACCATATTATCCCCAGTGGCCTACCATCCACATGGGTGTTCTTATACTGATTTTTAAATAATTGACGTGTTTAAAGTCTGTAAATGTGACCTATTAAAGTTTTGTTCTGTGACTCCTATTTTATCTCTAAGAAAGTTCATTTTATTTGAGGGAGAGCAGAATCCATCACCCCAAAATATGCCTCGTTGGCATAAGGATTATTTTAGGCTGATCATTTTTAAGAAACAGCTTCTCTGTTTTTTAAGTTACAGGAGAAGCTTTGAAAGCCGAGGGCAAGTTACCTTTTCATAAGAGACTTTTGCACGTACCGGGGAGGTATCCATTTGTGAGAGTATCTCCCTCTACATACCAGGAAGAGGATGACCAAATCTCCGGAAACTCTTATCAAAGGAGAAGGCACAGACATACACCTGCAGGATAGCCATACCCTTCCTCACTATTTTGCCTGGAAACCTCCCATAACTGATGACCACCCCACCGCCAACATCTTTCATCTTTAGTGGAAGATGGTATTTAAGGTGGTGGCTTCAGCCATCTGGGGATTTACTGTTTCCCTGAGTCTCCCCTTTGTGGACAGGAGGTGTACATGTTATTAAACTTCTGTTTGCTTTTCTCCTATTATTGTATTTTATTACAGGGGGAGGGAGGGTGTCTTAGCCAAGAACCTAGAAGGGTGGAGGTAAAATTACTTTTCCTCCCCACATGCTCCTATTTTAGAGAGAGCTGTCTTGCATGAATATGTGTTTGTAAATCCTTTTCGTTTCCCATGTGAAGTTGCTCACTCCTTTCCTCTCCTTTAACATGTAAATATGTTGAATCTCATTGCTAGATTTTCTGAAATTGAGCCATCTTTTTCTTCTTTTTGCAGAAATATGTTTCCATTTCAAACAGTTGCTTTTAGAGGCCAATGACCTTAATGCGCTCTGATGGAGCTTTCTGTTGCAGTCGACCAATAGCCATAATTTGTAAGAGCTGCCACGTGTCTTTAGGATAAGACAACATTCCTAAATATCTAATTCTCATTTATAATTCCTCAGTGGCTCTATTTAGCTCACTGAGCTTCAGGCTCCTCTGAGTGCCTCCGTCGTGGCCTTCACATTTCATGATCCCCTTTTCAAATTTATCCCCTTATGTCTGGCTTCTGTCCCAAACCTCTCCTATCCAGCCCATCATCAGAGCTTGACAGTTGTCATCCTTAAGTGTGTCTTGAATCCAGTCCCTACTTCCTATATTGAGAAACCTTTCTTTCGCTCAGGCCTCTGAGCCTTGCACATCGGGAATCAAGAATAACTATTGTCAGGCGTAGACAGGGCTCTGTCACAGAATTGCTCGAAATCCTGGGATGGATCCCCTGCCCCATAAAATGAAGGCCAAACTCTTTAATACCACATGACCATGTTCCTGTCTGCTGGACACAATTCCCTGAAAAGAGCAGAGGACAATCTGCAGCACACACCTGTGTGCATACCTGTGGCTGCATTTTGAAGCCCCTTCTCAAAGGGAGTCCCTCCTCTGTGAAGGGAGTGTGGGTGTGTGAGCTGACTTCTACATGGGGATCAGATTGGGAAAAAGGCCATGTGTCCCCGCCATGGTGACTCAAGTCAAGTGCATGTCTGCTGGGTCTGGAATTCTCCTGAGCATATATTTTCAGGAGTGCTACATGTGTATCTAAATCCAGGTATCCCTGTGATCAAGTTGCCATCACCGCCAGGTTCCACCTGTGAAAATAGGCCCATCTGTGTCTCCTCCCCATGCTTATCATGGTGCTGGCATCTTCTTCACATCTGGGGACCACCGAGGCCCTGCCACCCAGTCTGTCACTCCCCATCCCTCATTCCTTTGAAATTGGGAGCCCGATTTCAAGGCAATGCCTCTCACCATCACTCCCATCACCATAGAGCTGTTCAGAAATGCTGGCACCTCTCACCTGAGGCAATTCTTAGTGTCTCCCTGTGGGCACTGTCCTCCAGGACCTTTGGGAGGAGGCATGGTTACAAAGTATAGAAGCAAGTTGCATATAATAGACTCACTGAAATCTCATCTAACTGGCCCCAGGGCCTCTGGGGCTCCATCAGGGGTGCCCCTGCCCACTGACCTCTAAGGGTGTTTGCTGATGTTGAGCACAGTGCTCATTTATCTAACCAAGCACAGAGCAACTGCCACACCCAATGTATTAAACCCTCATCCTGCATGAGTGCCTCTGTCTGTTCAAGCTGCTATTGCAAAACACCACAGACTGACTGGCTCATCAACTCCAGCTCTGTTGGCTGGAAGGGGGTTGAGGGCAGCATGGGCAGGTGAGTGACTCTTCCAAGTTGCAAACTTCTCACTGTGTCCTCACACACTGGAAGGAGTAAGGGTGGTCTCTGGGCTTTTTTATGAGGGCACTAAGGACTTTCATGAAGCCTCTGAACCTGTGACCTTGGCACCTGCCAAAGGGCTCCAGATCACCTCACCATGGAGGTTAGACTTCATTATATGAATGCTGTGGGACCCAGATGCTCAGAGCACAGCAGCCCCACATCACTGCATTTGGTACAATCCAACGTTCTAGTCACCCCCGTGATCCAATGCCCCAAGAACACTCTCCTGCCTCAGACTGCATCAGCACGGAATAGTCCAGCTCTGGGTCAGACAGCATACAAGGGTGCACCTCCTCCTGCAGCTGGGCCTCCTTTTCCCCACTTTGGCCCCACCACAGTAAAGTTCTTTTTATCAGCCCAGAGGCAAAGGGTGCTGGGGGCTGTCTGGAGGACAGTTGGCATCCCCTGTGAATCCACCACTTTTTGTGAAGCCATCCAGAGTTTGTTTTGTTTTTTTGGTTTTGGGTTTTTGGTTTCTTGGTAAATGCATTTGTAGATGCAGGGAGAGGCAGCTCCTGCACACGTGACAGAGGACTGCTTTCACTGCAAGCAATGTTCAGAGGAATGAGAGCTCAGTGTTCTCAGCCTCACATGAGCCTGTGTGAATGTACCATCCCCTGGGGCGGCCCTCTCTTGTCATCCATTCTGAATCCTCTAACTAATTGAATTATCATGCAATCGTCACTCTGAATCAGTGGCCCTTACGGACTCTGGGCTTGACCTGCTGCTGTTGGGAGGTAAGGGGTTACTTTGCAATTGCCATGGAGACTTTCTGGTTTTCTACCCCACACAGTTGAGAACTCAAGGCTTTAAGTCTGTCATTTTTCTAGAAAGGCTCTCTAGGCCAGCCCAAATCTGCCAGCACTTTCAATCTTTCCAAACACCACTGTCAGCTCAGTCACCGAGTGTTCTGGTCACTTACTGCATCCGTATCTTGCCCTCCACCTGCGTGCATCATGGCAGGGGCAGAGGAAGTCCGCTGCGCACATCCCATCACCGTCCCACGGCTGCAAAGATTATACGTTCCTGTGTTAAATAAGTCATCAATGCAATCTCGCGGTGCAATTCCAGAATGGTCTGTTTCCTGGGGCCACTTCTGGTTGCAATAACTGGATTGTTCAGGGTACTGCATACCCACGAGGTGCATGAAGGTATTATGAACTATTCTCAGAGTTTTTCCAACAGAGGACAACCTCGTGCTTAGCGAAGCTCTCACATTACAGTCAAAGGTCAGCTCCTTGAGAAAAGGACTTTCTGCAGGTGTTTTAAAATCTCATCTTCCTGGGGTATAAGCAGTGCCCTTGCACGCAGCAAGAGCTCAGGTGATGTTTGATAAGGAGTGAGGAGATGACATAGGAGCCCAAGCAACAGATACAACTCCAAATCAGAATGCCACAAAACATTTTATGATCACAGATCTAGTAACTAAAGAACATTATAAAAATAAGGTTTCTTTTATTTGAGCATAAAATTGACCCCAAAGTACCCAAATGAAAAAAAAAAAAACTTGTATGAATTTTCACAAAGTAAAAATGGCCTGTGTAATCACCATCTAGGTCAAGGAGAAAAATAAAGTAATAGCAACCCCTCAAAGCCCTCAGGGGGTCCCCTCAGTCACAATACCCATCCCCAGTGGTAACCACAGTCCCGACTTCTACTACCAAAGGTGAATTTTCCTGTACTTGAAATACACATGCACACTCACACACATGCATAATGGCACAAGCACACTTTCACACACACGCACATAATGCACACGTGCACATATAATACACATGCACCTAAGCTGACATGATCCCCACACACAATACATGTGCATACAAACTAACCTAACACATATACACACATACACACATGCACACACATACACAGTGCCACATGCACACAGGCTGACACGATACACAAACACACCCACACAGACACGCAATATAGCGTGTGCCCCAGTGCGTCTGGGTTGCTTCACTCAACACGATCTTTGTGAGATTTATCTATGCCGTTGTGCATGAGAGTATTTGGTTCTTTCTCATTGTTTCATGTTCCACCGTGTGAATATTCTCCATTTATTTATTCATTTCTCTACAATAAGAACACTGTTTTGTTGTGATGGTGCCACCATGGTAAATCCCACACATGGCTTCGGTGGATGAATGCTCTCATTACCTAAGAATAGAATTTCTGGGAAATGAAGTATTCATTTGTTTCATTTTTATAGATGTTGCCAACCAGTTTTATACAGTGCTTGTGGCAATTTCTGCTCCTGCCGGTTTAACGTGAGCCTTTGAAGATGACACATTCTCACCAGCACTGAATATTGCCAGTCATTTTTACTCTAGCTTTCTGGACATCGGAGGGCCTTTAGTGGGATCTCATTGTAGTTTGGCTTCACAGGAGTAAAAAGGCTGAACACATATTCATGTATATATGTTGGCCTTTGGGATAAAATTTTTTGCTGACTGATTTTTCAGTCTCTTGCCCATTTTTCTGTTGAAGTTTTTCTTTTTCTTACTGATTTAAAAGATTTATTTATTGAAGTTTTTCTGTTGAAGTTTTTCTTTTTCTTACTGATTTAAAAGATTTATTTATTCTGGATAGGAGTCCTTCATCAGATATAATCATCTTCTCTTACTTATGGCCCACATACTTGTCTCACTGGTATGTTTTGATGAATAGAAATTCTTAATTATATCCCAGACAAATTATCTTTTCAAAAATACTTAACGATGAGTGTATGTTTTCCCTACTTAAAATATCTTTGCCTACACCTGGCATTAAGCCACTCTTCAGTGTTACCTTTTAGAATTTATAACAATATTCCTTTTACATTTAGATCTGTAATCTATCTGAAATGAATTTTATGTATACGAGGAAAAAAAGGAATCAATATTCATATCTGAAAAAATATGGATATCCAATTGATCCAGAATAATTGTTTCTTTATTGCATTTATGTGCATGTTTGTGTTAGTGGAAATTTTATTCTATTCCATCCCCGTATTTGCCTGTTTTTGACAGTACTCATTATTGTACTGTCTTAATTATTTAACTTCATATAAATTTTAATATCTGATAATGGAAAATCTCTATGTTTGCTCTACTTCTTTCACATTGTCTTGGTTGTTTTGGGGCATTTGTATTTGCATAAAAATGACTCAGATAAATGAAGCAATACCCAACCCTGTTTTGAACGTTTTTATTTATTTATTTGAGATATATACATAGAGAGAACATGAGCAGGGTGAGGAGCAGAGGGAGAAGCAGACTCCCCACTGAGCAGGGAGCCCAGTGCAGGGCTCAATCCTGGGACTCCAGGATCATGACCTGAGCCAAAGCCACACAGGTGCACCATCCAATCCAGTTTTGAATTTACCTCATTTTAATTTTGTTTTTTTCTATGATTTTTGTCTCCCAAGTCTAATATTCTGGGTAGATTATCTATGCCAACCACCCCCTCAACATACACACACACACACACACATCCAGTGCATTGTACTTTCTGATACATGTGCCCTTTTGTGGTCTCTTTTCACATTGACCTTTGTCCTGGCTTGGTCATGTGACTAACTTTTGGCTCATGAAACACTAGCAAACATCATGGGAACTGAGGCTTGGTCTTAAAGAACACTCACTTTTGAATGCTTCCTTTCAGATCCTAGACTTCATGCTGTGAGAAACTCAACCTAGCTCCCTGGAGAGGCTACATAGAGAATCAAAGACCTGACTGAGGTCCCAGCCAACAACCAGCACTAACTGGCCACCTAGCCTTCCAGAAAATGGATCCTCCAGCCCTCTCTGAGCTTCTCTAGCTGGAGCCATGTGCCCAATTGCAGGATCTTGAGATAATAAACTATTTGGGTTAGATTAAACCTCTAAATTTGGGGGGAGTTTTCTATACATTCATGGAATGTATGTCTATATATAACATATGTGTGTACACATGTATATATTTGAGATGGCTTATTACACATCCACAGAATTGTGAAATGAAGTCTATATATAGATATATAGATATGTACGTCTACAATTCTAGTGATTCTTGGAGGGAATGTTGGTCTAATGCTTTTGCAGTTCAGTAAGAGAGGTGAAAATGTAATTGAAGAACAATTTTCCATAGCGGATGGCATAGAAGAATGATATGGTGGAAGCATCCTGAATAATTGGACACCAAGCCTCATTGATCCAAACCATTCAATAAAGACAGGGCAGGCTAGATCATATAAAATGCATTACGGTAATTGTAGTTTTGCTGATAATACAAGGATTGTGATTGTTCTCAGGTGCTTATATGGCTGGTGGGTAACAAGCCCTTGGAGAAATTGAACTGAAAATTGTGTTAATATATGTTATATATCATGTTTCTTATTTCCTATAATGGAAAGAGAACCTAGGGGAATGTATGCAGATGATATTATAAATAAATTACGTTTTTAAGATGATTATACCCTGAATCGACGTATTTACATTTTAGAAATATTTTTCAGGAACATAACAGGTCATTGTGTTCCAGCTAAGTAGTCTTTTTTCTACACCTTCTCTGATATTCCTAGTACAATATGGTGAGGATCCTTGAATGGATCTCAGATGGTTCAGATGTGCCATCAGCCATTTGAGACTAATAGCCATTAAAATGCTGATGTTTGCAAATTATAGACTTTACAAATAACTTAGAGCAATTCAAGTTTATCTTTGTAAAATTCTACTTGATTGTGTTTTGATGTCCCCTTAAAATCCTGTGCTGTACATTTTCTGCCTACCACTTCTCCCGCCCTGCACACTCCCCCTTTCCCACCTGGCTCTAGCTCACAGATGCTGACCTAAACAGAATGCACCAACAGGCTCCCCTGCCCTCTATTCCTGGAACAGATTTGGCTGGGGGAGCATTGTCAAGAGATCTGAGGGGGGAAAGTGATAAAAATCAGTTTTTATTCTTTTAACTCTCTTCCTGTGAGATTTCTGCAGGTTGACCATGTAGCCTGGCTCATGTCGCACCTCCTCCTAGATGATGCTCTCCATACAGCTTACCTTCTCTGTCCAGTAACTGTCCCCACAACAACCCTGCATGCCTAGGGATGGCTCACCACTCTTAACTAGCTTCACAGTGTGGACTTTCCCTCCTGCCCACCCACCCCCCATCCTGTCCACAGAATGAAATAGTTCCCTTTGCAAATTGTTCTCATGTAAATTTCCCTTGTATATATGGATGTCATCTCTTTCCTGCCAGGATGTTAAGGAAATTGAGATGATTTACCGTTTAGAATAGTTTATTGTAAAATCTGTTTTTTTTTTTTTTTGAAAGGGCAAGTTTTTTTTTTAGTACAATTTTTATTTATTTATTTATTTTTTATTAATTTTTATTGGTGTTCAATTTACCAACATACAGAAAAACACCCAGTGCTCATCCCGTCAAGTGTCCACCTCAGTGAAAGGGCAAGTTTTTGAGTGAATAAATAAATGCACAAGTTGAGGAGGAATGCTAACAGCGCCCTGCACCACCAGGCCTCATCCAGGCTGGACAGCCGTGAATGCGTTTGCACCTCCCACTACAGTTGCACAAGTGGTAGTGACCTGTTGGCTGAGGACACCGGCTGGTTCTGGCGGATGGAGAAAAGGGTGTCACCGTAGGGACACAAGCGTGGCCTTCAGTTCAGGTTATGATCTCAGGGTCTTGGGATGGAGCCCCACATCGGGCTTCCTGCTCATTGGGGAGTCAGCTTCTCTCTCCCTCTCCCTCTGCCTCTCCCCACTACTCATTCTCTTTCTCAAATAAATAAATAAAATCTTTTAAAAAATTAAAACATGAAAAATAAAATTAAAGTTCAGCCACTGAATCGAGTCCAACACAGCTTTTTAGAAGTAATAAATGATAATAATGGCATCTGTCCGTTATAAGAAATAGTGACTCCTAGAACTTCTGGGTGTCCACACTGGGAAGAGCTTGTGTGACCGCACATGTCCTTTCTTTGTATGGGAAAACTAAGGTCCAGGAAGTGGGCATCACTTTCCCAGATGATGGTGTGAGAAGGTCTAAGTGCTACCGCAGCAGGCTGAAGGCTTCGTGTTGAAGAGAATCATGCCCTGAGAATCTGGCATTTGCATTTTGACCTGCTTACCCACCAAGTAAACACCACACACCAAATGCACGGAAGCTCTGTAGAAATGAATGAGACAGATGTTGCTCCTGACCTCATGTGGCCTCCATCCTTAGGGGAAATCAGAAAATTAAAAGTAAGCCAAATAATTGTGATTCGTCTTTACTGCTATGCATGAGACTAGTAAGGACTAGCAGGGAAACCTACTTTGGGAAGCAGTCAGGGAACACCTTTCTGCAGAGGTGACGTTTATGTCCATACCCAAATGGTCCATTGATGTCACTACTCAAATGTTCTTACTGAGTGCCTACTGTGTACCAAGCACTGTGCTGTGTGTCCTTAATGAGTAAAACCTGCTATGGTATCTCAGTGGAAGAAATGATCAGTTTCAAAAAGAAGTTACTGGGGTGCCTGGGTGGCTCAGTCAGTGAAGTGTCTGCCTTCGGCTCAGGTCATGATCTCAGGATGGAGCCCCAAGTCAGGCTCTCTGCTCAGCGGGGAGTCTGCTTTTCTCTCTCCTTATGTCACTTCCCCCACTTGCTCTGCTTTCTCTCTCTTTCTCAAATAAATAAATAAAATCTTAAGAAAATAAATAAAAACTGAAGTTAGGGAATGACCTGGGTTATGAAGACAGCCAACATGATGCACTCAGAATCCACAATGGGGTGGCTGTGCAGTGGGAGAGGGCAGGGTCCCCTGACAAAGTGGTGCTCACAGTGGGACAGCAATCAATGGACAGAATAGGAAAGAAAGAGCATTCTGGGGCCCAAAACAAAAACAGAGCAAAAGCACACAGGTGTGCCAAGGTCATGCAGGAGACACATAGAAGTGTTTAAGGATGGAAAAGTCAAGGTGCTACAAGCCCAGAGCAAGAGAGGGAAGCAGGGAAGCAGTGACACAGGGATTTCTAGGTTCTGGTGAGAATTTTTGCTGTTACCCTTAAAGCACTGGAAAGTACTAAACAGCATTAGGCATGTGTATGTCATGTGAGCATCTGTATATATGTTTCTGTGTGTGTGCGTGTGTGTGTGTGCACCCAGATACAGAGTTTACTCTGCCCAGAGCATGTGTGAAAGAGGACACACATTACAGACTGTGGTGGGGGGGGAATGTGGCTAGGCAGTCAGAACAATGTGTGCAAAGGCCCTGAGATCAGAAGAGCTTTGTGTATTTCTTCGAGGAATTGCTAGAAGACCAATGTGTCAGAGCATGATGAATGGGGTAAAGGGGGTTTCTAGATGAGGCTAGGGATTGGACAGTGACCAGGCCATACTGAGCCTAGGGCCATGGGAAGAAGCCCTTCTGATAAGCACCAGGGGGCACTGATCAAGTCTCACGGTCATTACTCTCTAGCCATGTGACAGTGGACCAATGCCCGGTCTTCTCAGGGCCTCGGTATCCTCCTCTATGAAACTGGGCAGGCGTGGCCACCATGGCAGAGCCACCCAGAGGGATGAAACAAGGTGCTGTCTGCCAAGTGTCACCATTGAGCTAAGTCTGTGACTGCCATATGTACAGGCATCAGAATTGTCCAGGAGCTTGTTGACAATACAGACCCCATCCTGGTTCAAACTCAGGTCTATCGACCTTGATTTTGCAGGATTAGGCCTGGGAGCCTGTATTTTCAAACAAGCACACTGAGTGACTGGCGTTTGGAAGCCATTTGACAAGACACTCTTCAAGGGCCCTTAAACACCAAAAGGTCCATAAACCAGTGCCCGTAACTCTGGCTCTGGAACCTGCATAGATGTGACCTCTGGAAGTCCCCTCTGCTGCCAGTTTTCTACCTCAGCTTTGTGAGAGCCTCTGCAGATTACATGGGACGGCTTCTCTCCCTCCCCTTGCTTCCTAATCTAATTATCACAGCAACCAGATGTGACAGGCTCCTGCTCAGGCCCATTTAAACATCTCCAAGGACACTATTCAGGACCCAGGCCTTTTTATCATTTGCCAGGCCCTGACCCTAGAAGCCTGGAAGGTCTCCTTATGCTAATTAGCAATGAAATGTCTTTCTGCCAGAATAATCTGATTACTGGGCCCCAGAGCAGCTGTAGACTGTCACAATCAAACCCACATTGAGAGGGCACCTTACGGGGGCGGGGAGGGGGTTCAGCCCACTGGAATGGTATGCCCTCTTCTTCCATGGCTCTGTTTCCAAACACTTCTGTGTGTCTACTCTCATTGTATTTTTGAAAATGTAATGAATATAAAGGTGTCTTTGTTCAGAAAATTAAATGCACACATGCAAATTGATTTACCCATTTCCAATGCTCGTGGGCCAACTCAATCCACGGATGGCTCTTGCCCCACTTTACCTCGTCTGGTGGCTGACATGAGCCTGTCCACCCCTGGTAACTCACCGTGCACAGGTTATTATGTTGCTTCTGGACCTTTCCTTGTAGTGTGCTTTTCTTTCTAAGCATGTGGGATTATACTATAGATGTTGTTCCTCATCCATTTAATAAACAAACACTTATAGGAAAAACACCCAGAACTTGAGATGGAAGACCTGAGCTCACCAACCTTCTAAAGTTGGAAAAATTCCTCTTTGAGATCCAGCATCCTGCCGATTGCCTGGTGAGATTGGGTGATATACCAGAGCGCTCCCCCCAGCAATGAAAGTAGTTTATAGAAACGACCTGTGCCGTCGTGCAGGGCTGACCACTCCCATGATGTTGATGGGATGACGGTGGTTGATATTTGTTGGGTACATACTTACTATATTCCATACATTGTCCTACTGGCTTAAAATGCATTAATTAATATGATCTCAAAATAACCCTGGAAGGTAGGTAAAAACCCAAGGATTATTTTGTAAATCATCTGGTAGAAAACCCTAGATAGAAATGGCATGACATTTTTATGGTTTTCATTTACTTCCTTGTTATGAATATTCATGTCTCCCTGCAAAAAATAGTAATGAGTTTTATTAGGGTCCTGTCCTTGACCTTTTTTGGGCATTTCACAATATTAGAAACATGCATTGTATTATATTAGACTTCTAAAACTTGAAAACATTCTGAATTGTGAAACATATCTGGGCCCAAAGATTTGCACTTTCTGATGCAGATTTGTTGACCTCAGGCGAGAGCCCCTCTTGCTTATCATGTCTTCTTCCAGCGCAGCTGTGCTTCATCCCAGTGTTTTCTTAACAAACATATTGCTCTATTCAGACTCCAGGAACAAGTAATCATTAAGATTTTTTAATACGCTTTTGGGTAAGGTGTCTGTCAGGGCTGGCACTGCCTTTAGGAAGCTGAATTACATTCGGAGAGCTGAACTGAAATCCCTACAAAGGAGGGAATATTTACAGAAGTACGGGAAGCATTAAGACAACTGGTACAGGATGCTGAGTCACCGCCAGACAAGCAAACCTGGGGTGCAGCTCTCCCCGCCAACACCATGCAAGGATGAGGATGGGACAGAGACTGATGAGACCCCAGAAGGGGCTGGAGTGGGGGAGGTTCTATGGCCAAAGTCAAATGACAGTCAGAGGGCAAGAAAGTTAGCAGGTACTCTTCTTAGGATCTGGTCTCACAAAGTGCAGTGAATGGCAGAGAAGAGTGGACAGTGGATCTTTGCGTGGAGAATAATCAGTGCATTCGAGGTCAAGGTCCCTCATGAGCTACCAACTGGTGTTGGGTGGTGGTTAGGTTTGTGAGATCTGAACAGAAGGGCTTGTGTATCGGTCAGCTCAGGCTGCTGTAACAAAATGCAGCAGGCTGGGTGGGAGCTCTCCTCTTGGCTTGCAGATGGCTGCTTTCTCTTGATGCCCTCAGATGGCAGATAGAGCTTTCATGTCTCCTCTTTTTATACAGACACTAATCTCATCAGGGGAGCTCCACCCTCATGACTCCATAATACCTAATTACCTCCTGGAGGCCCCACACTGGGGGATGGAACTTCAACATATGAATGAGAGAGGGTAGGGACACAGTTCAGTCCCCAGCACCTCCGCTGAACTTGAAATTCCCTTATGGCATTCATCAATTCAGCCATTTATTTAGAAATGTTTTGTTTTGGGGAATTTGTAATTGTTTCCATCTTATTTTTCTTTATTTCCTTCTCTGAAGCAGCATTCACAATGGGGCCCACGTGTGTTAATCCCTGAATCATAGCAATGAATCATCTTATGAATGAGGCAGCTGAACCATTGCACTAAATCATTGAATCAAGACTGAGAAAATTGTTCCTATGAAGATAGTGTTATATGATAGTATTATTCTTTTTATGAACTTTCTGAGATAGAAGTGAAACCATAAAACTGTCCTGGCATAAGACCCCCTCAAGGAGTTGTCCTCTGTAAATCTGTGAGCCCCTTCTTTGAAGAACATCTGCTGGTTGGAAATACTAACTGGGGAGTTGTATCTTTTGGCATCATGGGGGTTTGGAAAATGGTTCGGGGTAGAATCTGGAAAGGAAGGGATGCCCAAAAGGGCAGTGTCCATGGGGTAGGAGAAGGCAGGAAAGAGAAGGAAAGAAGCATAAAGACAATAAACCAGCTTTGGCAGAGACATGAGCAGGAAGGGAGTTTGGGGAAGTTAGTCCATTTTGTGAGTTGTGTATTATGTGTGTGGGATGCAATATAAACCCTGCTCAACTTGGAAGCTTTAGGAAAGTCTACTGTGCTCAGAGGCTTCAGTGTAAATGGATTATTTCAAGGAATCCAAGTTCTGCTCTAGTTTCGCAGGGAATAAAAACTGGTCCAGCACATGTCAGCAAGAGAACAAAAGGACACCTATATAGCCTCTGTTTTATGGAAGAGCACCCTGGATTTGGTAAGTCATTGTCTAAAGTTACATTGTTTGTAAGTGATAGAGTTTAAGGTTGAATTTTGATCTGTCTGACCTCAATGATTGAATTCTTTACACTCCTTTACAGAAGAAGTTAAAGTAGTCAAAAAGAGATAATTGCTATAAGGTGATAAAATAGGTGAATCATACAAAAATGCTTTCCTTGAAGAGTTATATGATAACCATCCCATTCCTGCTCAAACACCGAAGGTGACACAAAGCTCATTTCCCCTCCCATGGAGCCTGTTTAATTTTTGAAATTCCTTGGGGTAGAATTAATCCTGTAAAATAAAAAGAAATATCACTTTCAATGTTTGAAACTGAATCTCTTATTCGTAATTCAAAATCTTGTGGTAGCATCAAAGAAGTATTTTTTTCCCAAACTATCAGAAAGTCTTTCCAACTCTGAGACAGGAAGTCACAGCCACAATGACCCTTTTGTCCTCAGAGCTAAGCAACCACAATGTCGTGAAGAAATACCTGTATGATACCATTTCCAAGTTCCTTCTCCAAAGGTTGACTAATCCAGTCAGTGATCAGCATTTAGAGAATGGAAGCATTATTTGAAACAAGCACATTTTTAAAAACCGATGTGTTTGCGCAGGATATGAATTGCCAACAACGTGCCGTCTGCCGAGGCAGAGACATGCTGGGAGGGACCTGAGGAAGAACCTGAGATGCCAGCTTTTGGAACAATGAGGTGAAAACTGCCATCTGGTAAGTGAGAGAGAGAGCACCTGGGAGGTGCCTGGAGAAAGTGCTCATCTGCACAGAAGAACATGGGTCTGGTTCCCACACAATTAAGAGAGAAGACAAATCAAGTAGGAAGTCTGTCCCTAGGAAGGAAGTTGGCAGCCAGTGGGAGGGAGATGGCAATGCCCAGTGTGGTGTGGGGATTCCAGGGCTGGGGACATTGGTTGGCATGTCTTGCCAGGGAGGAATGACTAGAGGCATCATCACCATCTTTTTTATTTCCTGGCTCTGGTCCCTTCCTTGCTAAGGTCCCAAGTCATACTGAATCATTGTCAAAGTGCCCTCAGGTCCCCTAACGAGCATAAGGAAAGGCTATGGCCAAGGACCAAGGGGCAGACAGAAAAAGAACCAGTGACAAATTTCAAGAGGATTCAGCCAAAGAACCAGATGGCACAACATAGACTATAGGACAGGCTGTGAGTGGTTCAAGGTTCCAAAGAGGAATGAGAGCAATGGGCCACTGAAATGATAGCATTAAGGGCAATGGGGCTAGTGTGGCAATTTGATTACGGAGTCGAGTGAAAG
Organism: Vulpes vulpes; assembly: GCF_048418805.1. NCBI lineage: Eukaryota > Metazoa > Chordata > Mammalia > Carnivora > Canidae > Vulpes > Vulpes vulpes. Next base: position 442,551 of record NW_027325677.1, read on the forward strand.
TTGTAGATTTTCAAATATTCTTGGGAACATTGACGTATATTTCAGATATTTGCAGAGGACACAAACTACACTCTGGAAAGTGCCTCCAATTTTTCTCTTTGGTATCGTTAAAACATTATCTGTCACATAGGCAATGGCAAACATGCAATACCTAGTGATAAACTGAGACACACTATTTGAAAACAAAAGTTTAAAAATGAATAGAGAGCTATACTGTGTTCCTGGAGAGGCTCACTTAATTTTGTGAAAATTATGACTTGTCTAAAGATAATTTATACCTTGAATGTGGTGCTACCTAAATTTTACTATGATGTTATGCTAGTTGGCAAAGTGATTCTGAAGAAAATCTGAAAAAATAGACACAGGGTAATATCCAAGGCCACTGGAGGGGGTTCTAACCTGCCAGATAGCACATTTACTATAAACCTAAGATAATTGAAGTCCTGTGGTGCTGGTATAGGAGAGGGAAAATGTAATTGAAAGAGACATCGTGTATTATTTAAACTTTAATCTGTGGAAGGGCAGTGGTTCAAATTTGAAGTTAGAATGATTGTTTGATTATTTCTTAAATAGTATTTTAAAATTTGGCCTCGGGAAAAATTCTATACTCATGTAACATATAAAATTAATTGCAGAGAGAGTAAAGCTTTGAGTATGAATGATGTAGTAATAACAAGAAAGTAGAGATCTAAATGAAAACTGGTTTAAGTAAAATTTATAAGAATAAAATAGATGTTAGGGGCAAATGGGTGGCTCAGTTGATTAAGCATCAGACTCTTGATTTCGGCTCAGGTCATGTTCTCAGGGTCATAACATGGAGCCCCATGTCAGGCTCTATGCTCTCTGCAGTCTGCTTCTCCCTCCCCCACTGCTCCTCCCCCTGCTCCTGCTCATTCTCTCTCTCTCTCTCTCAAGTAAATTAATTAAATCTTTTTTTAAAAGGATAAAATAGATGTTTAAAAATCACAAAGAGAAAGTGGACAGAGGGGCACCTGGGTGGCTCAGTCAGTTAAGCGTCTGCCTTTGGCTCAGGTCATGATCCCGGGGTCCTGGGATGGAGCCTCCCTGAGCAGGGAATCTGCCTCTTCTTCTCCCTCTGCCCCTCCGCCTGCCCATGTGAACACTCTTCCTCTCTCTCTCTCTCTCTCTCTGCCTCTCTCTCTCTCCCTCCCTCCCTCCCTCCTTCCCTCCCTCTCATAAACGAATATAATTTTTTAAAAATCTGGACAGATTTACTAAATTAAATATTATTCATATATCTATATACATGATACCCAAGCATACTTATAGGATATGAAAAAAAAATCCCTTAAGTGGTCATGAACAATCACAGAGGTAAAACATTTAATTGAAAAAAATCATGAACAAGAGAATGTCTTTATTTCATGTCCAATAAGCACAGTTAATGATATATCAAGATATGAGTATTGGATATTGAAGATCTTGAATTCACAAGTTTGAATTCAACATTTAAACTGCATGTTTGAATTTCCTACTTTGTCTCATTATGAGAAGCTTTTCTTAAAAATCCATTTAGTCAAACCAGAGATCAAAAGACAATCACCTAGTTAACACAAAGGAACATCTACTTCATAAATGCAGAGCTAAAAACAAAGGCACTTTTTTTTAAGATTTTGTTTATTTATTCATGAGGGATACACAGATAGAGGCAGAGACATAGGCAGAAGAAGCAGCAGGCTTCCTGCAGGGATCCTGATGTGGGACTCAATTGCAGGATCCTGGGATCACAACCTGAGCCAAAGGTGAACATTCAACTACTGAGTTACCCCGGTGCCCCACATTTGATTTTTTAATTGTTTTTTATTTCCTGGAAAATCTAAGTCATGAAGTATGTTTATTTTATGTCTCAGAATTGATGTTTCTGTAAGTATGGTCTGCTCAACTTGTCCAAGAGCTTGGCATTCTATATGTGAAGGTGTGTGCATGTGTGTGCAGGTGCAAATATATTGCAAAAAATTTTAAAGACGATTTAAGCATCCTGGATCACTTTACATTCATGAACAGTTGCACATTGTTAGCCCCAGATACAGGGTTGTGTTTATGATGCTACCATTATGAAATGTCCAGTTATGTTAATTTAATTCTTTCAGGTTAATGAGAAAATAAAATGAGATAGTTCAATATATAAGTGATGTGTTTGTGTTTCTGGTTAAGTAAGGGGGAACCTGTATCATGGTAAATGACATCATCAGTGTGTGTGTGTGTGTGTGTGTGTGTGTGTGTTTTCTATATTAGGAATGAGAAAAGTGGTGAGGAAAGCACCTAGCACAAAGAAGTAAGCCATGTCAAAATCTAAATAACCCTCCTGGTTAGAGATCATTGCTATGTTCATGTCATTTCAAGCAGGCTTTTCTTTTATTTTAGCAAAAACAATTTTTACTATCTAATCAATGTGGATTATTTAAATTTTATTTGCTTTATGGCTTTATTAATGTTCCTGTTACAAATTTTATTTGACTTTCTAGTTGACTCAGAAAGTTTCTGCTTAATCTTCTGCACAAAGTAAAATAGAGCTTTCAGATTTCCTGTCTCTTTGGAATATAATGCATTGGAATAACTGCTGGATTATATCTCAGGATACCTGGGGGGAGACCCCATGCCCTGGCTGCTCTCTCAGGTCAGTTCTTCCACTTTAGAGATCTTAGTTTCTACATATAAAAAAGTGAGAGGTTCGTGTATGAAGTGTGGTTCTCAGATCTGATGGAGTATAAGTATCATGGAGGGAGCTTGAAGAACATGCACCTCTGTGGTCTCCAGCTTCAGAGAATATAGAGGAGCAGTTTGGTGCTCCCAGAGGCACTGCTTTTGAACCAGCACTCCAGGCCTATCAGCTGTAGGTGTATCTGGTCCTCAGGCCACAGTTATTATGCTGGACGCACGTCAGAATCACCTTGGGAGCTTTGAAAGTGATGTCTAAGCCCTCATCTAGAGCAGTGTAGACTTGCCAGGGCACAGATTTTGTTTGAAAAGCTCCCTCAGTGAGTCGGGGCAGTCAGGATGGACAACCACTGCTGTTCATAGATGTGTTAGATTCTTTACAGTTTTAACCTATCACTTAAACAGGTAGGCCTTGGTCAACTAATATGGCAGAAAAGACAGATCCCTGTGCTGGTGGTGCCAGACCCCATGTGACAGAATGATGAGCGGTAGGAAGGAGATGCAAGGGTGGATAGGAAGTTGAGTCCTTTACCATCATTCAGGTCACCTCAGTGAATCCTGAGTTGGAATAATTTTCTTATCATGTGTAACAGGTGAGGGAAACATTTCCACGGAAGTAACATGATTTATTCCAGGTCTTACAGGTTGCAAGAAGCAGAACAAGGATTTGAACCTACATTGGTTGGACCCAAAGCCCACCAACTGCATTCTACTGCCAATCAGAAGGCAGGTGAGAGGTTCCCTCACTATTTCTGGTTCACCTGGTGCATAATCCTAGAGGATAAATTATGTTTCCTCTAATGTCTCTGGGATGGGAAAACAAAACACACAATGAAACAAAGTAAAAACAAGATCATCTAATTGACTAAAGATATTTTGCATTTATATAAAATCATGATCATTTTAATGGCCATATAATCCTGCTTTATTGTTCGATCTCCACAGATTTGGGGTAGCTCCATGGAAGAACCTACATTCCATTTACTTGTGAGGCATACCCCTGTGCCAGAACCATGAGGATTGCCATGTTTCATGCAGTTGTATGGACCTGCCACACGTCTACAAAGACCCAAAGATGTGTTACTTAGAAAACCATTCCCTAGCATGTAGATCTTGGAAAATCTGAGAAAGTACATAGGTGAGTCAGACCACAGGATTCTGGGAATTTCTCAGTTAGGCACTGTTGGGAAATGTCTCGCCTACATACACTGCAAGTGAGCAGTGGCTTCCCTGGATCTGCCCTGGACTGCCTGTGTGTCTATGTGCGGGTGTGGGAGAGCTTGTGCATGTATATGTGGAGTATGTGTGTGTGTGTGTGTGTGTGTGTTCATTTCGACCATACTAGATATATTACCTGATCAATTTTCACACTAAATTCTAACCGGTGTGCCTTAGTCTTGTAGCCGAAACTCTGCTCATGGACCTGTCAGGTGCCAGACAGGATCACCTAAGCTCCTCAAAGCTTCCAGGGAGCCACAGACACTTCTGCTTGGGCTTCGGGGTGTACAATATAACACAGTATACATAGCTGTTTGGGCAACAATTGATACATCTGGGTCTACACAATAGCACCATATGCATTAGTCCCAAATTTGCATAAAATGGTTGGGGAGACTGTAATAAAGATGTTCAGTGGTCATCTCTGTGTGCTTGGATTTCAATCGTTGATTGTCTTCTTCCCTCTCTTTCTCTTCCTCTTGTTCCTCCTCCTCCTTTACTTTCTTTGCTGACCTAGATTTTAACTATTAGCTGCTGTGACCGTGTACACCTGTCTCACTCCTACTTATTTTCCAGAACTCCACATTTCTTCCAGGAGGCTTTCCCAGAGATCCCAAAGTAAGGTTTTCTTTCTGCTCTGTCCTCCCATTGTCCCACAGACCCCAGACCTCCTTACCTGATTTACAGTACTTCACTGCTAATTGTCTGTTTATCCCAATAGAGTATAAGTTCCTTGAGGACAGAGACTCTGCGATCATCCCATTGCCTGTTCAGTGTGTAACCTTGTCTGATACCTATTTGTTGAACTAGTGTCTATCCAACAAGGAAGCTACAACACAGAACATCTCCGGCCAAGGCTGTATTATGCTGTTGTGTGATAGAAGGAACATTAATAGTCGTGACTCTGGTCCAAATCATAGATCTACAATTACCATTTTTGTGAACAAGGGCTATTTAATCACTTTGTGTGGCAGTTTCTTTACCTGTGAAGCTGAGGATGCTGATATATACTAGACAGGATGTGTGTAAGTAGTAAATGAGATGTGTACCCTCCTTCTCAAGCTAAGAAGTGAGGCATGGTTCAGTGGAAAATGTGAGGAGACAAATTATATGTGCCCAATATAAAAACTATATTATTTGTAAGCTGGATATCTGTCCTCTCAGCTGGCCACAAAATGCTTACTGAAACAATTGTGGTGCCACGGAAGAACACAGACACTTAGATGGTAGTTCTTCTTCTAAGTAGAAAGATTTTTGAAAGGAGCATTTCCTTCCAGATGAATCTAATCTTCTCTGATAGGGGGACGGTGCTCAGAGATGAAGATCATGATAGGTGTTATACATCTTGACTTGAGTAAAGTTATCAGTTCTTCCTTGCATGACACATCTATTCACATTAAACACATATTCTAAATGACAACTTCCAGGTACATACCAAGTCATGTTTTCTGGGATTATATTTTATTTTATTTTTTTTTTTTATTTTTTTTTTATTTTTTTTTTTTTTAATTTTTATTTATTTATGATAGTCACACACAGAGAGAGAGAGGCAGAGACACAGGCAGAGGGAGAAGCAGGCTCCATGCACCGGGAGCCCGACGTGGGATCCGATCCCGGGTCTCCAGGATCACGCCCTGGGCCAAAGGCAGGCGCCAAACCGCTGCGCCACCCAGGGATCCCTGGGATTATATTTTATAGATGAAAGCTGTCTACTCTGAGTACAAGGAAGGATTTTCTAAAAGGAGGGACTGAAAAGTTAGAATTCAGAACATCAGAGGTCTAACTTGACCCCTCTCACTGGCTTGGCCCTTGTAGCATGCCAATGCTCCCTGCAGGACTCCAGCTAAACTTCCTATGCTAGAGACACAATGTCTCCATAGCAGCAGCATCAGGGAAATAGGCTTCTGACTTGAATGACCTCTGAGTATATCTCTAAGCACAGTAGCAGTAGGAAAATACTTAAAAGATCATAATGGTTTCCATTTGCAGAGTCACAGAAAGAGGGTAATGCCAAGCATTGTATTAAACCCCCTACTTTTCTACAACCAACTGCTGCTGCTTTTGTTGGGACTGGTTTAGTGGACAAGTGTCTGTTTCTAGGAACAATGCAATAGTGTCTCAACCACCTCATGCATAACCAAGGTTCAAATTCCTAATGTCAGCCGCGACTTCTCCTTATATATTGTATGTAATTTCTGGTTGCTTCATCTTCATTCCCAATGGACATTACCACTCACCCACATTACTGGGGGATTATCCTCATTAGTATCTCCCTGCTATTTTGGCCAATATTCTGCTTTCAGGCTAGTTTTTACAGTTGTGATCACATTATTGTTCTATGGAATAGAGTTTCTGTAGTTCTCTACTGCCCCTGAAGGAGTCCACAGTGCTCTATATGCCCTTTTATGATCTGGCTCAAATCTACCCTCTTGTTCTCTGGGTAAATCACTCATCAGCCTACAGTCATTTCTTTAAAAATTCATGAACACTGGTTCTTTGGTGCCTCTGTAAGCACTATTTCCTCTACCCTGAATGCTTACACTTTCCATATTTACGCTTTCCCCAAAAAATATGACTAGGAGACAAGCCAAGTGCTCCTTTTTTATAAAAGCCTTCTCTGCCTCTCCAAGTTGGAAAAAATCTCCTCATTGGAACTTTAAAAATTCAGGTTCTCAGATTGGGTGAGTCCTCTCAGCTTTATAGGCTTCAAGCTCTCATGTTTGAAAATGATGGGAAAAAACTGTGATTTCTTTGCAGGATTGTTGGATAAATCACACTTATGAAAATAAATGAAGTGTTATTTATAACATTTATGAAAGCATAAAGAGCAATATTGTCCCTGAGTAGCTCCCACCCTGCAGAGCACAGCAGAAGTCTATGTAATAAACATTTTTGCTTTCATATCTCCAGTTGGCTCCCCTTTAAGGATGTGACACTTTGTCCAGGCCTCATAGAGGACAATTTATAACTGCAGAAGGAAGATATGGAGGCATTTTAGAGCAGAAAAATGTATCAACTGTTAAGCAAGAGAACTTCATTATTTTAGGCAAATTCAGTGTCCCAAATCTTCCTTTAATATGAGCGCAGACCCAAATTTGAAACGCAATGTAAGGAGTTAAAGGTCAAAACTGCTTTATCATTCCTTTTTTCTTTAAAGCAAATCCTGATTAAGTAAATCCTTGAATAATTCAAAGCTATAATTCATCAATGGGTCTTTAGTGTGATGGAAAAGGTTGATTTTAAGATTGTTGAATTTGTAAGACATAACATAATGAACAGGCAAGCAGAGGTGAAAAATGTGTCCCTCTTTACCCTAAATGAGCCTAGATATTTTTTCTTAGCTCAGATTTACAAGCATTTATGTTTCCATTACAATTTTTACTACCCTATTAGGAGACAATCATTCATGATGGAGAATTTGAGTGACAATTATGGAATCTCTGCAGGCCCACCAATATCTCATAGTCCCAAGTGTCTTTGATGAGCTCATGAGCTCCCTTCCTGAAGTCACTGATAAATATTTTAAATGCAACCTTGACGATAGCCTTGGAATTTCCTGGAAACGTTCTCTGATGAGTTCCCACGAATGAGGCAAGTGAGTAATGTACTCCTAATCTTTGTCCTGGGTAGCAATAGCAAGAGTGTAAGGCAAGAAATGATAGGCATTGTAAGGTAGAGGAACTTGTATAGCGAAGGGTCTGGAGGAAGAAATGCACATGGTATGTTTAGAAGAAAATCCCTTGACAATTTTCTTTCCATAGTATATTGATTTTTTTCATTAATTAATACAATATGAAGTAGAGCTCAGAGAATCCCTCAGTCTTATTTCCCCTTGTCTGTAATTGACACCAAGGCCTAAAGGTCTCCACTAAAGTTAATCATATTAAACCCTCAAAAGCCAAACCATTGAGAGGTCAGTTTTAGGGGGATACCATATCATAGGATAAGTACTCAAGTGAACACCATCCAAGAGAGATGTGTTATTCCCTAAGCTTATAAATCAGAAGTGGGTCTCACTGGGCTAAGATCAAGATGTTAGCAGGTTGTGCTCCCTCTGGGGACCCTGGGGAGGGGGGTCCATGCCCCTCCCTTTCCTTGCTTCTGGAGACTGCCCACACTCCTGGGTGCCTGGTCCCCACTCCATCCTCAGAACCAGCAGTGTGGTGTCACTGAGTCCTACCCTGACATTCCTGCCTCCCAGCCTCACCTATAAGGACCCAACCATAATAACTCAGAATGACCTCTCCATCTAAGATCCTTAATCTAAGGTCCTTTTGCATGTAAGGTAACATATTCATAGCTTCTGTGGATTAGGACATGCATCTCTGGAAGGCAGTTATTCTGTTTACCAGTAATATGTATCCTCTAACTTCATCAGAAGGGCAGAGATGAGAGAAATTATTTCTGTACTTGGAATCAGCAAGGACATTATTAATTCACTCAATGAGTCTATGTTGGGACAAGCATGGTGCTGGACTTCAAAAATAAGGTGAGGGAAATAGGTGTGCCATCTGCCCACACTGAGAATGCAATGTAGATGGAGGTGGAAATATCAGAAGATCACAAAATCAGCGTAGAACCCCACCATGTTGATGTCCAGGGAGCAGAGATACAGGTTGTTATGAGAACGAATGATATAATATGGGAAAAATCTGCCCCAGGCCACAGGGAAGTGTGTGCTGAGGGTCTGGTAAGGAGAGCCTGGAAAGGGTACAGAATGGAAGTCCAATGAGCCTGGTCCTTGGGGTGAGGTATGGGGCATTGTAGGGGGCTGGAGAGATAGGCCACAACCCCACCATATAGAATCTTGCAGGCTAAGGCAAGGATTTTAGTCTTCAAAGAAAAATGGGAAAGTAACGAAAGGGTTTACATCTTGGTTTGTGCGTGTGTGTGTGTGTGTGTGTGTGTGTGTAGATAGAACAAAAAAAAATAACATAAGGAGAATGGTGGATTTGGAAAAGTGGATCATATATACTGATTGTGTTGCCCTAAAGTTTTAAGTTAAAGCCCTACTCCCCAGTGCAATTATATTTGGAGAGGGCCTTTAAGGAGGCAATGAAAGTCAAGTGAGGTCATATCGTATTGGTGGGGCGCTGATCCAATAGGAGCGGAGTCCTTGTAAGAGAGGGAGACACAGGGCTGTGCATATGCAGAGCAAGGGAATGTGAGGACACAGTGAGAAGGCGGCTGTCTGCAAGCCAGAGAGGCCTCCGGAGGAAACAAGCCCATTGGCACTTGGATCCTGAGCTTGTAGCCTCCAGAACTGGGAGAAGATAAGGTTCCATTGTTGATGCCACCCAGGCTGTGGTATTTTGTTATAGCAGCCGGAGCAGACTAACATGGAGGGTCCCTGTTCTCTCCAACAATGTGGAGGCTCCTCTGAAGAGCTCAGGGTAGGAGAGGGATCAGGTCACAGATCTTGATAATAAGGCATCAGAAAAAGGGGACAACAGATATGGTAAGTAGTGATCAGAAGGATTTGCAGAGAAGGACACAGAGATTGCCCTACAAGTGTTTGAGTGTATGTGCTATGCATGGTGAGCTTGCACACATTTTAAAATCAACCAAAAAATAAATATGGCATAGAGAAATATACACAAGTCAGATAAAGAAAAAGAGTTTCAAATTCCAGGTTATCTGTACTGTATTAATCAGGGCTCTCCAGAGAAACAGAACCAAGGAATGTATAGATATTCCTTATAATAAGAAAATATAATAGGGTGTATAAATATATATATATATATTTATATATGTTTATATATATGAATATAAATATATAAATATATATATATTCCTTATAATCTTCCAGAGAAATAGAACCAAGGAATGTATAGATATTCCTTATAATAAGAAAATATAATAGGGTGTATAAATATATATATATTCCTATTATATAGGAATTCCTATTATATATATTCCTCATAATCTCTCTCTCTCACTGGATTTTGAGGGTAACCATATACCACATTTGGGAATACTTTTCAAATCCATTTAATGGGTAACCCACAGGCTGCAAGTTTTCAAGTGGGCCCTGTACAGAAGAAGGCTCTGCCTTAGATCTACTCTGTACTTTATTTCATTTTATTAAAGATTTATCTATTTATTATTTGAGAGAAAGAGAGTAAGCAGGAGGAGGGGGAAGAAAGAGAGAATCCTGAAGGAGACTCCCTGTTGAGCGTGGAGCCTGACGCAAGGCTCTATCCCAGGGCCCTGAGATCATGACCTGAGTCTAAATACAGAGCTCGCTTTAACTGACTGAGCCACCCAGGCACCCCCCTACTCTGTACTTTAGACTTTGAACCAGCTATTGGTAGGTCTGTGGCAATGCAGCAAGAAGCCTCTGGTAGGCCTAGAGAGAAACATATCAGTGCATGTTTCGAGGAATTTGAAGAAAGACCATGTTTTCTTTTGACTCCTGCCGTTCATCTAGGTTTTTGGTTGTACATATTTTTTCTCTTTTTTATCTTGTTTTCAACTAGGATTTTGTTTTATAAGGACACCAAGATGAGAGTTTTTAAGAGCCTTTCTGTTAACTACCTTGAGCATGGTATAACAATTTTGTAGAGTCAATAAAAAGTAAGACAATTTGATGCTATTTTAATGTTTTCCAGTTCCTTCCTAGACATTACATCATATGCCTTGTGATAACCCCAGGCAGCAGGTCAACATCTTTCTTTACTTCACAGATGGACAAACCAAGGTTCAGAGAAGCTGATTTGTCCTGGGAACAAAGGTAGTAAGTGGCTGGGTCTCTATCCTTGGGGCAGCTGGTATGGCAATAAATTAGACATAACCTGGAGAACCTTCCCAAAATAGCAGGAAATGCATCATGAGAAACCTGAACCAGCATATTACATGCATGTAGTTTCTTTTTTAAAAAAATATTTTATTTATTCATGAGAGACACAGAGAGAGAGGCAGAGACATAGGCAGATGGAGAAGCAGGCTTTATGCAAGGACCCCGGTTGGGACTCGATCCCAGGACTCCGGGATCACTCCCTGAGCCAAAGACAGATGCTCAACCGCCGAGCCACCCAGGCGTCCCCATGCATGTACTTTCAATCTCTGCTGAGTCTAGAAATTGCTACAAGGTTTTCTGAAGGTGAGGGATCCAAAGAATGTCAATACATATAAATTCTCCTTGAAACTTATACACTGGCACCACCAGTAATGCTGAAGTACTGGGAAGAAAAAGGGGGGGTATATTAATCAATACAACGTGCGATGGTTATGGTTTCTACAGTTAAAGGAATAATTTAATGAATCAGAGCCTTCTGCCCCACCACCTAACTCATGCCCCCCATGTCAGAAGGACAGTCTCAGTTAATTGGAATTTTCTTCCTGATGGTGTCACTGATGCTTTTATTCACACAGGATCTTTCTTTATGGATTGCCAAAAGTTCCTATTGGTTGTTATTTTGGGGTATGAGGTATCTAAGAAATAGTCAAGTGCATTTCTCAGATTTTACATACTGTCTTTCTTGACCCTATGTTACCTGACAAAGGTTTTTAGAAATAGAACTTCCCATTGGTGATCAGAATTGGTCACACCACCACGTGCGGAGACCCTCTTCACTTCTTGGGTTGCATGACATCATAAGGAGACCATAATGCTTACGAGTGAGTTTCACATCCTAACTTAATATACATTTTACTGTAAATCCTGGTCCACATTGTCATCCTTCGGGCACTAGACATCTAAACCCCCCAAGCCCAGGGCTGCATGTATGGGAAGCAAAAAGGATACAGAGGTCTGGGTCCGTCCTGGCCAGGCGGTTGGCCCCTTGCAGATTTGTACTCTCATGGGTGGCCTGCCTCAGCTTTAGTGACAATACCTGCTCTACAGATCTGTCACCGTTGTAATCTTTAGATGTCCCTTTGTCCCTCGATGGTCATCTCCTATTCTAGCTAGTGATCTTTTATATTAAACTATCCACTTTCAAAACACTGTGTGGTTTCTGTCTCTTGTTTGGACACAGACTCTTGACTAATACAAATAGCTGTTGGTTTAAGGGACACACCTCATTTTGTGCTACAGCATCCCAGCCTTGCAGGGTGTTACCTCAAATCTATGTGCTGAGTCTCAGAAGCTTTGTCCATCCGTTTATCAAGTCAGTGATTTTATTTTATAAGGCACATGGTACAAAAATTAATTTCTAAGTTTTAGCTTATTATAAATTCTCCTTCACAGTAAAATGATTTCCTTGGTTACTGTCAGTGCAAAGTGGGACAGGATGGTAATGACTTCTACACGTTGCTGAAGGATGGTTCTGTTAGACTATTTCCTGCAGGGTAGACAAATGTGTATCCAGAATATGTCTGTGTTTCCATTAGAATAAATTGCTGCCCACTCCGCTGTGGAAGAGAAAAGTGCTACACCCACCAGCTGGTAGCAGGGGAATTGCATTTGGTGGTGACCGTGCAGTTTATTTTCCAAAGTAGGACACTTTTGAGAATGAAGAGGAGCTAATGGTATGTCAGGACAAGAGGGATGAACCAAAGCTCTGGGACAAATTTGAATGCAGGATCACCTATGAACTGGGTACCTAGCCCCAGTCTCTGCAGAAGACAGTCTCAGTGCTTAGCAGTAGCAATGCTCAGTGACAAATGCCCAGCTTGTCCAGTAGCAATCTCAGTGACAAATGCCCAGCTTGTCCAGGCTACACATAGTCTTCAACCCTGATGTCATAGATGTGTTTTGCATAGGCCTGTGGAAAAGATGCCAGGGTCCCTAGGGAAAGAGGCTGGCTGCCGTCCGTAGGATGTTTACCTCATCCCCCTGACTACTGAGGGCTTTCCCATAGGCTGTGTCTCTGGGTGCTCATTTAGTTTTGTCATAATATCTTCATTTACTGTGCCCTTTCTAAGTAATCCATCTATATTGTGCTCCTCTATCTGACACCTAATTCCTAATAGTTATTATTTTTTTAATCCCTGAGGAGCCAACCAATCCATTTGCAATCACTGTAGGCTATGCCTGTTTCAGTGCACAGTGAACATACAGAAATACTATGCATATTCTTCTCACTGAGATCACCTCACTACACACTGCCCTGTTAAGGGGCACTCCCATGGGGGGCTGCCTTGCAGCAGCCATGTGCTTCCTGTAATGGTGCCCCACTGTACACACTTCTTTCCCACTGTGTTAAGTGCCATTGCGGCACACAGATCTGTAGGTGCAAGCTAGTGGAGAAGTAGTAGAGCAGCATGTACTAGCTCGGGCTGGCATGACAATGTATCATAGATGGTATTTGTTTTCGCACAGTTCCGGAGGTTGGAAGTCTGAGATCGAGTGAAGGCACGGCTGGGTTTTAGTGGCTTCCTTGAAGATGGTCACCTTCCTACTGTGTCCTTACATGGAGTGGAGGGTTGGGGGCAGGGAGAGACAGAGGGAGAGGGAGATATATATTTTTACATCTTTTTCCAATCATTCTACTCCATCCAAACATTGCACTAGAACTACGTATTAGTTGAGCCCCTGTAGGCGAGACAAAACAATGCAGTTGTATAAAAAAGTGAAGTACCTTTATTTCAAGGTTAGTCAAACGCTAAGAGCGAGCCTGCCATAGAAGATGGAACCCTACTGCTAATTTCATTACATCCTGATCTGTGTAATCATGGGGTTCCACTGTATTAACAAAAGCTTTCATTTATTACGCACTTGCTAAGGGACAGACCAGTGTCAGTACTTTTCATGAATTATCTTTCTTAATTCTCTTATCAGATTTATCAGCCCCCTTTTACACCAGAGGAACCAGATTCAAAGAGAGATTAATGAACATGCCCAAGGTCATACAGCTTATAAATAGAGATATAGATTTTATCCTAGGAAATCTTATGCAGAGACCATGATGGAAATGTCTCATCTGTCGCATAAAGAGATAAGGATAACATTATGCACTTAGGGAAAAAAATAAATACATAAAGTGCCCATAACAGGTAGGCTTGTTGATGGATACATTATCTGAAAAGCACTAAGAGCTTGGCACAAGGGTTATTAACATTCAAAGCCAGCTCTTGCTGCCAGCAGCAAAGTCGGGTGCCAGTGCTAGCATCTCCTTAGCAGGACCCCAGCCAATTGTAACCCTCCTGGTGCATCTGTGGTTGGCTAATTTGCTGGATAAATTCTGCCCTGGAAGCCAGGAAATCATCTTTGAAAATGAGCTAGAAGACCTTTTCCAAAGTTTTGCAGAACTGACCAAATGGCAGAGTTTTTCAGGTGCCCATTTGTTCATTTGTGTTACGGGAAAGAGTCAGGCTACAAACAAACAAACAATTGCCTATTATTTAACAGATGCCCTCCCACCATGTGATTCATGTATCAGCACAAGATACATATGTGTACAGGGCTGGGGGAAGAGTCTAAAATTTAGAAATGTATCTGAAACACATAAAGTGTGATTGTTATGAAATGAAATTAAGTAAATGGTGGGAGGCATGAGATCCTTTCCAACAGCTTGAGGTATAAAGTCATTACTTTTCTATCCTTCGCATACCCAGACCCCAGAAAATCCCATATCCATTCTTATCCAAAAACCTCAAGGGCATGACCAGTCTCAAGGTATCAACCTACTTCCCAATACTAGATAAAGAGAAATAGGAGTAACCTTGTCACACCACAAGGAAAATTTCTGTTCTGGCTCTATAGCTTTCATGGCAGACTGAGGGGGTGCCCTGCACAATCTGCTCTTGTCCACTGCTTTTTGAATGCTGTAACGGACTGCACACTGTCCCTCCAGAAGATATATTGAAGTCCTAACCACTGGTACCTGTGAATGGGAACTTATTTGGGAAGGAGGCCTTTACTGATATAACCAGTAAGAGGAGGTTGTGATGAGGTGGGGTGAGTTGATGGGTGTTCTTGTCAGAAGAAAAGACTCAGAGATACAGAGGAGAGCACTATATGATGACCTAATCATGCCTGAAGTGGGGCATCTATACACAGGGGACACTCAAGACTGCTGGCAACACCAGAGGCCAAGAGAAAAGCATGGAATAGATTCTCCCCGAAAGCCTCAGAGTAAGCATGGCTCTTCAGTGTCGATCTCAGAGTTCCAGCCTCTAGAACTATGAGAACAAATTTCTGTTGGTCAAAGCCACCGGGTTGTGACACTTCATACAGGAGCCCTAGAATACTAACTGATGCCCTGCTAATGTGTTGCCCTACCAATCTAGCTCAAACTGACTTGGACCTGCTTTCTAGCTTTGTTTTGTTTGTTTTTGTTTTTGTTTTTGTTTTGTTTTGTTTTTCTGGTGAAGACAACCCCACTCTCTCCAGTGTGACATGAGACATAGTCATGGTTCCTTAAGCTGTTGAACTATTTAGGATATACTCGCATTCTCAATACAACCCCCATCCAAAAAAATAGGAAGGAAACAAAGCCCTTCCTATGCTGGGCCAAGGATGGAGAAGGGTTCCCAGCATGATAAAGGACAGCCTGCTACGCCCCAGGTCAGAATGGCCTCCCTCTGGTCCTTTTGTGCCAGAGCGGCTTCAGAGTCCCAATTCCATATGCACACAATAGTTGAAAGTGCTGGTGAGCACCCTTGGTTCCCAGGCCTCACCGTGGAACTACTGAGCCAGCCTTAGACTCCTTCCTACTCTCACTCCTCTGGAACTGCAGAATTCTGCTGGCAATTTCACCAAGTTTGAAGATTGCCCATGGGATACACCTGAGATAACAACCTTATTGGCTTTGTCAATGAATTCAGTCCGACTTTCTCTGTTTCCTGACATCTATCTGGCTTCCACCATACTACCCTCTGAATGATGGGGTGCGTGCCTGACTCATCCAGTAAGGCTGAGAACAGAAAGCACAGGGCAGCATGTGCACAGGAATTTGACTATCTTTAGGGAGGGACACACACTTCTCCAATCCAGGGAGATGGAAATACATGAAGGAGCTGAGTCTTCTGTTTCAGAAACTGGGTAATTTGTACTTCTAGTACAATGGTACGTGTCCACTATTTATTAGCTGGCCTGTAGTTTGTGCTATTGAAAATTGAGAATCTTGGTTTCTAACTAGCACCACATGGCTGATGTGCATCAAAATATGTCACTCTAGAAGGGACTGAGACCATGGCTCCAGGAACTTACAACTTAGATAACTGTAGTTTGCAGGACATCCACTTAAATATCAATTGCCATCACATTTCTTTATAAGTGGGTTTGGATTAATCATTATAACCAGCTGGTTTTCCATGGCTAAAATGAGTATTTAAACATTTCCATGCTCACTGTTCCATCTTTGACTCGTTATTGGTGATAGTTCTGGGCTTCAGCACTTGATGAGAAAAGCTAAAAAGTATTGTGGCTGTTCTGTAATGATACACCTTCCAAAATGTTAGAGGAAATAGTCCGAGACACTCATGAATGTAAATGCCTCTACCACCTTGTGTAAACACACTGCATCTTTAAAAAGTGCAAGAAGGGGGATCCCTGGGTGGCGCAGCGGTTTGGCGCCTGCCTTTGGCCCAGGGCGCGATCCTGGAGACCCGGGATCGAGTCCCACGTCGGGCTCCCGGCACATGGAGCCTGCTTCTCCCTCTGCCTGTGTCTCTGCCTCTCTCTCTGTGTGTGACTATCATAAATAAATAAAAAATTTAAAAAAAATTAAAAAAAAGTGCAAGAAGGTATTAGAGTTGGGTACATTTCAATAACCAAGGGAACAAATAGAGAAAGTCTTGGTGAATGTGGTCATATTTGAACTTTGTCTTGAGGGATGATTGTATTGAGGATAAAGATATTTGATATTCCAACTGAAGGAAGAAGGTGAAAGGGGGCAGGTGGGTGTTTTGGGAACGATGAATCATGGGCCGTGGTGCAATCAGGGCATGGAGAAGAGGGGAGGGTGGCGGGGAGGAAGTGGAGGTAGGGACAAATGACCAAGAACCTTCAAAGGCCCCAGGGAGTTCAGTTTGTATTTGGAAGGTAATGCTGAGCCTAGGAGAAGTAGGGCAATCAGCACAACATTTAGAAGGCAACCAGGAAGTTCTCTTTCATGGGGGGCGGAAGGGGGATATGAATTAGAAACAGAGCAAGCAATGAGGAAGTTTTGGAACTGGTCCATGTAAGTGAGAAAGAGAAACTGAACCAGCACTGCAGAAGTGAGAACAAGAGAAGGGAAGATAGACATTTGGGGAAAGAATCAGAAAACTTTATTTTCAACAATTATGTAATATGACCCTTTTGGTATTTTTCTCTTCCAGACCAGGCAGTTGAATCAAAGGGCATGCATAATAGTTGAAGGTATGTTGATGATTGACATTAATAAGATATTGTAACAATGCTTAAAATAGCATCCCAGGGTAGGAAACTAATTAGGAGTGTGTGTGATTAGAGACTCGGCACGGAAACATCATTGTTCTGGGGTTGGTTTTTGGTGATGGTTCCAGTGATGGCGAAGGGGATGGTACTGGAATAGGTGATTACAGAGTATCAGTGATATATCAGGCATTTGGAGTATATATTGTGGCCCTGATACTGCCAAACACTATTCTAGATGCTTAGGAAATAAACAGAAAATAAACAGGAAATAAACAGAAAAACCCTGCCTTCTTCAAGTAGATATCTGAGAACTTCTACCAAGTACCCAAAGTGCTGGATAGAAAAATAAATAATGGGGAGCCCGGGTGGCTCAGCGGTTTAGTGCCGCCTACAGCCCGGGACTTCAGCCCGGGATCAGGTCCCATGTCGGGCTCCCTACATGGAGCCTGCTTCTCCCTCTTCCTGTGTCTCTGCCTCTTTCTCTCTCTCTCTCTCTCTCTCTCTCTCTCTCTTTCTCTGTGTGTGTGTGTGTGTGTGTGCATGTGTCTCATGAATAAATAAATAAAATATTTTTTTAAAAAGAAAAAGAAGTAACCCGTAATATCAGGAAGAGGAACTTTGGACATGGTCCTATAAAATTATGACCCTTGCTTTCTGTAACTCTTGAGCTCCTACCGTGTACCATGCCTGGAGTAAAAGCTCCCCATGCACTGTTCCCTTTGGTAGACACAGGAATTCCATCCTCATGGCATGGGAAGTGGGAGTCTCATTGAGGCTGGCCCCAGTAGGCACCACATCAATGCCTGGGGACAAGATCACCACCTCAACAGGGTGTGTACTTCTGAGCTTGCCAACTGAGAGAGCTTGTTTTTATTCTCTCAGACAACTATTATTTTTCATTTTGTTTTTTTAAGATTTTATTTATTCATTTGACAGATAAAGAAAAAGCACAAGAAAGAGGAGCAGCAGGGAGAGGGAGAAGCCGTCTTCCCACTGAGTGGGGAGCCCTGGGATCATGACCTGCGCTGAAGGCAGACACTTAACCAACAGAGCCATCCAGGCACCCCTCAGACAATTATTATTGATATGCCATTTAGAGAAGCAGTTGAGGATACTAATAACCATATGATCATACTGTCATCAATGGAAGCCATAAAACCCAAGTCATCAAAGGGAAATTGGCATGTTTGCCTTGACATCAGAGACGGGAGGCTGACTGCTGGTCCAGACAGGACCTTGGTGAGATTAATGAACTCAAGCTCTGGTGCACAGCCTCATATACCTAGAGAACAGAACTTAGAGGGTTTCCAGGGCTCATCTCACTCTGCAAGATGACTTATTACCAAGCTAATGACATGATACTGGATATCAACATCTTCATTTTCATGGGAAGACATAACTGCCAAAATAATCAGTTCATTTCCTCACGCTGGGGAAATCTATTCAGGAGACCAAATCACGAGACATGAAATGATGAGAGCTTATTTAACATGGGCAGAGATTCTGTGATGCATCTGGTGTTCGACATTTTATTTATGCCATCGCATTTCACTTGAACAAGGACCCTGCGAGCTGAAGTACCTGAGTTTGTGGAGTTTCTCTGCCTTTTCCAGAGTGGCTGTGTAGCAGAACTAGAACTTGAACACACCTCCGTCTGTCCACAAAGCAGTTCTCATAATGCTCCATTCTGAACATTTAAAATCTTCTTGGAGCTCCTTGATTAAGACGCTGAATTTTTTGAAGGGTATTTTTCACTCTTTCAGAGTGGGGGACAGAAATGCAGGGTGATTGAGAACATGGAGTCCAAAGTCAGAGTGTGGTTCTGAGCCTGGTCCTGCTTCCTGCATGGCTGATATTGGCAAATTAGGTCAACACTTAACAGAAGTGCTTTTACTACTATAAAAATGGGAGAAATTATAGCAAAGTGTCTGTCATATGGAAAGCAATCAATAAATATTAATTATTGTTTGCTTTTATACCCAGACTAGTTGTCCATTGTTTTTGAGGGGATATTTATGAGAACCAATGTTGGCCATGTTGAATAAAATAATTCTTCCTTCAGATAATCACTACACATGCTGGCTTCTTCTCCACTTATTTGTGTGTGTGTGTGTGTGTGTGTGTGTGTGTTTTTCTCAAGGATTTACACACACTCTGTCATTTTCCTCCTATATCTTTACTTCAGAAAGTTGTATTATGACACAATTCCATGCTGTGAATTTCACTTTCTGGAATCTGGGTCAGTCCATGACACTTCATCAGATGTGGGTGTTTCTTGGATGTCCCTGGCAGCCAGAGGGCCCAGTCACCTCCCATGGCAGTGCCCTCTGATTGTTGCTGGTTACACTATAGGAGCCTCTAAATTGTGTGGACATTCTCATACACAGAAAATACATGGGAAGTTAGAAAGAGCAGGGACTTTATGATCCTCCCCTGAAAGACTGAGATACTAAGACTTATGTAGAAGCAGGCCACTTGTCAGCAACTTGCTCTGGGTCATCATTCATTAGATTTGGAAGCACTCCTCCATACATGATCTGGGTGGCTTACAGAACAGCCTTGTGAGACAAGACATATAGGCATAGTCAACCCCATCTCAGAAGATGTATTGTCTGTCTCTGTTCTCATTCATTTGAGGAATATAAATAATAGTGAAAGGGAATATAAGGGAAGGGAGAAGAAACGTGTGGGAAATATCAGGAAGGGAGACAGAACACAAAGACTCCTAACTCTGGGAAACGAACTAGGGGT
The DNA here is from genome assembly GCF_048418805.1 of Vulpes vulpes. Taxonomy (NCBI): domain Eukaryota; kingdom Metazoa; phylum Chordata; class Mammalia; order Carnivora; family Canidae; genus Vulpes; species Vulpes vulpes. The sequence goes on from NW_027325677.1 coordinate 462,466, forward strand.
GGTGGAAGGGGAGGAGGGCGGAGGGTGGGGGGGAATGGGTGACGGGCACTGAGGGGGACACTTGACGGGATGAGCACTGGGTGTTTTTCTGTATGTTGGTAAATTGAACACCAATAAAAATTAATTTATTAAAAAATAAAATAAAATAAAATCAATTCCCAATGGGATCCCTGGGTGGCGCAGCAGTTTAGCACCTGCCTTTGGCCCAGGGCGCGATCCTGGAGATCCGGGATCCAATCCCATGTCGGGCTCCCTGTTTGGAGCCTGCTTCTCGCTCTGCCTGTGTCTCTCCCCCTCTCTCTCTCTCTCTCGCTCTCTCTCTCTCTCTGTGTGACTATCATAAATAAATAAAAATTTAAAAAAAATAAAAAAATAAAATCAATTCCCAAAGGGATAAAATTCATTCTCCAAACAGTGTATGTTCTCATTCATTTGGGGAATATGAATAATAGTGAAAGGGAATATAAAGGAAGGGAAAAGAAATGTTGGCAAATATCAGGAAGGGAGACAGAACATAAAGACTCCTAACTCGGGGAAACGAACTAGGGGTGGTGGAAGGGGAGGAGGGCGGGTGTTGGAGGGGAATGGGTGACGGGCACTGAGGTGGACACTTGACGGGATGAGCACTGGGTGTTTTTCTGTATGTTGGTAAATTGAACACCAATAAAAATTAATTTAAAAAATTAAAAAAAATTCATTCTCCAAACTGGCACCATGGATTGGTCTCTGCCTGCCTGCCCAATTCATCACTCATGACACGCTGCCCCATTTCTATGGGCCACTCACACAGAATTGCTGGTAGTGCCCCACTGCCTATCTACCTGACCCTACTCACCCCCGTAGACCACCTTCAGGAACTCCCCTCAATGCACATACATGCACAGACAGCTAGTTCTCAGCTGCTCTGCTCTCATGGCCCCTCTTTGTGATGTTCTTTTGTGTACCTTTTCACCAAGTAAGTCTGCCCCCCTTTTTAGGTAAGATATAGATAGATAGATAGATAGATAGATAGATAGATAGATATAACAGACCTTATTTTAAAAAAGGAAAGTTTTAGATTTATAGAAAAATTGAGCAGATACTATGGAATTTCCCTTTCCATCTCCCTTGAGTTGTTGTCCTTATCATTACCATCTTATGCTGGTGTGACGCACTTGTGACACTTAACGAGCCTGTATTACTACAGTATTATTAACCAAAGACCATACTTCTCTTTATCCCATGAGGTTCTATGGTGTTATTTGTTTTGTTTTGTTTTGTTTTGCTTTGTTTCATTTTTTTAGAGAGAGAGATTGAGTGCAAGTGGGCGAGGATCGAGGAGGAGCAGGGGGAGAGATAGAATCTTAATCAGGCTCCACAAAGTGGGGCTTGATCTTATGACCCTGAGATCATGATCTGAGCCTAAATCAAGAATCAGATGCTTAACCAACTGATCCACCCAGGCACCCCAGTTCTATAGGTTTTGAAAAATGCATGTTATGAATCTACCTGGACAATATTATACCCCCAAAATCTCTGCTTTGTTTGTTCATCCTTTGTCTTTTCCCTAGAACTCCTGGAGACCCTTGATCTTTTTACTCTCTATAGTTTTGCCTTTTCATGGATGGATATAGCCCAGTTGGCTTAGATACTCAACTATTGAAGGACATCTGAGCTGTCTCCAGTTTGTAGTGATTTATAAATAAAGTGCATGTAAACATCTGTGTGTAGGTTTTTGCATGGACATAAGTATTCAAATCATTTGAAAAAATACCTAGGAGCACAATTGCTGAATCATATGTTGACTATGTTTAGTTTTATAAAAAAAAGTCACTGTATTCCAAAATGGCTGTGCCAGTTTGCATTTCTACCACAATGAATGAGAGCTCCTTTTGCTCTGTATCCTTGTCAGCATTTGGTGTTGTCATTTTTTAAATTTTAGTCATTTAAATATGTATGTCTGTCTTGGTTTACTTTGCATTTCCCTAATTATATATGATATTTAGCATCTTTTTCAGATGCTTACTTGCCATCTGTATATCATCTTTGATGAGGTGTCTGCTCAGATCTTTTGCCAATGTTTTGACTTGGATGTTTGTTTTCTCATTTTTGAGTTTTAAGAGTTCTTTGGATATTTTGGATACAAATCCACTATCAAAAATGTGCTTTGTAAATATTTTCCCCTAATAAGAAGTATTTTTAATGCTATCTTACTGTTTCCTATTTAACTTTAACAATTGTCATTTATGAAATTATACTGTTCTACTAAAAGAAGTAAATAAAAAAAGTAGTTCAGAAGTGCTGTCCTTATCCCTGAGACCTCATTCCTTTCTCTCATTCCCCAAAAGCTGTTACTAGGAAGCTCTTCCTACTTCTGCTTAAAATTCAAATCAGTGCTCTCTGCTGCCAGAAACTATAACAATTTTGACCATTACCATCTGACATGGGGTGAGCACACAGTAAAGAGGTTTGACCAATATTGTTGAATATATGAATTTGTTCAAAATATTTAATATATTAAACTAGTCTTGGATATATAGATATGTATATATATTCCTTGATAGATATGTATAGGAGACTTGATATTCTGCTACTGCAGACTACTTTTAAGACTCATTCAGGGATTTAAATTCTATCTCAAACTGTCACAAATTAATAAAATATACAAAAAAGAGAGAACATTAATATACCTAATCTAAAAATTGCCTTACATATACACATGAAACATTAAGAATTTTGACCAGGTACTCGATCACAAATAAATCTCAATAAGTTTGAAATAACTGAGATACAGTTCATATTCTCTGAGCACAATAAAATCATAAATGAATCCTAAAAATATAAAGAAACAAAATAACCTATAACCATTACAAATTAGAAAAAAAAAAAAAAAGCAAAACTACTCACAACTAAATGACTTAGAAGTTCTCCAAAATTTGCACATATGTTAATCATGGGATAGAGAAACTGACAGTTAATATTTCTTTTTTTTTTTTTAATACCTACCCTTTGCTTCAACATGGATAGAACTGGAGGGTATTATGCTGAGTGAAGTAAGTCATTCGGAGAAGGACAAACATTATATGGTCTCATTCATTTGGGGAATATAAAAAGTAGTGAAGGGGAATAAAGGGGAAAGGAGAGAAAATGAGTGGGAAATATCAGTGAGGGTGACACAACATGACTCTTAACTCTGGGAAACGAACAAGGGGTGGTGGAAGGGGAGGTGGGCAGGGGGATGGGGTGACTGGGATGAGCACTGGGTGTTATGCTATATGTTGCCAAATCGAAATCCAATAAAAATATGCAAAAATAAATAAATAAATAAATAGTCTTTTTTAAGTAACTTTTTAAAGATTTTTAAAGATTTATTTATTTATTTATTTATGATAGAGAGAGAGAGAGAGAGGCAGAGACACAGGAAGAGGGAGAAGCAGGCTCAACGCAGGAGCCCAACGTGGGACTCCATCCCAGGTCTCCAGGATGACACCCCGGGCTGTAGGCAGTGCTAAACTGCTGTGCCACTGGGGCTGCCCACAAATAAATAAATAATCATCTTACTGAAGATGGTGTTTGGTCAGTTTGCCTAAGTTATAGATTATTACAAATCACAGTTTTTCATCATGTTACACTTAAAAGAAGAGGTTTAGGATATCTCAGGAGTTTTCCAACATATTTCTTGAAAATATTTATTCTCAGGTTCTTCAAAGGTGCCCCAGAGGCTGATATGATGAGCAGCCACACTGGCTGGTCACCAGGAGGACCCTTCTCAATATAAGAATGATTGGACTCCATACAAATAGGCTCCTAACTCAAAATGATTGAAACATAAAGGAAGGTGCTATTGCTATAATTTAAGTCCAAGGGCAATGTGGCACTTCATGGTTGATTGACTCAGTGATTCAATGACATCATCAGGCACCAATGCATTATTTTTTTTCTCCCTTCATATTGCCATGAACTACATGGCTTCATTCTTAGTCTTAAAGTTTGCTGAAACAATACCATGAGTCACATACAAACACTAGGTTCAAGGTAAGAAAGAAGAGTGCTTCATGTTTGGTTTCTCTACTAGACATAAAGAAACTTTCCCCAGAAGCCTCCATCAACCTTCACTGCGTGAACTGGGCGTACTCCAAGTACACCTGCAGACAGCATAGGGTTAGCTTCCATTGAGGCACATTGCTGTTGATACTGAGTAATTGCTTCATGGTTCACCTACAAATGAAACGCTAGTGAGGCTGTGTGTAAATGTGTCCACTTAAGGTTTCATTGAATAAAAAAAAAAGCAGCCTTAAAAAAATAAGTAGGGAGACTACTGGCTTTATCTCAGAAATTATCCTCAATTAGTCTGCAGTGCATGACTATGCATACCTCAGGATTGTGTGAGACAATATATTTTAAGCTCCATGTAAGGGCTGGCACTAGACAGTGGTGGATTCTAAATTTGTTTCTAGGTCCTTGTTGGCTCAATTGGAACCTTACCTACTCCTTGTGCCATTGCTTCTGGGGCTCTTGGCAAAAAGAACATTTCCCTTTCCACATGAAGGAGTTGGAAGCCAACAGAACAAAGGGTACAACTGTGAGGGTGGAGAATCCAGAGAACGGAGTGCACAGTGACCCAGATGGCGAGAAGAAAGACAAGGTGGCTGTCCCAGTGAGAGCTGGGGCAAGGGTGGGCTAGAATGGGCCACACATCCAAGGTCATGTCACTGAGTCACACTTGGGATTCTTGCATTAACATGGCTATAAATAACATCCATGCCTCCAGCAAGTTCCCCATCCATAAGTGTTTCTAACCTTCTCCATCCAAAAATAAATATATAGCTTTATAAAGCATATGGTCTAGAACCCCAGAATCCAAGCTTATTGTTCATCTGGACAATCTTTCTACCCTAATTCTTCATTTTCCAAACAATGAGCAAGGAAGATTCCTCATTATTCTATTTTTCATTGATGTTTACGAAGGAAAGTGAAATTGACCTTTATCACTCATGATTATGAAATTTCAAATACTCATAGAATATAACAGCTGGAATTAAGGGCCCTTAGAAATCACGCAGCCTGGTTCTCATTTTACACACGAGGAATATAAAGGCAGTGAGTTTAAATAAACTATCAAAAATACAATGCTACAATACTAACTTGATGAGCCAAAGCTAGAGTCAGAGATTCCTGTTCTCCATCTGGAACTCTGTCCACCTCAACTACATGGGATTCACATTGTCAGTCAGAGGGACCTATAACATTTTAGCTTCTAGCTTGACTTCCCTGATCACTCCTTCATACAACACCATTGTGGGCTGATCCTGAGATCTCAGCCTGGATTTGGTAAGTGTGGCAAAGTTCTTAAAGAAATCAAGATAAACTAAGTTCTGGAATAGGTTTATTAATATGGGGTTAGAAAGAAAGGATATCCCAGCCAGAGTCAACAGCTTGAGTCAAGTCCCCAAAAGGAAAAGTTTGTGAAAAATCAGCTGCTTTAGTGTGATTGGAGTGGGGGCCAGAGGGAAGGGGTGATGAGATGGATATATCCTAAATGAGCCATTTTGGTCAAAATGCAGTACATCACATTTGGCCTAAATCATCCCTAAGCACTGGGTGTTATTCTATATGTTGGCAAATTGAACAGCAATAAAAAATAAGTTTATTAAAAAAGCAGAAAAATAAAAAATAAAATAAATAAATCATCCCTAAGGTTTGTTTACATGATCACTTTTGTCAAGCATAGGGTCAAAACAGTTTTCAATGTAAACTGTCACATAATAATATGAGATGGCAGAAGACAGAAAAGTAGATTAATATCAACACCTTAATCAAAGCAAATTAAAAATAAAATTCATGTTAAGCCATACAAACTGCCAGAAACTGTTTCATTTCCTGAGGAAAATTCCTTTTTTGCGAAATTCTATTTTTTAAACTCTAGTATATTTAACATACAGTGTTAGTTTCACGCATACAGTATAATGATTCAACAATTCCATACATGACTCAGTGCTCATCCTGATACCCGTGTTCTTCATCCCCGTCACCTATTCCACCCATCACCCCCACACACACACCTGCCCCCTGGTAAGGACCAATTTGTTCTCTGTAGTTAAAGAGTCTGCTCTTTGTCTTCTTAAAGGAAATTCTTAAATTTAAATTACCTTGTTTACTAACAAGGTAAACATGATAGGAATTGAAAGGTATCAGACTTTGTTAATATTTTTGAAGAGTTGTAGCATATTTTTTATCATTTCTTAAAGATTTTATTTATTTCTTCATGAGAGACAGAGAAAGAAGCAGAGACAGAGGAATCAGGCTCCTTGTGGGGAACCTGATGGGGGACTTGATCCCAAGACCCTGAGATCTTGATCTGGGCCAAAGGCAGACACTCAATCACTGAGCCACCCAGGTGCCCCTATAGCATATATATTTTTTTAAGATTTTATTTATTTATTCATGAGAGACACACAGAGAGACAGAGAGAGGCAGTGACACAGGCAGAGATAGAAGCAGGCTCCCTGCAGGGAGCCGGACATGGGACTCAATCCCGGGACTCCAGGATCACGCCCTGGGCCAAAGGCAGGCGATCAACCACTGAGCCACCCAAGCGTCCCCCTATAGCATATTTTAAAGGTAATTCTCTAACGACAATAGGCATTTTAGGAAACTTCATGAGAATTTAATGTAGATTGTGACCATGTAACACTGTCAAATGTTGATAACTTCATGAGGCCAAGTTCATATACAACTTCACAAATTAAGTTTTTTCCCTTGGAACTGGGGTGATACTCTTTGACTCTTTAACCCCTATCAACACTCTTGATGGGCCCTATGAAAGAGCCACAGATTTCCCAAATAGATAATAAACTGCTCAATTACTAAGCCCTGTTTCTTGACCTCCTCTCCACATGAACCCAGGTGCTTGCAGCAGCATGCCTCTGAGCATCTGAAAGGCCCCAGGTAAGCCCTATCAAAGGGAGGTCAGGGAAAGTGCCCCGGGACCAGGTGGACACTGTTGGTTTTAGTCATGGGGGAGGAGCCAGGGGTACATAAGGAGAAGACTGAGCCCTTCCTCATCTTGGTGGGTGGGGGCTGTAAGGCCATTTGCCTCAGTAGCTCTGTTCAGCAAGAATGGGTGCTGCGGGGTGCTTGGCGCTGCTGCGGGTACTGGGTTGGCTTGGAGAGGGCCTGTATGATTTTTCAACAGGGCAAAGTTCCTGCTTTTTCTTTATGTTCTTTCTCTGGCTGGCTCCACCCTGAGCCTGCTCTAACTAGAAGTTTCTATTTTCTACCTCCCTCTAACCAATGCAGGGGAAGACACAGAGGCCTCCTGGCTCTTTCTCTGAGGGGCTCTGGCTCTCTAAGGTCTGCTGCTGACCTCTCCCCAGAGGAAGTCTCCTTTCTCCTGAAGCCCCCACTTTATCTTCAGCAAAGGGACTCTGAGAATGACGTGTCTTTAGCTCAGTGAGCCCAGGTGACATCCAAGTTTCCCTTACTGGAAAAGAGGCAGAAAGGACATAATCTCCTAATGCTCGAGAACATAGCAGACCTGAGTCTGGGGGATTTGTCGTGGAAGCCAAGGCATGGGGTGGGGACATAAGGCTGCCATGGAGCCTGGGAAACCGGGTGTGGGAGTTCCGTGCAGGGAAGCCTTAGCCGGGGGAGGTGGGGGGCTTCTCATCTGTCTTCAATGAGGAAGCAAGCATGGCTGGGCTCTCTACAGACTGTAGAATTAAGAGGAAAACATTATCTTACCTGTTAATGGGAAGACTGGGCTACACTTCCTGCTCTCTCCTCTTCTGCATGGTGGGTGGTAGCTGTCCCTTCAGTGCCTAGAAAATAGCACCTGGAATTTATTAAGTCTCTAAGTGATCCCTTTTGTAGTCGAGGATTAAATAGCCGCCACTGCAATCTTCTCTAACCTTTATGAAGCCTTAATAAGGTCCGAGAGTTCAGCTTCAGCCATCAATGGTGGCTGATCAGCTGTGGGAGCTACGTGGCCTCTAAAGTGGCAGTGATAGGGGATCCCTGGGTGACGCAGCGGTTTGGCGCCTGCCTTTGGCCCAGGGCGCGATCCTGGAGACCCGGGATCGAATCCCACATCGGGCTCCCGGTGCATGGAGCCTGCTTCTCCCTCTGCCTGTGTCTCTGCCTCTCTCTCTCTCTCTCTGTGACTATCATAAATAAATAAAAATTAAAAAAAAAAAGTGGCAGTGATAGGCTTGAAAACTTGGGTTCTTAATTCAACTGGTTAAGTAGCTCCTTACAAATAAAGGAACCTGGACCAAAGTAGAACAAGATACACCTGTGGCACATGGGCAGCCGCTAGTACTGTTATTCTCTCAAACTTGCACAACTAAGTTCCTCTACCAATCCCTAAATAGATTGGTAGTTGCATTCTGCTACCTTGGGCCTGGGGTCCAAAGTGCGACAGCCCCATTGCCTAATTCTACTTCAATCTTGGATCTGGTCAGCCCTTCCTCCTGTGATCTCAGCAATGCTCCTTAGCCCTGTAAGGCTGTAGGGATGAGCTACACCTGGGTGCCCCCATCTTGTAAGGCTGTAGGGATGAGCTACACCTGGGTGCCCCCATCTTTGCTGAGGACTGCAGCCTCTCTGTGCGGGGTGTTGCTGCTCCTCCCAGACCTGTCAATTCCCCTTAGTGGGGGGTGGTGGCAGTCTGAAACCAGACTGCTGGGCAGAGGGAAGGTTTGAGACTAGGAGCATGCAGGCTAGGATTGCAGGAGACCGAACTGCTCTCGGGTTGACCCGATGTTGTCCTCGGGCAACAACTTGACTTGAGAATGGGGTGGAATATATCTCCTCTCTAGACTGACTCTGAACTGCAGGGACCATGGTGCCTTCTGGAGCTGACCTGGGTCAGTATAAAGTGTCCCTTAAGTGTGTAGAACCCAAATCTGACCTCACAGCATGACAGGCCAGCAAGTTGAGACCAGGTGTCAGGGTGAAGAAAGTGCTGTTGTTCAGACTCTGGTCCTGAAGACCCTCTCGCCATCTCTGCAGGCACAGGTATCTTGATGGAGATAGAACTAAAGGAAAAGCGGGCCACAGCCGTCCCTGGGCTTGAGTAGTTAGAGGCCCTCAGCTGGAGCTAAGGATGGTGCTGGTTCGCTTTCCAAATGCAGCATGTTCTGTCTTCATTCAGTGCCTCCATTAAGACCTAAAAGGCCCCTAGTTCCCCTGCCTGCTTGCTGTGTGTTCACAGATCTAACCTGGAATAGCAAGGGAGGGAGCCCAGACCCCTTGAACAACTGGGGCGCTGTCAAGTCCATCTGCTTCTCCTCTGCTGGAGGGTGCAGACCTGAAGGTTTGTGGAAGAACGCATGGACTCCTGTCCCCTCTACATCTTGTGTTGCTAATGCTTCATGACCCACCAGACCCCTTACAATTGTCGATCTACTGGAAGTGTGTGCTCAAAGACTCTTTGCTGAGGGTAGATGTGCTTAAGTCTGGGAGCCACAGAGCCAGAGTAGTAGAGACCTTTAGCCCCATCACTGGCTCGGAGCTGAATTTTTCAGAGTTCTGACATAGCCTGTTCTCCTAATCAGGACGATCCCACTTTGTTCTCTCCCCCACTCCCCACCCTCATCCTGATCATGTCGGGTTTTGTCCATGAGAACTACTATACTAAACATGCCACTTTTTGTGGTTCTAACAAGGTGAGTGTAGGACCTATCTAAACCATAGGGGGAACGGATCACGGACAATAGCTCAGCCTCAGCTTTTCTCATACAGCAATGAGGCTGAGCCACAGAAGGACCAGAGAACACCAAGGCTTTCACTCGGGCAATTCTTAAGTCTAGACAGGATCTGATAACAATGGAGACGAATTTACTTGGACCAAAGGACTCTTAATGCTCACAGTTCCAGTTAGTGACTATTGTGATTTCCTGAGACCCTACGTCCCCCTGGATTTGCCTTAACTTCCTAAATAGGTATGCGTTTTCTGTTCATGCAGGAAGCTCTTTGCAATAGTGAGCCTTGTCTCCTCACCTTGACTTTTGTTAATCTAACAGATGCTTGGTCCTGTCTTGGAATATGGCAAAGCATCTCCAACTCCATAGCAGCTCAGTCATCAAGGGGTAAAGACATGTTCAAGACAGAAGGAAGTCCAGATAGACTTAGTCCCTCCCCACTACCATGCTAGTTGAGTATCCTGGGGAACCATGGCCTTGGGACACAGGTGACCTGGGATGGTCTGGGCAAGCTCCCAGAATCTCAAGAACCCTATAGTGGAACAGCTGAGGGAGGAGGTGGATGAGATGCCAAAAGTGCAGTTCCTGCCTCCACCCCCAACCCAGGCCCTAAGAGGCAGGGTGCCCCTTGTGGAGAATACCTCAAGCATGACCTCCTGATGTTTTTCCATCCATGAACAGGCCCCTCATCCAGTGACTGTTCCTGTGTCCCTGCCTTACTTTGTCAGTTTGGTTCCCAGCTAGAGTGACTCCATACTTTTTTTATTCCATCTGGCCTGAGGACAGGAAGGACCAGAGGTGTCCAGGGGTACTAGAAGTATGGCCTGGAAGAGAAGGAGACAATGTGCAACTCAGAAAACCCTGGAACAAAATGCCGATCAATTTCCCTAAAACTTAAATTCAGTTAACATAGCGTACTACTAATTTCATGGGGAATATAAAAAATAGTGAAAGGGATCACAGGGGTAAGGGGAGAAAATGGGGGGGGCGGGAATCAGAGGTTTGACAGAACATGAGACTCCTAACTCTGGGGTTAGTGGAAGAGGTGGGTAGGGGGTGGGGTAACTGGGTGACGGGCACTGAGAGGGGAATGGACGGATGAGCACTGGGTGTTATGTTGGCAAATTGAACAATATACAAAAGTGTACTCGTTTCAGAGGTAGTTCAGGGACTCCTCAGTTGCCTAGAACACCTAGTGCTCCTCACATTACGTGCCCTCCTTCACGCCAATCCCCTTCCCCACCAGCAACTGTTTCATAGAGTTGAGTCTTCTGAATTCATCTTATTTTTTCCCCTCTTCCCTTTTGCTCCTGTTTTTCTTAAGTTGCACATGAATGAAATCTTACTGTCTTTTCACTTAGCATAATATCCTCTAGTTCCATCCACATTGCAAACCGTAAGATTTAATCTGGAATAATCCATTGTGTATATAGACCACATCTTTATCCATTCACCAGTTGATGGACTTCTGGACTCTTCCTGTTGTTTGGTTATTGTGGATATTGTTGCTATAAACAATAGGGTGCAGGGGCCCCTTCAGATGATCCTTGCACTGTTCTGGATACTTAAATCATCTCTTTGAAATCCTGGGAGCATCTCCTGTCTCAGGCTTATTCTATGGAGCTCATCTTTGAGGACCAGGGGCTCCTTTTCCTATACGTGTATGGTCTTGCAGTGGCTCTTAAGAGCGAGCTGGCCTTGGTATTCACATATGGTTCAGCATGTCACAGGGACATAATGACTGGGGGGCGGGGCTGGAGCTTGCTCCCCACAGGTGGCTGATTCTACTCTGGCCAGCACCGAATAAGATGCCTTGCTAAAGCTGACCTTTTAGGAAATTGGGAAGGTGATCTTATTTGAAACTAAAACTTGGTGGACCTGTGTATCTTCAGTCGAATATTCCTTTCCCATAACCTGGGCTTTTCTGATAAGCCTGTCTCTCAAGAGGGGTTCCACTAGCTGGGGGGGGGGATTGTGTGTAAACCATTCTTGCTGAAACAAGCCTGAGGTGGGAATGTGAAGCTCCTCCACAGGTAGCATCCAGGACCGTCCTCTCCTTATCCACTTCTAGGCATTGCGCTGCAGAACCTTCTCCAGGCTACTCCCAACTGACACAGGCCCTATTATAGATCTTTAGGATGGAGCCATAAAAAGTGGAAGACTCCCCCTGTCTTAGATCCTCCAATAAGCAGACGTTTGTTCAGGTTTCAAGGTTTGTGTTAAAAGCTCGGGGCTTCTGTGGGGCCAACTCTACCCTCCACTCTGCTTCTTTCTGATGGGAAGAGTGAAGTCAGGGCAAAGAGACCTTTTCCTGACTACACAGGAGCCAGGAAGTAAGAACTGCAGACCAGTTGGGGAAGACCTAACCTTTAGGAAGGGGAGGGGATGAATAAGTCACATTTGGCTGAAGCCTTAAGGATGTACCAACTGCTCTGCCACTGGCCATGGGTGGGACGGGGCAACACTTAGCAACCTCTACTGAGATGAACAGTACTAGACTAAGTCTTAATGTATGAAAGCTACAAAGGAAAGCTGTGTCCTATCATCCAGGACTGGTCTATGTGGGTTTGAATCTTTAGAGTAGGGACTTCCTCCATATGATTTTAGTAAAGTACACTAAGTCTGGGCTGCCCAAGATCCGCCTGGAGAAATAACTTGGAGTCTGCTTACTCAAAGGGCTCCTTTGCTAACCAGCAGACTGGAGATAAAGATGGATTATGGTCTGCTTCCTCTCATGTATTTCTTCAGTTTGGTTATTAATTGGTTTAAATATTTGGCAGCTCCCACATTCGGGGCGTATATATTGAGGATTGTTAAGTCTTCTTGTTGGATAGATCCTTTGAGTATCCTTTGAGTAGATCCTTTTTTTTTTTTTTGATTTTTTTTCTCTTTATTGCTAGACACAATGTGTAAACACATAAAACACCAGGGAAGGAAGAGATCCCAAAGACTTTTTTTTAAAATTACAAGACATAGTGCATGAACCAAGGGCATGGAAGGCAGGCCAGAGCCAGCAGACAGCTAGACTAAAGGCTCCTTTCCCTCTTCCCAGAGCCAGGGCAAGAGCGGGGGGTGGGGGGGGGTGGCGGCCTCCACCAGTTGCCAGTCCACATAGGCAGAAGGCCATCCAAGGGAAAACTTTCTACCAGAGTCTTCTCCTCCTGGAGAGAGGGCAACACCCAGGATAAGTAAAAAGGTCTTTCCTTTTTCTCAGTTGTAGCCATCCAAGGAGCAAAGATGAGAAGTAGTGTCCTACATCACTTTGACCCCCTCCCCAGCTGCCCCCATACTTGGCATTTACCAAAGCCTGTCCCAGACCCTGACTAGATCCACCAGGTGCCCAAAGTTTTCTGGGGAGGGAAGAGGAGGGGAAGAGACTAGGTGTGAAAACAAACAGATCTTTTATTTGCAGTCGTCACTGGGGCTGTTTCTGGTTGCTTATTTGTTTGCTGGCCTGCTCTTCCAGCTGCATGGCCAGACGCAAGGCCTTGATGACATCTTGCAGGGCTGAGAAGTGCTTGGCTTGCTGGATCATGACAGACTCTGCCTTGTTCACGAAGGTCTCCAGGTCATAGTCTGGCTGTTCAGTCATCTCAGAGAGCTCAAGCCAACCTGGCCCTTGTTGTATAATCTCCTTGAGCTCCTCCATAGCCCTTTCCTCCAGTGTCCCTCTTCATCTCTCACTATAGTCTTCGGGGTAAATTTTAATTTATCTGATATAAGGATGGCTACCCCTGCTTTCTTTTGAGGACCATTTGAATGGTAAATGGTTCTCCAACCTTTTATTCTCAGGTTGTAGGTGTCCTTCTGTCTAAAATGAGTCTCTTGTAGACAGCAAATAGATGGGTCCTGCTTTTTTATCCAGTCTGAAACCCTGCACCTTTTGATGGGGTCATTAAGCCCGTTCACGTTCAGAGTTACTATTGACAGATATGATGACACTAAACTCATATCTATTCAGTCCTTGTTCTTGTGGATTGTTCCACTGAACTTCTTCTTAAAGGGGAATTTTAAGAGTCCCCCTTAAAATTTCTTGCAGAGCTGGTTTGGAGGTCACACATTCTTTCAGTTCCTGCCTGTCTTGGAAGTTCTTTATCTCTCCTTCTATTCTGAATGTGAGAGCCTTGCTGGATAAAGTATTCTTGGTTGCATGTTCTTCTCATTGAGGACCCTGAATATATCCTGCCAGCCCTTTCTGGCCTGCCAGGTCTCTGGAGAGGTCTGCTGTTACCCTAATATTCCTCCCCATAAAAGTCAGGGACTTTTGTTCTCTTGCTGCTTTAAGAATCTTCTCCTTATCTTTGGAATTTGCAAGCTTCACTATTAAATGTCGAGGTGTTGAATGGTTTTTGTTGATTTTAGGGGGGATCTCTCTATTTCCTGGATCTGAATGCCTGTTTCCCTTCCCAGATTCAGAAAGTTTTCAGCTAGGATTTGTTCAAATACATATTCTGGCCCTCTGGCCCTTTCGGCGCCCTCGGGAACCCCAATTAAACGTAGGTTTTCCTTCCTCAGGCTGTCATTTATCTCCCTTAATCTATCCTCGTGGTCTTTTAATTGCCTGTCTCTTTTTTCCTCAGTTTCCCTCTTTGCCATCAACTTGTCTTCTATGTCACTCACTCGTTCTTCCACCTCGTTAAGCCTCGTCGTTAGGACTTCTAGCTTGGATTGCATCTCATTTAATTGATTTTTAATTTCTGCCTGATTGGATCTAAATTCTGCAGTCATGAAGTCTCTTGAGTCCTTTATGGTTTTTTCTAGAGCCACCAGTAGCTGTATAATAGTGCTTCTGAATTGGCTTTCTGACATTGAATTGTAATCCAGATTTTGTAACTCTGTGGGAGAGAGGGCTGTTTCTGATTCTTTTGAGGTGAGGTTTTCCTTCTAGTCATTTTGCTCAGTGCAGAGTGGCCAAAAACAAGTTGTATTGGGAAAGGAGAAAAAGAGAGAAGGAAAGAAAAGAGAAAAAGAAAAATGAGAAAGAAGAAATGAAGAAACACCACACCCCCGCCCCCGTGAGTGGGACCAGGCCTAACCCAGAGGCAGCCCATCCAGGCGCCTCCAATGAATTCAAGCAACAAAAACATTCTGTTTTTCCGAGATAAGAAAACTATCCCCCCCCCCGCCCTCGCCCTGACTGGAAAGTCCCTGAACATGGTCGTGTTGACCTTCAAAGAAATCAATCATGTCATAGCCCGAATGCTATGCTACTCCCGCGGTTTTTTGCCTTTAAAAGATGCCTGTAATTGCTAATCGGGGCTCTGCCACCTCTGAGGCGGAGAGCCCGTTTGCGCAAACGTCCAATAAACCCTCTTGCTTGTTGCATCTGCCTGTCTGGGGTCTGAGTCTCTGGGGCGTCCACCAGGACACGTTGGCACCCGTGAGCCAGGGTCCAACAGAAAAAAGGGAAAAAGAGAAGAAAAAGAGAAAGAAAAAGAAAGAAAAAAGAGGGAAAAAAAAGGGGTGGGGGAAGCAATTAGAAATCAAGAAGAAAGAAAGAAAGAAAAGCACAAAACAAAACAAAAACAAAAGAACAAAAAAAACACGGGGGAGTATCTTCCAATTCTGTATACTTTAAGTCCTTTGACTTCCCCTGGACCTGGTCCGTCTCCCTGGTCTTCTGGGGGAGGGGCCTGCTGTGATTCTCAGGTGTGAGGACTTGGGGGAGCTGCTCTACCCCTGCCTGGTGCAGGGCTCAGTGGGGGTTGTTCACCCCGTGAGGCCCCGGGAGGAAGCCACAGTGGCGGGGGCAGCTCTGGGACCCTGGAGTCAGCTCCCGCAGTAGCTCTGGGGCTCTCCGTCTGCAGGGCCTGGGGGCTCCGGGGCGGGGCCGCTGATCTGCTCAGCTCGGGGCAGGAGCGTCCTTGCTGTCCTGGGCCCTCCCGGCCTCTGCCTGTCCCGGGGGAGGCCGGATCCTGGGCTGTGTCCCGGTGCCCTGTGCTCCGGCGCCTGCGCTGTTGGATTCGCGCTCCAGCCCCGCAGCCCCCTCCGCGGAGCCGCCGCCCGAGCCCCGCCGAGCTGCTCCCGGAGCCCCGCAGCCCCCTCCGCGGAGCCGCCGCCCGAGCCCCTCCGAGCTGCTCCGGGTCCCGCCGAGCGCTGCAGCCCTTAGGGACCTCGGCGCATCTCCCGGGGCGCAGGTGCCTGTTAGTGTCCCCGGGAGCCCGAGGGCATCCCCGCCTTTCTGGGGATCCTGCTCCAATTCCCCGGGAGGCCTTTCCGCGGGGAAGGTTGGTGCAGCTCCTGCTCCTCCTGGACGGGGCTCTCCTGTCCTGGGGACACTCGCCCCGGCCTCAGCCCGGCTCCTCGCGGGCCCCTCTCCCTTGGAGGCCTTTTGTTCCTTTATTTCTTTTTTCCCCCGTCTTCCTCCTTGATAGAAGCGCGAACTCTTCTCACTGCAGCGTGCCAGGTGGTCTCTCTTTTTTTTTTTTTTTAATTAATTTTTATTGGTGTTCAATTTACCAACATACAGAAAAACACCTTCAAATCATCCTGAAAATCTACGAAATCGGCCTGATATTTAAAGAGTGACCACCTGTCGTTTCTAATCCCTGAGTAGTATACAATGGAATTTTACTCAGCGATTAGAAACGACAGGTGGTCTCTCTTTAAATCTCAGGCCGATTTCGTAGATTTTCAGGATGATTTGAAGGTTTTCTAGGTAACTTGTTGAGGACAGGTGACTTGGGGACCCTGCTCTTCCGCCGTCTTGCCCCTCCCCCTCTGTCTTGGTTTTGAGCAGTCCAGATGTGAGACTCCTACATGTTTTAGAGATGCTGTTCTGCTTCTACAAAATCAGGTTTTTTTTCCTGATGAAACTTGCCTTCAATTCAAGATTATGTCCTTAATCATGTAAGAAGACAACCTTCAGGTCTGGGTTCCAGTCCTGCTTCTGTATCCTTGGATCCAGATGTATCCTTGCCCCTGACCCATGGGTCTCCAAATCACTGAACAAGAGACTCTACCCCATACAAGCATCTCTCTCCTATGTCTCTCCTAACATTGCTGGGCTAGTTCTCAAAATTATCAGAAACCCACCTTGGGGTTCGAAACGTCTGCTGCAGGCGGTGTGGCCAGGCATCAGAAGAGTCCGTCCCTAACACTCTAGTCCACTTTAAGCCTCTGTGAATGCCAGACTAGACCTGACTAGAACACCAGTTGCCCTTCGAACAAAGACCCGTGACTAAGCAGAACTAATAACAATACCAATTTGAACACTGTTTGGGGGGGGGGGGACTCGAATAAGTGTGTATGGCACTCCTTGTATCCTGGGGACAGGACAGCACCTCTGGCAGGACAATGGGACTCTGAAAAAGGATCCCCCCCTACTACTTAGGACTTGGGAATCTGAAGCTGTACTAACAGGGGAAAACCAGTCCCTCCCTTGGTGTGATCAGGGCTATGTCACTGACATTAGCTCCACAACTACCCTGCCTGTGACGTACTTATGGGCTGAGGGAACTTCAGATTTTCCCATAAATCTCCAGGGGATGGGTCCAAACTTGTGTTGTCACATGAAGGGAAGTCGGGGACTGCCATCACAGAGCTTATGGTTGAGACCAAACACCCTCTCCCTTTTGTGATTCTATGGTGGTAAGAATCTAATAGTGTATTTGAGGATTAATTACACTGAGCTGAGTTGTAGATAGTTTCTATGAAGGTTTGCAAGGGGCCAATTCCTCTTCTGGGAGACCAGACTGCAGGGAATCAATCTTTGACAAGTCCAACCTCTGCCTTGCCTCTTCTACAGAATTATTTTTAAAAACTGTTGATCACTCATGATTTAATTCTTCCAAAAGTGCAGAGTCCTTTTCCTAGGCTTTCTTCCAGGAATTGTGTTTACAAAAAAAGCCCTGTATCCCAATCTAAAAGATGGAGCTCTACTATGTACCAAAGATGTTCACTAGTTTCAGTCTGGTTTTGGAGTTCTAGTGTCTTCATCCTTGACCTCATGGTGATATGTAAGACTTAATCCAGAAGTTCAGTTGTTCTCTGTACTGCTCAGCCCTGGCTGAGCCTAACTTCCTAGGACCTCAAGGTTATGGCAACATGGCCAGTTGCTTTCCTGAAACAACCCTGAGGAAAAAGCAGCTTAGCAAATGCACGGCCCTCCTCCCTCGTTGAAAGCTGTTATAAAGTTGCTGTGCTAGAGTGGGATCTTGATTAATCCTAAGAATGGTTGGAGGACACATCACGTCACCATTTGAAGGTGACCATTGAATGAAAAACACTTCAACATGGTCAGGATTGAGAGAAAAAGGTTTCTAGGGCTCAGGATACCTCTTGAGCAGGAAACTCCTCAGCTAGGACTAAAGCCTGCCTCTCTAAGCAGGAAGGTTACCTGGTATTTCACGGACTTTTATATTTGGTTAGGCATGGAGGGCACAGACTCTCAGGATTCTCCAATGCCAGGAGCCTACAAGAATTGAGTGTCTACAGGCATCACACTGGGCAGTAGGGCATAGGAATTTGCTCAGCTTTATAACTAAGGAAGACTCTCAACGGGTGTTGAATGTCCTCTGTCACTAGGCCATGCTATCTAAGGTCAGGGAAAGCTGGAAGAGCCTATGATAAGAGAAACCTAAATTTAGAGGTTTGGGTTCTTCAGGGACCTGGTGATCTAGTGATCAAAAGGTTTATGTTGTGACTAAAAGATAGGTGTGAGGGGATAAACTACAGCCTGAACCTCCATCCTAATCCACAGCTTCCGTCTCTGAAACAACAAGGGTTAGGTGAGTGGCAGTAATGCAGTAAGCTGGATCTTCTGGGGAGGGTGGGCTCACTGGAGTAGATGTTCATAAGTCAATCATGTTATTCTAAAAGCCTTTTAGAGAGTAGGGGAGAGGGAGGAGGGGTCTTAAGCAGATTCCCAATGGAATGTGGAGCCTGACATGGGGCTCCATCTCCTGACTGAGATCATAACCCCAGCCATAATCAAGAGTCAGATGGTTAACCAACGTGAGCCACTCAGACACCCTTAAATCAGAATTTTTTTAAACCACTCATGGGACAATGTAAAGGTCCTAGAGCACAAACTCCACTTACTATACCTCTCCTGACTTCTATATTGGTTTGCTGAGGTTCCCATGACAAAAGAACAGCCTGAGTGGCTTATAAAACAGAAGTCTCTGTATGGTCTAGAAGTCCCAACTTCAGTTCTGACCAATCTGGCTTCTGGTAAGACTCCAATCTGGCTGGCTTGTAGATGGCCACTGTATCCTTCTGCCTTCAGAGAGTAACCCCTCTGGTGTCTTATAGGGGCACTAGTCCCATTTAATCAGGGCTCTACCAGTATGACCTCCTAGAACTCTACTACTTAGAGGTCCCATGTCCAAATACCACCACACTAAAAATCAGGGTCTCCACTCTCAAGTTTTGCGGATACAAACTTCCAGTCCAGAGCACTTGCTATTACAATTGTGAATTTGAACTGAGGATTTAGATCATTGACAACTTTGCATATCTCCTTAAATCAGTACCAATCCTAGTGCAGAACAGCAAGTGCAAATCTTCAGAACATTAAGATCACATCTGTAGGGAACTATATACCCTATATGCTGCACTATATATGATACATACAACATACCATTAGGAGTCCCTGGAAATAAGACCGGAAACTCTGGATGACAGCGAATTGGTACAAAGAGCCTTGGGTGTGTCTGACCTGGGAATCACTGAGCCAGTAAAAGATATTTGGTGGTCAACAAACATGTTCTGACTTATCTTTAAAAAGCTATATTCTTACCCTCACTCCCCAGAGCATTCTTCCACTATCAAGCCACTCCGACATTTCCTTGCTTCCTATTCTGGTCTAAGTCCCCATGTTATGCCTGGATTCTAGTGATTGTTTTGTCTCCTTGCCTCATCCTGTCCACAGTAGAACTCTTCTCCCACAGACCCGCAGTGACTTTTGAAGATAAATCCCAACCCTACACCACAGTTGTATCCCCATTGGAGTAATTCTAACCTAAGACCATAAGGTCCTTTTTGTAATCCTCACCCCAATACCCACTACATCTTTGAGAGAGGGGAGATGTTAATAAGCTTCAACCATACCAGTTTTCTTCCTTTTCTAAGGTGTTTTGGCATCCTTTGTTCCTGTCTGGAATCTTCTCTTCCTATACCCATACTGCTAATTCTGCAGTCCAGTCTTTGCTCACCTATTAGGAGGTCTACACTAGAGATTAAACATAAAGCTTACCCTGCCCCATCATGCTGACTGAAAATACCTAAAGGAATTCCAGTGGAGAGATCCATAAGTCCCATGAAAGGAATTTTTCAATCTTTCCCTTTTTGTATACAACTTTCTGCCAAGAACAGTCCTTGCACACAGAAGTCATGCCCTTGCAGTGGGAGTGGTGACCAGGGACCAACTAAGAATCAAGATGGGAGGAGAGAGGCAGACTTGGAAACAAATCAAATTGGACAGGAGGGTGATTATTTTTAGAATCTGATGGACCCTTGAACACCCTGAAGTTTAATAGTATTGTCTTTGTTCTCTGAGGTACAGATCTATCACCAGGTAGAAGGCTTATCAAATGAAAGTCTAGACCTCTTTTCAGATGGAGTGTAGGATGTGCTTCCAGCAGAGGCATTAAGACTTTGCAAGAAAGATTCATGTAGTCTCCACCTTCTGGCTGATTGAAAACTCAAGGTTCCCAGAAAGGAGGTGAGATTCATGTGTTCCAGAGCCCAGAAAAATGGAAAGCCCAGGTCTCCTCTTATGCCTATTTTTCTGGGATATCCATAGAAGACCCCCAATACCTAAAACGAATGAACTGAACTGATTTCCCTTGAGGTCTTGAGGTATTTAGGAAGTCCTGGCAGATTATCAGAACTTGGAAGCCAGTCTATAACTTTTGTGAACTAAGACCCACTGGGATTTAGAACTCCCATAAATCCATTGAGAAACAAATGGAGACTCGAATTTGTGAAAGTAGAAGTAACTACCAGTGTGGTTGTGGGAACAGTACTTCATTTTCTCATCTCCTAGGTGGTCTGACAGCTTTCTGGAAGATGCTGTGGAGATACTCTCGGCTTCCAAGCCTAGTGTAGCACTTTGTCTTAACCTTTTTATCAAGGCTCTTGGTAAGAGAAATATCTAAGACAAGTGCAAAAGGCATGGAGTTGGAATGGCTACCAAATCAATGCAAAAGAAATGTGGAAAGACAAGAAAAATACTTGGGACAAGTACAAAAGATCCAGGGAAACCCAGCTTACAAAACCTGGGTTTTCATCCAGGCTCAAAATAAGAAACCAAACAAAAATGGCAGCAAGACAGAAGTCTGGGATGACTTGCAGCACAAATGGGATGGAACAGATTTTATCTACTCAAGGAAGCCTCCTAGAGGAGGATGTGCTCTGTCTGGACAATAGGGAGGGCCTGCCTGTATATCCTCCCTCCCCATGTGTATCCTCAGCCTGTGAATACAGCTTCTCAGGGTCCTCATGTTGCAGGTGGGAGGCCACAGGAGCCCAAATGCCCTCATGCTTGACTCCCCTCCAGAAACAGGAGGGCTGGCCTGTATTATTAAATTGTAGAAGTGAGGCGGGTCGGGGGATGGGGTGATTCGGTGATGGGCACCGGGGGGGCACTTGATACGATGAGCACTGGGTGTTATGCTAGGTGTTGGCAAATCGAACTTCAATAAAAACATACTTAAAAATGTAGAAGCAAGCTCAACTCCAGTCTCACTCCCCATCTCTAACTTATTCAATTGTTCCCTATTGTCGATATCCCAGTGTCTAAGTTCCCTACTGGGAAATCCTCAGGTATCTCCATTCCTACCCCACTTCTCATTATTCCATCCTCTATTTGCCAGCAAAAATGGGTTGCTTTCACTGTTCAGCTTTTCCTCAGTGACCTTGAGGTTTCCAGTCTCTAGGCATTCCATCCTGGGTGATGCCCACTCAAATGGAGTGCCCTTCTCCCATGATACTTCAGTAATCAAGCTTTAACTGCTGATTCCCAGATGCCACTAAGTCAGAGCCACTAGGGACGAATCCTGTAAAACTATATAAATTGATAGGTTTCAAGTCTCCCCAGGTGACTAATAATCAGACCAGTCATCATTTTCTGTAATCATACTACCTGAGGTTTAGGTCAAACCTGGCCCATGGTGAGCATTGGATAAGTTGTGGTTATGGTAACATTATCCCACTGGGAATGAGGTATCCCTTTGTAGAAGAGGCAGGAAAGTAAAAACGGATCAAGTGACACACCTAAGGCTACACCTCAGTTAAGGCTGCAACTTGAATCTAGAGCTGCCTAACTGCAAGATCTGTTCCTCCTAAAACCTCACTGCTGATCCAGAGGGAGATAGCCCGCTCTCCTCAGAAGGCTCACAGCATCGCCCCGTTCTGCTTTGTCTGATGGGTTTGTGTACCTGTTCTTGTATCCCTCCCCTGGCTCCTGACAAGTGACAACTTCCCTTGCCCCACCTCTGTCCTGTCCCCCCAACCCCCAAGCATTTTGTCCACAGCTAGATACATCAGATATTCAATAAATGTTGAATCAAATCACTTAATCATATGGTTCTACTTTCGAGATTCTTCTGGAAAAGGGTGAAAGAAAACTCTCAATTTGGTACAGTAACTTTTCTCAAAGTTTTGAGTAAATATTCAAATGGCCATAATTCCATTGCAAGCAAGGCAATTACCAATATACCACTTTTTCCTGTATAAACAAGCAACATAACAAAAGGATTCCAAGTTCAAGATAGGTATTCTAGAAAGGTGGAAAAAGCCAAGTAGCTTAATCTTGCTGAAGTCTTATGATTTTCTAGATGGAGGAATTTAAACTATCTCAGAGCATAAGTGAAAAGGAAAAAACCCTTAGAAAGCATCTTGTGAGGGGAGAATGGATGATTCTATATGTAGGCAACGATAAAGAAAAAGAAGATCCTAAGGATGGACAAGAAGTTGGCAATGCCAGCATTACAGGCTCTTTAGGTTCCTAATAGTGTCTAACAGCACGGATCAGATGTCATTATCTGGATCCTAAACTCTGGTCAGCCTTATTGCTGTGAACCTAGATAAATTTTCATACTTCTCTAAACGGGAGTTTCTTCATCAGTAAAGTAACCATGATAAGAATTCTAGCAGTTATGGTGAAGACCCAACAAGAAGCTCAGGAGTGTGATATGAACCTAATGTCAATTAAGCTCATGGTGAAGCCCTAACCCCCTAAAATAGTGGTATTGGAGGTGGGGCCTTGGATAGGTGCCCTTACAGAGGCGATCAGCACTCCCTTGCTTTCCATCTGGTCAGGACACAGCGGGGAGGTGGCCATCTGCAAGCCAGGAAAAGGGCACTCCCCAGAATCCAGCCATGCTGGTGTCTTTCCCTGGGGCTCCCAGCCCCTAGAACCATGAAAAATAAACTCTTTAGGTCCCCTGGGCTGTGATATCTTATGGCAGCCAAAACTGAAAGCGAACAAAGTACTTAGCTCTGTGTCCTGGGGACACCTAGTAAACAATCGTAGTCCTAGTAAGACTACTTGTAGAAGTCCTAATGGTGGACTGCTTGCTATTTTCCTCTCCATGGAGTCCTATAGTTGGCTATAGTATCTGGCAAGTGTTCATGCAAGCTTTGTAGAAAAAAAAATTTGAGGATGAGAAATGTATTCTTTGACACTTTTTTTTTCTCCTTTCACAAAACAGTTCTGTAAGGTAACTGTTTAAGCCCTACCTTCATAAGTCAAGACTTTTAATTTAATCTGGCATATAAAAAAATCATTAAAATGGTCTTGGGTGCTGTACTTTCAGTGCCCATCTGCTCTGTGCCCAGCATGTGGGGCTGGGAAGGATGTGTCCCCACAGCTCTGGGAAAAGGCTTTAATCTCCCAGATTATCCTTTTAAAAAAAAAGGTTCTTAAAAAAAAAAAAAGAACTTCAATGGAAATGACCCATTCTTCCTTGGGAGCAGCTCCTAAGGTCTGTCTGTGAATCGATGCAGCAGGGCCTATGGCCCTGCCCCTCCATCCAGGTCCCTGTGCATGGGGGACACCTACTGCCACCACCCAGTAAAAGTCGTGTGTGTGTGTGTGTGTGTGTGTGTGTGTGTGTGTGTGTAGGGGCCAAGTGAATGGATGAGCTGCTTTAGATGAAGTTAAGGGGGAAGAAGGGACAAGCTGGAAAAGAGGCATTTTGCTTTTTAAGTCCCCACCCGGTCTCCCTGGCTCAGCCTGGAGGCCACAGCCTGAGTCCACATGGACGCTTCAGTTTACACCTACTCTGGGTTCCCATGGGAGCAGTCCCTGAATTGGCTGAGTGACGCTCGTCTTCCAACAGTCCATGATGAACCCAAGCAAAAACAAGCATTCCCCTCCCTTAGGTCCCTGGAGAAGGACACAGAACCAAAGAGGAGCAGCTGCCTATAAGCACCCTCCCGACCTGTCTCTCTACTCTGGACTTTCTGTCCTGCTAGCTTTGCTCTATTCCAGGCCCTTCAGATATTGGAACCTTCTGCCTCTGGGCCTCCCCTAGTGCCTGGCCTGGGTTCATAGTTCTTAACTTGCCATGGCTGCTGGGTGGGAGTCACCCCTGGATTGCCACTCTAGTCCCCTAACTGGCCTTCCTGCCACCGGCTGGCTTGTTTAACAGACTTCTGTGGCTGCTGGGTCTTTGTTCAGATAATTCACTGGCTCCCAGTTGCCCTCCAAGTAGAAGCAGGTGTTACCAGTGACCCCTGGGGCCCTGCACGATATAGGACATCTCCTGCTTTGCTTCTCTGTACAGCTGCTCTGGCTTCTCACTACTTTGTCTGACCATACGTGCTCCTGGATGTTGCCTTTGCACTAGTCTCTCCACCTGAACTCTTCCCTGGCTATCTGCATGACCAGCTCTCTCCAGGACTTTCCAATGGCTCCTTGAGAAGCAATATCAAAGCAAGAAAACTACTTGGGCTCCTTACCCTGCTGTACTTAATTTTACTTTTTCTCTTTCCCACCTCCTTTCCTTCTTAAGCTTAACTTGCCAACCTATAACACCTGGTGCTCATCACATTATGTACCCTCAATGTCTGTCACCCAGTGATCCCATCCCCCCACCCACCTTCCCTTCAGAAATCCTCCATTTCCTAGAGTCCAGAGTTTCTATTTGTCCCCTCTAACTTTTCCTCAGTTTCCTTTCCTTTCCTTATGGTCCTTTTCACTGTTACTTATATTCCACATGAGTGAGACCACATAAAGGTCTTTCTCCAATTGACTTATTTCACTTAGTATAAATATCCTCCAGTGTCATCCATGTCCCTGTAAATGGGAGATATTCGTCCTCTTGGATGATGCAGTAATATTCCATTTTGTGTGTATACATATAGATATATACACATATATACCACATCTTTATCCATTCATCTGGACCCTCCATACCTTTCTCCAGAGTGGCTGTACCAGCTTGCATTCCCACCAACAGTGCAAGAGGGTTCCCCTTTCCTGCATCTTTGCCAACATCTGTTTCCTGCTTTATTAATCTGCATCCACATCTGTCATTTCCTTAGTGGTTAATTTTAACCATTCTGGCTGGTGTGAGGTGGTATCTCATTGTGGTTTTGACTTGCATTACCCTGGTGACCAGTGCTCTAGAGCATTTTTTTCATGTCTGTTGGCCATGTATAGGTCGTCTTTGGAGAAATGTCTGTTTGTCTTCCAATTTCTTGAGTAGATTCTTTGGGGTATGGAGTTTGAGAAGTTCCTTTTATTTATGAGCATTTTATAGGCTGAGTGTCCAAAGGCTAGATTAGCATGAGTGAAGTATGTGGGGAGCCTCCAGGTGGAGGAGCTCTCCATCTCGGTAGCTCCTCTGCTTCTCACTAGGTCTTGCTGGGGTCTTCCCCCCGCTCTGGCCTGGCCAGTCTCTATCCTCTCTCACTAGGCCTTTCCCACTCCCAGCCCTCTCATCTGCCTGGGCGAGGTCGTCCTTTGAGCACTCAAAGCACTTTTCAAGCCCCTAAGAGCTATGAGCAGACTCTGCTGTATCAGTTATTCCCATATCTCCTACTTTAACAGGAAGTAGGACTTGTAGAAAGTTTCTCAACAAACCTCAAAGCAGCTAAAAGGACAACCACATTGTAAGTGCTCAGCAGGTGTCTTCAGATGGACAAGGGAAGAGTTCAGACCTTCAGGCCAGCCTGGATTTGAATCCGAGAGAAGCACTTAACTGTATTAACCTAGAAAAGCTTGAGCCTCAGTTTCCCTGTCTTATAATGGGGATAATGTGATCCCTTACATGAATTGTTAGGATTGACCAAACCTATGAATGCAGGGAGGTGTGGGGGACAGAGTGCCTGGTGCATTAAAATCCTAGTGGTCAGAGGGAAAGAAGAGGGGGTTTGAAGAAATGAGGCTTATGTTACTCAATGTGGACTATTAGAAGCAGGAAGGGAATGGTTTTAGTGATCCATTGTTAGCTTTGACCTAAGAGTGGCAGGAAGGACATTTCATTCCCCCTTTCCCTCTACTTCTAAACACTTAAGACGCTGGGCAGATAATAGGTATTTCAAATCTAACCACTCTCCCAAACCCAAGACCTAGGTGCCATTATTTGCATCTCCCATAAGGGAGTACAAAGAATCTGGCTACACGGAGCCATAGCTTGCATGAAGCTTGCATCGAAGCTCCCATATAGGCGTCTGGAATCAAGCTGATACTTCTAACACTCAGCCGGATACCTTCTTCTGCTGTGTACTGGCTCGGAAAGAAAGTTCAAATGTATTTGCCTGACTTGATCTTCAAAAATTACCTTGCATTTGACCGATTTAAATGAAAGCCATGTTTGCATTGTTGGGGGAGCACAGCTGCAAGTATAGATGGAGAATCCCACCTGGTTGAACCCATTCCAGTAACATGACAGCTGTGGGACCTGTATAGGTTACTTTTCTCTGAGGCTTCAGATCTCAGATATAAAGTGAGACAATAACACACCCTGAATGGTTTCAAGGATCCTACTAAAAATCTTAATATAAATGGGTTAATATCATAAGTCATAATGCCTAAAGCAAGACACTAAATTTTAAGTCAAACTCCTGATTCTTGGCCATTAAATTCAAGAGATTTTAATATTTGCGGTAGGTCAGTTCTAGTTTACTCTTTTAAGGTGTGCCAAGCCACTGGCTGCTCACACAGCCCTGAACTGCCTCCTGAGAAACATGATTGACAGCAGGGCTTTAAAGGTTAAATACAGTTTCAGATCTTGCATAGTGATCCAGTAGTAGGACTGGAATTAGAACCAGATGGCATTTTTCTCCATAACCCAGAATAACTGAATTAATGTTGTACAGTAATAAATGAAGCTTTGTTTCCTCCTCTCCATGAGGAATGAGTTCTGTTGCTCAAGACAGTGTAGGAAGAATTTGCAGGAGCAAACTTCCTGTAAGCATCAAGAGACACCTGGTGCCAGATGACACAGCCAGCCCCACTTATGCTCAACCACCTGATGAAGCCACCAGGGCCTTTTGCCCATGATGGAGTGTTTCAGGATGGGTATAGGACAAGAGCGGCAGGCTGCCTCTACTCCTCCAGAATCTTAATGCAGACTACTGCACAGAGCTTCCATTAAGAGGATGGTTCATTTTTCTGAGTTTGCCAAACGCAAGATCGGAGGTCTTATATATATATTTTTTTTTCTTCCTGCCTAGAAGTTGCTGATGCCAGCTTCACAATTCAATCCAATATAGATTCTTAGGGCGACTATCTTGTCAAAGGTCAAGTATTCTGCTCAGTGACCTGTTGCTAATGGGTATACCTAGACCTTGAACACGGAGCCTCTCATTTTCAACCCTAAGTACATTCTACTGCTCATGATCTTCATAAGCTCACTGCAGTTGTGCTTTCCTGAGTGGCTGTGTGGGAGTCGGTTTTCTCATGGTGGGACCACTAATCCTATATAACCATAGTCCTATGTCAAATTCTCGTGTGACAGGTGCCATGGTTTTGAACAGAACTAGGACTCTTGAGGATAAGAACAATATATACTTAAATGGCTTCTAATGCATGATCCACCTGTGTATCCGGCTTTTTGGAGGGGATTTTGGCAAGTGACATTTTGCAATAAACTTCCCTTGGAAAAACAATTCTTTTAACTATGAAGTTAAAATACAGTACATATGTTCTGCAGTGAAGTGGTAGCCTCCAGGGCTTTTATAACTGTAGGCAGCTTTCATGGAAAGCAACATTCCAGCATTCTGTGGGTAATAGGTTCAGGATCCCTCCTCATATTCATGTCATCTGTATGAATTATGTCTTAGCCCCCTACTGATCATTCAGAATGGCTTATAATTGAAAGATGGAGATCCTACCATACTCACATGTACATAATCACCTCTAATCCAGCCTTTAGCCATGCTTGACCTTTCTAATACTTGTATGAATGAGTCAATATCTAAGAATCCCATCAATGTCAGATTCCAGAAAGAGGTTCTAAACAACATAGCCATAGTTCAGGTCTCAGGCTGGGTACCAGGCAGGTTCAGGCTTAAGAATTAGAACCTAAAAGTTCCTCCCCACTCTTTTAATATAGGATAACTGTTATCTTCATAGGCATTTAGAAAGGTACCTCCTCTGAGGATTTAGCCAAAAATGCTGACCATCTGGGTGGATGAATTAGGGAAAAAATCCAATGTTGGTGTGGAGAGGGATCAGAGAATCACAATTCTAAGAGATAGGACAGTCACACAAACATGCCCTGGCTCTCCTCTAGTAGGCACTGTGAAAACGACTGTTCCACGACTCCCAGGAGTTGGGGAATGCCATTTTTATCCATGGGGTCTATGGTGAACATGACTAGAGTTAATATCCCAGATGTGCCCTAATGTTTAGACAAAGTCACTAAGATATCTGGAATTATAGCCCATCTGTTCAGCATGGACAGTAACATTGTTTCTTGCATACCCAGCATATGAAATGCGGTCACCTATGTGAAGATGCTCTTGGTGCCCTATACTATTCAGTTCAGGTCTAACTTCTCCAGACATACCTCGAGAGGTCCAATTCATGCTGACAGTGACCAGTGCCAAGTGCTGGCCCTAAGGTACCTTCATGTCTGCTTCAGGGCCTTTCCCAGGCTATAGGGAAGCAGGCCAGCAAGCAGACACATCCTGGGGTGTTTAAAGATTTAGGGTTCCCAAGGCAGTACTAGACAATGCTATACAGGAGACTCTAGGTAAATTCCCAGCCTGTTGGCTTTCTGAAATAAGATTCTGGAAGGCCTTCTGTAGCTCTCCAAATGGTCACAGCAGAATTTTGCCCCTACTGCCTATGGCAATGGTATTGGTGCTACGAACTGGCAAATATGTCTCCCTTCCTCACTGTTCCTGCTTCCTAAGACCACTTCCTAAGTCAACCACTGTACCAGAGCATTTTCCCCAGGTTCTGCTTTGGTGAGGACCTAAACTAAACATACCTGACTTTGGGAGTCCGCTCCCACTTGTAAAGATATTGGAACTCATCACCCCATTCTTCACAAAAAAAACCTGGATAGTCTAAAAGCCCATTCTCTGTAAACCTAGTGACTTGTTTTAGGCGCATCAGATTTCAGGTGGCAGCTGTCCTGCAGAGATAGGCAAATCCAGACCATGCCAACCAAGATATGCTTAAAGCAGAAGCTGCTGGGGACCTGAGGTGGTACAGAGATGTAAGTGGTAATCTAGATGAATTTCTAGGAGCCAACTGCAGACTAGCATGAGAAGGAGAAATTTCTAGGGGCTCTACTTTGGGGGGGATTTTTCCCTGTGGGTTCTCTGTGAAAATCCAAGAAAGATTCCCCTTCCACCCTTCCAGTTCTGGCAGGGGCTGGGGAAGAGTTGTCATTATGAAATAAGCCCAGGGCATTCTAATAGCAAAGGACCCGTCTCCAGAGGGAAAAACTTTATGAGCATGTTCCAAACTTTCCTCTATTCTTGCCCCCTCTAGCTATCCTGTCCCTCAGGATAAGAAACATGTGGAGGTCACAGCTCATCAAGGGACTGAATGGTCCCTTGACCTCCCACATCTCAGGTTTACACTTGTGACAAAGGGATTGGAAATGCTTTCAGACTTGCTTGTATAAATATTTTCTGGATACTGATGCTGTAAATGACATCAGACAACCTGGTAAGGGGAAGATTCTGAACCCCTGTTTTCTCCACTGTAAAAACAAAACAATTTCTAACATGCTTTACTCATGAGTTCAGTAAGACGATGAAACCAGATATGAAAGTAGAACTCTAAAAGCTAAACAGATCTATGCAAATATTAGAGGGAAATACTCTCCTTAATCCCAGAGAGAAGGGGGCTCATGGAGTCTCTTCACCAGGATCACCTGGCCAGCTAGGATGCATGTTTTAGAACTTCTTTCCTCTGTCCATACCCCTGATCTTTCCAGGCACCCTCCCTCTACCTCTAGGTAGAGGGTCTACCTAGATCTCCCCATCTTCCCCACAGAAGCCTGATATCAAATTCATCACCCTCACTTTTCAGCACCTTGGGATCCAGGGACTGTCTACCTCAGGGGTCGGACCCTAGGGGTGGGGGGAAAGCCATGTGGAGATGCTCTAGTTTCCTTCAGTTCACTGTAAATATTCATCGTTAAAAGCTCAGAGAAATCACTTCGTTAGTAGTATGCAATGACCCTGTGCTAGAATATTTTATCTGCTTGGAAGAAGATACAAAGTAGGTTGTCTGAGTAGTGACTTGGGCAGATGTGAAGGTCTTCCATGTGATGCTGCTGATCAAAGGAGCACTAAAACGTATTGGGAAGACAGATCTGGGGTCTGATCCAGCCCAGTCATTGGAAAAGCTAGCACTAGCCGTTCAGCTTCAAGTGCAGGTCCCAGAGTCACGAACTCCCACCTGCTCCCCTGTAGAATGCAGTACTTATTTCTTATGGTTGAATTCAAACCACAGAAAAATAACCTGACAGTAGGCGCTAGGAAATAATTTATTTCACATCTCACAATACTATCTTGGGGAGAGGACCACATTCACAATGAGCCAAGGAATAGCATGCCTCTAAAACCCTGACCGGAGCATGTTTCCTAGCTGTCCTCTCTAAGCCAGGGCTTCTCAGGGTTTTACATGCATACAAATCACCTGTGGAGCTAGGTAGAGACGGATTCTGCTTCAACAGGTCGAGCTGGATCCTGAGATTCTACATTTCTAACAAATTCACATGTGATGCCAGTGCTCCTGGTCCATGGACCATACTCTGAATAGTGAGGGCATTTTAACAAGATATCTGCATGATTTGCATGTACAGCAAAGTCTGAGAAGCTGTATAGTACAGCTGAAGCTGTAGGCATTAAAAAACTTTTAGGAATATCCTGAGAGCTATGGCATGATAAGCTGTGGGCTAGCTTCTGGGAATAAGTCATTTTCTCAGGGGAGAGCTGATGCCATTATGTGCATAGAAACATTGGTAGTTCCCCAGGGTAGCAGACAAAGGATTATAATATAGCTGATCTCGAATATTTCCACATATGTGTTACTTAATCCTCACATTAACTCTGAGGCAGGGACTATTATAATTGCCAACTTCTAGATGAGGCTAATGGTTATGTTCTCAGATTCTACAGCTAAGTTTAAATAAACTTATTGTGTTCAAAGTTCACAGGTTTAGGCTGTCCTGAATCCCCTGGTTCAGCACTCTGACAATGATGAGAAGCAGAGGGGGGTCTCCATCGTGCAGGATGGCCAATGACCTTGTGCTAGCATCCATGCTGGGCATTTCTGGGTCCTCTCTCCCCTGCACTTGAAGCTGAATGGCTAAGCCTCGCTGCTCCTGCTGTCACAGGCCCAATCCCCTTTCTCCTTCCTTTCCTGTTCTGCTAGACTTGGCTGACACCTGAGCATCAGAGGCTGGAAGGAAAATGCAGGCTACCCTATTCTATCCCTGCCTGGGGCTGTGAGGTGTCTGAACTGAAAACTATGACATGCCCCTCAGCACCATGGACAGGATCTCCAGCACGATTATTCCCTTCGCATTTTGCCCCCCACCCCACAAGGCTATTTGAGGGCATATAAGCAACCAAACTTATTTTCTCCTAAACCCTTTAATTATTGTAAAAATAGAAGGCCTTCAACCACAGTTATCCAACTTGATAACCATGAATAATGCACATTAATGCACAGGCTAAGAATAGGAGATGGGGCTGCTGACTAAGTCAGCCATGAGTAACCAGAATCCAGGGGTTAAACTATGTGTGTGGGGACTTCTAAGAGCTATTTATCCAAATACACACCTCACCTACTCTTTCGATGTAGATACCATATAAAACATCAAATAGGTTGTTTAAAAATCCCTGGACCTGCAGCATCCCTTTGAACGCTGGGCTCCACCCTTCAGAAATTTCAATCTGTTTGAACAAATCCTCCAGGTGATTCTGATCTAAGAATCAGTTTTATTTCAACAAAAGGCTTTAAATATCAGTAATTTTACCAGACCTTGAAATGTCTCAGGATAATGGAAGGAAATAGTATTGGCCAATAGTACTCAACTGGGGTTGAGTGGGGCAGGGGATGGGGTGGTGGTTGGGGGGGTGTGGTTCTAGAGTCAGTCCCACTCAAGTCACCTGTTAGTTGTGGTCTTGGGCAAGTTGCGTCTTTAAAGAGTTGAGGGTTTGGCAGAGGGTCTGCTAATGCTCAGACAAGGATGTCACATAGTAATAGCTCAATGAACAATTATAATTCTCTCCATCTGATGTCCCCTTTTAAGCAAGAAAATCACTATCCTGTGCTACATGAAATCAAAGCATTAGCTAACCAGTTCCTCGTGGCCCACAAATCTTTGTCCTGCTATTGTTAATGCCCCCACTGTACGCACTCAGAATAAGTGAAATGGAATGTATGCCAGGTGTCCATTCCACACCACTTATTTTACTTGTATTGTTACTCCAGGGAAATGGAAATCCTCTTCCAGAGAATCGAACCCACTCACACCTATGCACTGCTGGGGGACAGTCTTTGAGGATAATAGCTACCTGAGTCCCTCTCTTCTCACAGCCCACTCACATACAATGGGTCAGTTGATAGCTTCTACTTCTAGATCCAAAACTTCCTTGAATCTCAGATCTCCAATGGAAACTCACTTGAACCAACATCTGGATCTTTCTGTTTTTCAAAATCCCTTCAATCATGTGCTGCTCCCACTGTACGAGGAATCCCACGACTCTTTGGGATCTGACACACATCATGATATGCACCTAGCAAAGTAAGACCCAGGGCCTCCCTGTGGACGCTTTGTGGGTGTGCTGTTTGGAGGAAGAACAGCCTAGGGGTTGGCCCATGATTTCTGGTCTAATCAGAAGTTGAGTTGGCTGGAGACATCACCATCAGCTGCTGCCTCTGCCCTATGAGCCACAGACCAGCAGGGTGGCCTTTCTGAAATCCAATTCTTTTGTTTAAAGACTCCTCCACAAGAGGGCAGCCCCAGTGGCTCCGCGGGGGATGTGAGGCAATGTCTGGAGCTACTTTTGGTTTCTGTTACTGGGTAGAGGCCAGGGGTTTTGGTAAACATCCTACAATGCACAGGACAGTTTCCCTACAACAAAGATGTATCCAGCCAAAACTATCAGTGCCCAAATTGAGAAATCCTGAGCTAAATCCTGAACTCAAATGTCCTCTCTTCCAAGAAGCATTCTGGGCTTGTACCTTCTTCCCCAAGGGGCTTGCGTGCTCTTGCTCTGGGCTTCCATAGAGTAACCCAGAAGGCCATCAGAGCACTTACAACCTTTAAATTCATTAAATTACAGTAGCTGGTCACTATCTTCTAGATCAAGAAGTCCTCCCAGGAAAGAACCAACATTGGGTCTTTTTTTTTTTTTTTCCTTTTCAACCTCAGATGCAGAGTGTTCATCATATCAACTAATAGATGCTGTGTAGACCAAAGAAGTTAATTTCTAACAGAGGTTTGACACAGTAGGTAATATTTGCCCACTCAATGATACATCTGGAAATTATAACATACTTCAGTCCTGTTATAATCTCTTATGGTTAAAAAAAAAAATTTTAAGGGCACTGGGTGCCGTAGAAAATACAGGGCTCTCACCCACTGTGAGGAGTGGACTTCTGTCAAGGCTAAGCCGGGGGGTTGCCAGTACTCCTTGGTCACTATGCCAATGGCTGAATGGGGCCACTTGACCTTTGCTATGGACTTTGAGGCAGACAATCTTTGGGAACGATCCTTCTTTGCCTCTGATCTGAAGGCACTGAAGCAACACTTCAGTATTGGACAAGAAGTTTTTGGGACTTCAGGGAACCTGGATTTGGAACAAGTAGACCTAGACCCAGACTTGTCGGAGTAGTGGCACCACGAATCCTCAAGGGACAATATGAACCTACATCTTGCACAACCACCCTAATATGAGCTTTGGGTTTTCTTTCCTCGTTACATAAGTAGTCCCCCCTTAAATATGTGCTGAGCCTTGGCACCTGCTGTACAATACTCAAGCACCACCCCTAATACCATGGACATCCAGCATTTTGTTGGAACACTTGGAAAAGAAGCACCCTCTGGGACACAGAACAGCCCTGACTGTTGTTTTACCATACCCATCCCCTGTCAGGTTTATGGCCCCAGTGAAAACTGGAAAAAAACATAAAAGACAAACTTAAGGGTGTGCAATCCAAAATTCAGGCTGCGGCTGAGTCAGCTAACTCAATAAAATTCAGCTGAATTTCTTTTATTTGCTTACTGAACTTTTTCCAGTGTCACAAGCATGAAATTGGAGCATAAAATCCATATGAGGTTTTATTCATTGCCATATGCATTTTAGTGAAGATGCTGAAGAGGTGGCTTCTAGGTAATGCTGTTCCCAACCAAATCTGAGTTCTTGATCATTGACAGAAACATAGCTTTGTGGGACAGGTTATCTGCTTGTCCCCCCACATCTTCCCTATAAGTCTCTGGATGAACTCCAGAGTCTATTCAGGCACTCTTACACCCCTCCATAGATGTCCCTAGACCTGAGACTCAGCTGTGCAAACCTCAGGCCTGTTACTCCCCATTCTCAAATGTCAGTCTTGTCAAGGAAAAAATAGGATTTCATAAGCTTTCCAGCTGCTTATTTCAATGATTGTCCACTACATGTTACGGCCCACTGACTAGCTATGTGACAGCCGGCCATCCCTGTACCTAATTCTTAACATCTGCACTTGCCAAACATTAATGTTTTCCTCCTCTCAAGGATAGGGATCTCATAATTTAGAAGTTTAAAGTATTCACATTCCTTATAGTTGATTAGCACAGAGTAAGGATCTAATACATACTAGTCATAGATGAAATTAGCAAGAGAAGTGTTGGTAACAGAAAACTAAAATCGGAAATACAATTCCGTGGGGGCATGAGATTCCACAGTGATGAATTTGCTTGGCACACCGCAACTCTGAGAGAGGCGATTCAACAGAGAAGCCAACTCTGAGATGTCCACACAAAGCTCCCCACCTGGAAGAGAGTTTGCCATTCTGAAGTCACATCACATTTTGTCCTCACTCTTGCACAACTGGGAATAAACTGTATCTTTGTTGTTCATCATGTATTAGGATTAAGATCTTCACATAAAAATACGTGTACACCTTCGTGTAGAAGTACGATCATTTTCTTGTTAGCATAAGATACTAACCTCCCAAATCATTGTCCTGATGCATTAGTTTTTTCAATGTGTATATCCTTAGATGCAAGCAGGTACAGCTTTACAGTCTGCTCTTCTATTTGTACCTAATTGTGTATATTCCTCCACTTCTAGTATCCTCCTAACTCTACTTTTATGCGGCTGCATAATCTGCCTGACAAATAGAATTCTACTTACCGTTAGATTACTTCTAGCCTTTCATCTTCTTTATAAAGTCCTGTTAGATGACTTTTTTTCTGGATATGAACTTAAGAACTGTTATTTGCCTAGAATGACTTCTTAGGAGTGTGATAGTGGGTCAGAGAGGGTATGGCATACTTCTTTCTACTTCCTAACCATTCTTCTCGAGGTGCAGTAGACTTACAAGCATTCTGGTTAACCCCTAGGCTACTTTGCTCGCAGGACTTTACTGCCCCCTCCCTCCCTGGTGTGCCCTATGGCTTGGGTCTGGTTATTAGAACCATCACTCCTTTCCTATCTGTGAAGCAAGTATGGGATTATAACTTCCATGCAACTATCTTGAAATAAGTTATTTTCTTGCCTTGCTCCTTCTCTTCTTGGGTTTATGAGCTCCTGGAGGGTAGGACAAAGTTTTAGAGACCTGTGAACCTACCACTCTTCAGCACTCAAGTGGCATCTC
This sequence comes from Vulpes vulpes, assembly GCF_048418805.1. Lineage (NCBI taxonomy): Eukaryota > Metazoa > Chordata > Mammalia > Carnivora > Canidae > Vulpes > Vulpes vulpes. The sequence continues at coordinate 498,385 of NW_027325677.1, forward strand.
TCAAGAGAATAGACCCTTCACTTTGGGCAGGGGTGGGGGTGGGGGGCTTTAGCCAATTTCATCTAGTAAAGAAAGGAAAATATTGAAGTTAATGTAACTAATTTTTTAATGTGAAGCTAGGTGCCAAAATCTATTGGATTTCCTCAGGCTACTTCTAACATGCATTATCTGCCCTCTTGAATCTCCAGATCTAATTCTGAAGAAACAGACTCCAATTGCTCAGGCAAATAAGTGCAAGTTATCCTGCAAGTTAGCCCAGATCTATTACATGAGCACATGTTTACATGACAGGAGTCCCCCCTTGTGCTGCTTAGCTCCTAGAGCTACAGATTCCCAAGGGAAGTAGGATAGCTTAGATGATGGTAGTCTCCAGAACATCCCTTCATCAGGAATACCTGCATGAAGGACCCTGGAGTGAATACTTGGGCCCCATGCCCCTAGAGGGTGCTGCATGCCCAGGAAGAGGCAGCCATGCTGTCCTCTCCAGGTTCCTCTACCAAGTCTGGCTGTGGTCCTGAGAGCAGAGGGTCTCTCAGGATTCACTGGAATAGAACTCAATGGAAATAGCACAATTTAGAAAATGCAACCAAACCAGCCCACGCCTTTTTTTCTACTCCTAGATTCCCTATCCCAGTGGAATCCAGCCTCCACATCTAAACCAGAATGACTCTGCTGCCCCCACAAGGCAGCCTTGCATCAACATCCACCTGTGCTTGTTTGCTTATATTTCTGAGGATCCAGAGACTAAACATCTGGAAAGGGCCTACAGAAGGTCCTTGCATCCCATGTCCCCTTTCCCTGCCTCTCCAATGGAGCAGTCAACTCAAGGCAGAGCTGTTGACTAGATCTTAACTCATCATTTATCCTAAGAGAATAATATGAACAAGAGATAACATTTATCCTCCCAACAACCATGCAAGTAAGAACTATTATTACCCTTTTATTTTTAAGATCTATTTATTTTTAAAGGGCATGCATATGTATATGCCCAAGTGGGGCAGAGGGAGAGAATCTTCAAGAAGACTCCTCACTTAGCATGGAGCCCCACATGGGGGTTGGGGGGTGGCACTGATCCCACAACCCTGAGATCATGACCTAAGCGACCATCTCCTGATTTCAGCTCAACAGACTGAGCCACCCAAGAGCCCCTTATTACCCTCCTTTAAGAAGAAACAGACTTAAAACAGTTAATCTCAGTCAAAGCCAGAATGTGAAGACCAGTCTGTTTGGTGCCAGAGTCTGCCCCTTCCTACTGAGTCACTGAGCTGCCTTTTGGCCCTCTGACTACCCTGAGTTCAGTCTGATGTATGGAAGTCAAGATGTTCATTCGTTGGCTCGTTTATTTAGCAAATTATTTGCTTTATTGTGGTAACATGCTCTACAGAAACCTGCATAACTCTAGTGTATATACATTTTGAGCTTGGACTCATGCGAACACCTGTGATACTGTCATCACAACAAAGGTACAAAACCTACCCATCACCTCCAAAAATTTCCTTGTGCCCTTTTGTGGGTTTTTGTGTGTTTTGGCAAGAACACTTAATGTGAGATGGATCTTCTTAATGCATTTTTAAGTACACCATATACTGTATTGTGAAGAACAAGTACCATGTTGTACAACAGAGCTCTAAAGTTATTTTGCGTAACAAACTTCTTACCTGTCAACCATCCTCTTCCCCTCCCCCACCATTCCATTCTCCGGGTCCTCTGAGAATCCTTATCTCTGTGGCATCAGCTGTAATGTTTTTCACTTTTGATTACATTTATTTGAATCTCTTGGCTGAGCTTCAAGTTTGTCAATTTTATCTTAAACAGCTCTTATTTCCATCCTTTTTCTAGTATTTCATTTATTTATGCTCTAGTCTTATTCCTTCTGCTAACTTTGGGCTCACTTTGTTCTTGCTCTAGCTCCTTGAGGTACCATGTTGGGCCGTTTGAGATCTATCTTCTTAATCTAGGCCTTTATTGTTTTAGAACTTTCCCCATGTACTACTTTTATTAACAGCTACTGTATGCACTTCACTCTGAATAGACCTACAACATAATCTGGCATGAAGACGGACCGAAATGGTGGCAAATCTCACACCAGGGTTGTTCCAAGCACTCTACTCAAGACCCCAGAGGACAGAGGAACTCCCAAACATGGGTAGTGAGGCCCTCATCGGCAGACACCACTGAACTCGGGAGATGAGATTAGTTTCCAAAATGAGGGACTAGACTGAGGCATTGAACAGTAGCCTTGGAGCAAAGGAGGGAGAGCACCAAGGAGGTCCAATACCCTGGATCTGGGGGAGACAGAGGTTCTGAACCCTAGACCTGAGACGCAGCTGTGCGAACCTCAGGCCTGATACTCCCCATTCTCAAAAGTCTGTCTTCTCACTTGTAAAGAGAAAAATGAGATTTTATAAGCTTTCCAGCTGCTTATTTCAATAATAATCATCCATTGCATTTTATGGCTCACTGACTAGCTAGCTATGTGACAGCCGGCCCTCCCTGTACCTAATGCTTAACATTTACACTTACCAAACTTAATGTTTTCCTCCTCCTGAGGATGAGGATCTCCTAATTTAGAGGTTTAAAGTATTTGCATACCTTGTAGTTGATTAGCACAGAGTGAGGATCTAATACATACTAGTCATAGATGAAATCAGCAAGAGAAATATTAGTAACAGAAAACTAAAATTGGAAATACAATTCCTTAGGGGCATGAGATTCCACAGTGATGAATTTGCTCGGCACATAGCAACTCTGATAGAGGCGATTCGGCGGAGAAGCTCCCTCCATGCACATGAGTCACCAGCCGCCTCTGCTGGCCTGTGATGCCCCAGCCTCCACTTCTCCAGAGGGGGAGAGGGTAGGCTGAGACTGATCCTCGGGACCACAGGGTGATTGGGCTGGGGGCGGAGTGATTGTTCATCTGACAAAATGAGGAGTTTGGACAAGATGATGCATAAAGGCCCTCCCAGGTGGGGAGATCTGAGATTTGGCAGAGGCCCAGCCAGAGGAAGTGACTCACCCCAAATCATACAGCTAAGCCTAGGCAAAGTTTGAATTTAAACATTGCTTAAAACAATGCCCAACTACAAGTGTCCGTGGGGACCAGGCTGGAAATCGGGGATTTCTGGACTGCAGTGTCTCCTGCAGTACTTGGAGCAGAATGTGCTCACATGCAGGGGGTGCAGGGTAGGGCCATGTCTGAGTGCCTGTGTTTTGAATGTGGTGACAAAGCAATGTCTGAAGCCCTCAGGAAGTTCCAGAAATGAAAGCGAAGAATGAGGGGGAGCAGGGACCTCTCTGTTCATCTAAAGGAGGCAAGATGGTTGTCTGTGCCCTGGCTAGTCAGACATGCACAGAAAAGATCTTGCAGAGCAGAAGCGCTGGTCCTCGTAGAACATAGAAGAGAGTCAGAGACCAATGCTTGTGCCAGAAGGTGCTGCTCTGAGCCTGGGAGTTCTCACCCCAAAGACTGCAGAATCACCCTCTGAGGCTGGGCCGTCCTCTCAGCATCCTTTGCCTGGGCCATACCTGTACATGTCCCGGCATTAAGAAAACTGGAATGGTATTATAATTCCTTAATAATAAAGCTCCCGATTCTGAGCACTGGTGATGTGCTTGGTGCTTTATGCTTCTGAGTTCTGTTGATTGGAAATGAGGATGAAAACTACCTTACACAATTTTTGTGAAATAAAAACACAAACTGCTTTTTTAAATCTAGGACCCAAGAGTTAGAAATCGACAGTCTTAAGAAAGGTCTGCCTGACTTTAAAAGTGTATTTTCTAGAGTCGCCTGGGTGACTCGGGTGGCTCAGGTCATGAGCTCCCCATCATGAGATCAAGCCCCAAGACAGGCTCCATGCTCAGTCCGTTTTAGATTCTCTCTCCCTCTGCCTTCCCCCTGCCCCCACTCTCTCAAAATAATCTTTTAAAAGTTTTTCTAAGATACCAGTTTCTCTCAAGCTTCTTATCCTTAAGTCCTGGTTTAATACATAATGTGCAAATATACATATTATCAAGTATAGTCGTGTGGACATATATTTTCTATAAGCACAAATGCGTGTTCACTGTGAAGTAAGGAGAAAATTCAAATATTGGCACCATCACCCTTGGATAAATAATGTTAAAATTTTTGTCTGTGTGTGTGTGTGTGTGCACGTGCACGCACACAGTCAATGCATATTTTCTCAATTTGCGTTGCAAAATGAATATATGGTCTGTATGTCGCATATGATCACCTATTTTACCAAATACAAATTTGAATACTTGTCATGCTAGTCTAGTATGTGGTCATACAGCAGCTTAGTTCACCCACTTCCCCCTCCTTTCTCCCCAGTGCGGGGCATTTTAAGTGTTTCCAGTTTGATTCACAAATTAAACTGTTAAAAAAAAAAAAAACACTTGGGCAAATAACCTGAGATCAGCACACTAATATTTATCTTCCTGGACTTGTAATTCCACTTCTGTGGATACATTTAAAGGTTTTGGGAGTTCTTACAGCTATTGGTAAGTCTGCCTACAGGAAGGGAATGGGCTCGGCCCATCAACCTGCATCTCCCCACTGTGACAAGACAGCTTCTTGCCATAACTTAACAAAGCAGCACTTGGTGATGTGCTCCTATGTGATTAGCTAACGCGAGTGCCCCTATGGGCAGAGACACATGGCCCTGCAAGCTGTTGAAATCCTCTTGTGAACCTACAAGTCTCTGGATGCCAGGGAATTATTCAAGGTGGAGGCTCCCTGGTATGACTTCCTGCAGCCTAGCCCAGCAGGGAACTGGCTTTCCTAAAGAAGATGCTCCTTCTCCAGGCATTTGCTGTCCGGTTGGAGCCATTGCCCCAAAAGAAAGCAAACACTGTCGGATCAGTGCAATGGCGAGAAAGAAATAGCATTCATCATGTGCCTCTGCCCTTTGTAAACTCTCATGGATGATTGGGGCAGCTCTTTCCCTCCAGGAGGAGCTTCCTATGCCCTGAGATCAACAGTCATGAATGGTGTACTGAGTAGAAAAGGGGTGGCATTCAGCTCAGGAAAAACTGACAGGCACCTCGGTCAGGCCTCTTGGGGGTGGATGGTCACGGCAGAACCAGAAGAAAGAGGCGGAAAACACGTCCTCACGTACATCTATAAACTGTCATGTTAACCTCCTGTTTCCCAAACCCACCCCTACCACCAGGTGCTTCACTGTTTGCACTGTCCGTTGATAGGACCAGTCTCAGAATTTACGGTAACAGTGAAACTCCTTCAGTATTTTCCATTTTATGTGTGGGGAGGAGAACCCAAACTTTGTTACCCAAGATCCTTGAATCTTGGTGACCAACCATTTCCCCAGCTATATTTCTCATCCCTCTTGGGTATCCCCTTGAAGTGCTGCTTCCAGTCATTTGGACGATTCTGTTCCTGAGTTCATTCTATCCATGTTCCTCCACTTGTTTTATAATTTGACTCTGCCTACAACCTGACAGCTGTGGTTCTTTTGCTGGAGCTGCCAAACGACCTGCCTGTATCGGCCCCATTTCTGGAGTGTTTATCAGAAATGCCACCCCCTGTATCGATTTTTTGCATGAGGACTATGGAGTGGCTGGAAGCACAGAGCAGTGCAAACACCAGGAGCTAAGAGCTAAGGGAGGCTGAATGAGATGCTAAGATCTGTTTGAAGGTGCCAGGTACCTATGGTGGCACCCGGGATTTGGAAGGTGAAGGTGAAGTTCTTGAGTGAAGGGAAATGGAGGAGAAATAAGCCCACATTCTGTACCTGCTTTTCCTGCAGTCTATTGGCTGATTCATACCTCAGGGTAAGCATATGAGAATCCCACATAAAGGAACCGGCAGAGGACCGTTGCTAACAGGCTGAGAAACCAGCTGAATGAGAAATCTCACTTGTGGGGCAAAAGAGAGAAAAACAGTTTCAGGCTGTGGAGGCAGCCAGGAGCTGAGCCCACTTCTCTCTGCCCAGCTTCTCATGAGATCTTGGATATCAAGGCTCAGCTTTCTCTCAGAGCATAGGTGTTCTTCAAGGGAGAAGGGCAAGGATCTAACAGATTCATAAAAATACTGAAAAATGGGCTAACACTGGGCATAATCTCAAGGTGCAGAGAAGATAATGCTTGGGGTTCACCATCCATGAAGGAGAATGGGTCCTGGGAAAGCCACCAGGTTATCAGCTGAGACCCATGAGTCAGAATGACTCTCAAGCTTAAAAGAGTCTTACAAGCCTACAGAGCCCCTGGTTGTCCTCAGCCCCTGGTTGGCTTGGGCAACTTGACCCCACTCTGTCTACCTATTGGGAGGGTGATCTTCTGAGTCTCTTTGTTCCCCAGGCAATGTCGGACAGCTCTTTGAAACCTCACCAGATATGTCCAGAAACAGCATTAAAGGGGAACAGAAAGAGACCACAAGAGCAAGCTCCAAGGACTTAGTTATTGGAATCCTTAGACAAGGTCTCAAAAGGAGCTATAACAAGGATGATTCAGAAAATACACTGCACGGTGGAGAATTTCACCAGATAATGAATAGAAAAGAATAAACCTGAAATTTGGCAATTAAAGGAATTCCTTTAAGAATCAAAAGGGCATCCTGCCATTCGTAACAAGGTGGTTGAACAAGAAGCATATCCTGCTCTGTGAAATAAGCCAGTCACAGGATAGCACAGCATGACCCCACTTAGGGGCTGGAGGCTTGGCCCTGGGGGTTATTGCTCAGTTGAGTACAAAGTTTCATCTGTGCTAAATGAACAAGCTCCAGAAGCTCCTGGTACAGCACGGCATCTGCACCTCACAGTACTGTTCCACGTACTTCAAATTAAGAGGGTGGATTTCCGTTAAGTGTGCTTCCCACCAAAACCAAACCAAAGCATCCAACACCCTCCAAAATTTCCCTCGTGTCCCTTTTTTGTTTTTGTTTTTGTTTTTTTTAAGTATGTTACCTTGGTCGTCCTAATATCACTGGTGTTTGCATCTATCCAAACTTCTCAAATTGCACCCATTAAATGTGCAGTCCTGTGTACATCATACCTCTATGATGCTGTCGAAGAAAACCGAAAATAGAGGTGTTCAAAGGCACATTCAATGGAAAAATAAATGATCTGTAACACTCACTTCTCTCCAGGAAGCCATGAGGGAGAAGGGCAGAAGCTGAGATTTCCAACCAATTTTGGGCAGCAGCAGTAGTAGTAGTGGGTCAGGGTCAAGACCACGCTTCTGGTTACTGTGGCAAGGGGTCCCGTGTTAATATTTGTGCCTGAGTTGGCCACCCAAGCAAAACGACGGTCTGCAGTTTTCTTTCCTAACTCTGCTTTCCTTTTCTTTTTATATATATACATTTTAATTCCCTTGAATTTTTCTTATTGTTTGGCAGAGTTTAAATGTCATTATTTTATAGGAAACAGAGGAATGGGAGAAAGAACTGTACTCACAGTTCTGCATAAAATGAAAAATAATCTTAAAAATTTTTCATACAGGACATACTGTGCATTGGGAGAGTGGAGTGATTGGAGCATCACGGCTTTAGAGAGGCTGGCAGGGAGTCGGACGGCAAGCACCATCTCCGCCTCGCTGGGAGGCGCAGCCTAGTTCTGTAACCCTCCGGAGCTCACTGGCCCATCCTGATGTGGAGCTGAGGATGCATCCCCACCCCTCCAGCGCCACCTGAGAATGAACTGACATGAGCTGCATACAGCACCTAATGTACAAGTCAAAAGTGCAATGCCATCCCCATCATCATACTGTTGTACTTGTAATGGACTATCCTAATCCTTGTCGCCCCTCCGACGGGCAGGTGCTACAGAACTAGCCAAGCCAGGCCCGACCTCCCCAGGGCACATGAGGGGGCTGCCTGTCTTGAAAGAGTCCCTTGGCTTTATCTTCTGAGCGCTTCCTCTGCACCAAACGCCCTCCTTATGTTGCCTGTGTTTGACGTTTTCTTGTACCAAGAGGGTCTTTGATAGAGACCTTTGAGACACATTATTTCATAGTGAAGTATGCCCTGTGTAGGGGACGGGTCCATGAGCCATGACCTTGGGCTTGATGGGGCTGCTCTCATCACAGAGCTTGGGGGACACTCTGTGTTGAGAAATGGTGGGCAGTCAGCAGCTGGGGAAGGGTTGCAGCCCTGAGTCAGGTGCGTGGCACATCCCAGGTCTGTCACCCTCAGCGTGTGGTAACTTGATGAGTTTCTAGACTTCAGTCAGATGACACAAATTCCTGACTATATTGTGTCTGAACCTTAGTTAACAGCCAATAAATCGGTTTTAATACATGACGATGATCTTACACTTATCAATATCACTGTCCCTTTCACAGAAGGAAGTAGCTTCTAATACTTAAACTCGGCCCAAGGCCTTGTTCTTTCATGTTCTTATTTCACCAGATATTTCTGAGTGCCTTACCATGGAGTGGGAGTGGGCAGCAAGACAAATTCCCTGCTTACATGGAATTTATAGAACTTATTTTGAGAGGAAACCAGAAATAAGCACAGTAACGAACACATGGATAATTTCACGCGGGGATAAGAGCTGGCATCGTTCAGCAGGAACAGGGTTTTGAGATTGATCGGGTGAGGATGGTCAGGGAGGACTTGCCTGGGAGGGGTTGGGGGGGTAACTATGTGTAGAGTCCTGAACACCTTAGGAGCAGGTCAAGCCATGATGATCCATGGAAGGGAGTTCTCAGCAGGGAGAGATCTGAAGCTGCGGGTAGAGGGAGGCCTGGAGGCTGCAGGGCCCCTTCCCATCACTGATTCTCTGAAAAGGACTACAAGCATCCTTTCAAATGGTCTTTTTCTAGATTGTACCATTTTCCAATGGAACTCATTATATCATGGTAGGTAGTTCTGGGACCACAGAGACACAGAACAAGGTGGGCTGTGTTCTTCTCCATCCGGCTCTGGGTGTGGGCAGCAGGAGACCATCGCAGAGCAGGGCTCCCTTCTGGCGGCCTCAGCCCAGGCACAGGACAGCTCCCCCTGGCTCTAAGTTCCCCTTCCCACAGGAAGGGGGAGAAAAGACAGGAAAGGCTGCATCTCTAGTGCATCTGACCACAATTTAAACGGGGGGGAAAGCTGCATTCCCTGCGTACTGAGCGGGAAAAGAAGTGTAGACGTGAAAACCTTTGAATAAGCAATTAACTGGGTGGTAGCACAGGGCAGCGAAAAGAAAGATGAATTGCCCGGAATAAAGGCCGGGAAGGAAGATGAAAAGTGTTCCTGCGGTAAAGGAACTCTGATGCAAGCCACCACGAGATAAAGAAGCAATTGTTTGATATGAGAACAATGAGGTGGCAACTCTCCAGGCCACAAAGGCAGACACCTCTCGTGGCTTCCAGAGGGACAACAGGTGCTTTCACTGCTTGTTGATGAGTTTTAGCTACGCTGTGCCCAGTGCCTACTACGTGCTCCTCTACTCCTCCCTGGACAGCCTGTGCTGAAACCTCTTTCCTGACTTCCTGGCAGGATCGGTTGCTCTAGATGTTCAGTGGCTCGGGATAAGGTGCCCAGGGGCGTAACTTTATTTCTCTCCCTCTTGCTGGTTGGTGAGCTCTGGAGGAGGCGGGAGTGGGTTCAGGGCTTTTACTCATTTCTAAAAGTGTGTTTTCGTTCTTGTTGGATGGAGACATTCTTTTTAAAAGGAAATTGGGAAGATAAGCAGATAGAGATACAAGAAAGGAATCCAACTGACAGTCATCTACTAAGACCTATTAGCTCAGATTCCAGTAATCCATAGGACAGAAGTCTCTTCTCTCCAGGAGCTCAATATCTAGAGAGAGCAACAGATACGTAAAGCTGCCATTTCAGTATAATGGGTTAAAGGCTTAGCTGGGGGTGTCCTGAATGTTATTGGGGGTGCATGGGTTATTTTTCTTGGCCAGTTGAAAAATCGGGGAGGAGAGGCTTCCTGGAGGAGGCAAGGTCTGATCTGATTTGAATCTAGAATAGATAAAAGCTGATCAGGCAAAGGAGTGGGGTGGGGGGGCACCATGTAGCGGCAGGCATGTGTGCAAAGACCTGAGGGCCTGACTGAATCTGGTTCTTTCTGCCAATTTCAGGGAGGCAGGGGTCCTGGTAAGTGAGGTATGAAAAGGGGTTGGCCAAATCACCTGGGATGGAAGCAGAGGGAAGAGGTGTCCGGGCCAGATCAGCTCAGGCTGTTGGCCATGATGGGTTCCCACTCCCCACAGGCCCTGGGGAGGAGCAGGAGACCTGATCAGAGTGACATTTTAAGATGTCATTCCACAAGCCAGGTTTGGAGTGAACAGGGCAGGATGAAGCAGAGAGACCATTAGGACACTGTTGAAATATCTCCTGGTGGAATTATGGTGGCTTCATCCTAGGCAAGGGCTAGAAATGAGAAGAGCCAGTAAAGGTAGAGCAATTCAAAGCAGGGATCCATGGTGCAGGGTTGACAGTAGAGAATCCGTGATGTGTGGGGCTAAATTTCAGACTTTCATCATGTCTACATTTGTATTTAAACTTCAAATGAAAAATTTAAAATGACTCGCATTGTGCAAGTTGTATGAAATATGTTAACAACTACAAGTCAAAGAATTAAGAACAATTCAAGTGGAATCTTCTGATCTATGTAACTTTTAGGGCCTGATCCAAGAATATATGGGGCTCTTTGTTTTAAAAAATATATATATATTGGGATGCCTGGGTGGCTCAGCAGTTGAGTGTCTGCCTTCGGCTCAGGGCATGATCCTGGAGTCTCAGGATCGAGTCCCACATCGGGCTCCCAGTGAGGAGCCTGCCTCCTATGTCTCTTCTATGTCCCTGCTTCTGTGTGTCTCTCTCATGAATGAATAAATAAAATCTTAAAAAATATATATTGGGGAAACAGTACTAGTAAATATTGAGGAGTCTCATGCTCTGAGTAGGTACTACCAGGAAATATTCTAAAACATGAAACTTTTCTCCTGAGGTCTCTGCACAGGCTATGGTGTTTTTCCTGGCTTTTTCATTTTTTTTTAACCTAGAACGACATTATTTGAGTGAATTTTACTGTTCATCTTTGTCGTCTTTGCAACGTGCGATGCTAGTTTTTCTTTTTTTTTCTTTTTTTTCTTTTTTAAATTTTTTAAATTAATTTTTATTGGTGTTCAATTTACCAACATACAGAAAAACACCCAGTGCTCATCCCGTCAAGTGTCCACCTCAGTGCCCGTCACCCATTCCGCTCCAACACCCGCCCTCCTCCCCCCTTCCACCACCCCTAGTTCGTTTCCCCGAGTTAGGAGTCTTTATGTTCTGTCTCCCTTCCTGATATTTCCCAACATTTCTTCTCCCTTCCTTTATATTCCCTTTCACTATTATTTATATTCCCCAAATGAATGAGAACATACACTGCTTGTCCTTCTCCGATTGACTTATTTCACTCAGCGTAATACCCTCCAGTTCCATCCACGTTGAAGCAAATGGTGGGTATTTGTCATTTCTAATGGCTGAGTAATATTCCATTGTATACATAGACCACATCTTCTTTATCCATCATCTTTCGATGGACACCGAGGCTCCTTCCACAGTTTGGCTATTGTGGCCATTGCTGATAGAAACATCGGGGTGCAGGTGTCCTGGCGTTTCATTGCATCTGAATCTTTGGGGTAAATCCCCAACAGTGCAATTGCTGGGTCGTAGGGCAGGTCTATTTTTAACTCTTTGAGGAACCTCCACACAGTTTTCCAGAGTGGCTGCACCAGTTCACATTCCCACCAACAGTGTAAGAGGGTTCCCTTTTCTCCGCATCCTCTCCAACATTTGTTGTTTCCTGCCTTGTTAATTTTCCCCATTCTCACTGGTGTGAGGTGGTATCTCATTGTGGTTTTGATTTGTATTTCCCTGATGGCAAGTGATGCAGAGCATTTTCTCATGTGCTTGTTGGCCATGTCCATGTCTTCCTCTGTGAGATTTCTCTTCATGTCTTTTGCCCATTTCATGATTGGGTTGTTTGTTTCTTTGGTGTTGAGTTTAATAAGTTCTTTATAGATTTTGGAAACTAGCCCTTTATCTGATACGTCATTTGCAAATATCTTCTCCCATTCTGTAGGTTGTCTTTTAGTTTTGTTGACTGTATCTTTTGCTGTGCAAAAGCTTCTTATCTTGATGAAGTCCCAATAGTTCATTTTTGCTTTTTTTGCATTTTTTTATTGTTACATATATATATTTTAATTTTAATACAGAGTCAGATTTTAGAAACTGTACCAAGGAGAGCCAAAAACACTTTACACATTCATGATTAGCTTTAGTATTTTTTACGGTACCTACTGAAAATGTTATTTACTAGTAAGGAATGCCAAGTGTGTCCATCACCATTTGAATAGCTTGTAGGGGATTTGTGATTTCTTCCATGTTATCTCTTCTCAAAACCCAATCTGGTTTAAGTCTTGAAACTATTCTGGTTCTTACAGGTGTTTCTGGAATAAAGGGAGTACTTATAGAAGAATTCATCTTTTGTTTATAAAGTGTTCTTTCAGTATTCATTTTATGTTTATGAGCTGTAAGCTTGTAGAGACTATAAATACAGTCAACAACTTTGGACTTACTTGGAACACTAGAGGCCCTATTCGTTGTCTTCAATAAAACAGCTAACAAACAGTAGGTTTTTGTAAAAATGCTTCCACACTTGTCTGCAACTTTGTCACCAGGTTTTTCTTGGTACATTTGCAAAAGGTCCAGCAGTGTATCTATGCAGTTTTCTGCATCAGAAACTGCTGCAGTAGTTTTCTCATACTTAGCGACATTAAGCACGACTTGTACAGCATATCTGATGACTTCCATACAAGGAATGCTACGATTACAACTTCGGATCAAAACAAATATTTTAGAAACTGCTCCACTCTGGGCCATGTTCTCGCAACAAAGAACATCTAGTTCTTTGTTGAATGTGAGAGCATCAACAATTATCATTCAGAGAAAATGGAGAGCTATACTTTCTGGAAGAATAGCTCGTGAACACTTCTTAATGATGAAAAGACATCAAGCTGCTTGTTTGATCCAAGCGAATTTGAATAGCTTGTAGGGGATTTGTGATTTCTTCACAAATCTAGTAACTACCTCTAGGTGCTTTAAGGCCTCAAGAATAGCAGAAAGGTGCTTCTAGGTCAAAAGATAATGAAGTGCAAGCGCAGTTCTTTTGTAAAGTTTGTTTTCTTCTCGAATCTCCCTGTTAACAAGTTGAAGACTTAGTCGTATAGCTTTAATTTTTGTACAATCATTTTTCTTCCTCCAAGAGTATCCTCTCCATAATGCCTGAATTCTACTGATTGCATTATTAAATTTTTCCTGTTTTTTACGGAGGAGGAAACGGCGTACTGCTTTCTGTATTACTGATGCAGCTCTATTCTGCTGGCTCATACATTCTGGAACTTCATGCTGACTTGTGAGGATGCTAGGGTATTTCTGAGCAAACCTCTTTTGCTGTAATCTTGTTCGAAACCACCTCTGGATACAGATGACTGCATTAACCTGCTTGTTAGTATTCTTCATAGACATGTGATGTTTATATGCTCTTTGAATTTTAAGAGCAGACAGGTGATAATATGCAGGTGCTGTGAAGTGAAGAAGTCTGATTTTGGTTCTTTGTTCTAAAATTCTTTTTCTTACTAACCAACCATGCACTAGTGCTTGTAGAACAACTGTAGATTTTTTAAATTCTACTTATTTTATCCTTTGACATTTTCCAGCCTTCCTGGCTCGTATATATCTCTGTATGGTCAAAGCAGCAGACTTCTGCCGGAGAAAGACCTGCCTTGCTTTGTATCTTCTAAAATTCGCTTGGATCAAACAAGCAGCTTGATATCTTTTCATCATTAAGAAGTGTTCACGAGCTATTCTTCCAGAAAGTATAGCTCTCCATTTTCTCTGAATGATAATTGTTGATGCTCTCACATTCAGAAACCGTGTTCTCTCCAGTTTGGTGTAGAAGCAACCTTGAATGATTTTAACAGCTTTTAATACAGCTAGATAGTCTTTACGTGCTTTCCAATACCTATACCAGGCTTGAATCTTGCAGGCAGCTTTCACTTGATGTAAATATTTCCTGGCTTTATAGCTCCTCCACACAGCCTGGATTTTTATGGTGCTATCTTTAATTTTCTGAAACCTCCGTTTCTGTATAAATCCTCTCGTTCTAGCTTGAATCATGATAATGCTGCTCCTAATTTGTAAATATACTTGTCTTTGATGTTTTGTAGACAAAAAGGCTCGGTGGTGATTTTGTAAGACGACTGCTGCCTTCCTGTACAATAAAAACTGCCTTCTTGTTTGCCACGTCCTGAAGTACTGCTGGAGGGTCACCGCAGCTCTTTTCTGCTGGACAAACCTTCTCCGACACACGGCCATCTGAAGGAAGTACTGAATGCGCAGGGCAGCACACTTCTGTGTTTCCAATTTCCCTGTGACCATCTCGCAGAAAGCTCTTTGAGTCCCTACCAGAGCCTCTCTCTGGGGGTACTCGGCCTCTTGTGAACAAGTGACCAGGGAAGCTCCACGCCACTTCTGAGTCCTAAGTGCTGAGCCGTGAACAGCTGCACACTGAGCTTCAGTTCTGCAAGAGCAGAAGGCAGACTGCTTAGCACTGGCTACCAGGTTTACCTCCGAGAGGGTTTTCAGTCTCTCTCTAACCTTCATGCCCCTAAAAGCAGCCTGAATAATTCGCACAGACTTCTGAACTGCCAAAAAATTTTCCCTTTCCACTTTTACTCGGATATAGGACCTAAAATAATTCTGTATTATAGCAACGGCGGTTTTCTTTGCTTGATAATCGAGTTTGGCTCTGTGCATTCGGTAGAATGACTGAATTCGTGTGGCAGCCGGGTGCCTATGCTGCATGTCCTCTTGCACCTTACAACTTCTATATGAAGACTGTGTACACACGACTGCCTGGGTGCGCACTGCAGTTAGTGCCTGTATCGTCTTTGGACAAAAATTACATTTGCTCTCAAGTGGAGATAATGCTTCCTTACTTTGGAGGCTTTAAAATGCTTCTGAATAATAGTGGCAGCCTGATGCTGTTCCTGAATCGGTTTCCTTAGGATCATGTCCCGGAAATCTGCTTCAGTACAGGCTGCTGCTGCATTCCTCAGTGCACTGTGTAGAAGAGCTTTCTTTTTATTTGCTCTATATTTTTCTTGTATTACTTTTGTAGCCCACTGGATCTCTTGGTAAAAAAGATACTGCCTATACATTCTGTATGTGCTTTGTATTATGATAGCAGCTCTGTGTTTTTCCCTTAAAAGCTGTCTTGCTTTCATTCCCTTATATGCAGCCTGAATGATCAAAGCAGAACGTCTCTGTCGAACAGAATTTTCTCTTTGCAATTTTGCAGCCCTGTATGTTCTGTAATGTTGCTGAATTAAAATGGAGGCATGTTTCCAGGTCTGAAATGTAACATATGTTCTGTGCATTCTGTAAGTGGCCTGGATGAGAACCGCAGCCCTGTGCATCTATTGCAGCTTCTTCTTTGCCACCAGCCTTGGGTAAGATGACTGGATTGTAATGACCGCTTTTTTTAATTTCAAGAATTGGTGCAAGTGATGCCTGGCACAAATGGTGGCCCGGGATTTTCTCTGAAAAAAAACAGTAGCTCTTTTGAGGGAAATGAACCTTTTCTTCACCACTAAAGATCTAAACGTGCTTTGAATAAGGGTCGCAGAGGAATGCATGTTTTTCAAATGTTCTCTTTGCCTTTGTGGATGTATCTTGCAAGAAGTTACTGTGGCCAAGTTCAAAAAGTGTGCTGCCTGTGTTCTCTTCTATGATTTTGATGGACTCTAGTCTCACATTTAGATCTCTCATCCATTTTGAGTTTATCTTTGTGTATGGTGAAAGAGAGTGGTCCAGTTTCATTCTTCTGCATGTGGATGTCCAATTTTCCCACCACCATTTATTGAAGAGACTGTCTTTCTTCCAGGGGATAGTCTTTCCTCCTTTATCGAATATTAGATGACCATATATTTCAGGGTCCACTTCTGGGTTCTCTATTCTGTTCCATTGATCTATGTGTCTGTTTTTGTGCCAGTACCACACTGTCTTGATGACCACAGCTTTGTAGTACAACCTGAAATCTGGCATTGTGATGCCCCCAGCTATGGTTTTCTTTTTTAAAATTCCCCTGGCTATTCGGGGTCTTTTCTGATTCCACACAAATCTTAAAATAATTTGTTCTAACTCGCTGAAGAAAGTCCATGGTATTTTGATAGGGATTGCATTAAACGTGTAAATTGCCCTGGGTAACATTGACATTTTTACAATATTAATTCTGCCAATCCATGAGCATGGAATATTTTTCCATCTCTTTGTGTCTTCCTCAATTTCTTTCAGAAGTGTTCTATAGTTTTTAGTGTACAGATCCTTTACCTCTTTGGTTAGGTTTATTCCTAGGTATCTTATGCTTTTGGGTGCAATTGTAAATGGGATTGACTCCTTAATTTCTCTTTCTTCAGTCTCATTGTTAGTGTATAGAAATGCCATTGATTTCTTTTTTTTTTTTTTAATTTTTTTTTTAATTTTATTTATTTATGATAGGCACACAGTGAGAGAGAGAAGCAGAGACACAGGCAGAGGGAGAAGCAGGCTCCATGCACCGGGAGCCCGACGTGGGATTCGATCCCGGGTCTCCAGGATCATGCCCCAGGCCAAAGGCAGGCGCCAAACCGCTGCGCCACCCAGGGATCCCTGATTTCTGGGCATTGATTTTGTATCCTGCCACGGTACCAAATTACTGTATGAGTTCTAGCAATCTTGGGGTGGAGGCTTTTGGGTTTTCTATATAGAGTATCATGTCATCAGTGAAGAGGGAGAATTTGACTTCTTCTTTGCCAATTTGAATGCCTTTAATGTCTTTTTGTTGTCTGATTGCTGAGGCGAGGACTTCCAGTACTCTGTTGAATAGCAGTGGTGAGAGTGGACATCCCTGTCCTGTTTCTGATCTTAGGGGAAAGGCTCCAAGTGCTTCCCCATTGAGAATGATATTTGCTGTGGGCTTTTCGTAGATGGCTTTTAAGGTGTCGAGGAAAGTTCCCTCTGTCCCGACATTCTGAAGGGTTTTGTTCAGGAATGGATGCTGTATTTTGTCAAATGCTTTCTCTGCATCTAATGAGAGTATCATATGGTTCTTGGTTTTTCTCTTGCTGATATGATGAATCACATTGATGGTTTTATGAGTGTTGAACCAGCCTTGTGTCCCGGGGATAAATCCTACTTGGTCATGGTGAATAATTTTCTTAATGTGTTGTTGGATCCTATTGGCTAGTATCTTGTTGAGAATTTTTGCATCCATGTTCATCAGGGATATTGGTCTGTAATTCTCCTTTTTGGTGGGGTCTTTGTCTGGTTTCGGAATTAAGGTGATGCTGGCCTCATAGAATGAATTTGGAAGTACTCCATCTCTTTCTATCTTTCCAAACAGCTTTAGTAGAATAGGTATGATTTCTTCTTTAAACGTTTGATAGAATTGCCCTGGGAAGCCATCTGGCCCTGGACTCTTGTGTCTTGGGAGGTTTTTGATGACTGCTTCAATTTCCTCTCTGGTTATTGGCCTTTTCAGGTTTCCTATTTCTTCCTGCTCCAGTTTTGGTAGTTTGTGGCTTTCCAGGAATGAGTCCATTTCTTCTAGATTTCCTAATTTATTGGCGTAGAGCTGTTCATAATATGTTTTTAAAATCGTTTGTATTTCCTTGGTGTTGGTAGTGATCTCTCTGTTCTCATTCATGATTTTAGTAATTTGAGTCTTCTCTCTCTTCTTTTTAATAAGGTTGGCTAATGGTTTATCTATCTTATTAATTCTTTAAAGGAACCAACTCCCGGTTCTGTTGATCTGTTCCACAGTTCTTTTCGTCTCGATTTCATTTAGTTCTGCTCGAATTTTAATTAACTGTCTTCTTCTGCTGGGGGTGGGGTCTATTTGTTGCTTTTTCTCTAGTTCCTTTATGTGTAAGGTGAGCTTTTGAATTTGAGTTCTTTCCAGTTTTTGAATGGATGCTTCTATTGCGATGTGTTTCCCCCTCAGTACTGCTTTTGCTGCATCCCAAAGATTTTGAATGGTTGTATCTTCATTCTCATTAGTTTCCATGAATCTTTTTAATTCTTCCTTAATTTCCTGGCTGACCTTTTCATCTTTTAGCAGGATGGTCCTTAACCTCCACGTGTTTGTGGTCCTTCCAAACTTATTGTTGTGATTAAGTTCTAATTTCAAGGCATTATGGTCTGAGAATATACAGGGGACTATCCCGATCTTTTGGTATCGGTTCAGACCCGATTTGTGACCCAGGATGTGGTCTATTCTGGAGAAAGTTCCACATGCACTTGAGAAGAATATGTATTCAGTTGAGTTTGGATGTAAAGTTCTATAGATATCTGTGAAATCCATCTGGTCCAGTGTATCATTTAAAGCTCTCGTTTCTTTGGAGATGTTGTGCTTAGAAGACCTATCGAGGGTAGAAAGAGCTAGATTGAAGTCACCAAGTATAAGCGTATTATTATCAAAGTATTTCTTGAGTTTGGTTATTAATTGGTTTAAATATTTGGCAGCTCCCACATTCGGGGCGTATATATTGAGGATTGTTAAGTCCTCTTGTTGGATAGATCCTTTGAGTATGAGATAGTGTCCCTCTTCATCTCTCACTATAGTCTTCGGGGTAAATTTTAATTTATCTGATATAAGGATGGCTACCCCTGCTTTCTTTTGAGGACCATTTGAATGGTAAATGGTTCTCCAACCTTTTATTTTCAGGTTGTAGGTGTCCTTCTGTCTAAAATGAGTCTCTTGTAGACAGCAAATAGATGGGTCCTGCTTTTTTATCCAGTCTGAATATATATATATCCTATTTCTCCACAACTAGCTTTATTTTCGCAAGCTGGAGCCATCAGTTGGTGGAAAATTAAATTTTATGGTAATGAGGTAACTCTAGCCAGATTAAATAATTTAAACAGCTGAATGCAGTCTTTACCTGTATG
The DNA here is from genome assembly GCF_048418805.1 of Vulpes vulpes. NCBI lineage: Eukaryota > Metazoa > Chordata > Mammalia > Carnivora > Canidae > Vulpes > Vulpes vulpes. The sequence continues at coordinate 517,322 of NW_027325677.1, forward strand.
CCTATGAATCAATGCTCAGAATTTTCAGGGTCTGGCCTTCCCCTCCTCCTCCTCAAGGTGCTGCCCGATTGGTATGTGAGCCGAGTGCAATGACAGGGACATGGACTCTTGGAATGCTCTGGCAGTCCCTGTTCTGGACTGTTCCGCAGCTGGAGGGCTGCAGGACTGCTGGGGCTCTCCCTCGGCATCCTGTCAGGGCTTGCTCCAGAAGCTGGAGCCTGGGGACACCTCACAGTGTCTTCTCAGTCTTCATAGGAAGGGTCAAATCAGCTTCCCTGCAGACTCAAGTGAGTCAACAGGTGTCTTTAATCCTCTTGAGGTCCGGATCCAGAACAAAACAATCTCTGCTGCCTCCTGGATTGTCCAGCCCTTTTTGCCTGGCCTTGGCATCGTCTTCAGCAAACTGTCTAGGAAGAGTGTCAACAGACTCCTGGGCTCTGTGGTGGCAGTTTCGGACTTGCGCCCTGCTCTGGGGATCTCACAGTGGCATGGGAGAGCTAGAAATAAGGCTGCACTCTGAAAAAAGCCTCACAATTTACTTTGACAAGACTGTTCTGGGTAGCATGCAGTGCTTCTCTTATTGCTAAATCAAGAAGCCTCAGTAGGCCTCAGCCTCTGGCTTTCTCCTTCATTTTTCTAATATGTGTCCTCCTTCAGAACTTACGGTAGGAAGAGGAGATAAAGGGCCACATGTCTGGCTGCTCACTCCCCCTATTTTTGCCTCACCTCTTTTCTACACCCACTGAGGCAGGATTGTGAGCTCCCACCTTCTCATCTGATCTAGACACAGATATGAGACTCTATAGTCTAATCTGTCTGTCCTGGTTATTAATATGTCACAGGGGATTAAAAACATGGAAAATCCTTTTATATCTATGCATGCCATGGCATTCATGGCTCTGTCATGCTAGAAGGTCAAGAAAGCCAACTCGAGAATCAAAACTGACTCTCCATGCCGGGTGATATCTAGTATCTCCTTCCCTGGAACTATAAATCTTATGGCCCAACCAGAGGGAAAATAGTGGAATGGAACAAGTCTACAGGTAGAAATTAAAATGCATTGGGGAGCCTGGTGGGCTCAGTCAGTTAAGCGTCTGACTTCTTATTTCAACTGAGGTTGTAATCTCACAGGTCGGAAGATTGAGCACTGTGTGCTTAATTAAGATCCTCTCTCTCCCTCTCCCTAGGCCCTTCCTCCCCCCCCAAATAAAAACAATTAAAGAAATTAAATAACTTTTGTATTTGCAAAATATTATCTATATGACATTCACTTCTCTCTCAAAATTGACAGCACAGCCTGTACTTACAAACACTGTGGTAAATTAATATAAGGACACCAATCCCAAATAAGATGTGCTCATAAAGGGTTTCAGATATTCAAATAAAATTCTCTTGGCCTTCTACTCTACATATGGAATTTACTTTCTCAATTTACAGAACTGCTCCTATTTGTATTTTTTTCTATATGGCCTGTAAATCAATGTACTCTTCTGATTTAAAGTGTTCTGTGAATGGGGCATTCACTAAGACAGTTGTATTTCTATCAAACAAGTCAAGTTAATGCTCAAAACTTCAGGCATTGTATGAAGTGGGTTTTAAAAGATGTTCACTCTCTGAACTTGCACTAAATGCCAGGTTCAGTTCATTCACAAGCTATTTGGCAATAACTGACAGCCTCAGGACTATCACAGTAACAGAAATTATCCTCCATGGTAAATTAAGCTTTCAGAAGGATTTACAGTTAACCACCATTTATTGAGCAAAATACTAATGTCTGTGATAGTCTCTAACAATGTTTATTCCCCCACATATTACAAAAATAAAAATTTCTACTTGTACCTTTAATTCCTATGAATTTTTTTCTGGGTAATATAATTTTGGCTAGTTGTCAAAATACTGCCTCTAATTATTTTCTATTGATTTCTTAAAAAACATGTAACATATAAACTAAAGGCCTAAAATTCATTCGTTAATGGTTTCCTTTGTTGGGCAGAAACCTTTTAGATAGTGACACTGTCCCACATGTTTATTTTTACTTTTGTTGCATGTGTTTTTGGTGTCACATGCAAAAAGTTATTGCCAAATCAACATCAAAAAGCTTCTTTCCTGGGACACCTGGGTGGCTCAGCGGCTGAGCGCCTGCCTTTGGCTCAGGGCATGATTCCAGAGTCCCAGGATCGAGTCCCACATCGGGCTCCCTGCATGGAGCCTGCTTCTCCCTATGCCTATGTCTCTGTTTCTCTCTGTGTGTCTCTCATGAATAAATAAATAAAATCTTAAAAAAAAAAAAAAAAACTTCTTCCCTATGTTTTCTCCTAGGAGTTTTACAGGTTTTTTTTTTTTTAAAAAGGTTTGATTTATTTATTCATGAGAGACACAGAGAGAGACAGAGAGAGAGAGAGAGAGGCAGAGACACAGGCAGAGGAGGAGCAGACTCCATGCAGGGAGCCCGACACTGGACTCGATCCCAGGACTCCAGGATCATGCCATGGGCCGAAGGCAAGCACCAAACCATTGAGCCACCCAGGGATCCCCATTTTCAGGTTTTAAATTCAAGTCTTTAATCCATTTGAATTGATCTTTTTATAGGGTATAAGACAAGGTTAAATTTCATTCTTTTTCATACAGAGATTCAGTTTTCCCATCACCTGTTATTGAAGAGACTATCCTTTGCCCATTGTGTATTCCTGACACTTTTCGTCAGAGACAGTTGTCTTTCTAAGTGTCAGTTTATTTCTGGGCTATTTTGTTCCATTGCTCTATTTGTTTCCATGACAGTCCCATACTGTTCTGATTACTATAGTTTTGTAATAAAGATTGAAATCAGGCAATGTGATACCTCCTTCTTTTGTCTTCTTTCTCAAGATTGCTTTGGCTGTTCAGAATCTTTTGTGGTCCTACGCAAATTTCAAGATTTTTTCCTTGTGTTTGCAAAAATGCTACTGGGATTTTTATAGAGACTGCACTGAAACTGTACATCACTTTGGATAATGTGGACATTTAACAATCTTAATTTAATCACAGTGATTGATCTATGGAAGCTTTTCTATAAATCATGGCTCCTTTATAGATCCCAATTCAGTAGCAAAGAGTCAGTTAAATTCTATTTTCACTTAAATACAACTTTAAACAAGCCAAGTAACCCCCAATAAGAAAACAACAACTCAAGTTTACTAAGAGTGAAGTAATAGTTTTTCCTCAGTAGGAAGGATTTCTCATTCTTTAAGTAATGATATACATATTACTGATAAAGCCCACTCATGTAGTACCTAATGCATACCAGTACTATATTAAATGCTTTAAATTTATCATTTTATGTAAACCTCCAAAACTAGCAAATAGGATGGCACTGCAGTCTCCATTTGAAAGAGAAGGAATGAGTCTCAGAGATGTGTAGCAATTGGTAGAAAGAGATTATGAATAAAATCATACCTTGACCTCTATGTGATACCTCTTCCATTAAGTTCTTAATAACAGTCTAGGTCTGTATTTCTAACACCATGTTTGGGGAGGAGGTCATAAATTATGATACAATTTGAAATAAAAAGAAATTTGGCTGAGAATAAATTCTGGTGATGTGATAAAAAAAAAGATAAATAGTGTATGATTTTCAAATTCTTCAAAGCAACTTATTTTAGGATAAAAAAGTATAGTCTAACAAAAGATTCATACAATACCTGGTTTGTGTAACAAATGATTAATTTCAACCAGCATGTGGCCTCTATGATGGGCTCCACACCCTAGTATTATTCATTCTTTCCCTATGAATAACTTCCCTCTTAAGTAACAACCAGCAACATGAGGTGCCTGAGTGGCTCAGCAGTTAAGCATCTGCCTTCAGCTTGGGTCATGATCCAAGGTCCTGGGATTAAGCCCTGCTCAACAGGGAATCTGCTTCTCCCTCTCCCTCTGCCCTTTCCCCTGCTCATGCTCTCCCTCTCATTAATTAATTTTTTAAAAACCTGGTGACACGGATAGGATGTCATTTCCATGAGTAGGCTAAAGATTGTGAACTTGTATTGCTGGTAGACTATCTATTGTTTCTTTGCTTGCACACAGTGATGAAGCAAGCTGCCATACTGAAGAGGCCAACATGGCAAGAAACTAAGGGAAGTCACTGGCCAAAAGCCAATGAGGATATGAAAACCTCAGTCTGATACTGGCAAGGAACTCCGTGCTGTGAAGACCTACTGAGTGAGAATGGATGTGCTGTATTCTTCCCCACTCAACCCTTCACATGAGACCACAGATCATGATTCAGGCCTTGTGAAAGACTATGAAACAGAGGGCCCAACTGAGCCATGCCCAATTTCTTACCCATAGAAACTAGAAGATGATGTGTGTATACTGCTATAAGCTTCTAAGTTTTACATTTTTGTTATAAAACAACAAATAATGATACATACAATATTACTGTTAAAATAATTCAATTATTCTAACTACTGATAATTATATTTAATTTTAATTTCCTTGAATCCATATCCTTAGCATAATTTTAATACTTATATCAACAATTCAAATATATATTTAACTAAATTAATGGGAATTATGTTCAGAAGTAAAACACTGACTAATAAGTGAAGGATCAAAGAGCCACACATGGTGAAGATTTCAAACTCTGGTGCTTAGTGTCCTCCAAAAGGAAGATGAAAAGATCAAATTAAGGAAAACCACTAATGAAGCATGCAATTTTCCCCAACTACTGAATTTCTTAGTTCAGGCTGAGTTACATTAGGAAGATTACTATAGCCAGTCAGGAATTCTATTGACTTAACTTTGTTCTCAAATATTTTCAAAGAAAGTATCTCATTATTTATTTTTTAGCTTATTTCTAAAGCATTTCAGCCATGGTTATGGAAACACAAGTAGCCTACCCAAATTATTAATCACGAGGATACTTCCATATCTGAGGAGAATAAGAATGAAAGTGTAAATATCAGCCATTGTAAAACCACTGAACTTTTTTTTTTTTTTTTTTTGCTGTCATACGATTCATCTTCATTAACCAAATTAAGGTTATATATTGACATGATAAATATTTTGTAAGGTAGAAGAGCATTTTCGTACCAGTGATAAATCTGGATGAAGGCATAATTCATGATAAAGTATAAAAAGGTTTCTAAGGCTACTTGGTACCACTTCAGTGCCGTACTATATGACGGTACGTCAAAAATCAAATCTTTGGTAGAAATTAGGAATGACATCCAGGGAAATGCTTATATGAAAAGTGTAGGGGAGGGGCAAGATGGCGGCAGAGCAGGGTCTCCAAGTCACCTGTCCTCAACAAATTACCTAGAAAACCATCCAATCATCCTGAAAATCTACGAATTCGGCCTGAGATTTAAAGAGAGACCAGCTGGAACGCTGCAGTGAGAAGAGTTCGCGCTTCTATCAAGGAGGAAGACGGGAAAAAGAAATAAAGACACAAAAGGCCTCCAAGGGGGAGGAGCCACAGGAGCCGGGCTGAGGCCGGGGCGAGTGTCCCCAGGACAGGAGAGCCCCGTCCCGGAGGAGCAGGAGCTGCACCAACCTTCCCGGGGGAAAGGCCTCCCGGGGAATTGGAGCAGGATCCCCAGAAAGGCGGGGATGCCCTCGGGCTCCCGGGGACAGTAACAGAGGAACCGCGCCCCGGAGAGTGCGCCGAGCTCCCTAAGGGCTGCAGCGCTCGGCGGGACCCGGAGCAGCTCGGAGGGGCTCTGGCGGCGGCTCCGCGGAGGGGGCTGCGGGGCTCCGGGAGCAGCTCGGAGGGGCTCGAATGCGGCTCCGCGGAGGGGGCTGCGGGGCGGGAGCGCAAATCCAACAGCGCAGGCCCCGGAGCCCAGGGCGCCGGGACACAGCCCAGGATCCGGCCTCCCCCGGGACAGGCAGAGGCCGGGAGGGCCCAGGACAGCGAGGACGCTCCTGCCTGGAACTGAGCAGATCAGCGGCCCCGCCCGGGAGCCCGCAGGCCCTGCAGACGGAGAGCCCCGGAGCTACTGCGGGAGCTGACTCCAGGGTCCCAGAGCTGCCCCCGCCACTGTGGCTTCCTCCTGGGGCCTGACGGGGCGAACAACCCCCACCGAGCCCTGCAGCAGGCAGGGGCGGAGCAGCTCCCCCAAGTCCTCACACCTGAGAATCGGCACAGCAGGCCCCTCCCCCAGAAGACCAAGGAGACCGACCAGTTCCAGGGGAAGTCAAGGGACTTAAAGTATACAGAATCGGAAGATACTCCCCCGTGTTTTTTTTGGTTTTTTGTTTTTGTTTTTGTTTTTGTTTTTGTTTTGTTTTTTTTTAATTAATTTTTATTGGTGTTCAATTTACCAACATACAGAAAAACACCCAGTGCTCATCCCGTCAAGTGTCCACCTCAGTGCTTTTGTTTTTGTTTTGTTTTGTGCTTTTTTTTCTCTCTTTCTTCTTGATTTCTGATTGCTTCCCCCACCCCCTTTTTTTTTCTTTTTTCTCCTGTTTTCTTTCTTTTTCTTCTCTTTTTCCCCTTTTTTTTCTTCTTTCTCTTTTTTCTTTTTCTCTTTTCTTTCCTTCTCTCTCTTTTTCTCCTTTCCCCAATACAACTTGTTTTTGGCCACTCTGCGCTCAGCAAAATGACTAGAATGAAAACCTCACCTCAAAAAAAAGAATCAGAAACAGCCCACTCTCCCACAGAGTTACAAAATATGGATTACAATTCAATGTCAGAAAGCCAATTCAGAAGCACTATTTTACAGCTACTGGTGGCTCTAGAAAAAACCATAAAGGACTCAAGAGACTTCATGACTGCAGAATTTAGATCCAATCAGGCAGAAATTAAAAATCAATTAAATGAGATGCAATCCAAGCTAGAAGTCCTAACGACGAGGGTTAACGAGGTGGAAGAACGAGTGAGTGACATAGAAGACAAGTTGATGGCAAAGAGGGAAACTGAGGAAAAAAGAGACAAGCAATTAAAAGATCATGAGGATAGATTAAGGGAAATGAATGACAGCCTGAGGAAGAAAAACCTACGTTTAATTGGGGTTCCTGAGGGCGCCGAAAGGGCCAGAGGGCCAGAATATGTATTTGAACAAATCCTAGCTGAAAACTTTCCTAATCTGGGAAGGGAAACAGGCATTCAGATCCAGGAAATAGAGAGGTCCCCCGCTAAAATCAACAAAAACTGTTCAAAACATCGACATTTAATAGTGAAGCTTGCAAATTCCAAAGATAAGGAGAAGATCCTTAAAGCAGCAAGAGAAAAAAAGTCCCTGACTTTTATGGGGAGGAATATTAGGGTAACAGCAGACCTCTCCACAGAGACCTGGCAGGCCAGAAAGGGCTGGCAGGATATATTCAGGGTCCTAAATGAAAAGAACATGCAACCAAGAATACTTTACCCAGCAAGGCTTTCATTCAAAATGGAAGGAGAAATAAGGAGCTTCCAAGACAGGCAGGAACTGAAAGAATATGTAACCTCCAAACCAGCTCTGCAAGAAATTTTAAGGGGGACTCTTAAAATCCCCCTTTAAGAAGAAGTTGAGTGGAACAATCCACAAAAACAAGGACTGAATAGATATGATGACACTAAACTCATATCTATCAATAGTAACTCTGAACGTGAACGGGCTTAATGACCCCATCAAAAGGCGCAGGGTTTCAGACTGGATAAAAAAGCAGGACCCATCTATTTGCTGTCTACAAGAGACTCATTTTAGACAGAAGGACACCTACAACCTGAAAATAAAAGGTTGGAGAACCATTTACCATTCAAATGTTCCTCAAAAGAAAGCAGGGGTTGCCATCCTTATATCAGATAAATTAAAATTTACCCCAAAGACTATAGTGAGAGATGAAGAGGGACACTATCTCATACTCAAAAGATCTATCCAACAAGAGGACTTAACAATCCTCAATATATATGCCCCAAATGTGGGAGCTGCCAAATATTTAAACCAATTAATAACCAAACTCAAGAAATACCTTGATAATAATACACTTATACTTGGTGACTTCAATCTAGCTCTTTCTACCCTGGATAGGTCTTCTAAGCACAACATCTCCAAAGAAACGAGAGCTTTAAATGATACACTGGACGAGATGGATTTCACAGATATCTACAGAACTTTACATCCAAACTCAACTGAATACACATTCTTCTCAAGTGCACATGGAACTTTCTCCAGAATAGACCACATCCTGGGTCACAAATCGGGTCTGAACCAATACCAAAAGATCGGGATAGTCCCCTGTATATTCTCAGACCATAATGCCTTGAAATTAGAACTTAATCACAACAAGAAGTATGGAAGGACCACAAACACGTGGAGGTTAAGGACCATCCTGCTAAAAGATGAAAAGGTCAACCAGGAAATTAAGGAAGAATTAAAAAGATTCATGGAAACTAATGAGAATGAAGATACAACCGTTCAAAATCTTTGGGATGCAGCAAAAGCAGTCCTGAGGGGGAAATACATCTCAATACAAGCATCCATTCAAAAACTGGAAAGATCTCAAATTCAAAAGCTCACCTTACACATAAAGGAACTAGAGAAAAAGCAACAAATAGACCCCACCCCCAGCAGAAGAAGACAGTTAATTAAAATTCGAGCACAACTCAATGATATCGAGACCAAAAGAACTGTGGAACAGATCAACAGAACCAGGAGTTGGTTCTTTGAAAGAATTAATAAGATAGATAAACCATTAGCCAACCTTATTAAAAAGAAGAGAGAGAAGACTCAAATTAATAAAATCATGAATGAGAAAGGGGACATCACTACCAACACCAAGGAAATACAAACGATTTTAAAAACATATTATGAACAGCTGTACCCCAATAAATTAGGAAATCTAGAAGCAATGGACGCATTCCTGGAAAGCCACAAACTACCAAAACTGGAGCAGGAAGAAATAGAAAACCTGAACAGGCCAATAATCAGGGAGGAAATTGAAGCAGTCATCAAAAACCTCCCAAGACACAAGATTCCAGGGCCAGATGGCTTCCCCGGGGAATTGTATCAAACGTTTAAAGAAGAAATCATACCTATTCTACTAAAGCTGTTTGGAAAGATAGAAAGAGATGGAGTACTTCCAAATTCGTTCTATGAGGCCAGCATCACCTTAATTCTGAAACCAGACAAAGACCCCACCAAAAAGGAGAATTACAGACCAATATCCCTGATGAACATGGATGCAAAAATTCTCAACAAGATACTAGCCAATAGGATCCAACAACACATTAAGAAAATTATTCACCATGACCAAGTAGGATTTATCCCTGGGACACAAGGCTGGTTCAACACTCGTTAAACCATCAATGTGATTCATCATATCAGCAAGAGAAAAACCAAGAACCATATGATCCTCTCATTAGATGCAGAGAAAGCATTTGACAAAATACAGCATCCATTCCTGATCAAAACCCTTCAGAGTGTTGGGATAGAGGGAACTTTCCTCGACACCTTAAAAGCCATTTACGAAAAGCCCACAGCAAATATTCTCAATGGGGAAGCACTGGGAGCCTTTACCCTAAGATCAGGAACAAGACAGGGATGTCCACTCTCACCACTGCTGTTCAACATAGTTCTGGAAGTCCTCGCCTCAGCAATCAGACAACAAAAAAACATTAAAGGCATTCAAATTGGCAAAGAAGAAGTCAAAGTCTCCCTCTTCGCTGATGACATGATACTCTACATAGAAAACCCAAAAGCCTCTACCCCAAGATTGCTAGAACTCATACAGCAATTTGGTAGTGTGGCAGGATACAAAATCAATGCCCAGAAATCAATGGCATTTCTATACACTAACAATGAGACTGAAGAAAGAGAAATTAAGGAGTCAATCCCATTTACAATTGCACCCAAAAGCATAAGATACCTAGGAATAAACCTAACCAAAGAGGTGAAGGATATATACCCTAAAAACTATAGAACACTTCTGAAAGAAATTGAGGAAGACACAAAGAGATGGAAAAATATTCCATGCTCATGGATTGGCAGAATTAATATTGTAAAAATGTCAATGTTACCCAGGGCAATATACACGTTTAATGCAATCCCTATCAAAATACCATGGACTTTCTTCAGAGAGTTAGAACAAATTATTTTAAGATTTGTGTGGAATCAGAAAAGACCCCGAATAGCCAGGGGAATTTTAAAAAAGAAAACCATAGCTGGGGGCATCACAATGCCAGATTTCAGGTTGTACTACAAAGCTGTGGTCATCAAGACAGTGTGGTACTGGCACAAAAACAGACACATAGATCAATGGAACAGAATAGAGAACCCAGAAGTGGACCCTGAAATGTACGGTTATCTAATATTCGATAAAGGAGGAAAGACTATCCATTGGAAGAAAGACAGTCTCTTCAATAAATGGTGCTGGGAAAATTGGACATCCACATGCAGAAGAATGAAACTGGACCACTCTCTTGCACCATACACAAAGATCAACTCAAAATGGATGAGAGATCTAAATGTGAGACAAGATTCCATCAAAATCCTAGAGGAGAATACAGGCAACACCCTTTTTGAACTTGGCCACAGTAACTTCTTGCAAGATACATCCACAAAGGCAAAAGAAACAAAAGCAAAAATGAACTATTGGGACTTCATCAAGATAAGAAGCTTTTGCACAGCAAAGGATACAGTCAACAAAACTAAAAGACGACCTACAGAATGGGAGAAGATATTTGCAAATGACATATCAGATAAAGGGCTAGTTTCCAAAATCTATAAAGAACTTATTAAACTCAACACCAAAGAAACAAACAATCCAATCATGAAATGGGCAAAAGACATGAAGAGAAATCTCACAGAGGAAGACATGGACATGGCCAACAAGCACATGAGAAAATGCTCTGCATCACTTGCCATCAGGGAAATTCAAATCAAAACCACAATGAGATACCACCTCACACCAGTGAGAATGGGGAAAATTAACAAGACGGGAAACCACAAATGTTGGAGAGGATGCGGAGAAAAGGGAACCCTCTTACACTGTTGGTGGGAATGTGAACTGGTGCAGCCACTCTGGAAAACTGTGTGGAGGTTCCTCAAAGAGTTAAAAATAGACCTGCCCTACGACCCAGCAATTGCACTGTTGGGGATTTACCCCAAAGATTCAGATGCAATGAAACGTCGGGACACCTGCACCCCGATGTTTCTTTTTTTTTTTATTTTATTTATTTATTTATTTATTTATTTTTTTTCAATTTATTTATTTATGATAGTCATACAGAGAGCAAGAGAGAGAGAGAGAGAGAGAGAGGCAGAGACACAGGCAGAGGGAGAAGCAGGCTCCATGCAGGGAGCCCGACGTGGGATTCGATCCCGGGTCTCTGGGATCGCACCCTGGGCCAAAGGCAGGCGCTAAACCGCTGCGCCACCCAGGGATCCCCACCCCGATGTTTCTATCAGCAATGGCCACAATAGCCAAACTGTGGAAGGAACCTCGGTGTCCATCGAAAGATGAATGCATAAAGAAGATGTGGTTTATGTATACAATGGAATATTACTCAGCAATTAGAAACGACAAATACCCACCATTTGCTTCAACGTGGATGGAACTGGAGGGTATTATGCTGAGTGAAATAAGTCAATCGGAGAAGGACAAACAGTGTATGTTCTCATTCATTTGGGGAATATGAATTATAGTGAAAGGGAATATAAAGGAAGGGAAAAGAAATGTTGGGAAATATCAGGAAGGGAGACAGAACATAAAGACTCCTAACTCGGGGAAACGAACTAGGGGTGGTGGAAGGGGAGGAGGGCGGGTGTTGGAGGGGAATAGTTGACGGGCACTGAGGTGGACACTTGACGGGATGAGCCCTGGGTGTTTTTCTGTATGTTGGTAAATTGAACACCAATAAAAGTTAATTAAAAAAAAAAAGTGTAATACACCATGTGAGGCACTTCTAAACACTAAATTCCAAAGATTATGTAGCTACACTCTCTCACCAGCATCCTCATCACAGTTATCTTTATGAGTATGGATACACATGAGCGTAAAGTTAAACAAAATGGAATAAAGCCAGTTTTGTACTCTTAGGCATTTTTCACAATAACATCAATAGCAAAATAATAAAAATAGTACTAGCAATTTAAATAAATTTTGGTATCATCAAAAAGAAAATTACTGAGCCATCAAGCATTCTTGTTCCAACCTGGATACTCAGCAGAACAAGCTAAATGCAGAGTCCTTCTATTTGACACATTGACAGAAAGGCATTAGTGAGTTTTTTTGTTTGTATTGTTTGACTGTCTGCCTGCTTTAGATAATTAATTGGAAGTTATAATTATTATCTCTAAGTACAGCACGTAGGACTAAATGGTTTAAATAATTCTTCAAATGATGAATTTTTAAAACACTGATTTTGTTGATAGAGAAGTGCAGGAAAGGTATTTATACCTGCTGCATCAGAGAAGTATAAAATGTGTCAGGTTAGCTTGGTGGAGGGTTCAGAACAGATAAAGAAGGGAAAGCAGCTATGTTACTTCAAGGAAGAAGTTATGATGCCCCCCTACACAGGGGAAAGGGGGGTGCTCAGATGGTAAATACGTTTCACTGTCAGTTTTAATAGTCTTACAAGGTATGTATAATGTCACAATTATATAGAGACAGAGAATTCTAGAAAACCTATCTTTGGAATTTCGTAAAACCTATTTATAAATATTGATAAAATTTTTTAAATTAAAAATATTTTTAGACAGATGCTCTTGTCACCAGGTCCCTCGGGATCCATCCAGACTCAAATGGAAATGAGTTATACATAAATACTGCTCCTGTCAATGGGAAGTCACTCCATAAATGTCCTTAGCACCACAGTTGAAAGTTCAGTCAATAGGCATACAACGCAGCCCTCAGCGTCACTCCTGTGAAAAACACAGGAAGCAAAAGCACTGCAGGAAGGTGAGCAAATGCTTTCACTCCAGGTTGGATGGGAGGGTGACAGGTGGCAGTAGTAGAAACAAAAAGTGTCTCTCTTGAGGAGGAGGAGAAGAGATAACCCTCTATCCTACCATCTGCAGGAAGCAGATGATGAAAAAGCATTCGAGCAAATTCAACACCATAATAAAAGCCTTCTGCAGACTAGTAATAGAGGGGAACAATCTCAATCTGACAAAGATGATGTAGAAATAGCTTACAGCTAAAATCAGTCTTAATAATTAACCCCTTGATGATTTCTCCTAAGAGTGAATGTACAGTAAGAATGTACAGTCTTGCCACTTTTATTTAGCATAGTGCTGGACAGTCTAGCTAGTAAAATGAAGAAGGAAAATAAATAAAGGATACATTGTTCCAGAAGACAGAAATGAAACAGTAATAATTCACAGACAGCACAACTGGTTATGTACCGATTCCCAAAGAAACTCCATAAAACTTACTAGAACTAGTAAGTTGCCTTATAAAAAGAGCAGGACTCTGCTTAATACAGAAAAAAAATATATATATATATGTATATTTGCCATTAACAATTGCAAATTGAAATTTAAAATTCCATTTATAATAGCAAAACATATGAAATATGTGGGGATAAATGTCATAAAAATAATTTTAACATTTATGCAGTGAAAATTATAAAGTAATAATGTGGGAAATTTTTTAAAAGGTATAGTTTTTTTCACAGATTGGAAGACACAAATTACACATCTCCAAATTAATCTTTAGATTTAAAAAATAAAAATAAATCAATAAATAAATTTAGTGCAATTTCAGCATCAAACATTCTACAGCATGGCTGTAGGAATTGACAGGTTAACACTAAATTTTGCATGGTAAAGGGTAGGACTAAGATTGTTTAACAAAATTTTTGCATGGTAAAGGGTAGGACTAAGATTATCAAAAAAATTAAAAGAAAGAAGAGTAAAGTTGGAGGACTTACGCTATCTCATTCAACACCTGGGGTGAAGGTAGAATAATCAGACCCTTATAAAATGTCTTTGTGACCTAGGAATAGAAACAGGGGATGAGTGAGGAGAAGCGAATTCAGAAATATGTGCTCTCATGTGTGTGGGCCCATTGCTTTGTGACAACTGTGCAGACATAATTCACTGGCCACAGGAAAATCTTCTCCACAACTGATAATACTGAAACCAGACATATTAAACAAAAGCATAAGAAGCATCTCACGTCGTGTACGAAACGTGGACTTAAAAGGCTCAGACATCTGCTGTGAAACTCACTGTGTAAACGTCCTAGAAGAAAACGTAAGAGAAAGTCTTCATAGCCCCGAGTCGGGCGAAGCTTTCAAACAAATGACACAAAAGGCATGAATGAGTCAGTGAGGAGAGAAATCGAAAAGAGCAGAACATCATCAGAATATAAACGTTTCCCTCTGAGACACACCGTCAGGAGAATGAAGAGACGAGCCCCAGGTGGGGAGAAGCTGTTTCCCGAATGCGTAACTGAGGAGAGGCTGGTACCAGGAGGCAGAAGCCCTGCTGCTGGGGCGCCGACCGGCGTGGCCGAGAAGACCCGAAGGGACACCTGCGCAGCAGCGGTCACCGCCACAGGTGACTCTGGACCTACCACAGCCCTAAGGCAGGGACGTTCCGGAGCCGCAGGGCGCCGGGCGGGGCGGGGCGGGGCGGGGCGGGGAGGCCTCGGGGTACAGCGACGCCGGACCGCCCCGGTCCAGACGGCGCCCTCGGCAATCCCACCCCAGAACCACCACCTTCCAGAGCCCCCCGCAGACCCGTCAGGCCCTCGTCAGCCCCCCCCCCCCCGTCAGGTCCCCGTCAGGTCCCCGTCAGCCCCCCCCGTCAGGTCCCCGTCAGGCCCTCGTCAGCCCCCTCCTCCATCAGGTCCCCGTCAGGTCCCCGTCAGGCCCTCGTCAGCCCCCCCGTCAGGTCCCCGTCAGGCCCTCGTCAGCCCCCCCACCAGGTTCCCGTCAGGTCCCCGTCAGCCCCCCCACCAGATCCCCGTCAGGTCCCCGTCAGGCCCTCGTCAGCCCCCTCCCCCATCAGGTCCCCATCAGCCCCCTCCTCCATCAGGTCCCCGTCAGCACCCCCGTCAGCCCCCCCCCGTCAGGTCCCCGTCAGCCCCCTCCCCCATCAGGTCCCCGTCAGGTCCCCGTCAGCCCCCCCATCAGGTCCCCGTCAGGTCCCCGTCCGGCCCTAGTCAGCCCCCTCCCCCATCAGGTCCCCGTCAGGCCCTCCTCAGCCTCCCCCCATCAGGTCCCCATCAAGTCCCCGTCAGCCCCCCCGTCAGGTCCCCGTCAGGTCCCAGTCAGCCCCCTCCCCCATCAGGTCCCAGTCAGCCCCCTCCTCCATCAGGTCCCCGTCAGCCCCCGCCCCCGTCAGGTCCCCGTCAGGCCCCCGTCAGCCCCCTCCCCCGTCAGGTCCCCGTCAGCACCCCCCCCCCGTCAGGTCCCCGTCAGCCCCCCTGTCAGGTCCCCGTCAGGCCTCCGTCATGCCTCCTCGCTCGGCGACCGCCCGCCACGGCGCAGCTGAGCACAGCGAAGGGCGCTCAGGGGGGAACGCAGGGTGAACACACCACAGCGCCACGGGAGGATACGTCAGTTCACCCGCTTCAGACGGTTCATTTCCAGCCAGTCGCTCTGACAGAACATCTAACCGGGGCTCATTTAAATTGCATCAAGTCCATCCAACGCGCAGGACAAGCCGGCGAAGGGCGCCTGAAGTGCTCCCGTGGAAGCAAACGCCAGAGCGGCTGCCCAAGTGCTGCAGCGCCGCCTCCTGGCAGGGTCCCTCGGAATCGGCCGAGCATCTCCTCAGACCGTGGGGCGCAGGACGCAGCGCCTCTCCTGCCACATGGTCACCCTGACAAAACCCTCTCGGAACCGCTCCTGTTGATGGAGCGCGGACCAGTCAGAAGGGCTGGTGGATGCTTCTCGAGAGGACGCTGCGCAGTTTCCTTCCCTGAGTCACGTGCCATCTCTATCTGCTGGGGCTCAGCCCGGAGCACATGGGCACGTGTGTGTAGTCACGTCCCTGCTCTACACGCGTGGACACAGAGCGCGCTGGTTTGCTCAGGCCAGAGAGGTCTGCAGACTCACTGCTGTGGGTTTCCCCCAAGGCTCCCACGCCCTCTGGAGAGGAAGGTTTCGCATGTCGTTTGCCATTGGTCCTACTTCTCCCTTTTAGGTTTCACATTTTTTAAGAATCCACAGGCAGTAAGATTAACTTTTTGCATACAGCTCTGTAAATCCTGACACACGGATAAGTGTGTGGCCACCACCACACACGATAAAGACAAACAGCGTACCCGACACCCAGCAACTCCCCTTCTCCCTCATCCTCACCCGCTGGAACCCACGGATCTGTTCTCTGTCACAGCTCTATCCTCCCCTAAACACCACATAAATGGAGCCAAACAACAGGTTGACCTTCTAAGTCTGGCTGCCTTCTAAAACGCTCTTTAAATTGTAAATATGCAGTAAGGACATTTTTTTCCAGTGACCAATATTTGAGGAACAAAACTGATACCACCTCAGGACCTTACTGCTTTTATGGAATTTTTAGCAAATTGGGTTATTTAGTTTTTGTTTTAACCGGCAGATGGGAAGGCAGGGAAGACCCGTGACTCCAGAAGGTGGCAATCTGGAATCTCAGCGCATAGCTAAATAGTTATGCCACTGACCTAGATGTTGGGTTTTACATAACTGGATCTGCCCGTGTTTCCTCAGCTTTTTTTTTTTAGTACAGGGATCTCTGGGAACCAATCAGTCCCTTTGGAGAAGTAGTAGGAAGCTTTTGTTTGTTTTTCTCAAAGAATTCTTCATCTTTTCTTGAATCTTTTTTTTCAGCTAAAAGACTCAATCAAGAATATGTTCTAGTGTGAAAAGTAAGGTGCACAATTTCTTGTCATGATTATTCTCAAACTCCAGTTGGTTACTGGCATTTCCGGTCATATTCTGAGAAGAGATCAATTCTGAAAACAGTCAAATGTATATACTTTTGCTCTTATTCCTATTTCCAGGCCCTTTCTTCTTTTGCATTACAATGGCCATCATCTGTGACCCCACGGCCTTCAGCCCGGGCCACCACCACCAGGCCCTCTACAGGAACGTCTTAATGATTCATTAGCTCCTCCAGCAAAGACTCTGATACATGTGGACATTTGAAAGAGAGAGCTACGGATGTCGGGCACTATGATTCAGCTGCCTCAGAAAGTTGAGAGTAAATGACTACTTAAGTCCGATGTTGTAGAATAAAAGTCAGGTCCTGGAACAGACTGACCCAAATCATGCCCCATTTCCTGAGCTTATCTTGAAATTTTATCTTTCATATTCTTTGTTAGAATGAGAGTATCAATATTAAATATTATATTGCATCCACTTATGAGATATACTTTCTCACATTTTATTGACTTTGACATGGGATTATGTCTTCAAATCTTCATTTTAAAAATGTTTGTCAGCATCTTTTCTTTCACATTACCACCTAATAGTACATCTTAAAATTAAAATTTAAACATAAGAAAATCTTACTCTAATGCAAAGTTAAACATTACAATTCAATTAATGTCATAGAAATAAGGTAGGAGGATGAGGGGCACCTGGGTGGCTCAGTCAGTTAAGCGTCTGCCTTCAGCTCACGTCATGATCCCAGGGTCCTGGGATTGAGCCCCAACTTGGGCTCCCTGCTCAGCAGCAAGTCTGCTTCTCCCTCTCCCTTTGTCCCTCCTCCGTGCTTGTGTACACACACACACTCTCTCTCTCTCTCTCATGCTTTCTCTCAAATACATAAAATATATTTTTTTAAAGAAAGTAGTAGAATGATGCAATATTAAAATTATTGATTTTGGGCACCTGAGTGGCTCAGCAGTTGAGCATCACCAGCCTTTGGCTCAGGGAATGATCCTGGGGTCCTGGGATCAAGTCCTGCATTGAGCTCTCTGAGAGGAGCCTGCTTCTCCCTCTGCCTTTGTCTCTGCCTCTCTCTGTGTCTCTAATGAATAAATACATAAAATATTTTTAAAGATTGTTTTAAAAATAAAATAAAATGATTGATTTAATTCAGTCCAGAATATTTACATTAAAAAGTATAAAAGAAGAACTGATACCATGGTGATATAGTATCTAATCACCTGGAGAAGTGAAGTCTTTCCAAGAGTCAATGTGGTTTGTTAGGAGCCATGGAAGTGTGAAAGTTGGACCACATTCTACTTTTGGATTTCTTGCCTTGTGGTCACCAAACTAAGGTTCATCATGAGAACCTTTCAGAAAATAGTATTCCAGAGTCATCTATTTCTGTGTAACAAACTATTCCAGACTAGGTGATATAAATCAGTGATTTTTTTTTAAATTATTACTATCTATCATGGCTCCAAGGGTTATTTGGGCTCAACGAGGTAGGATTTATTCAGCTTCTTTCCAGGGTTGCAGTCAGATCTTGAGTGACTGTGCCTAGAGGCCTCTGACAAATCTGATGCCTGGGATGGGAAGACAGGGACAGCTGGGAGCTGGGACATTTGTATTTCTTGGGCACCTCTGTATGTGGCCTGTTCATGAGGTCTCTCCAAGATGCTGTCTTCAGGGTAGTCAGATTTCTAACAATGCAGGCTCGGGGCCTCAGAGGTGGGTGTCTCCAGGGAGAAAGAGAGACACACAAAGAGCCTATGCAAGGTACTAAGCTCTTTATGACCTAAACTAGGTAGTGACGAGTCTGCGGCAATGTATTTGTTAGACTTGAGGCACTAATGACAGTCTTTATTCAAGGGAAAGATAATTAAATTGATGGATAAGTTTTAAAACTGCCACAAAGGGACGCCTGGGTGCTCAGCGGTTGAGCATCTGCCTTCGGCCCAGGGTATGATCCCAGAATCTGGGATCGAGTCCCACGTCGGGCTCCTCCCCACAGGGAACCTGCTTCTCCCTCTGCCTGTGTCTCTGCCTCTCTCTCCAACTCTTATGAGTAAATAAACAAATCTTTAAAAAATAATAAAATAAAAATAAAACGGCCACAAAGAGAAGGATTTTACTTATTTATGTTTGTTTCAAGTTTTTATTTAAATTCTGATTAATGTACAGTGTAATACTGGTTTCAGGAGTAGAATTTAGTGATTCGTCACTTACATATAACACCCAGTGCTCATCACAAGTGTTCTCCTTAATCCCCATCACCCATCTAGCCCATCCTCTGCCTACCTCCCCTCCAGCCACCCTATTTATTATCTATAGGTGAGTCTCTTATGGTGTTCCTTCCTCTCTTTTTTTTTCTCCCTTCCCCTATGTTTACCTGTTGATTTGTTTCTTAAATTCTACATATGAGTGAAATCATATGGTATTCATCTCTAACTTGTTTTGCTTCACATAATACATTCTAGCTCCATCTGTGTCATTGCAAATGGCAAGATTTCATTCTTTTTGATGGCTGAGTAATATTTCATTGTGTATATATATACCACATCTTCGGTTGATAGACATTTGGGAAAGAGAGGAATTTTAAGTGTAAGTTATCATTCTCTGAATAGTATAGTCAAGTACTCCAGTTTAAATAATCTCTACCAGGAAAGTTAATCACTGAAAAATCTGGTATTTTTTTAATAAATTTATTTTTTATTGGTGTTCAATTTGCCAACATATAGAATAACACCCAGTGCTCATACCATCAAGTGCCCCCCTGATATTTTTATTCTTAAAAAATATATAACAGTTACTCCAATATTTTCAATTAGTAGGAAAAAATCATAACTACATGTTAGTATTCTGCTGAGACAAAAAACTCTAAACAACCTAAGGAAAAAAACCAACAACTCACAGATATACAATGCATGTCTTTCCTAAACACCAACTGAATCAATACAAAAATCTCTCAACAAAGTTGCTTAAAAATCATAATGTTTCTTTATGAAATATTCATGTTTACTACCATGTGTTGAAGATCATTTTTATAATGCATTATGAAAGGAGATGTGTCCCTTGACAGTAATGGTCTCAGGTTACTGGATGATTTTATTTCTGCATCCAGAGAAATGTGAGGCCTACTTACTTGAATAATCAAAACAGGAAATATGTTCTACATGCTTGATATTTTTTCAATGAAACAAACATTAAGTGGTCAGATGATTCTCTAACTTGGACTCAGTTTTAAAGACCTGTGAACATGTGGATTCAAATGCGCAAACCGGACCCACTGAAGTAATTCTGTGTCACTCCACCTTATTTAAGAATCATGGGTGTCTGTGCATTGGAAGCCATGTTGTTTTGGGTAAGGAGTCTTCAGAAGTAGTATTTATTTTGAGGTTAATTTTCAGTAAGAAGTGGGCACAATGGGAAATAACGTCAGTAAAAAATATATTCAACTTTAAAACAAAAACACCCAAAATCTGTTTGTCCATGTGCTATGGATAAAAGTGATTCAGAAACTTCACTTTTTAAATGTATGTACATATCCCAATAGGCAGCCACTGATAAACTTTAAAAATGTTTTCACCATCATAGAGAAACATTTAAATATTAAATACTTAAATTAAGATATTAATATTTAAATTAAGATACTAGGACATGTTATTGGCATTAATAAAATCAACCTTATTTTAAGCATCAACCTGAATGCATGAAATGCATGATTTCGTTGAATTCTCACTACAAACCTTCAAGGCCAATGTCACCCACTCAATTTTAGAGCTGAGAAACCTACTCCAGAAATCACCCAAGTTTTTACAAATGCTCATGGAATCATTTCAGAGCCTCACAACAAACAATAATGAAAGAAAATGCAAAATACCCTTCTGACACATGACTTTTACCCTCTCCTTTCTTGCTGGTTTGTTTTAGAAAACCCTCTATTCTCTGGTCAGGTCCTTATCAGATTCAACATGACCATCAGCCTTACAAGACATCTGACTCCCAGACTGGCATTCATTAATCCCAGACAAAATAACAACAAGAAATTACGGATACACCGCCACCCACCAGCCCTACAAGCTACTTCAGTGAAAGAACAAATTAAACTTGGAATATGGATCACTAACTTTAAGCACTGAATTGATTAGATCAGTAAAATATTTACTGATCACATACTGTGGCTCACTCCAGGACAGAAGAGCTAATACCAACAAATGCCTGTTCTCTTGGAGCTTCCATTCTAGAGGTTCAGATAGGCAGAACAAATAGCAAAGTCAAATCCCAGTGGTTAAAAAAGGAAATGAAGCAGGGCAAGTTGAGTCGAGACTCTGGCAGGAGAGGCCTCGTTGGGGTGGTGACGTTTCAGCAGAGGTGACATTATACATTATGGCTTGACTTAAAACTGGCCTGCTTTCCCTGGACAAATTACATACCTTCTGTAGGTCTAGTTTCCTCATGTATAAAGTTAGGGATTGGACTAGAAGGGCATTTAATGGACCTTCAAACTTTGACATTCTATGACTTGGAGATGTTTTATTCAGAAGTGAGCCTTACAGTGAAGAGTTTACACCACTGGCTAATCTAAAGACCCTCTGATTCCATCGGGACCAAGGTGTCAATCTATCACGGTGTCGCATTCCCTTATGAATCTTCCCCTCTAGAGGCAAGGTCTGCTCTCTTAATCTATGAAGACTGTTTAAAAAGTAAATACTCCTCTGCAATAGACATAATATTTCTCCTTCTTCTTCTTCCTCTTCCTCTTCCTTCTCCTCCTCCTTCTTCTTTTTTTACATCCCATGACCTACTTATCTTATAACTTGAAGCTTATACTTTGTGACCCCCTTCACTCATTTTGCCCACCTCCAATCCACCCCACTTCTGGCAACCATCAATCTGTTATCAGTACCTACAAGCTTGGCTTTGGGGGTGGGTTTTTTTTTTTTTTTTTAGATTCCATATATAAGTGAGATTATACAGTATTTGTCTTTCTCTATTTCACTTAGCATGATGAAGGTTCACTCATACTGTCACAAATATCAAATTTTCAATTTTATGGCTCAATAATATTCCATGATCTATAGATACCACATTTTCTTTATCTATGCATCCATCAACAGACACTTAGGTTGTTCCTATCTTGGTTATTACAGATAATGCTGCAATAAATATAGGGGTGCATGTATCTTTTCAAATCAGTGTTTTTATTTCCTTTGGGTAAATACCCAGTAGTGAATTACTAGATCATATGGTAGTTATCTTTTTAATTTTTTAAAAAACTCCCATAACATTCTCCACAGTGGCTATACCAATTTATACTCCCACCATCAGTGCATAGGGTTCCATCTTCTGCACATCCTTGAGGGGACTCATTATTTTGTATCTTTTTGATACTAGCTGTTTGAATGTGTGAGATGAGATCTCACTGTACTTTTGATTTGCCTTTCCCCAAAGACTAGTGATGCTGAGCATCTTCTCATGTACCTGCCAGCCATTTGTATTCTTCTTTGGAAAAATGCCGATTCAGATCTTCTGTCCATTGTTAAATTGTACTTCTTGGGGCTTTTTTGCTGTTGATTTATAGGAGTTCTTTACATATTTTGGATATTAAACCCTCATCAGATATGTAATTTGCAAATATTTTCTCCCATTCAGTAGGTTGTCTTTTCATTTTATTCACCAATTTCTTTGCTGCCAGAAGCTTTTTTAGTGTTTCCCATGTGTTTATTTTTGTTTCTGTTGCCTTTGCTTTTGGAGTGAAATTAAAAAAAATCATTGCCATGACTGGTATCAGGGAACTTATTACCACCTGTGTTTTCTTCTAAGAGTTTTATTGTTTACAGCTTACATTCAAGTCTTCAATACACCTTGAGTCAATTTTTGTGTATACTGTAAGACAGTGGTCCAGTTTCATTGTTTTGCATATGACTAGCCAGTTTTCTCAGCATCATTTATTGAAGAAACACCATAGACACAATATTTCTGAATACCATCAAGGAATTTTCAGAATTCCACATTGGTTTATCTTGTTAAGCAGATAGAGATATCTAATTTGGTAAACTATTTACTGCCCCAAATTCTTATAATTTTTGAAAAACATCATGAAATCTATTTCAATGCAGACCCTGACTTTATTGTTGTTGTTGTTGTTTTTAAACACATGAAGGGGGGATCTCTCGGTGGCTCAGTGGTTTCGCACCTGCCTTTGGCCCAGGGCGCGATCCTGGAGTCCCGGGATCGAGTCCCGCATCGGGCTCCCGGCATAGAGCCTGCTTCTCCCTCTGCCTGTGTCTCTGCCTCTCTCTTTCTCTAGGTCTATCATAAATAAATAAAAATAAATAAATATATATATATACATATATATTTTAAAAAATAAAAAAATAAACACATGAAGGCTGATACTGAGTAAGTGGTATCAGGAGCTGGGATTATATAAAAGGAGGAGGTGATTCTGAATGTATCGGTTGAAGAACCAGGATCCACAGAGACCTCCTAAACCCAGTTTAATGGACTGAATCTAGAAAAATGTACTGGTACAAAGGCAAAATTCTATACTAATTACTAGCAAACCACGTGAAAAAGAATGGCATTAAGAAGATTGGTAGCAATATACACAAAGAAGATCTCCTTACAAATTTTAGCAGTAATAAGTGTGTAAGTTGGATTAACCTATAATAACAGGTTCCTCCAAACAATCACTCAGAGCTCTTGCTACTTAAAGGGTAGTCTCTGAACCTGCTACATCAGGACACCTGGTAGCTGGTTAGAAATGCAGACTCTTGGGATCCACTCCAGATGCTCACAACCAGACTCTGGAGATTAAAAAGATTCCCATGTGATTCTGCATGTACCACCCTAGGCTCTGAACCAGGCCAGACCAAGTGAGTCTCTAGCCTAGCCTAGAGAAACCATACCTACAATATAGGAATACCATTAATAATATGAATAATAATAATAATTAATAATAATAATAAGTAGATCAGTTAGATCATGACAGAGGACAAACTCAAACCTCTAAAACTATCAAAATTATTCAAAGGCCCTAGGAATGTACAGTTCAAAATGTACTATCCATTACACAGCAGCCACTAGCTAGTGACATATAAGTATTCAGCACTTAAATGAAGCTAGTCCAGGGGCACCTGGGTGGCTCAGTCAGTCTGCTTTCGGTTCAGGTTGTGATCCCAAGGTCCTGGGATGGAGCCCCACATAAGGCTCCCTGCTCAGCTGGGAGCCTGCTTCTTTCTCTCCCACTGCCTGTCTCTCCGCTTGTTTGTTCTCTATCTCTAATAAATAAATAAGATCTTTAAGAAAAAAATGAAGCTAGTCTGAATTCATATGTTCTGTAAGTATATATATATATAAAAAAAACCCTCACTGCAAAAACTTAGTAAAAAAAATATTTTGAAGTATCTCTTTAATAGTTGTTTATATTTAATACGTTGAAGTACTATGTTAGCTGTGTTGGTTTAACTCAAATCTAGAATTAATTTTACCTGTTTCTATTTGCAATTTTAAACACAGCTCCTGGAAAATTTTAAATAGCCCATGTGGCTCCCATTTTATTTCTACTGGACAGTACTACTTTAGAGACACGGAGGGTAGGCAGGTAGCTTTTCTCAAAATGTGGAGCACCACTGTATGGGAGAAAAATTAACTTGGCTCAGTCTGAAACCAAGGATTACAATCAGATCTTAATGTTGTTTTATGATCAAGAGCAAGCAAAGACTCTTCTCGTTTTCTCAAATGCCCAGTAGGGAATGTCATCACTCCTGCAGATTCATCACTGAATCTGAGAGTCACAAAAAGGTTGCATTTCTTGTCTCACAAAATAATCTGAAAAAATGGCGATGAAAAAGAAACAAGAAAACTTAACTACCTATCACAGGGCATTATTTCATGAGCAGTTCCCGATACATTCTCTCTTTTTCTCCAGAGAAAAATTCTAGCAATTCATTTTATTTTCTCTTTAGAGAATGACTGGTGGGGTGGAAGTCCAGGCAGGCAATAGCATGAGCAGAAGCACTGACATCCCTGATTGCAGATGAACAACTTCCTGAAGATGCCACTTACCCTTGCTAAATGTCCTCATGGACAAATTACACTTCATCTATTAGAACAAATATTGCCACGTTGAGACTGTCAAGCTATCCAGCCAGTCTGCTTCAGTATTGCAGAAGGAAAAAATAAGTAAGTGAAGCTTCTCTGTGTCCATAATACTGAACCCAACAACATATAATCAAGACTGACAACAGAGCTTAGCAAAAAATATCTATCTCACCATTATGCTATTGAGGATAATAGCCCAGAAAATAACTACCTGATCTTGATTCCAATGTAAGCTACAAAATTTGGGCTCTCATTTTACTAGTTCTAAGTAGTCCATCTTCTAAATGCCCCTTAAAAATGCTAAATTATCATTTATGGTCCTAAGGGATGAACTGTGACGATATGTGGACCAATGAAATCTCCAAAGTAAATTTTTTCAAGGGTTGTTTAGTTGGTTTTAATAGAACCAGGTTTTTGAAGGGAAAATAAAGGAATATATTATTTGAGCTAACACAGAGAATCTGAAGAGTAGTCTGACCTATCTTCGAGTTATGAAAGATCTATATCCCAAAGTGGTTCATATAGTGCTCCCTCATCTAGATATAGGATCTAGAGAATTCTGTTTGAGTTCTAGTTCTCATCAAGGTCAAATTATTGAGATCTTCATTTGCTTAGAGCTTAATGAGGACATTGCTGTTATACTGCCATTCTCCTCTTGGCTCTAACTTTCCATATTTCTACATAAATGGAGAGGGGAAAAAATAAGACTTCCTATTTAACCAAAGTAAGCCCACATTTATCCAAATAAAACCTAGGTGATATTTTTAATACATATTTTAATACATATTTCTATGAAGGATGTGTAACACTTCCCCAAAGACTTTTTAAAATTTATAAAGCCATCTATCTTGAATGCATTATGAATCCTCCCAAGGAATGGATAGATTGGAACACACACATACACACACAACATTCTTTGCCAGATTCTGAAGTCTAATAATGCAACTCCTGAAGCAAATTAGGATTTGCATTTGCAGATTCCCATTAAAATGACAGCAATCTCCCAGCTATAATTATTTCACTCATTCTGAAAATTGGTAATCTGTTTTAGCATAAAGTAGCATAATCCAGAATGTCTATATCACTTTGTTTTTAAATGCAGAACTGATGGATTCATGGAGCACCTGTTGTTTACTTTAATCTCAGCTATTTTAAAGATCTCATGTTTATCCTGTTGCCAGCTTTTTGATACATTGATGGTTTTTTAAAAAATCAAGAACTAAGTCCATCTTCGTATTGATCATTATATTCACCTGGGAAATTACTTTTTCACCACCAAACCTCACATATGGTAAGTCTTACTAGTGTCTTACTCAAGCTGCACAGGAAGTATCTAAGTCCAATATGCATGTTACAGCCTTACTGTAAGTAAGAGCAGGCAGGTGAAATAAGGAAGCTATCCCATATCTGACTTGAGTGCCCAGGGAGCTATCATCTTTGGCAAACTGGAGTTTGGATATGCCCAGAACTGGGTAAGACCTGACTCTGATGGCTTGATGGCTAAGAATTGACAAGGGAATCACTGCTGTGTTAGGAGAACAGCTCCAAGATCGAAACCAGTTTTCTGTTCCAACTTCCACGACATGAAATAACCAGGGATGTTGACACTGGTCTTACCACTACTCTAAGTATGACCGGCCAGTCAGCTTTATAAAATCAGGGCCTTAACATGTCTTTTAAAAAAATAATAACTTCTGCATCACTTATCCACAGAACAATGCTTCAATTTAGTAGGTACATAATAAATATTTGTTTGATAAATAAAAAGCTATTGGGCAGCCCGGGTGGCTCAGTGGTTTAGTGCCACTTTCAGCCCAGGGCCTGATCCTAGAGACCCGGGATCAAGTCCCACATCGGGTTCCCTGCATGGAGCCTACTTTTCCCTCTGCCTGGGTCTCTGCCTCTCTCTCTCTCTCTCTCTCTCTCTCTCTCTTTCTCTCTCTCTCTTTCTGTGTGTGTGTCTCATGAATAAATAAATAAAATCTTTAAAAAATTATATTTTAAAAAAAGCTCTCATCCACCCCATGGTGATTGTTAAAGATGAAATCATGTGTCGCCTTCCAAATTCCTACATTGATATCCTAACCTTCAGGACCTCAGAATGTGATCTTACGTGGAAGTAGGGTCATTGCAGATGTAATTAGTTAGGATGAGATCATACTGGAATAAGGTGAGGCTCTAATGCAATGTGACTGGTGTCCTCCAAAAAGGCAGGCCAGTAGAAAAGGCATATGTGCAACTGATGAATTACTGAACTCTACATCTAAAACTAATGATATACTGTAAGTTGGCTAATTGAATTTAATTTTTTTAAAAAAGACATGCATATACAGAGAACATCACATGACAGAAAAGGCAAATAAGGGGTGATACAGTATAAGCAAATGAAAGCCAAAGATTGCCAGCAACCACAGCAGTTAGAGGTAAGGAACAGATTTTCCCTCCTAGCCATCAGTAGAACACCTGGATCTCAGACTTCTAGCCTCCAGAAGTGTGAGATAATACATTTCTTATTTAAACCACCCTACCTACATAATTGTTACAGCAGCCCTATGAGAGGAATACAAACTAATATAGTAGCCAAGACAACCTATGACTTGAAACTTATAAATAAATATTGGAAATTTTTTTTTTAATTTTTATTTATTTAAGATAGTCACAGAGAGATAGAGAGAGGCAGAGACACAGGCAGAGGGAGAAGCAGGCTCCATGCACCGGGAGCCCGATGCGGGATTCGATCCCGGATCTCCAGGATCGCACCCTGGGCCAAAGGCAGGCGCCAAACCGCTGCGCCACCCAGGGATCCCTAAATATGGAAAATTTAAATATGAATAAGTTTAATAGAATATGAAAGCTAAGAAAAAATTTAAGGGGTGTTTATATTCAACATTTAGATCCCTAAAAATTGCATTTAGTCTATATTTAGGTAAGCATAAACAGATGATCAACTAAATTAAATGAGGACATCTAAAACATAAAGCCTTCTGAAAAAATAAACTTCATTTTGTGCACTGACACATTCCCCAGTACCTAAAATACAGCATAGCAACATTATAGCCATAAGCCATAAGATTTGTTTAATGAATGAATGAATGGCCAACAGAAGTATAATTTATTTTTTTAATTTTTAGTTATTTATGATAGTCACACAGAGAGAGAGAAGTATAATTTAAAATACAGTGGCAAGTATGTGAACATGCTCAATAAAATGCTAAAAACTAAGCTGGAAATAGGTTTATGTAAAAAGCAACTATTTCTTTTACAATTTCTACTTGGAGAATGTTGTGTGATTTTTTTTTTTAATAAAGTATATGTCAGTCATTACAAAAGAAATCCTAGTAGAAAAATCTGTGAAAATTATGTGTAGAAGTATGGAAAGGTCCTCATTACTGGAAGAATTTTAAATTCTCCTTGCTGTCTTAAAATATACTACAGATAAGCATTTAATAATGGAACCCTTCACAGTGGTTCACTTTTAATGTAATTAATATTATTATTGGAAGTTGTTTTATATCACCTGACAGTGTAATGCACAAGTAATTCTTTGGGGAAGAAGGTATCTTTGAATATGTTGGCATAGTTATGCTTTTCATTTAAAATCTTCAGTAACTTTTTCCCCATTGTTTATTTCTGACTGTCCCTTAAAGACAGCAACTTTCTTTCTGCACAGCAGGAGGCAAAAAATTGATAAATAGTTCTTTGAAATGTTAAAAATGTCATTGTGCTTGTGTTTTCTTTTTCCTCAAGCTGACAATTTACGACATATTTCTAATTTTTCTACTAGGATTTCTTTTGGTCAAAAATGAATGGTAAGGGCAGCCCGGGTGGCTCAGCGGTTTAGCGCCACCTTCAGCCCAGGGCCTCATCCAGGAGACTCAGGATCGAGTCCCACGTCGGGCTCCCTGCATGGAGCCTGCTTCTCCCTCTGCCTGTGTCTCTGCGTCTCTCTCTCTCTCTCTCTCTGTGTATCTCTCTCATGAATAATAAATAAAATCTTAAAAAAATAAATAAAATTCAAATTAATAGCATCAGTACAGTGTGTTTGATAATGCTGTTTAGGAAAATAAAGTACCATCCCCATCATCACACTATAGGAATCTCTGACTGCAAGGGGGTCAGTGCCTCTAACCCCCATGTTGTTCAAGGGTCAATTCTGTGTGCCTGTATGTGTGTGTGTATATTTTATTTCTCAGAAGAACCCTCACTAATACAATGTCCATCTTTAAGGATAAAATATAACAAATATCTGTACACATGGTTTATCATGGAGCAGATTTATTACAATATTTAAATGCTATCAAGAAGATCTTGGCTTTGCGCACCTGGGTGGCTCAGTGGTTGAGCATCTGCCTTTGGCTCAGGTCATGATCCTGGGGTCCTGGGATCAAGTCCCGCATCGGGCTCCCCTCAGGGAGCCTGCTTCTCCATTTGCCTGTGTCTCTGCCTCTCTCTCTCTCTCTCTCTCTGTTTCTCATGAATAAATAAAATCTTTAAAAAAAATCAAAAACAAAAAGAAGATCGTGGCTTAAACTCTACCTTTCAGGAGAATAAAAGTATTTACATGATTGAAAGAAATGGTGCTCTGTTTCCCCAGCTTTAGTTATTTCTTAAAGGGATTTCCTAACTGTACTCTGGGGCCTGATGGTAATTGGTTTCATCCATCCACAGTCAACAGGAGCAGTTGGCTTTCTGCTGCTTCATTAATCAACACAGAGCCTTGTGTGCTGATCCCACTTTCAAAGTCATTCAACAGAGTCGAACCAGGACCTTCTCGCAGAAGTGCTGTATTCTGCTTGTAGTAGTGAATCAGCAGCAATCGTGTTTATATTTCTTGGAGTTTGCTTGGCCTACATGTTGCTGCCAAGTCTTCCTTTTGGCAGTGGACAACTCCATTTGTGATTTTGGTAAACACAGTATGTTTCATAGGGTGCTGATCATAAAGTAATCTCAAAAATCGAAGTCCTGATACCCAAAAGCCTAACCAGAACAAGCTATTTACATTTTAATCAGTGGTACATAACTGGTTAGGCCAGAGGGCCCGTGAATGCATTCCACGATTTCCAGAGAGGACAAGTAAATATAATTTTTTTTGACAAGTAAATATTTTGAGTGAGTATGATTTCTAGTCACAGCCATACCATGTTTTCTCCCACCTCCAGTCAGCCAAAAGCTTCCTTCCCCCCCACCCCCCACCCCCGTCTGTTCTCCCTCTCCACAGTAAGAATTAGCTTGTATACCTTGACCTTGCTCTCTCCCTTAACTATAGCCAACGTTTATTCATTGTCTGTTCCCCCTTTCCTTTACCATTTTGATTCATTAGCTTTCAGTTACTAACTACATATTTCACGGTGCTGACCAAGGGCAATGGCCCTGGGCTCAGCCCAATTCAGCCCAAGAATGTCACCCAGCAACTAACCTCAATATGCTCCCAGTAAAGCCATTCATTATAATCAAAGGTGATTATGATTCTAAAGGTCCAAAAGGCATTAGAAAGAAAAGTGCATTCTTCGACTTAGAAAAAAATAATAGAATTGTCATTGAACAGTAATAGACAACACTTAATCTGTACAATTCTGAACCACTATTTTTCTTCCTTGACACTAAGTGATGGTCTAATGGCAATAAAGAAAAATAAAAAGAATCAACAGGTTACTGAGAAGACCATGTGAGACCCTTGAGTAAACATGGGGCATTTCCACATACACAGCATCATGCAAAGAAAAGGACAAGAGCCCCCTATCCTGAAAAAGCCTGCAATGATATCACAGCTCAGAGAGGCTACAGGAGAAGCTCTATAGCCCTGGGGTGACACAAACATCATTAAAGGAAAAAATGTACACTTAGGGAAAAGATATTGTACATTTAGATTTTAAAGCCTTCAAAACTTTTGCTGGAATAGAGTTTGAAAACCATCTTTCCTAGATCTTGGAATTGCACTGACCCTCTTTGGAAATAGCTGGGGGGTTCCTCTGAACCACAGGTAGGTAGGAAATGTGATGGGGGGCTACGCAACATGTACTGTGATTACTTGTTCTCAGAAGACCCAATTAATTACTCATCAGAAAGAAAAAAAGGCAGCTGGAAATGAACAAAAAACTGATTTGGTACCGTGCCTGCCCTTAACTTGTACACTCTCACCGATGAAAGTCCTCATGACCTGAGAGTCATCACCATGTCTCTCCTTTCTTTTTTTTCTTTCTTTTTTTTTTCTTTCTTTTCTTTCTGAGTGTCTTTGTCTCATCTGTTCCTCTGTCTTACTTGCAATGTCTTTTTTTTTTTCTTCTTGAACCTTCTCCTTTTTGAACTTGTTTCCCTATTGAACATAAATCACTTTCCAACCTAGGAAACTTAATCAAAACATCTCAAAAGTGAGAAACTAAGTCAACTTCTTAAAGGATCTCCTTGCTCTCCAACCTTTCCCAGAGTCCTCCATTTTATAAGAGATACCCCATGCAGTTCTTGCTCCTGTCACTCCACTAAAACTGCTTTGGTAGGATTTCCCAAAGACCATCCCCTTGCTAAACTCATGGCAATTCTCAGGACTGCCTTCTTTAGCTACCTACAGCATTTTCCGGTTTCTTTACCACCCAAGTCTTGACTAATCTTGTCTGACTTCATGGACATCACACTCTGCTGGTTTTCCTCCTACTTCACTGACATTCATTACCTCCTCTCCCTGACCCCCTAATAACACCTGCACCAGAGCTCAGTGGTCTTACACCCTCTTCTCTATTACACCCACCTCCTTGGGAATCTCATCCTGGTGGCTTTAAATAGCAACAGATGCTTCCAGATGCTGATGAATCTCAAGTCACCATATCCAGCCAAGACCCTGCGCCTATTTCCTCCTGTCTTCTTAACACTGACATCTGGATGCCAAAAGGCACCCACAGGGAACTCAAAATTGATCTCTTAAGCTTATCTGCCCCTCAAACCTACTCCACCCACATTCTTCTGCTTCTCATTTGATGTCAACTCCATCCTTCACTGCTGTGCAGGTCAAGTCTTGGGAATCACTCTTGACTCAGCTTTTTCTCTCCCACCTCACACCCAGTCCATCAGGTAATTCAGTTGCCTCAACCTCCCAGCTATATCTAGCACTTGGTCCCCTCTCACACCTCCACTGTTCTCTCTCCCTAGTGTGAGCCCCTAACTTCACTCACTCAGATTGATGAAACAGTCTGAATCGTAGCTTCCCTACAGTCTATTTTCAATTGATGAGTAGATGAAGTCTAAGTCAGATCAGGCCAGTCCTTAGCTCAACACCTTCAATGGCATAAGTCAAGGAAAACTGGGTGAGCATCAGTTCTCTAAAGTATTCCCTTGTTATCGTCCCCACGGCTACGTCGTCCTTCCTGTCATTCCAAAAACCCACTGCTATTTGTGGCCCTTTGTTCCCCAACAGCTCTCTGCACCTGGACCAGTCTTCTCCCAGCCAGGTCCATGGGTAACTCCCTCACCGCCTCTACTTCTCCTTTAACTGCCCCTCTGCTTAACTACTCAACTACTAAAATTTCTATGACATCCTCTTCCTGCTCTCCTTTCTTCCTTGCTTTGCTCTACTTTTCTTCTGTTTTCCATAGCACTTGTCAGCTTCTAACATACAATATAATTTACTGATTTATGTTCACTGCTTATCGTTGTCTCCCACCAGCCTGGTGTAAACACCAGAGTAACAAAACTGTCTCTGTGTTTTGTTTGCTAATAAATTCCTTGCACCTAGAAGAATGCCTGGCTCAAAGAGGAGGCTCAGTAAACACTCAATGAATAAATGAACACTCAAAAATCTAACCTAAATGCTGTACTCAATACTTGCAAAATCTCACCTAAAGTTTACAAAATTTCACATAGATTTAATTTAATATAAATTCCTAATATGTAGTAAAATCGACACTGAACTAAGAATTAAAAACCCAAAGCTAAGCCTGGATCCCAGTCTTGCAATTTGGTCTGGAAGAATTTCTTCGACCTCCCTGAGGCTCAGTTCCTTCTCCGTGAAATCAGGATGTTTCATGGTTTTTTGTTGTTGCTTTTATGCTTAAAACCAAATATGATGATGAATGTAAAACTATAAAATCAGAAGTGCAAGATCATATGATAAGAGGATAGGACCCACTATTTCCTTCTGAACTGGACCATTGCTGTGTGCTGTCATTTTTTATAAAGTTAAGTGATAAAAATATACCATAATTGTAATGTGCAGCTGCACTCACAGACCAAAATAAATCTGATTAAGACACAAGCCCTTAAAGAGTGATGGTTACTAAGGTTTTCCCATTCAAGTGTAAAAATCCTCTGATGCCCAGAAGGCAGTCTTAAACCAGGGACTAACTGGAGATGCCAAAAGGATTTGTGCAGAAGGCATCAAACCACAGGTTGAAACGAAGACAACAAGCAGAAGTTTTTTTGTTGTTGTTGTTTTGTTTTGTTTGTTTGTTTGTTTTTTGTTTTTCACTTAGAGAAAGACCAGAGGGTTCAAGCCCTGGTTCACCCACCTTTACTAAGTATGAGTTCACACCAATTGCCTAACCTCCCCATATGGGTAATATAAGACAATCTCTAGGCTTACTGGGAGGATTAGAAGAGCTACTACCTGGGAGGCACTTAGACAAACTGTGCTCACCAGAAATTTTTTTGGGCAACCTCGCACACACAAACAAAACACAGTTCAATATATGCATCCAGCAGAGTAAAGCATTTTCCCTGCCAAGGAAGTGAAGGCCAGTGGAGAGGCAGAAGGGGAGCACCTTCTCTCATTAGGTGAGAAGGCAAAATCTAAAGGCAAATGTGTCTATGGAATCTACACTACTCAATGTTAGTGCTAAACTCCAATGCTGAGGTTTTCCATAGAGAGCGTTCTCTGACTCAATAGCTTCAGCACAGAGATAACTCATCACCTGGTAACATGTTAGACATGTACATCCTTGGGCCTCAGCCCAGACCAACTGAGTCAGAAAACTGTGGGTCTGGGACCCAGCAATCTGAATTCTAGCAAGCCCCCAGATGATGGGGGCATGAGCCAAAGTCAGAAAACCACCACCTTCAGCCATCAACTCCTGAGAGAGAAAAGATAGTGAAGGAGAATCAAAATTGACTCTTCAATGCTTTAGCTAAGTGATGAACTGATAGAGTTTGGTTGCAAGAAAATATCTTTAGAAAACAGTGAGTGAATACAGCATTCACTGGTTTGGCAGCACACAAAATCTTCAACTCACAGAGATCTACCCCATAATAACTATGTGTCGGCCACCATGCTATGAACCAGGAGAGACAGAAAGGATAAAACACGGATCTCGACCCCTGGGAGTTTGTAATATTATGAGGTATTCAGACCCAGAAAGCCTAAGAAGAATATAAAGCCACATGTAGCTCCTGCTGTGACAAATAAGTAAAAAGTGAGCCCCACTCTGGAAAATAAGCACACAAGGAATGATAACAGCAGCAGCTGGTCATGTATGGTGGTGGAAAGGAGGTAACAAGGGATGCTGTTGGGGAGGAAGCTGGACAGGTAATTGGGATTTGAGTGTCACCCTGAGGAACTAGCCCTTATTACCTTCTCTGAACAGTTATTGAGGTTTTGAGAAAGGCCATGTTTCTCTATATCCCCCACACCGGGCTCTGGATGAGAGCTAGCAGCAATCTCAATCTCAGGAAGGAGGCCAAAGAGAAACTGGAAGAGCAGGTGACTACACGGAAAAGAGAGGGGAGGACCATGCAATGGGAGAAAAAACTGCAAAGCAGAGTAAGGATAGAACATAGAAGACCTGCAGATTGAATTACTGGGTGAGTCAAATACAGTCTCAGATTGAAAGAGGTCCCCCCAAAATACATCTCCCTTTACCACGTCTGTGGCATGGGATATGATGCATTTACTGATAATGTTGCTGAAGCTGAGCTACGTGTAAACACAGAAGGAATGCCTGGACTGCAGTATGGTTAAGTTACTGGCACAAGGCACAAAACCAAAATCACAGCATTTAAAGGGACAAATCAAAAGAAAACATGATTATGGAAATCCCTTTCATATCAGGTAAGACTATTTATTCTCAAATTTATCAAATTCCCAATCTGCTTATAGAGTTGAAGTTAGTCATTGAGTCAAGATACACTGATGTCCAATTAGTTGATTTGAGAATATGGATTTTTAAAATTTCACATCCTCCATTTGGGAGTTATACTTATAATCCCCCCCCCCAATACTATTGACATTGGGGCTAAATTTCTAAATACAAAGCTTGTGCTAAATATCAAAAGCATCAGTTTTCCTGTCAATGTTCTCTACTCTCATATGATGAAATTTTGTACAGATAATAGATACAGAAATGAGCATTGTGATGGCACAGAGCCCAAGATGATAAGACAAGCCAGCCATATCCAGGTATTTGACTCTGCCAAAGTTGTTTGTGGGCAAACATGTGGCACATTCCAAAGGCAGTGAGGCACACCTGGTCTGCGTGAGAAACAAGGAAATGCCAAGTGTGGCTGGGAAACAGTTGTCACAGGAGCTGTGTAGACCTTGTAGACCATGGTGAAGATGCTCTTCCTAGTACACACATTACCAGGGAGGGTGGTAAGCAGAATAATCTGACGACCCTCTGCCAACGAGTTTACACTTATATTGTAATGAATAATGCAAATCTTGTCATCTGGACCCAGAGTAATGTGAAAAGCTCTTGACTCATAAGGGTATCTTTGATCTTTAGGGTCGATCGGCAGAAGAGCTAATATACATTAAGTATGGGTTAACCTACTTAGTGTCATATTTAATAAATTTGAGCTAGCTACCAATGTGCATATTTAATCACTACCTATGCTGTTATAGAAAAAAAATAGTATCTAAGAGAAATTATGCCCGTCTGAGCAGACTTCTGTGTTTTGAGATAGAACATGAGCACACAGGAAAAGGAGAAACATGCAGTATTATGATTTCAACACAAATCTACCAACCATGAGCCACAGAGGCTGACAGGGCCTTGCTCACAGTCAGCACAGTGCTGAAAGGGAGAGATAGCTTTCCTGCTGGAAATGTACACTGTGGGTTCTTTGGGAGCACTGGTGTTAGGGGCCCACAGCAAGCCAGGACCCCTTACAGCATATGGCTGGTGGCTGGACTTATTCCCTCCAAAGAACTGTGATTGAGTGAAATCACAGACAATGTGGCTCTAACTCAGCTTAATACTAGATCTGCTCATGCTTGTTTCTCACGCTTGTTTCCATGTATGTGTGTGTGTGTGTGTGTGTGTGTGTTAAGATTTTATGTATTTATTCATGAGAGACACAGAGAGAGACAGAGATATAGGCAGAGGGAGAAACAGGCTCCCTGCCCAGAGCCCGATGAGGGACTCGATCCCAGGACCCCGGGAACACGACCTGAGCTGAAGGCAAACGCTCAACCGCTGAGCCACCTGGGTGCCCCTCCATGTGTACTTTAATCATCTTAGCTACCAATGCATCCCTCAAACACCTTCGTAGACATTTTTGAGAACGACTCTCAACTCTAATAACAATATAAGTAGGTGGCATGATTGGTTCTACTGAATCCCTCCTTATGAGGATGTCATTAAAGATACACACAAAGGATTCCCCACAATTTTGCAGACAGTTAAATGCCCAGCTGATGGAAGTGGGGACAGAGGGCAGAGGGTTGGGTGGCATTGAGAACTTGAAGTGTTTGTTGAGTGAGTAAACCCAGAATTGCTGTTTGCACATGCCAGGTTGTGATATAAGCAATAAAATATCAATATTTAGGTTCTCTTAATTGACCCCCTAACAGTTGCGCTATGAGAAGCAACAACCTCTCTTCCTCCTCTCCACCATCTGCTCAGCAGCAGCAAAGCAGCAACTATGTGTGAATGTACCTCTATCCACATTGGCCAGGCTGATGTCTAGATCAGCAATGCCTACTGGGAGCTCTGTTGCCTGGAACACGGCATTCAGCCCGATGGCCAGATACCAATTGACAAGACCACTGGGGGAGGAGATGACTCCTTCAACACCTCCTTCAGTGAGACAGGTGCTGGCAAGCATGTACCCAGGGCAGTGTCTGACCTGGAACCCACAGTCATCAATGAACTTCGCACTGGCACCTACCGCCAGCTCTTCCACCCTGAGCAGCTCATCACAGGCAAGGAAGATGCTGCCAATAACTATGCCCGAGGGCACTACATCACTGGCAAGGAGATCACTGACCTTGTCTTGGACTGAATTCGGAAACACTGACCACTGCACAGGTCTTCAGGGCTTCTTGGTTTTCCACAGCTTTGGAGGGGGAACTGGTTCTGGGTTCACCTCCCTGCTGATGGAACATCTCTCGAGTATGGCAAGAAGTCCAAGCTGGAGTTCTTCATTTACCTGAACCTAACCCCCTCTGGGTTTCCACAGCTGCAGCTGAGCCCAACAACTCCATCCTCACTCCCTATACCACCCTGGAGCACTGACTGCGCCTTCATGATAGAAAATGAGGCCATCTATGACATCTGTCATAGCAACCTCAATACTGAATGCCCAACCTACACGAATCTAAATAGGTTGATAGGTCCAATTGTGTCCTCCATCACTGCTTCCCTCAGATTTGATGTTGATCTCACAGAATTCCAGACCAAGCTTGTACCCTATCCTCACATCCATTTCCCTCTGGCCACACATGCTGCTGTCATCTCTGCTGAGAAAGTCTACCATGAACAGCTTTCTGTAGCTGAGATCACCAACACATGCTTTGAGCCAGCTGGAGAAATGTGACCCTCACCATGGTAAATACATGGCTTGCTGCCTGCCGTACTGTGGTGACACGGTTCCCAAAGATGTCAATGCGTCCATTGCCACCATCAAGATCAAGTGTACCATCCAAGTGTATTGGCTTCAAAGTGGGCATTAATTACCAGTCCCCCACTGCGGTACCTTTTGGAGACCTGGCCAAAGTACAGCGAACTATGTGCACGCAGACAAGCATCGCTAAGGCCTGGGCTCACCTGGACCACAAGTTTGACCTGATGTATGCCAAACATGCCTTTGTTCACTGGTATGTGGGTGAGGGCATGGAGGAAGGAGAGTTTTCTGATGCCCATGAGGACCTGGCTGCCTTGGAGAAGGATTATGAGGAGGCTGGTGTGGGTTCTGTTGAAGGAGAAGGTGAAGAAGAAGGAGAGGAATGCTAAAGTTAAAAATGTCACAAAGGTGCTGCTTTTACAGGGCAACTTATTCTGTTTTGAACATTGAAAATTTGTGCTCTGATCAGTTAATTTGTATGTAGCAGAGTATACTCTCATATACAATTACTGATCTGTGCTTTAAAACACAACGCTTTGTTACAGACCCAAGCTGTCCATTTCTCTGATGGGTTTGAATAAAATACTCTCTGTCTTAAATGGAAAAAAAAAAAAACCTCTATTCATCCTATTTTTCTAGTCTTATCTACTAATATTGCTCTACATGAATCCTGTATCCCGCTTACTGATCTATTTATCATGAATGCATATTCTTATCTCCAAGACATTAATTATTCTGTGCCTGTCCACCCTTCTTGTTACCAACTTAATCAAATAATAAAAGTAATAGGAGCAACAATGAGAGCTAATAATTTCAGTAAGCTTAGGTATGCCACCCTGGGGTTAAGTGCTTTACATGTATTATCTCATTTATTAGAAAAACCTAATAAAATAGGCTCTGTGATGTTTCACAGTGAAGGATGCCTCCAAGGTTGCAAAGCTAGCAGGCTGGGAATCCAACGTGACCCTAGGCTCAGACTCGGAACCACTGCAGTAGCACCTCTTCCAAGACCGTCTGCGAAGATACAGCCTGAGCTCCTTCCCTATATGGAATCTTCCTCTTCCTTCACTGTTGACTTCTCATTCCTGCAAATGACTGACACACTTCATTTCTGTGCCACAGGTGCCACACTTAACACATCGTGCCTGGTACTGCCATTCACACTAACCCCACACCAGCCAAGTTCTACACACAGACCTCCAGACAGCAAGAGGTCTGGAAAAACAGAAAACAAGATATACTAACAATGCCAATAATAATTAAAACATTGTTGCTTCCACCACCAGACCCAGATTATGAAGATACTGTAGGAAGAGTAAATTCCTGGCTCTTGGGGGGGTGTGGCATGACCTGGCCCTCCTGGCTCTCTACACTACCTTGGAGGGCTCTGCTGGTCACCTTCTTGCTTCTCACTGGCCTTCTTCCAATTCAGGAGAGAGTCCAAGCTTCCTCTTAAAGTCTTAGCACATGCTCTTTCTAGAACTCTCCAACCCTGCCTTACCCTTGATGATTATGTTCATCCTGCTTCTTTCCCCCACTCAGCCTTTTTCTCAGCAGCACATCTGCC
The DNA here is from genome assembly GCF_048418805.1 of Vulpes vulpes. NCBI lineage: Eukaryota > Metazoa > Chordata > Mammalia > Carnivora > Canidae > Vulpes > Vulpes vulpes. The sequence continues at coordinate 556,525 of NW_027325677.1, forward strand.
TCCTCCTACTAAGTACAGGCAGTGTATGAGGGCAGGCAGTGTATGTACTTTGTATTAAGCACCCTGTCCTCAATACCTATTCTTACCACACTATAAGCACAGTGTAGAGATTAACAGAAATAGATCTTCCCCAAGTCCTTTATTTGCCATATATACAAGGAACCATCACAGTAAGGGGGGAAAAATCTAGTTTAAATTGTTTACACAAATATCAATCATACATTAGTTCATCGTATAAATCACAATCAACCAAGTTAAGTCTCTAAAAATATTTATGGTACAATCATATTATGCTACAATAAAAGATGTAGAAACCCAACAATTTCATCAGACAGTAAATCTGAAGTTCAAAACTACAGCTCTGCTTTGTACGTCCTGGGTTTCTAATCTGCCTGGAAATGCCCAAGCAACAATGATTCTATCAGCATCTTACCATTTCCACTTCAATTTCTCATGAAAATAGAAATTGCAGACGTACCGAGAATGAAAAAAAAAAAAAATGCTACTTCCCACTACCAATTCTGGCTCCATAACCTTTTTTTTTTTTTTTTTTTTTTTTTTTTTTAAGCAGCGTTCTTACTCTATTGTACTTGCTCACTCACAGTGGAATTAACTAGCAAAGGATTTCATTAAGTATTATAGAGTGTGGTGATGCTTTTGAATCATTAGCGAACATAAATGTATAGATGGTGTATTTGTAACAATACACAAAGACTTTTTAAAATACAATTGGTTTGTAACCAAGACTTACTGGCTATACAACTATTTTAAACTCATGTTCAATTCTTCTGGTACGAAGTAGTACAGATTCTAAGCAAAAGAACACTCGTACTTCCTGCTGTGAAAATATTTTTTGCAGGTTTACTAATATTTCAACAGCTAGTCAATTCTGTAATCACATTTGTTGGATAACTCCCTTGTTAGTAACTTTTAGAGCTCAATTGTGAATTCTATGGTTTTATTTTTATTTTTATTTTTAATTTTTTTTATTTATTTATGATAGTCACAGAGAGAGAGAGAGGCAGAGTCACAGGCAGAGGGAGAAGCAGGCTCCATGCACCGGGAGCCTGACGTGGGACTCGATCCCGGGTCTCCAGGATCGCGCCCTGGGCCAAAGGCAGGCGCCAAACCGCTGTGCCACCCAGGGATCTGTCTATGGTTTTAATACCATACTTGGTAACATTTCAAAAGACACATGATCAGTAATGATTAACAGAGAGGTTTATAACTAATTCCCTATTAGAGCTAAGTACTTTTAAGCTCATCTGTAAATTTTACTGTTCTAGCATCTTAATTGGATTTCTGGTAATTGCATCTAAAATTCCATAGGCACTTAAGATGTGTTCTAGTTACAAAACAGGAAAAAAGCAAAAAAGCATATACATAACTTCACTGCTTGTAACAATAGCATCCTATGGAAGTCAAAGATTGCTTGGTTATTTATTTACTTTTAACAAGTGCTATAATTTATTTTATAATACATTTATAAAGAGATTAAACCAAGTAATTTAGAAACCAATTAGAAGCTTTAATTTATTTTAGTTCAAGTAGTGACCTCAGTTACTATGATGTGGCATTTAAACGCATGGTTCTTGAGGAAGAGTGGCAAATCCCCACTAATCCAAGATCTCACAGAAAACATGACATCTCTATAAGTATTTAAGTATAGGGCATGGCAATGATTCTGCCTAAATTTTCATTTATATTTTACTACTTCAGTAGAATTTTTCTCTCAAAAATGCATGAGGATTCTTTTTGTTGCTAAAGAATAAAGATTCTTCAGAAATCTCTCTATTGCAAATCACAATCTAGCACTGTTAAAAAACAGTATTCTAAAAGGTACTGGAACTTTCTTACTGTTACCACCCTGTAAGATCTAAACCACAGAAACATCTGTATCTAAAAATATGATTACCAACTATATGCTTTCATGCTTTATGTTAGGTTCCTCCTCAGACTTTCATGCTCCACAAGAGACACCTATTATCTACTCCCTTCTGGATACCTCCACCTAGGTGTCTGATAAATTGCTGCCACACAACATGTCATAACACAACACAATAACATAACAATAGTGATCTACTGACCTTACCCCCTGCCAATTTCACCTTCTCCCCTCTCACGGGATGGCAACTCTACCTATCCTTCCAGTTACTGTGGCATCTTCTATCCTTCTGTTTTTTATATCCTTGTCCAATTGATCCCCAAATCCTCTGACCTTCAGGAGATATCCCAAATATGATCACTTCTCTCACCATTTCTACATCATTGTCCAAATCAACATCTCTTGTCTGGATCCCACAGACAAGATTGCAGGGCAATCGGAGAATTCTTTTTATATTGAACTCCAATAAAAAAAAATATATACAAAAATACTTAAAAAAAAAGAAAAGAAAAAGAAAATTATTTTAAAATGTGAATTGAATCATGTTACTTCTCTTCTCAAACCTCAGCAGTGTGGAAGCCAAAGCATACTCATGGTGGTTTATAAAATTGTTGGATTTGTCCTCCTTTTGCCAATTTGATATCATAACTACACTTCCTATGATTTATCCTTTCTGTCTGTAGCCACAGTTGGCCTCCTTCTTATTCTTTGAGTATATTAGGCATTCTTACACCTCGGGACCTCATTAACTGTCTCCCTGATTTCCATGCCCCCTGATATCCACAAGGCCAATCTCCCCACATTTCTGCAACTTAAAATCAAATGATACCTTCTTAATGCAGCCTGCCTTGACTACCCCATTTAGAATTTCAGGCAATGCACCCTATCTTTTAATACCCAATCCCTTTTTTCATGCTTTACTTTTTCATAGCATTTATCACTTTCTATAATTAGGTGAAATGGGATTAAACAGAAAATAAAAATTAAGATTTTTTTCTAACTGCTGATATAACCCAATACCCACATTTATATCACAAAACTATGGACCAATTGTCATAAAACTTTTCTCGAAGACTGTTCTATTTTAGTCAATATAAACTAATAAAGATGAAGGTATTTAATATTTGCTATGGTAACTCATACCTGCTATGGTATTTTAAGGACAGTTGGTTACATTCCGAAGAAGTTTCCTGTCAAATAATGGAATCTGAGTAAGTGTTCACTAATGTGACCTTTTCCTACTTTGAAGGCACTATAGTTTTGAAATACACTTCTATTCCATCTCTTCAAAGAGCTCACCCTGAAAGCACATTGGTAAAGTAGAGCATTAGAAAACTGAAGAAATTTCTGAACATTAGGACAGAAGAGGGGTGCCTGGGTGGCTCAGTCACTTAAGCATCTAACTTCAGCTCAGGTCATGATCTCAGATCCTGGGATCCGGCCACACTGGCCCCCCTGCTCAGTGGGGAGTTTGGTTGACCTGGGTCCTGGGATCAAGCCCCACATGAGGCTCCCTGCTCTATGGATAGCCTGCTTCTCCATCTTCCTCTGCTCCTTCCCCTACCTGCCACTCTTTCTCAATAAATAAATCTTTAAAAAACTGGCACAAAAGAGAAGTTCTGGCATGCTACCTTTTAATCCTAAAAAGCTGACATTTTGAAGAGTCACTAAAAATATAAGAATCATGTTACTGCTACCTCCTCTCCTTTCTCACTCCCCATCCTTCCCTCAAAAAGGATTCTTCATTTTTATCATGATCATTAGAACTCTGTATCTTGTTTATACTTCAACCTATTTCCTTTGACAGGTAACCAACTCTTTCACTTTTTACTTTGTGATGATTCTCAAACTCCTTTCTACTTACTGGCAATTCATTTTTGAATAAATATAAGGTGATACAAGCAAGGGCAGTATAGAATAACAAAATGAAATACAAATGACATAGAGTTAATATGCGTAAGATAAAAGTAAAAGGTCTTCTGTATCCATTCAATAGAAGATTAGGGCTAAAATAAAGCATAAAAACTAGTAGGACTTTGAGACTCTGTGGGACAGCTCAGATGTGACTAGGAGACTCCGAGTGCCCAGCAATGAGACCTGATCACAACTATTTTCTCATATTTAATTTAACCCTTAAACTTATATGAAAATGTTCATGTTTAAATGTCTTCCTAGAGTTGAAAACATTCTCTTAAACAGAACAAATCATATACTGATGCTCACACATGTTCTCCAAAGTACTCAGCACATTGTTATGCAAAGAGACATTCAATAAAACTCCTGATTGCCAAACAACTGCTGTTTCCTAGCATTAATAATATATCTTGGAAAACATTCTCTTTCACAACTTGTGTATTATAGATCTCAAAGGATTTTACTCAATGGGAATAAGTCAAATTATGGGGCCAGATATATCACACAACAGGATCCCCCACACAATAGCTTCCCTAGCTTCCAAACCAATTATTTTTGATTGGTAAGAACATGACATGGAAGGATGCTACTAAGACAATGAAATCATTAATAACTTCCAGCAGTAAATTCAATTATTGGCACAATAGGTGCTTGTGTATGTGTTACATGGGCAAAGCAGGAGGAAAGAAAGGCTTTTTCTTTTTAGTGATGATTTTTAGAAAAATAACAAAATCTAAGCACTCACCAATTGCTAGGTAAATACTAATGTGCTGTAAATACATAATCAGCATAAAATCATAATCTCCATCCACACTTTGCTTCTATCAAAGCACCACTTCTGTCTGAACTAAGTATGAGAATATCATAATCGCATTTTTGAAGTGTACTATATTATATAAAAGATAATACACAATTAAGGATAGTGAGATTTATGCTTGTCTGAGACAAAGGGATGGTCTTGCACCTCTAAATTCTAGACTTCCCTTCAACATTCTCTTCAAAATGGGTATGAAAGGTATTTGAAATCAGCAGAAGTATACCTACAGCTAATATCTACTTACCTAAGGTTTACTCTATGACCCACCTAAAACAATTCTCAGTTCTTTCCATGCTTTGGGCCTTCCCTCTGGTTCACTATAAATGGATCATGAATATTGGCTATTTTTTATTGCACTGTTCAGGTCAGCATTTCCGCTTCCTAATTATTTTTTGACTTCATTTGTCTTCACCATTTCCAGAAAGACACTCCTCCCAAATGAGAGGTACGGCTCCAAGAGCTGACCCAGGGACACCACCAATGAGGGCCTTCATTGACCTCCAATTCAAGGAAAAAAGGTTTAATTCAGAGAGGAAAATAGACATTTAATCTTAAAGGCATACAAATTATGCTGCTCTTCTAAGAAACATGTATTGCAGCTATTTCATAGAAATAATCATTGTACTACCAAGAAATCTGGAAGTCACACCAAACATGGGCAAAACATTGCATTCTGGATATTTACAAATCTCCTGAACACAATTCATTTCAAATAAATACAATAATCTTACAACTAAGAAAAGTTAAAAGTTTACACAGTGTCCTCTTTCTTCTCTGGAACCACAGCTACCTGTCAGACCTGGGACTGACTGGCACCGGGGGGGCCTTACCCAGATCCACCATGTAGCCATATAGTCTCCAGCAGAGTTTCTCGACCACAGGACTGCTAACATTATGGATCAGATGACTCTCTGTTGAGTGGCTCTCCTGTGGGTTGAAAGATCTAGTAGCATCCCTTGACTCTACAAATCAGACCACCCCACTTCCCCTAGTTGTGACAAGCAAAATGTCTCCAGTCAATACCAAGCATTCCCTGGGTGCAAAATCATCCCCAGATGAGAACCAATGGTCTACGGTGCATCACTGATCTCTCCAGTCCCAGTTGTTGTTGTTAATCTGAAAAATGGGTGAATATGAGATGGCAAAAAAACATATTCATAATGTTTCTGTCAAGACAGATTCTCTATTGTTCTGAACTTCCTTTATTTTTTATTGATTGATTTTTTTGAGGTAGCTCATTGGCTACTAGGAGAAAGAGATTTCCAGGAGCTGAGATGGGAAGAACTATCAGGTTTGAAAAAGGAGGGAAATTTATCAATAAAACCAGAAAGGGAAAAGAGAGAAAGAGTTAAAGAAGGAGTATAATCATCAACTTCTTTAGCCTTCAACAAACTGAATAAACTCCTGATATACTTAAGATAGATGGCTTATTAATAGAGATCAGCAAAGGAGTTCAATTTTCACTAACAGGTTAAATCACTGTGAGAGATAGAACAATATCCCTCAGAAACGTATACATCCTGGAACCTGCGAGTATTCTATGTCGCATGCAAAGAAGAGTTACGGTTAAAGACAGAATTAAGGTTGCTAATCAGCTGACCTTGAAATAAAGCAATTATCCAGGATGAAAGTGATCCTCAAAGTGATCACAAGGGTGCTGAAAAAGGAACAACATAGCAGCAAAGGAAGAGGAAGGTTTGTGTCATGAGGACTCAGCCTGCTGTCACTGGCTCTGAGGCTGGAGCAAAGGCCGTGAGCCAAGGAATGTGGGCGGCCTTGAAAAGCCAGGAGAAGCAAGAAACGGATTCTCCCCTAGAGCCTCCAGAGAGAAACAAAGCCCTGCTGACACCTTCGTTTTAGCCCGGTGAGACCCACGTTGGACTTCTAACCTCTGGAACTATAGGAGAATGGATTTGAAGAAAAAAAAAAAAGAGAGAGAGAGAGAGAATGGATTTGTGTTGCATTAAGCCACTAAAGTTATGGTAATTTGCTACAAGAGCAACAGAAAACTAACAGCTGTAAGGGATACAGCACAGGAGGACACCAGGCTTGGCTTACAGGGATGCCTGAGCCAGTGACCTATTAGGAATCTACAGAAACTGTACAGTGGAAGATGCCTATGTCTCAATGGCTGTATAAATGGGGCTATGGACCAAAGGAAATCAGAGATGAGAATCAGGAGGCCCTAGCTGACCTCTAGGACACATGAAATTAAAAGACAAAACCATCTCAGAGACCCATTGGGAAAATTTAAGGAGGTGTTGTATATAAGTGTCCAGCACAGTACTTGGCACATCCCAAGTGCTAAATACATGTTTACTGTGGACATTCTTTTTTTTTTTTTTAATTAACTTTTATTGGTGTTCAATTTACCAACATACAGAAAAACACCCAGTGCTCATCCCGTCAAGTGTCCACCTCAGTGCCCGTCACCCATTCCCCTCCAACACCCGCCCTCCTCCCCTTCCACCACCCCTAGTTCGTTTACTGTGGACATTCTACTGTGTTTTCCCTGTGGACAAATAGAAAAGCTTTTGCCAAAATGGAATAATATTTCCTGTGTTGGCCTAATTGCAAGTTATACTACCACTCATGAAAAATGCACAGGGAGAGAGAGAAATCACGTGCCGTTAGGCCTCTCTTAAAATCTTTAGGATAGGGATCCCTGGGTGGCGCAGCGGTTTGGCGCCTGTCTTTGGCCCAGGGCGCGATCCTGGAGACCCGGGATTGAATCCCACATCGGGCTCCCAGTGCATGGAGCCTGCTTCTCCCTCTGCCTGTGTCTCTGCCTCTCTCTCTCTCTGTGTGACTATCATAAATTAAAAAAAAAATTAAAAAAAAATCTTTAGGATGATCAATAACTGCGTGCTATTCTGTATGGTCCCAATCAATACATGATTCCAGTCATCATGAACTCACTCGGAGTCTCTGCCTCCTTGACACCTTATCAGGAGCAGTAGATAAGCTGTAACAATTTTTCTGGATATCTGCAAGCGCCATCTATCATTGTGACAAATGGATGATATGGCATTATATTTTCTCTACTCAGCTTCGTTTTAATATCACAAGTTAGTATGTAATATCACATGATTCAGATTCAAGCTCTCATTTTAATGCCTTCTGGACTGCCAAGGCATAATGACTTTGCCTAGAATACCCAGCTGGTTGGCTCATGTAAAATATATGGCAAGGCCAGGGATAGTTTGAACAAATTGAGTTATTCTGGAGAAGAATGAACTTGCTAGAGACTGTAGTGCTAATTTTATATCATGTTGATTCTAGCCAGGAAAATTGCCCTTTGCTCAGACTTAGTACTGATTTCAGGAAAAAGTCCAATAATTATTTGAGGCAAGAAATGATTGCTGTTTTTGTTTTTATTTGGGGAAAGAAAATACAAAATCAGAGAAAACATTAAAGGTGAAGAAGAACATCTCAGATTATTATAATCAACCAATGAGAACTTTAATGAGTTGTTTAAGATTTTCAATCTCTCCAGGGTGCCTGGGTGGCTCAGTTGTTTGAGCATCCAACTCTTAGTTTGGCTCTAGTCATAATCTCAGGGTCAGGGGATCAAGCCCTGTGTTAAGCTCTGCACTCACTGAGGAATCTGCATTCTCTCTCTCTGTCTCCTTCCATCCCTCCCCTTGCTCGTGCTCTTGCTCTCTCAAATAAATCTTTAAAAAATAAAAGAAGATCTTCTCTCTCTCCTTCATGGAGATGCCAATTCCGTTCCATTAACAGGATGCTCTGTCACACCGGCAGAAACATGAAGGTCACTGTCTAGATAGATGAACAATCATTACTTTTAGAATTACTATGTATTAGAGCTGAGGGTAACTTGAAAGACCAACCACCTTCCCACTTAGTGACAAACAGAAAGACTCCTCATATATTCATTCACTCAACAATAGTACCTGCACAGGTCTCAAAGAGTCAGGCACAGACCCCCAAATGCCCCAGCAAGTCAGCAGCAGAGCTATGATCTTAAGACATGAACTTTCACAGATCAATCAATATACCCATTAAAATGCCCACTTATATTGTGGCTACAGAGGATAACCTATTCTCTATAAAGTTAAGAAAATATTAAAAACATAGGTTGAATCTACACAGTGCTAGACATCTAAAATTTCTCATTTCATGATCTACCCTAATCAGATTCTTTGCCTAACTACCATGGACTGGCTGCCATACACAGGGCCTCAGTACCATCTATAATCAACCCAGAAAAACCAACCAGGTAGAAGAAGGAGCAGCACACACACAGTCCCAAGGTGGGGACTGGTTCTGAGACTCACAATCACATGTGACCTCTCATGAGTCTCTTTGCCATCATTATCCTTTTCTTCTCATCAATAGCGTAAGGGCTGCCTCCATTCTCACAGGATTCTCAGTTTTATGGGTTCCTACATTTGAAAACCCTGCCACCCTCACATTTATGAGAAATGATGAGGGTGACTCCTGTTTTAGTTCAGTTTTCACTATAAAATGGAAAGTATGATTCATACCAAGATTTACCATGCTGTTGTGTACACCATCACAGACAACTGGGTTCAAGGGGTGTGGGAATGTAGGCATACACTCCTCACTCTTAAACGAAGGCCATGCCAACTGCAGCCATAGTAAGAAGTGAAGTATGAGCAGCAGGTGTCCCTGACCTGTAGCCACTCTCTCTTCAGTGCTGCTTTATGATCACGTTGGCCGCCACTAAGACCTCAAGCTGGGCTGCTTGTCAGGCCCTCGCATGTCCCACCATGATCTGGTTTTGGTGGGGATTCCCACCTCAGAGCAGCCTCAGGTGGGAAACACTAACAATGGGACAGAGCTACCAGTCTGAGTGTTATGATACCTTCCAATACAAGATGAAATCCACATAAACTAAATGAAGCAAACTAATGGCCTCTGATGGTAAATGACTATATACTCAGAAAAAGATCATGGAATTTATCTGTTCTTAAAAGTATTGAATCTAATAAAAATGACAACAAAATCCAAAGATGGGAAAAGACTTGAACAAACATTTCTCTTAAAGAAGATATACAAATGGCCAATAAGCACATGAAAAGATGGTCAACATCATTAGTTATTAGGGAAATGCAAATCAAAACCACAATGAGATACCACTTCATATCCATTAAGATGGCTATAATTTTAAAACACGGGAAATAAGTGCTGGTGAGAGTTGTAATTCTCATACAATACTGACGTGACTGTAAAGTGGTACAGCTATGACGTTAAGCAGTACAGCAGTTCCTCAAAAAGTTAAAATTGTTATGTGATCCAGCAATTCCACCCCTGGTATATATCCAAAGTAATTAAAAGCAAGGACTCAAGAAGAGATATCCATGTTCATTAGCATTATTCCTAACAGCCAAAAGCTGAGAACAACCCAAGTGTCCATCCACACATGAAGGCATAAACAAAATGTGATCTATATGCACAACGGGATATTATTCACCTACACCAAGGCCTGGATTTCTGATGCATGCCACAACATGGATGAACCTGTAAAGCATCATGTGAAATGAAATAAGTCAGACGCAATAGGACAGTGTATGATTCCACTTACATGAGGTATCCAGAACAGCCAAACTGGAGACCGAAGGTTGAATGATGACTGCCTGTGGTTGGCAGGGAGAGGGAAGTAGGAGGAGGGCAGAGAGAGTTATGTTAGATTAATGGGTACACGGCTTCCACTTGGAAGGATGAAAAGTTCCAGAAATGGATAGTTACGATAATCCTACCACATTGTGAATAGACATGATGCCACTGAACTACATATACACTTAAAAAGAGTTGAAAAGGTAGATTTTAGGGACGCCTGGGTAGCTCAGTCGATTGGGCGACTGCCTTCGGTGCAGATCATGATCCCGGAGTCCTGGGACCGAACCCCACGTGAGGCTCCCTGTTCAGTGAGGAGCCTGCCTCTCCCTCTGCTACTTCCCTGGCTTGCGCACACTCTCTGACAATTAAATACACAGAATCTTTTCTTAAAAAGAACGATTTTATATTACATATATTTTGCCACAATAAAAAAGTATTTTAATAAAGTATCTTGCCCCAGAGGTATACCGGCAGCTGAAGTGACAAAGCAATTTGTGCCAAATACAAGCATATTCCCTCTTCTAGGGCCTTAACACGGGTGTGGGGGTATGAGGAACAAAATGAGAAAAAACAATAGTAATAAGGAAGCAGGAAACTGGTTTGATTCTCTGGCAGAACAGGTAACCATTTTCGGGATGTGAACCTCAAGATGGCAGCGGTATGAGGACACTGGGGAGGCCCTGATGGCCCACAAACACCACCTGGCCAATGGGGTGGGGGGCTGTGACGGGAAAAGCCAACAGAACTCTGGAATCGGCTGCAGCCACTCTGCAAGCCTGCTGGCGAGGGCCAGGGGGAGAGCATGGGCTCCTGCGGAGATGGGTCCACGGGAGCCCCGTTAATCTGCACCTTGGCTCTCCTCTTGGGTGGAGCGTCCACCCCTGAAGACATTCAGCAATCCCCAGAGGTAGTACCGTTGGTCACAGATGCAGGGTGGGGTGCCACTGGCATCTAGCAGGTAGAGGCCAGGCTGCTGCTAAGGTTCTGTGTGGGCCCAGGACAGCCCACACAACGAAGAGCTAGCTACCCAGCTCACAGCAACAACGGCACTGAGGCAGGGACACCCCCTCACAAGAAAGCTGCCCCTCCTTGGTGCCCATTTCTCTCCACGAAGATGGAAAGAGAGCGCTGCTCATGGCCCACGTATGCACACAACAATGCTGGAGCCCCAGAGCTGCTAACCGGGAACGGGCTTTTGCAAAGGTCCCTGACTTAAATAAATTTGATGATAAACAAAAAGTTCCCAGAGCTCAATTCCCTGTAAAAAAGGAAGTGCTAAAAATGTGTGAAGTGCTTGCTTCACAAGGCAAAGCAAGAAAAATCTGTCACCTCCACGTCTGTGGAGGAGCAGAGGATGCTGTTCCCTGCCTGTTGCTGCGCACCGCCCTGCTGACTCAATGCAGTCATGCAGAGCTGGCCCCAGGCCACACTCCAGAGCTGCCCAGAAACAGCACTTGGTGCTAAGAGGCAAGCCCACAAATTCCAAGTCAGGTACACAGGTAGGATTTACTATTGGCTGATCAAGACAGAACTTCTAACATCAATTAGTGGGAAATTAATCCTCGGAGGAGACTCAAGAAAGAGGTTTCTATCTAAATCACCAAAAATGCCCTGAAAGTCTGTGTCCCCCCAAAATGCATATATTGAAACTACCAGCCTCAATGTAATGTTATTTGGAGGTGGGGACTTTGGGAGGTGACTAGGTCATAAAGGTGGAGCCCTCCTAGAGGAGGCTTATAAAGAAACCCCAGAGAGCTCCCTCACCTTCTGCCAGGTGAGGACACAGCAAAAGTCAGCCATCTGTGAGCCAGGGAACTGGCTCTTCTCACGCACCAGATCGGCTGGCGCCCGGACCTTCAACCTCCCAGCCTCCAGGACTGTGAGAGTCCATGGTGGTTTGTCATAGCAGCTCAAACTGAAACAAAACCTCTTGTGTTTCTATGGCCCGTGCCTCACATTCTTCATCTGCACAATGGATAAAAATAGTGCCTATTGGGAGGATTCAAGAAGTTATTTATGTAAATGACTACAAATAATGCCTGGCATATCAAAAGTCCTACAATTGTAATAACACAATAAAGATTGAATATCACTTAAGGTTGGAGGCAGCCAACAGCACTATTTTAAAGAAAAGGCATGTGAGGCTCAAAAAACTTGAATGGGATGTGCAAGTACCCACAGATTCTTTGTAGCCAATATGAAAATGAAAATGTTGGGTAGCCAGAAACTGAACATTCAACACCACATTCAAAGTGTTCTTGCCAAGAAGAAAAAGAATATTTGAAAACCTGGGGGAAAGAAATATTTTAACATTAAAAATGTTCTTCACTCTGCATCAAAAATATTAACAGTGTGTGTAATATGCAAAGAGAGTTAAGCCCACAGTAATTTGAAATAATTAACTAAACTTGTCACTGTCCAATAAATATCTCTAAAGTTTTATGGCCAAATAACAGCCTTTATTCTCAATCCCACAAGTAAAGTGGATGTGACACTGTAAAGTAATTAGGACTAGACTAAGTCATTTGACTGTAGTGTTGGTTTCATGACTGTGACATTTACATTCAAAATCTCCAAGTAGGGATCCCTGGGTGGCTCAGCGGTTTGGCGCCTGACTTTGGCCCAGGGCGCGATCCTGGAGACCCGGGATCGAATCCCATGTCGGGCTCCCGGTGCATGGAGCCTGCTTCTCCCTCTGCCTGTGTCTCTGTCTCTCTCTCTCTCTTTCTCTCTCTCTCTATCTCTCTGTGTCTATCATGAATAAATAAATAATTAAAAAAAATCTCCAAGTAGCTCATTCTCTTTATCACTTTGAAGAAAACCTACACAAAACGCATGCACTATGGTCTCATTTCATGGATTCCCTTCTTTCTGTTTACTGTTTCATTTCTTTCAGAACTATCAGATTTACAACTAGCTGTAGTTTTTTAACAAAAAAAGGGAATGATGGTGCAATCTTTAGATATTTAACTGGCAGTTTATCCAATAAACTCTACCAAAGACAGACTTTCTGGCACCCTCTAGAGGCTTTACTTGTGTGTCTACATGATCTTCACAGACAATGTGGTTCTTTCTTGTTAACATCTTAATAATTTAAAATGAAGCAAGTCTTCACAATTCATTCTGAGCACTAAGATTAGCTAAAAATAGGAGACAATTATGCTAAGTAAGAGTTTTCACTGGAAAATTACCATTCTATTATTGGGAAGGAGAAATTATCAAACATTTTGGGGGAGGGTGGGAAGCAGTACAGTCTGATTTGATAATTTCTGGATATTTCCTGCAGAAACCTATTCATTCCCAAATAGTTATTCGAATCAACAGTCTTCCATATCTGTCCAAAACCACTAGGCAGTAACAACAACAACAAAAAAGCAAAAGGTAGTTTTAAGATGTTAACAGTGTCTGAAGCTGAGGACACTCATGCATAACTATTAAAACTTAAAAAAAAAAATAAACTATTAAAACTTAATCAGTGTCATGGTACCACCTGAAATGCCCTGAATTGACACTTAAAGATAGAAACACTCGCTCTAAAAAGTGGCCATCTTTTCTAAACCAAACAAATGAGCAGCCAGCAGGAGTTGAACTATAGTGTATCTGCTCCCACTGCCAAGGCATGGACAAAGATGTACCCTGGGTGGGGACTGAGGCTTCCTCTCACTAGAGCCTATCTGTTTATCTTTCAAGGCAAATTAGGTTACAGGAGATTTTACTGACTACATATGAATTTACCACTTTATCATAAAGTTAAAATCAACACAAACAGGTTGCAAATAAGTCACTTCTCCATTGTGAACTAATTAAGAAAAAATGGACTGAATTGAAAATATAGCCCCTGCTTCACTGCTGCCAGAGCTGACCCATCTGCCTGGATTGGAGGCCTCACAAGCCACTCCACAACTTCCAGCAACTGGGCAAGGACCTGTAGAGGGGCTTACCCTGTGACATCTGCTCAAGAAGAAGGTGAGGAGAAGGAGAACATGAGCAGTTTGACAGCAGCCTTCTGTGGGGGACTTACCTTCAACAAACTTGTTCCACCCTTGGAATGAACAGCACGTGAGATGCCCCCACTGGTAGCAAGGGAAGAAGTACAGACAGTAGAGCGCCCATAGAACATCTACCATTACTGCCTCCAGGAAGTGTAGGAGACAGGAAAACTAACATAGATTTAAGATATTCTTTCTTTTTTAAATTGTCAAAGTCAACACCCAAGAAACAAAAAAATCCAATCATGAAATGAACAGAAGACATGAACAGGAATCTCACAGAGGAAGACAGACATGGCCAACAAGCACATGAGAAAATGCTCCGCATCCTTTCCATCAGGGAAATACAAATCAAAACCACCATGAGATCCCACCTCACACCAGTGAGAATGGGGAAAATTAATAAGGCAGGAAACCACAAATGTTGGAGAAGATGCAGAGAAAGGGGAACCCTCTTGCCCTCTTGGTGGGAATGTGAACTGGTTCAGCCACTCTGGAAAACTGTGTGAGGTTCCTCAAAGAGTTCAAAATAGAGTGACCCTACAACCCAGCAATTGCCCTGCTGGGGATTTACCCCAAAGATACAGATGCAGTGAAACGCTGGGACACCTGCACCCCGATGTTTATAGCAGCAATGTCCACAATAGCCAAACTGTAGAAGGAGTCTCAGTGTCCATCGACAGATGAATGGATAAAGAAGATGTGGTATATGTATACAATGGAATAATACTCAGCCATCAGAAAGAATGGATAAGGGCGCCTGGGTGCTCAGCAGTTTAGTGCCTGCCTTCAGCCCAGGGCGTGATCCTGGAGTCCCAGGATCGAGTCCCATATCAGGCTCCTTCCATAAAGCCTGCTTCTCCCTCTGCCCATGTCTCTGCCTCTCTCTCTCTCTCTCTCTCTCTCTCTCTCTCTCTATGTATATATATATATATATATATATATATATATATATATATATATATGTATATATATCATTGAATTTAAAAAATCATTAAAAAAATCTGTCTTTGAAAAAAAAAAAGGATGATACCCACCATTTGCTTCAACGTGGATGGAACTGGAGGTTATGCTGAGTGAAATAAGTGAAATGGAGAAGGACAATCATCATAATGGTGTCACTCATATGGGGAATATAAGAAATAGTGAAAGGGACCATAAGGGAAAGGAGGGGAACTGAGTGGGAAAAATCAGAGAGGAAGACAAACCATGAGAGACTCCTAACTGGGAAACACACAAGGGGTAGTGGAAGGGGAGGTGGACAGGGGTTTGGGGTGACTGGGTGATGGGCACTGAGGGGGGCACTTGACAGGATGAGCACTGGCTGTTATACTATATGTAGGCAAATTGAACTTAAATAAAAACAAATGTAAAAAAAACTATTCTTTCTTTTTTAAAGCTACTCACTTGTATATTTCTAGAGAATATTTCACTAATTTAGATTTAAGAATATAAATGTGTTATATTATTTTTAAGGCTGTGTGTGTTATATGTAGGAAAAAAATATGGTAAAAGTAACTGGTCTTAAATTTGATATTCAGGTTAAATTTCATATTCAGGTAATAGTAACTGGTCTTAAATTTGATAGTCTTAACTAGTGTTAAATTTGTTGTTCAGATTAAATTATTAAACAGGAATTTAATGCATTAATTGTGTCAAATTATGATGTATACAAAATCATTTTTTCTATATCTCACGTGTTTTTTTTATAAGCTATTAGCTTCATTTTTGCTAACATCCAAGGTGCATACCATTATCCAGGTTGGTTATCTTATATCCTACCCTTCCTCTGCACTCCCCATCATTTTGTGATGACACAAGACTCTTCTCTTTGCAGGGAAACACTTTCATAGCCAACATTTAAGAATGACATAAAAGATCCCACATTTGTCATTTCCTCTGACAGTGCTATTTTCTTCTAAATATAAAAAAACAGACTTCTTGCATTTTCATTTTTGCTGACGATATCTGGGTCCCAAAGAGAACTTTGGTATTTTTTCCCTCCTTGTGGGAAAAGTAGCACAAGTTTGGTTAACCTGTCACTTTGTGTACAAAGGTATAAATTGTCCATTTTCATGACAGTCATATCATGACTGACATAGATTTTCAAGCTCTACTAGTCAGTGGTGAATACAATGTTGAGCACTGATATAGACTTGCTTTAAGTGGATAGGAAAGGAAACAGACTTTGGAATTCATTAACCATACACTGAAGCCTTATCCTATTTCTAAGTTAACACAACAACCTTTAATGTTAAAATTCTCTCATTGTTATGACCACTTTGTGATAAACTTATCATAACCTCAGCAACGCACAGAAACATGGCATTAATATCAAATGTCATTGAGTCAGTGAAAGGTAGCAACAATTACTTTAGGAAGTTAGCATCACATCTCCTCACCCAGATAACCTGTACTAAACCAAGGTAAACCCCACCATTAATTTTCAAAGGAAAGTATAACCTAAATACCTTTTAAGTTAGACATGAAAAAATACATATGCATTGATGTTTTAAGTAGATACTTTCAAACAAATTTGAAAAAATTATAAATTATCCAATCCCAAAGAGGTTTGCATAAGTGGAAAACAAAATACTGTTAACCTCTTACACTACCCATGACTTTATCTTTCATTTCAATAACTTGGAAATAATTTTCCTATAGAGCCGCTAAGTCCTTACCCATTAAGGAACAAGTTTCTACACTGTTAAATCATTCTCATAGAAAATTATGTTCTACTGAGTTTCAAACATTCGATAGAGACTAGCTATTAGCCTATTGTGTATCCAGTTCTCAGTCTTCACAAATATCTCCTTTCCCCTGAAGCCTCAATTTTCACTTCCTAACCCCCTAACTCACTATTGAATTTGTGCAAGGGCACTGCTTCTTTTGTCTGTTACTCTAGGAATACATAACTCAATCAAAAATCCTCAAAGCTTTGCAAAGAAAAACTGCTGCAAAAGCACCTCAGCACTTCGGATTAAACACATTTTTTAAAATTTTTATTTATTTATGATAGTCACAGAGAGAGAGAGAGGCAGAGACACAGGCAGAGGGAGAAGCAGGCTCCATGCTGGGAGCCCGATGCGGGACTCCAGACGCGGACTCTGTCCGGGGCTCCAGGATCGCCCTGGGCCAAAGGCAGGCGCCAAACCACTGAGCCACCCAGGGATCCCCAGACAGACCAAATCTTAAAGTATATAAACTCTCCATTTTTAATAACAGCCATATCATGAATAACATTATATAAAATATTTAACCAGGTACTATTCACATATAAAGAAATAGAAAACAAGATAGACAAGAGTTTACTATTTCCATTCTTTCCATTTCCCCTGAAAGAATAGGAAGACTATGTCACATGTATAATTATATGGATTTATGAAATTATAGATTGCATACATAATCTTTCAACAAGGTAACATGGATTACAAATGCATTTCATAGGGAAGAATTCCATTTAAAAGGCTAACATTTAGTCATAGCGCTAAAATCAATATAATCATACTCCTTCAACAAACCATGTGTGCATGTGTATGTACATACATACACACATATATATATTTAAATGCATATAAATACTTAAACAAAATAGAAAGATAACTTTGCATAGAAAGTAAAACCAAGAGAAATAGTCCAAAAGCCTGATTTGGTTAAAAGGTTAGCTTAAAAACACACCATACATTCAATGAGCATTTAATAATGCTATGGATTGAACAAGTGTTCAAAGCTCCACTGGTTTACCGTGCACTTCTGCCATTTTAAATGGCACCGAGGTACAAACATTTTCTAAGGTTTATTATGATGTCTCAATGTTAGCTTTTAAAGGTAATCTGAATCATCAATATAGATATCAAGCATGAAAGAAATAAGCTGTATTTAACATGCTGATATTTTACCCAGAAACCTTGCTGAAATCTCTTCGTAGTTTTGTTAGTTAATTCTCAGATTCCTTTGGATTTTGTATGTAAACATTTGTTTTATCTGCAAATAACTTTTAAATGTTTCCTCTTCTTTTCCCATGCTTTTGTCTTTTCTTGTCTTTTTTTTTTTTTTGTCTTTTCTTGTCTTATTGTGATATCTGAGGTCTAAGAAATGGTGAGAGCAAATATTCTTTTGGTTTTTGTGATTAGAAGGATAGCATCAATCTAGGATTTCAGTATTAGTTAGATTAAGAATATTCACAAATTCTTAGCGTACTGCAATTATTAATTGCAACCTAGTTTTGGAATGTGGTACTTCTTTAAGATTGATTAAAATAATCCCAAACCTCTCCTCCATCTGTTGATATTGGGGATTACAATAATTCCTGGCTGGTGCCTCCCCTCAGAATTACCCCTCTACCTTCCTGATTCCACTCAGCATCACCGGGCTGCCCTGCAGCCCGTGTTCTGTACACCTGTAACAGAAGGCTTCCAGCTAAGTTTCACAACAGGGAGTCCCTGCCAAGAGGCTGGATGGAAGGAAGGAGGGAAGATACAGAATATCACTCTTCCTTCCTCTTGGCCTCCAGTAGCCTTTCTGAAAGTGACTGCGTTTCCCCCTCTCCCCACCCACATGGCTCTACATCCTGCTGGATCATCCTCTCCCCCTGGGAAATCCAGGCCTTGGATTCCGGTGGCACTGCCTTCTCCTCTCTCTCAAGACCACTGGTTCTCCATCTGAGTACTACTGACTTTTTGGGACCAGATAGATTGTGCTTTGTTATGTGGGCTGGCTTGTGCATCAGAGAATGTTTAGCAGCGTCCCTGGCCTCTCTATACTAGATTCCACTAGCACCTCCCACCCAGTCTCCAAAGACTGCTACTTGTCTTCTGGTAGGGGTGAGAGGGACCACACAGGCCCTGGTTGAGAACCACTGATCTGGGCTAATGGAAGTCATCTCCTTGAAGCTAATCTCTGAGTTACTTCTCTGCCTCCTTGCTTGACTCTTAGCTTTTCTTTCAAATTTGTAACTATGCTCCTATATTAAATCCCCTCTGCTGTAAATACAGAAGTGGTGCGTAACTGATAAAACAAATTCTTAACATTAAAGCATACTTAGGAATGACTGTAGTACAAACTTCTACAATAGCTGGCTTTTATCTGCTTTCTTTCATTTTACTCTGTTGCCTTTAAGACGAACATTTAGCTCATTATCAATTACTCTTCTTTTCTAATAAATGCATTAAATGCATGTACTACACTAGCTACACACTTTGAATTTCGCTATTTGCTGTTTTAATTGGCATCCAGTTACATTTTCTGCAATTTATTATGATGTCTCAATGTTAACATTTGAAAGTAATGTTGAATTATCATTATAAATCATGCATATAAGAAATAAACCATATTTAATTTGTATAAGAAGCAGATTTCAAAAGAGGAAGAAATAGCTTTTAAACTGTATCACCAATATTTGAATACGTTTGTAGCTAATCTCCAATATTTAAAGTATCTATTATTGAGAAGCTTTTATTTCACATTACTTCTCAATCCATAGCTGGAAAATAAAAGGTTTGGGAAAAAATTCTCACTTTCAATAATAATGATCTTGATCATTATTATTATCATTATATTCTCTTAAGAGGTAAATTGAACACCAATAAAAGTTAATTTAAAAAAAAATGAAAGAGTATCACTGATCTTTAAGACAAAGACAAGAGAATCAAATGAGAAAGACTAATGCATTTGGGGGGAAAATGCTATGACCAAAGGCAAGAAAAAATATACAATTACAAACATCAAATTCGAGTAAAACTACATATAAATCCACCTAATAACTAAAAATATGTAAGCACCAAAGAGCAGCACGTAAACTTGAGTCTTTCTGAGTGGTGGAATCAAATAAATGAATCTTGCATATAAGAAAAGAAAATTAACTTCTATCCAAGCTTTCTTCTTTTAAGAGTGCCTTACAGAATAGCTTAACGATTTTATACACACACAGAGGCACACACAGAGGAACAAATTTTGGAAGTAATAAGAGACACTTGAAAATGCAATTATGTTTTTTCTGAATTGTTTTGCATTTTATACTTGAAAAACTACATCAGCGTCTATTAATAAACATGGTGTAAGAGCGTCATAAAAATCATCATCAATATTACATATTTCCCTCAGTTCTCTTCCATCAAGAATTCCCTCTCTGGCTTCTGTGTTCTGTCTCCTCACCACTACGTGTGTTTCTTGTAAAAGGTCGCCCATTTGTCTCTGGGATGAGCTACCTGAGAAAAGGTCAGGTCCAAGGAAGGCAGGATTCATTGCCACCCAAGACACAGACGGTATTAGTGCCTCCGTTTACCTCCCATCTTCAGGGCAGAGCGATGCTCAGAGAAGACAGAAGCAGCCAACGTTGGCTCTGTTCTACCGCCCGCAGCTCCCGCAGTACTGTGGGCCCGGAACCCCACCCCGGCGCGCCGCCGCGTAGACACCTGCAGGCGGGGCCACACGGACCCAGGGCCCTGAGCCGCAGCCTGGCCAGCGCTGCCCAGGAGGGTCGGGGGCCACATCCTCCCGAACCACGGGGTGCTCCGCGGGAGCTGCTGCCCTGCCCTGGAGCCCTCCTCAGTCCCCCTCCAATCTCCCTGGGCCCCAGCACAGGGCAGCGGGGGCCGTGGCAGCGCCCTTCCACGAGGTGGGAGCACAGACGGGCCTGGGCGCTTCGCCACGAGCCTGGCTGCTCAAATTAATGACTTGTCGGGCCTGTCTCCGCAACTGCACTGGAAGCTTTTTGCAGAGCTCAAGGCCGTCTCGCTCTTTGATTGTCTCTGCCAGCTCCTGCTGCCCTGCACCCCCAGCGGCCCCCCCAGCAGCCCCGAGCCCCCCCACAGCAGCCCCACATCCCCTCCCCCTGCAGCAACCCCGCAACCCCCGCAGCCGCCCCGCCCCCGCAGCAGCCCGCAACCCCCACAGCGTCCTGCCAGAGACAGCCCCACACCCCGCGCCCCCCAAGCAGCAGCTCTGCATCCCCCCCGCAGCAGTCCCGCACGCCCCCCCGCAGCAGCCCCGCATGCCCCCCCGCAGCAGCCCACACCCGCCCCGTACCCCCGCAGCAGCCCCCCCACAGCAGTCCCGCAGCATCCCCCCAGCATCCCCCCCCCCGCAGCCGCGCCCTGCACCCCCCCAGCCGCCCCCCAGTCACAGGCGCCTGCAGCCTGCAGTTTCGATGGCGACGGGGCGCGCAGAGGGGGCACCACAGGGAAGCAGCGCCGCCCGCTCCTGGGTCCCTGGGGTCCCCGGGACACACAGACGCGCCAGCCAGGACAAGAGGGCCCGGAGAAGACAGGGCGGGGGCAAAGCAGAAAACAACCTGAGATGAGAATGAGAGGCATTAGAACCGCCAAGTGTCTCGGACGTTCCCACCAAAATGAAACGTAAAAATCAGGTCTGTGAGTTTATTTTTTAAAAACTATATATGCATACATACACATATAGGTACATATGTGCACACATACACGCATGTGCATGTCCGTATATACAGGAAAAGTTTGATCTGCCTTCTCTTAACACCTGGGAATAGCATTTCCAGAAAAGTTCATTTTCATGGAAATCTTGAAAAACAGCAAGGCCACTCTGGAGTGTGCTACCATTTCACTGGAGCACATTATCATAATATTGACTCCCGATCATGGATCATGCCCTGTTCTGGGCCCTTCATGAGGCTTTGACATTTATTTTTTTCTTACTTTTATTCAAATTCCTCAATTTTTGTTTTATTTACAAGAATTCCAAAGAAAATTTTGTTTTACTAATAAAAGCTATAGGCTCACAAATACCTCCTAGAGTTAAAATATTTCTAAGCTGTCCAACTCTCCTTCAAAGACTCCACCAATATTCTTTTTCTATTCTGTATTTAAGGCTGCTCACCAGTATCTTGGCTCTCCCTGACCCCAAGACATGTGGTAAGACTGGCTTCCTTCAGCATTTAAAGTTGAGCATGTCCACGTAACTCACCGTGCCTGATGATGCAGGCCTGAGTGACACATGACTCAACTTTTCACTCTTTTTTCCCCACCTCAATGACCATGAGGAATTCACTACGGTGCCAGGTCCATTGGCCTGGCTCCCCAAACGCCTAGAATTGCCCGAGCCTCTGTTCCCACCTTTTGCCAACCCCATGCTAAAGATGTGCCAACTCTCACTCTTTTTAAGCTGCTGAAATGGGGGTGCTGTTTGTTTAAGCATAACTGAATCTACCCCAACGAATACACAAACTTCTTATTCAATCGTAAAAATTTCAACACATTATGCTCATTTGTATGAGGTGTGCAGAAGATTACGAGAGAGTCTCTCTTCAAGATTATGATGTGACAAGACCATAGCTGGTGATTACCATAAAAAACAAAATATGAAACATTCCATAGTAAATGAAAAGCAAAAATTCTGTAAGAATTCACTTTGGGTTGAGGTTAAAACTAAAAGTCTTAGCACTAGAAAGTGGATTTAAGATAGTAACATAGAGGGATGCCTGGGTGGCTCAGTCAGTTAAGCATCCAACTCTTGAGTTCAGCTCAGGTCATGATTGAAGATCTGGAGATCCAGTCCCATGTCAGGCTCTACGCTGAGCATGGAGCCTGCTTAGGGTTCTCTCTCTCTCCCTCTCCCTATGCCCCTCCACTCAACTTGTGGGTACAAACTCTCTCTCTCTCTCTCTCTCTCTCTCTCTCTCTCTCTTGCTCTCTCAAAAAAAAAAAAGACAGTGACTTTGAAGAATTAGTAAACCCAAAAGAAGGTCTTCTATCACAAGGAAAGGGTTAGAGTCTGAAACATATACTAAAGGCTCAACTATTAGAATTCTTATTGTTAATATTATTAAAGAGAATTGCAAATTTTATCATACCTAGCAGATTCTGCATGTGGAGGTCTAGTAGAATCTGAATTGTAGAAAAAACTATTTTTTTTTTTAGTATAAGTGTGTACCACGCAATATTTAGATGCTTATACTAAAAAAAAAAAAAAAAAAAGTAAAACTATTGATTATCTGCAATTCATATTTTACTAGGCATCCTGTATTTTTACTTGCTAATCTGGCAACTCTAACTCTGGATTCATAGGTATTTCCCGGGTATTATATAGGTTGTATAAGAGGGCCAGGGACAAGGCATTAAAGTTATCAGTAAGACAATTCACAAAATGAATACTAATTACATTTGTTTCTGGGTTTTGTAAAGGAAAGAAGCAAACATTCCATACTAAAATACTTGTTAAAATATCTTCATTTGTTAAATTATTTTCTAAACAAATGATAACAATGCCCTTTGCTTCTATAAAAGACATAAACTAAACAAAATAGTTTAAGCAAGTTTTGCCAATTTTGCATTATCTGTATCTTATAAGTCATTAGTTTTCTTTTTTATTGTTTATGTAATTTTGAGAAATTCCCTCTCTTCCCTCACCTTACCATAAATCCACAACATAGATGATAAAAAATATTTTATGCTGATTTGCTAGTGAATAATTAATAAGTCAATTTGAAGAACAATTTCAAAATATTAGGACATCATCCAAGCCTATTAAAATCAAATAAAAACATCGTTTCCTTTACTGAATTCCTTACTGGAATCTTTGAGCAGGCATTTTAAAAACTTACAGTGTTAAAAATAAAATTTGAAAAGCAACCATTGGGATCCCTGGGTGGTGCAGCGGTTTAGCGCCTGCCTTTGGCCCAGGGCGTGATTCTGGAGACCCGGGATCGAATCCCACGTCAGGCTCCCGGTGCATGGAGCCTGCTTCTCCCTCTGTCTCTGCCTCTCTCTCTCTCTCTCTCTCTCTCTCTCTTTGATGACTATCATAAATAAATAAAAATTAAAAAAAAAAGTTTGAAAAGCAACCATTATGTTTTAGGATCATTTTAGGTTTACAGAAAGATTGCAAAGATGGTAGAGAGAATTATCATATATCTCATACCTGGTTTCCCCTTTTATGAACATCTTACATTAGTATATTTGTTACAACTAATGAACCAGTACTGATATATTATCATTAACTAAAGCCCATACTTTATTCAGATTTACCTAATTTTTCCCTAATGTCCTTTTACTATTCCAAGATCCTATCTAAGACATCATACCAAATGTAGTCTTAATGTCTCCTTGGGCTCCTCTTGGCTCCGACTAGATCTCAGATTTTTCCTGTTTTTGATGACCTTGAAAGTTCTAAGGAATACTGAACTAGATATTTTGTACAATGTCCCTCACATGGGATTTCCCTGATATTTTTCCTAGGATTAGACTGCGACTAGAGGTTTTAGGGAAGAAGTCACAAAAGTCAAGTGCCATTTTCAACCTATCATATAAGATGGATTTTTTTAATTGACAATTTTTTATAAATTGCTTACTTACATTCTTGGAAACTAAATTATATTTTAATGCCCTCAATTTAGTATTACCAGCCTATCCAGTTTGAAGTAAACATTTGGACAAGACTCAGGAGTTTCAATTATATAAATCAATGGCATTTTTATATGAATTCTAACATCATTTAGAATGATCATATGACATTTTAAAGTGCAAGAACAAAAAATCAATTAAAACTTAGAAAAGAGTCTCATGAAAACATTAGAACATTAATTTACATTGTCCTTTAAATAAATAAATAATAAATAAATAAATCCTATATAGCTTAAAAACCAAAATTACAAGCTTAGAGCTAGGGTAAACAAAACAAAACAACAACAAAAAACAGCAACAACAAAAAACAAAGGAGATAGAATCATTGATGAAGATAACAGTAACTGTCTATGGCAGAAAGTGACAGCCTGCATCCCACTTCCTGAGGGCCAAACACACCAGCTGACAGGTCTCTAGGTTTCTCAGGGATTTAAGTTAATTCTTTCCAGCTTGGCCAACCTTAATCCAATCAGTGGTTTCCCCCATGACCCAAGAGTTGGCACATCTCCCTTTGTACTTGAAAGCACAAGAGAATTTGAATCTCGTATTTGTTATTAAACTACTAAATGGTGAACTGCATTGGAAAAAAGTATACATGTTATTTTGTGATTACTAATTAGCTCAATTAATGAGATTAACGATTAGATTTAAACTGACATTTTTGTAGGTTAAAGGAAGTTGCATGTCAGCAATTTCACATGGTTCTACCTAACACTCTCAAGGATACAGCAATGGAGGCCTGGATTTCCCAGAATGACTCATAAATAAAAACCTTCCCAAGGCATGTACTGCCCTTGGTAAACAATTAGGCGAAGGTACCATTTCTATCCTTGAATAAGACTCAAAACCAAAAGCTGAAATTGTTAGCATGCTGAATGTCAACAGTTAAACAGTGAGAAGGAACCAGAATGCCACTTCCACTCAGCTCCTGAGGACACCAGCATCTGGGCAAGAAGGCAGATGACACCTATTCCGTTACTACAAACTCCCAAACTGCTCTCCAAAACTAAACTGTGTCACTTACTGTCAGACACGATTTACAGACAGATTCAAAAGCTAAAGGTGCACATATATGTAGCCAATACAATAGGAGAGAAACATTTTAATCCACATTTTTGCTTAAGTGTAGCAACAAGTTAAGCATCAAAAAAAAAAAAAAAAAAAAAAAAAACAACTCAAAATAGTCCTGATAGTTAAAAGGAAACCTCCTCAATCTAGTAACACTAAATAACTTTTTTAAAGATTTTATTTATTTATTTGAGAGAGAAAGAGAGAGAGAAAACACAAGTAGGGGAGGGGCAGAGGCAGAGGGAGAAGCAGACTCCCTGCTCAGCAGGGATCCGGATACAGGGCTGGAACCCCAAGAACCCGAGATCATGACATGAGCTGAAGGCAGACACCCAACCAACTGAGCCTCCCAGGCTCCCCTAGTTTAATAGCTTTAAGCTAATTTTCTACACGGAGGCTTTATATTTTTCAAAGATGTCATTTGACTAAAGGCACAGCTAATTTAAATAGAAAGGGGATTTTGTGATAGCAGAATCCAAATGTGAGATGTAAAAGTTTATAAGCAAAAACTTATTTTTCTGTTAATATTAATTCCAAGTTACAGATATTTCCTGTATGAGATGAAATGAAAGTAAATATGCCATTATGAAAATATCACCTAGAAGTCACATAAATTGGCTTCTGATATTTTAATATGTAGCTGTTTAAAAAAAAAATTCATATCCCTGACACATTAACATGCATTCTTTATAAACAAGTCACAAAATTTCCAACATATATCATTCAAGGACTTATGCCAAGAGTAACATCTAGATAATACTGCTCTAATTTAAAATAATTTGTTTTCCTTTCAGTTGACAATATTCCAAAACTTAGATGGTATCTTCAATTTAAATATAACGGAGAACATAATATAAATTCACTTTGACAAAACAAACCTACTTCTGAAAATCACATATGATCATATTTCCTATATTTGCCAACATTCAATACTTTCTCTTAAGATAATGTCTTGACAAATGAATATCCTGAAAGTTCTCTAAATCAATATCTCCCAGTGTTTCATATTCCCTGCTTTCTTTAAGATGATGAATATTGTTCCATGAAAAAGTAAACTTTGTACAGTTCTAATTTATTGTTCTAAAAGTAAGTTTAATGTCCTCCTGCCACAAAATTCCTGGCATATTTATATTCTATTTACTATAAGATAATCTCCCCTTGAAAAACAGCCTGCAATACTTGAGAATGCCAGGAAATACAAGAGAGCTGACCTGGTAGGTAAAAGCATTATATTAGATCTGCATGTGGCAACGCATCAGCTCTTCCTAACTAATCATCATACTGGTCTCTGACATTCATTCAGTGATAGATGATCTGTCTTCTATCTTCCCATTTCAACATATATCTGTGATATGATTCAATGGTTAGTACATTTAAAAATTATCCTATATAAGATATTTACTTGAAGCCAGGTAGGCATTCATCCTTGTGCATTCCTACTTTTTCTACATCAGAACAGGTATTTTAAAGTCTTTTTAATGACCAGCCTTCAAAGGGGTTGCATTCTACTGTGGGAAGACAGGAAAATAAGCTTGCAAACCAATAAATAAATTAGATGATTTCCAGTTCTTTCACATGTTGTAAGGAAAATAGAACAGGGAGTAATTATTAGGTGAAAAACCAAGAGAGGATCAACTTCAGGGAGATGTGTACAAGAGACAAGATGGCCAAAGTGGCTGCCACCTAATAAATCGGTGGGAGAGGGTGCAGGTGAGATAAGACAGGGAGGAGTTGAATTTATTTCTTTGTGTCATTGTCAGGGTCCTAAATAAAGGAAAGATATGAGTGGATACAGAGAGAGCTCTCTGGCTGCTGTGGAGATAAACTTCAAAGAAGCTCAGGAAAGGCAGGCTGGCTGGCTAGGAGCCTGCTACAGAAATCTTGGTGAGAGGTGATGGGGGCTGGGATCAGTATTTTTAAGAGTGAGGGTTATAAGATGTGAAAGGTTCAATCAAGATGAGGAGCATCCATGTAATTTTTTTTAACTATTATAAAAAAGAATTTTGGAATACCAGATGTTAATAAATACGGAAATCTGTACCTAGGTATTCTATCATATTGCTTTGTGTGTCACATTCTCTTTTATAAATCAAAGCAAATCGTTTAAAGTAAACTAAAAAGTAATTTAAAATACCTTAAATAATGACCCAGATTATAATCAGTGATTCCCATTCCCTTAAGGACCACGACAATACCAAACACCCCAAATCTGCCACCAGAGTGGGCCTTCCTGGGCATTGGGACCTTGCTGGTTTTAACCTGTGGTCTCTGTTATGGATGTAAAGTTTGGATCCCCACAAGTTGCATGTGTTGAAGCCCTACTTCCTTTAACATGATGATATTTGGAGTGGGGGCTTTGGAGGTAATTAGGGTTAGATTAGGTCATGAGATGAAGTCCTCATGAGGGGATTAGAGATCTTATAAGAAGAGGAAGAGAGAGGACACTGGGTTACTCAGGTAGTCAAGCATCTGCCTTTGACTGAGGTCATGATCTCAGCGTCCTTGGATAGAGCCCCTGGGTTGGGCTCCCTGCTCAGCAGGGATTTTGCTTCTCTCTCTGTCTCTCCCCTCTGCTCATGTGCTCACTCTCTCAAATAAATAAATACAATATTTGAAAATAAAATAAAAAAGAAGAGGAAGAGAGAAAGATACATGCACAAGGAAATGCCATGTGAAAACACAGAAAGACCGCGGTCATCTGCAAGCCAGGAAGAGAGCTCTCGCAGGAACTGAATCAGCAGGCATCTTGATCTTGGATACCCCGGCCCCCAGAACTGTGAGAAACAAATAAATGTCCCTGGTATTTTGTTATGGAAGCCTGAGCTAAGACTCCCATGCAGTGTTTTCACTTAGTGAAGTACTTCCACCAGCACAACACACAAGCCACCAGGCATTCCCTCATTTCCGTGACTGAGGGGATCATGGCATGTTCTTACATTTGGATTTAGGAATATTTGTGCCACTGAGCACGGCACCCGATTACCTACTCAGTGCCTCACAGCATCCTACAAGACTAGCTGTCAAAATGTTCTACCATCTTCCCCTGGTGAAGCACAAACAGCTCTGCAAATTCCGACATCACACTACAGTACGTCTGCATATCTCAACACCTGAAACCTCACACTGTATCTGTATTTTTTAGCTTAATATGCACGTGCAGCTTAGCTTCTTCACACGATGATGGCAAACTTTTCCACGTGCTGCCAGGATCACTGCAAAGTGTTGGGCACCACAGGCATACAGCAGGACAACCCACCTGCCTGCACCGTCCTGCCTTATAACGGGGGTACAAGCAGTTCTACCTTTTCCCAAATGCCTAATGATATCCATCTTCAGAGATACATGAGCGTTAAACACACAGGTAACAATGCTCTGTCTACAGGAAAACTACGAAGCAGAAAATCTGACATTACTCCTACGGTACACGGGCAGCTTTTTAATGTAAATCGTGGGCATGCATATTGCAAACTAATAAGGTACAACAAACAGGAAACAGAATAATCCCTCCCAGTCCACAAAGCGATTCCTTCTAGAAAGTAAGAGGAAAAAACAAGGGCACAAAACACAAGCTGTGTAAGCACAAAGGACAGAGAGAGAAACTGAAAATAACTCTGAGTTCAAAAGCATCTTCTTTGGGTCAGAGCTAAAAGATAAATAAATAAATAATTTTTAAAATTTCTATAGTCAACAAATACTGTATCCGCCACACATTCATTTAGCTCAGATGATGAATACCTACAAGGAACAACATGTATATTCAAATTCAGATGAATATCTGCTAAGGAGCTTCAGAGAACAAGCAAAAATGACATCTACTATTGGTTCAAAAATCTGTTCAATTGTTTTCAAAACTCTCATCCTCACTTTCAAAAGATAAAATATGGGGAAGCGTTTGTAATGACTAAGATGCTATAAAGCTCAAAGGAATAGCTTTGCTTGTATCTCCTCCTACACCCTGTTCAACTCAAGACAGAACTTCATCAGGCTGTCACCCTTCTCTCTCCCACCTGCAGCTCTATCACCCGCCATCCTGGTAGAAAATACATATTCTGGGACGCCTGGGTGGCTCAGTGGTTGAGCGCCTGCCTTCAGCTCAGGGCATGACCCCGGGGTCCCGGGATCAAGTCCTGCATTGGGCTCTCCGCAGGGAGCCTGCTTCTCCCTCTGCCTGTGTCTCTGCCTCTCTCTGTGTGTCTCAAGAATAAACAAATCTCAAAAAATGCATATTCTGACAAGCCACTAGGAAACCACATAAACTCATATGATTTAACTGTGTAACTGTAAAGTATTTACGTTTAGTACTGGAAGATCTTGAGTCTTAGTCGCAATCATAGAATGCATTTTAACAGAGTTGGCACATGGAAGGAAAGGAAGGATTTCATATAAGTGACTTGAAGTAAGGTAGCATGGCACCCTGAGCTTGAAATCCAAGTTTGGACAGGATAGATACAGCTACTCTTCAACTAGAGAAAATGGCTCAACCACTCAGAGGGGGGCAGATGATCTGGGCCTGGAATATCCTGTCATTTGCTACTCTTTATATTGCTTCTTCAAAATTCATCCTCAGCCTAGTTTGTTGACTGAATGGACTGATCAATGAAAAATTGACCAGCACATCAAAAAATTGTGTTGCCAAACTAGTTTAAGCTTCCTGTTCCCTCTCACTTCTTAAAATTTCCACACTTCTCGGGTGTTACAAGCCCCTCAGCTCTCTATCAGAGGTCACCAGAACACAGTCTTCTGTCTCTACCATCCATATTCGTGGAGGGAGGAGGGATGTCAGTTTCCCCAAAGGTCAGTTTCCCTTTGCCCCATAACCTCTTACACTCTCTTTGGTTTGGGGGATTCACATGTACAAGCTACCAGCACCCCAGGAACCGCTCAACTGTTGCAATGAGAAACACAGAATCACTATATAATTCATCACACAATCTTCCAGCTAAATTTAAAAAAGGGGGGGGGCTGTCTCTGAAAGTGCTACAAGCATAAGCAAAACCATGATTAGCATATCCACTCGAGTACCTAAAACTTCACTACTGACTAAATAACATACCCACTGAGAGGATATGAACTTGCCTTCTGAACTTCCTTCAAAAGTTTTGAGAATAGGGGACAAATTAAAGTTTTTTTCATAACTTTACACACGACTTCATCCTATTGGAAGCCTACAGTTAGAGTGATAAGAATTCTCTGAAAACTTCTTCAAATATTTAAGGAAATATGTTCAAAAAACAGAAGCCAGCTACAGTTCACACTTCTAAAACTGTTCTGATAAAGCCTTCCAGGCGCCAGACTCAGCAGCCCACTATGAGAAAAAATAATATTCTGGGGACATTTCTATAGACTTCAATCCGTGAGGAACAATAGGGCTTCGTTTTTACTACTCTTTTAAGCAGCACATATCTTTGCAAAAAGAAAAAAATAGAACTTTTTTGGGAGCCAATTTGATATGAAACAATTTTTGAAGTGATATAAAGAAATAACAGGAATTACTTCCAGTGATGGTATCCTCTAAGTGATACCCAATGGCATGGAATATAGCAGTATCTTTACAACCAGTAGGGGAATGAGCATTTCATAATCATATTAATAATGGAGGTCAGACAAGAAAGTTTTACAGACAAGAAAATCTTTTGACTCCAGCTCATCAAAAAAAGAAAGCCAAAACCCTGCTTTTGAAGCACATCACAAATTTCAGGGAATACATTTTATACTGAACTGCTTGTCATGATAATGCTTCCCAAAGCATTTTTACATTTATTATCATATCACAATCATGAAAACACTGTAAATGTTGATCCTAATGAGCAAGTGACCAAATAGGGACACATGCAAGGTCACAGGAGAAAGCAAACAATTTCATTATGTGGATCCCAGAATCCAGAACCCTAATTCAGTATTCCCTTCAGAAGTGCCCAGTTCCCAAAATCCACAAAAAGCAACCAAACCAATCCTAGTTCATGAACCACTTTTGACAATGAGAACAAGACTACACATAGCCCATCATGATTAATGGAGTATTTACTATGTGCCAGTTATTGGTCCTAGGATTTGAGAATCAATGATAAAAAGACAGATGATCAGTATGGAATGGGGGTGGAGAGATACATAGTCCTAGGTGACCAGAGAGAAAGGTACATGTACCCAGTGGGTACACACAGAATATGATAGGTGTAATACATGTATGGGGACAGCTGGGGGGCTCAGTCGGTTAGCCCTCTGACTTGACTTTGACTCAGGTTGTGATCTCAGGGTCCTGGGATCCAGTCCCCATGGAGCTCCATGCTCAGCGCAGAGTCTGCCTGAGAATCGTCTCTCCTCTCCCTCTGACCACACCCCCCCCACTTGCTCTCTCTTTAAAATAAATCTTTAGAAAAAAGAAATATATATATGTATCTATATCAGATCTGTGAGGTAGAAAATCATATATTTGCTTAAGAATGACATCCTAACTTGCTTTTCCCAAACATCCTGAAACACTGCTTCAGCAGCCACACAGAGGATGACTATGGCACATATGCAGAGCTTCCACCTGTGAGCCCCAGCTGCGGCAAACACCTGACCTGTCGCACACAGGTCCTGAGACAGTACAGGAGAGTAATTATGCTTCATGGGGAGAAAGCAAAGGCCAGAATTAGAGAAAAAATATGTTATCTTTATTATTTAACAGTAGAGATTGCTAAGATGTTGGAGGTTCACAAATATACTAGGTTCTCTGCTATGTATATGAGGTCCATAGTTTCTTTTTTTTTTTAAGGTTTTATTTATGCGAGAGAGAGCAAGCGCACACCCAAGCAAGTGGGGGAAGGGGTGGAAGTGGAGGGAGAGGGAAAGAATATCAAGCTGACGCTGCATGAAGCATGGAGCCTGACACAGGGCTCAGTCTCACGATCCTGAGATCACGATCTGAGCTGAAACCAAGAGTTGGAGGCTTAACTGACTGAGCTACCTGGACACCCCAGGGTCCACAGTCTCTTAATCTGCCTTCAAAACAACCTGAAAACACAGGGATTATCTCCCCTCTATCAACATTGGCACTCAACAGTAACGTAACCACTTGCTAAAAAAAAAAAAAAAAAAAAAAGGAAAAGTTGAGATATGAACTCAGTCAAGTCAGGATACGACTATTAAATGCTCCCTCCACCATTTGCTCCATTGCCATAGTTACTACTGAAACCCACAAAATCAGCGACCAAGAGAATGCTCCCTTAAAGAGGAAAAGGGAACAGATTTAACTATTAAGTTTTAGAATTATTCTTCAAAAGTAAGAATAAAATGAGGAATAAACTGATAAAATACAGCAAAGCGTAATATAACTACTTTAGAAAAATAATATAAATTAATATGAAATGGAGCATAAACCAGTTGAGAAATATGCAAAAGATACAAAAAGAAAATTTACAGTAGAATTACAAATGCATCATAAACTTATGTAATATTTAACCTCAGCCATAGTCACAGCAAAGAAAATTAAATCTCAGGAAAACACAATTTTCCCCCTAATTGGAATGTGCCGCCTGGGTTTTTGTTTTGTTGTTTTGGGGGGTTGTTTTTGTTTGTTTGTTTGTTTTGTCTTTAATTATAATACTCAGTTGTTAAAATCATGGGAAAACTGGCACACTTCTGTCTTGCCAAAGGAAATGTAAATTATATAACCTTTCTGCAGGACACATTGACAACATGTATCAACAGCCTTGAAAACACTCAGTTCTATGAAGTAATCTACAGAAAATAGCCTGATGAAAACTATTTAGCTTTAATCACGGTATCATATATACTACCAAAAAATGAAAATGCCACCAATGTCGCAAAATAGGAAGTTATTTAAGTAAATGATGTTACATAAAGGTATGGAAAACAGACACTAAAAATGAATACAAATTATATGAAAAAGGCTGCTTTACATGTTAAACAGTAACAAGACAGAATATGAGGACTCTTCTAAATTTAAAAATGTATATGGATCAGCATTTCTACTAAAAACAGTCATTTCTGTGGCTTCACATCATGTATGAACTTTAGCTTCCTTTCATCACTCCTGCATTTTCAATTTTTTATGATCATGCATTACTTTTGAAAACAATAAAAGAAGAAAACAATATTCAAAAAAGAGAAAAATATTTCATTAATATGCTGCACATTCTCAAGAAGACACCAACTTGCTAAAACTACTCAATACATCTCTTGAATTTAAGAATGGAGAAAATCTAGCTGTAGCACTGAAGAGGATACATGTAATAGACACTCAATAAAGAACGCATGTTGTTGATTTCAGTCAAGCATTCAACTAATTAATGAAATTTATCCCAAAGCAAAAATATAGTATTCTTCTCAAATTTAAAGGCATGCTTTTCTTTTTTTTCTGTGTAATGATGTAATACATAACAACTATTATATATTTGGTGGGCAGATAATATACAAAGAGCAAAACACTTGAAACCCTGTCATAAGCGCTATGTTGTGTTTGTATAGGTGTATATACGGGTATGTGTGCTGGGTATCATATTCAATATAATTCACTGCCTTGCTTTTCTTCTTAACCCTTAGTGTTAAAAACACTCCCCAGTTTCTTGGAAGAGATAATTCCTAACTGTTATCATGTTCCTTTGGATAGAGGTGTCATAATATATTTATGCATTTATGGTGGATGTAACATTATTACTCTTTTGGAACCCAACTCAAGCCAAACAGTCTGATCCACACACTACCAGCCCCAGGCTTCCTGTGACACCTTCCATGACCTGGGTAAACATGACATGATTTCTACTGTCTCTGAGACTTTTCAGATGATGCCCATTTCACCTTTCTGCTTTTCTGGAAATCTCTACCTCCTTATACAGTGACTCAAAACAAAAGAAAAAATCCACACCAGAATCAGCACCAATGAGGGCGGTGTTAGAGACAAGACACTGAATTTTGGCTTTTTTGTATTTGGGAGAGTTGGTTTGCTGCCAAAAACGTTGCTATTCTTGGAAATTAAATTATTGCATTACTGAAAGTAATGACTGCTAGGTTACTCTAATGTTTGAAAGTCCAAACAAAATATTTGAGAAAGAAGAATAACATTTATTTTAAGAAGTAAGCTTTTATAAGGTTGAGTAGTCATGCTCGGATTCAAATAAAACTTAGAAATTCACTTTTTTCTTCTTTCTTGACAGAGTCTGTTATTGCTCCTATTAAAAGTTAAAACATTAAATGCCAACCAAACTCAAATTATCTACACTGGGATAGAAAGTACCTTATAGATAACAGTTCGCATGAGATCATTATTTATATATAGTTTGGGAAGTCAGATTTTGACATTGTCCCTTTTATACCCAATTCCTACCACTTACAAGGCCATCCAATTATTGGTAGTCAAAAGTCTAACATGGAGAGTAGGGAGGAAACACCGAGAATGAGTTATTTTAAAGTTGGCAATACATAAATCAGCTGAATTTCATGGACCGTACTCTCTATAAATCAGCCAAGGCATTGGACACTCCCCTGATAATTTCTGATACAGTGTCAAAATACCATAAAATATTTAAAGAGCTCAACTTCTAAGCAAAATACTATGGAAGCTATTATATTAAGAATTCTACAACCAGAATTCTTTATAAACCATGTCAGTGAGGCACACTTCTTGCCTACTTCTGATATTTTTTCCAGGTAAAGGGAACTTAATTCATGTGATATTCTGGCCTCCCTCCAACCCTTCACTTTCTCTGTTTCTGAAAAATAAAGGAAGCACCTTGGCTAGTTCCTTGCTTCTTCCTCTAGAGATCTTTCTGCCTACAGAGAGACAAGGCTAGGCTCTAGGGCTCAGATCAGCTCTGTCCTGCAGGAAGAGAGGAAGGCCAAGGTCCTGTGATGACAGAATTAAATTATATCTATTCTTCATCATCTAATGCTAGAAATTAAGCATCTCACTTAGTAATATATCTGTATGATACAAAATTTGTGGAAATTTTGACACTTATATTTAACCAAACATACTTGGATCACTGCTTACGTTGAGCCAAAAAACAGGAAGGTCTTATTATAACACGTATTTTACTCTGGTAACTTACAATTAGAGTTCCCACAACAACACATAAATTTGAATATAAATAACCGTATTTATTGTCAAAATGTTTTTTTTTGACTTAAGATAAATTAGTCTCTTGTTACACAGGTCACATTCCATTAACAAATTTTAAGGTATATCTAAACATTATTATAAAAATTATGCTGCTAAAGATCATGTTTTTTCTTTGAAGGAGCTGGGCATAATCAAACCCACAGGAGCTAAGCTCTTTACTAAAGGTACCCAGAGTAAGAAAACAAGTGAAAATTACTATTTATTGTCAAAAAAGGTACCAGTACACACACTTTCACTTCAAAAAGTTGATTTTTAATGGGGGGAGTGGGTCTTCTCTTTAAAGAATAAATTCAACCTTTTAAGGTTTCTTTCCTTTTTGTCACATTGCTATTATGCTGGGATTCATGCCCTGTGGTTCCAAACAGAGGACAGATTTAATATGTGACCTCACAGAAAGGGAGGCCGTGTTTCTTCAACTATCTATAATATTTTTTGTATGAATCTTGTAGAAAACTTGATATTAACCAGATGAATAGTACACAACACTAATAGAGAATATCAAAATTTTATAATTTCTGACTCTTTGATTGGCATCTTTTTTAAAAATAATGGTGCTGGGAGATATAATTTACTTCTCTTTTAGCTTAACTAATATATATTTTAATATGTAAAGGACTGGTATGTTGTAGATTAGAGAACTTAATATACCTCATATGAAAATCTGCACAATAAAGTAACATTACAATAGGAGTAGGGAGAGAATATATACATTTAATAGCCTTTGTTAGAGAGAGGCCTATATAACATATTTAATAATACACAAATGAAGCATAAGTATCCATCTTGCAATGAAACGCCGGGACACCTGCACCCTGATGTTTATAGCAGCAGTGTCCACAATAGCCAAACTGTGGAAGGAGCCTCGGTGTCCATCGAAAGATGAAGAATGGATAAAGAAGGTGTGGTTTATGTATACAATGGAATATTACTCAGCCATTAGAAATAACAAATACCCACCATTTGCTTCGATGTGGAACTGGAGGATATTATGCTGAGGGAAATAAGTCAATCAGAGAAGGACAAACATTATATGGTCTCATTCATTTGGGGAATATAAAAAATAGTGAAAGGGAATAAAGGGGAAAGGAGAAAAAATGAGTGGGAAATATCAGAAAGGAAGGCAGAACATGAGAGACTCCTAACTGTGAGAAACGAACTAGGGGTGGTGGAAGGGGAGGTGGGGACTCTGGGGGGGGTGACCGGGTGACGGACACTGAGGGGGACACTTGATGGGATGAGCACCAGGTGTTATTCTAAATGTTGGCAAATTGAACACCAATAAAAATAAATTTATAAAAATAAATAAATAAATAAATAAGTACCCATCTTAACATGCAGATACAGATCTCTTGTGTCTACGCAAATGTTTATAATTTACAAGCCACTTACACTTTCAATTAATCCTGAAATAAATCTCCTCAGATATTCTATCCTTTTGTACCCATTTTACTGCTGAAAACCAACCAACAAAAAACTAAGGTCTAAGTAACACATAAATGGCCAACGTCACAGCTAAAGAAGAGACAGAGCTGGGATCCACCCAAAGCCAGCACTCTGGCTTTGAATATATATATATATTCATTGTGGGTCAGAACCCAACTTTTTTCTCTAGAAATATATTTGTGACAGGAAATGACAATTAATGGAATAATAAGTTTCAATAGATGTAATTCATTTTACAGATCACTTTCAGGAACCTCACCAAGGGATACATGTGAATATGTCTCTAAGATGAAAAGCTTCTAGGAAGCACTGTTTGTAATTTATCAAAAACTAATTGATACAGAATATAACTTCAATATCCTAATATAGCTAAGACATTTCCTACAAAACAGTTATCCGAGATATGGAGCTTGAGATCATACTTAACAGCTCAGTGATCAAAAGATAAACAACTGGAAGTGTCATAACTACACATTTTTGTTACGAGTCTTCACATTTTTAATGGACTAAAAGCACAGTAGGATAAAATACTTCTGTGACTTTCCTGTGTTAAGAGGTACTGTTTTTTTTAAATAATAAATTTATTTTTTATTGGTGTTCAATTGAGGTACTGTTTTTGAACATATTTAGATTCATTAAACCCAACCAGGCAGCTTATTAATCAGTAGGCTAGATTGGCAGACAATGGGATAGAAACTATTTATCTATGACACATTTAATATTTTACATTAATACAAAAAGCTGTTGCTCTGGCATATAATCAGATAAACTTGAAGCCAGCAACAAGTATCATGAACTGTTCCCACTCAAATTAACTTTTCACCTACATTCACATAACACTTTTGACAAAGCTTATGTTCAGGAGAGCACCACCTTTATAATTATATGTCAAAAGTAATGTTATATTTGAGAATATGGTAACTTCATTTTTAATTTTAAAGGTCATTATGAAAGTGACATTATCCTTAGAAATTATTTAACAAAACTATAAATTGCATTTTCCAACTAATTTCATTTGAATTTCATTTTCTCCCTGATGAACCATTTCACTGGGAGAAAGACTTGGCTTGTATTCTACTGTGGAGGATGTGAAGTTGATGGAAATATTTTTTTTTTAATAGGGTATTATTATTTTTTTTAATTTTTATTTATTTATGATAGTCACAGAGAGAGAGAGAGAGAGAGAGAGAGAGAGGCAGAGACACAGGCAGAGGGAGAAGCAGGCTCCATGCACTGGGAGCCCGACGTGGGATTCGATCCCGGGCCTCCAGGATCGTGCCCTGGGCCAAAGGCAAGCGCCAAACCACTGCGCCACCCAGGGATCCCGGAAATATTATAATTTGACAGTGCATGACTTTTATTACAAACAATGAAAACATTAGTGACATCTATAATGATTAGGTTGTACAACTACACAAACATTCACCAAATTAAATAACTCCTTTCTGCAAGACTATGACAATTTTATTAGGGCAACAACCTCATGTACTTACTACAATTGCCATTCAATCAGGTACTATCATTTTCAATCCACAACATGACATAAAACTCACATATACAACACGTATAGTGCTGCTCATGCTCATCAGCTGCTCTCTGCATACACACATAAGCACAGAACAGTGTCTACTAGTCCTTTAAGTATCGTGTTTAAAACTCAACAGTAGACTCAAAAGGAATAAAGAAAAATGAACGTCTACCCCATTTATTGCTTCTTTTTGAAAGAAATTTTATATTAAAACAAGGCAGCAAGTACAACAGTGTGTTCAAAGTGCTCTTGTAAAGTTTTCTAGATGTGAACAAGCTGAAACTAACACAATATAGGTAGAGCTAATCAATCGCACTGTTCAGTTAACTCAAGCCGTATGGAGCTTGCTAGCCTTCCTGCAACACTGAGACTTGCTAGCTGTGTAATTACAGGCCTCCCAAATCTCACCATCTAACTCCAAACGCAAGCATCTTCATCCAAGTCCTGAGATCCTGTGACCCACAGGGCAGTGAGGACGCCACTTAACATTTTCCCCAAAACATTGAAAATGGATTCTGCATGTGGCAAAGAGAATTTAGGGCAGTTTAAAGCATCCAGTCCACACTGGAGGATGCCCGCCCCTACATGTCATACTTCTCAGGGACCGAGCTCCCCATGTCATGCCCAGGTTCATCCTTGTAATTCAACCTAAGTCTTATCAAACACTCCTCCGTGGGATTTTAGAAGCGGTGCAGCCAGAATGCCTTTTAATCCTGGAGGTGAATTACTAACTGCCAAGAGAGGAACTGGTCTACCACCGGACGCAGCCGAGCTGATGGAAAGATGCACAATGAGACAACTCCTGGGTAGTGTGACCAGCTCCCTATTTTCATCGAAGTCGGTGCAGAAAATTGCAAGCACCTTAAATATTGGTCATATAGCTCCGAAAAGTGAAAATCTACGCATGTCAGGCCCCACAGTATGCTTGTAACATGTCCCTTTTCTCCACCAACATCTTTGCTTGATGACATTAGGCATGCATGTTAACAGCACCTTTCAGGGCCAAAGCAAATCAGATCAGATCAACCCAAGCACACAAGGGGAACAAAACAGCTTGGAATCACAACCTGCTCCTCTTTTTTCTGTGTTTCCACACCCTTCACTTCCCTCCGTGTACATCTCAGCACAACTTTAGGCATTCTGGAAGTAGCTGATCTTTGTTGGAAACACACACACACACATACACACACACACACACACACCCCAAATCCCTAAGACTGCTTCCCTACCACACGACTTGGGAAGCTGCATCACCTCTCTAGTGACTTGATTCTGAACGTAGCGGCTCCAACCAGCTGAGCAGCAATCGATGCAAACGCATCACACACCAGAATAAGAGCAAGGTCGGTGAAAAGGGAAAGCAGCTTTGCTCTCAGCCACTAATTACCTACCACCCGAATACCGCGTCGCAAGCTCCCACACACAGACAGGGAGCTGCCCTTACCAGACACCACCGGGCGCAATGCTGCCCTTGCACAAGTGTGCAGAGGTGCTTGGAGACTCAGTATCCCTCCCTTGTAGAGGAGAAAAGTCTGACTTAGAGACAAGGGAAACACACACAGGCCCCAAACTGGTGGGTCTTATGGATGCAGAATTCCAGCCTAGATCCTCTTGGGTCCCATCTTGACTTCCTTGCCATCTGCAGGATATCCATGGTGTCCTGAATCCTCGTGGGCTCCAAGTCAGGCCCTTTATCACTGTAGACATGTACCAGTGAGGAAACGGGTCTGCCCCTAAACACATTCCTCTGCATGCTGTGGAGCTCTGGAAACTTGAGGAAACAATGTGTTAATGAAGGCAAAGTCTTCTTGGGTTATTTTACAGACAATCCTCCTCAGAAATTGGCGATAATTAGCATTCTGGCTATTTTTCCAAGGCTGAATTCCTCAGAGGTGAAGCAGTGCAACTTTGCAATACCTGAAGCAGAAATAATTTATGTTATGAGCACAGGGAATCATCAAACAGCCACCAAAGGGCATCCACTTAGAAGCTGGGGCCCAACCTTGTAAGACAACAAAGCAAACCACGCTCATGCCCTCTCCGGAGGGAAAGTCCAGGACAGCTCCTGGCTCAGGCAGATTGCCAACCCGTCCACACACGGAGGAGCAGTACCTCCAGTTAGAGACGGTGGAGAGGCCCTCACCTCTGAACAGAGCCAGTGGAGCAGAGCAGGAGATGGGCCTCACGCCCCGACTCTGGGTTCCTGTTCCATTGTCCCCTCAGATGGAAAAGACATTCTGAGATGCATCTTGTTCCTCCTGGATCAGCTTCCTTTTGTTATTGTAACAACTCCAAATTTAGTTCCTTAAGACAAAACAAAATTATGCTCCTACAGTTCTGGGGGGGGGGGAGGGCAGAAATCCCATTAGCACCCTCTGGGGGCAGGAATTGTGGTGTGGCCAGGCTGCCTTCCTTCTGGGGGCTCCCTTGCCTTTATCAGCTTTCCAAGGCACCTGCCTTCCTTGGCTCCTGGCCCCAACACTCTAATCTGCACTTCTGACAGCAAATTTCTTCTCGGACTGATCCACCTGCTGTCCTCCCTTGGGAGGCTTTAGGGTCAAGTCCATGTCCTTGTCTCTTTCAGATTTGGGAAGCCATTGGCATTTCTCAGCTTGTGGCTCCTTCCTTGGCCTTCAAGGCAGCAGCAGAGCGTCTCCAAATCTCTCTCCCCTCCCAGCCCCCCACCTCTTTTCTCCTCTCTCCCCCAGATGTCCTGTTACTGCTCCTCTTCTGCCACTGCCACCTGAGGAGGTGCTCTTGGGCATGGCATGGGCATCAGCATTGAGAGTGTGAGAAATGTGTGAGTGTGCGTGTGAGACAATGTGTATAGTATAATGTGTGAGCATGTAAGCAGTGTGTGTAATGTGGCCAAATGTGAAAGCACGGGTAACTGTGGTGAGAACATGAGTGTGTGGCATGTGAGGGTGTGAGTGTGTAGTGTGGTATGTGGGTGAGTGAAAGCATGAGTAAGTGGCGAGAATGTGTAATTATGGTGTGTGAGAGCATGTGAGTGTAAGGATATACCATATGTGAGAGCATGAGTAAGTGGCATGGGGGCATGAGTGTGTAAACGGCGTGTGTAGTGTGGTATGTGGATGTGAGAGCATGTGAGTACATGAGTAGTGTGTGAGAGTGAGGGTGGTGCAAGCCTGCAGGTGGGCAGTGCATCCTAGTGCACATGGTGGAGCGAGCCGACTTCAGCACGTGTGGTCTCCACACAGTAAGAAGCCACCTACCCAGACTCTTCTCTCCGCCAGACAAAGCTGCTTCACCTGCCATCCAGCACGAGCGCGCACTTCCCTGGTTTGTCCTCCTGCCTCCTTCTCAGCTCCTCCTCCGTGTCCTTTCATCTGTTATCACCTTCTCGATTTGGACTTCCCTAACCACACCTCCTCCCTTCGCCATGGGTGACCTTGACCCACAATATGGCTGGCATTCATGGCTGTTTGCCCACTGAAAATGCTCAAATTCTCCTGGCCTCAACCCGGTGATCCCATCTGACTCAATACACCTGCTCGCCTGAGCTGAAGGTATTTGAAACTTGCCATATAAAAGAAAAAAAAAAAAAAAGCTAAAATCAGGATCTTTCTTCCCAGAAATCCCCACTCCTGATCTTACCCACCTTGGGGAAGTGGTAAGTGGAAAAAATCCCTGGAGTCAACCTTGGCTTCTTTCTCTCATCCTCCCTCCAACTCACCAGCAGGTCCAGTTGACTGTACCTGCAAACTTAACCCAAACTGACTCCTCTGCTGCCAGCACCCTTCTAGACCACTGGATTGTGCAATAATATGTTAACGTCTCCCTGCTTCACGCTTGCTTCAAGAGGCTATCCTCAAAGTAGCAGACAGAGTGACCCTTGAGCTCAGACATGGCCCCCATAAGTAGAGCCTACAAAAGAGATTTGGATGTTCACAAAATACTGAAGGAGTTCTCTCAGGGGGGAAAAGAAATCCGTAGGGAAGTAGGGGACACAGAATAACAAGGAGACAGAGCAGAGCCAGGATGGGGTCTCAGTGAAGTCTGGCCTTAGCTTGACCCACAGCAGGGAGGACTGAAGAATAAGCCATGAACAGAGCCATCAGCCCTCGACACAAGAGCGGTCTCGGTCATGTGCTAGGGACCAAGCGTAGATCTGGTCAACCATGGGGCGATACCCCAAAGAAGGTGGCAGCCGAGGGCCCTCAGCCATCAGCACTCACTGGGTGGGAGACACCCTGCCTCCCAGGCGGAGGGCACCTGGGTGGGTCAGCTACAGCTAATAGAACAGCGCTTTTCAGACATCAGCATGCATCAGAATCATCTGAGGGAGGGTTGCCAGGTTTAGCAAATAAAAATAGAGGCCACTCAGGTAAATTTGAATTTCAGATAATTAAGTACTTTCTTCGTATAAGTGTGCAACATTGCAGAGGACATAGTTACATAAAAAATTATTCATTGTTTGTCAAACATATTCAAATTTACCTGGGCATGCTGTATTTTGTCTCTCCCTTGGAGGGGCTCAGTGAAAGCAGGTTGTCCCAGATTCCGGAGATCAGGGATGAGGTCTGTGCATATGCCCTTCTATGAACCTCCCAGGTTTAGCTGATTCTGCTGATTGGGGGACCTCAAACATGCTCAAAATGCCTTTTGTCGTCTAAGAATGTAAGTGTTGCTCAAACACTTCTAGGGCTCTCCATCACCGTTAAGGAAAACCCAAAGTCCTGACAAAGGCTTGCAAGGGCCCAGGCCCCCTGGCAATAACCTCTCTTGCCACGCCTCCTAATTGCTTCCCTTGAGCTCTGTACAGAAACTGGCTGCAGGGCTCTTTCTTGAACCAGGCAGGGTCCAAGCCCAGGACCTTTGCACCAATAGTTCCTCCTCCGTTAAATGATTATCCCCTAAATAGATGCAGGGCCGAGACACCCCTCCTTCCACCATCGCATAATTCTACATTTGACCCGATTTTAAATTGCACCATGCACCCCCCCCCCACATCCCCGCTGACCTGCTCTGCAGCACCGTCTCCATCAGACAAGCAAGAAAATAAATCATCGCTTATTGTCTACCTCCTACCACTGAACTGGCAGTTCCATGAGCACGGAGATTGGCGTTGATCAGACCCACTTCTATTCACAGTGGGACTATCCTCTGCCAGCACTCAAGAGGTGCTCAACCAATGTGTGGGATAGGAGTTTACAGACAGGGAGCTGCCCTAACCAGACACCACCCACCGGGCGCAGCACCATTCGTTCATTCTGCAAATGCTGGAATTAAATCGCCCTGAGCCCTAGGCACAAGGAACCATCTGCAGAAAGCATCTCTTTTGCAAATGTGTAGAGCGTCCACGTGTGTGGGGAAGGGGAACAGGACTTTGAAAATGCTGCTGCGAAATGACTCTAAGCAATCCGATTAGTCCACGATGGCCAGCTACTTATTGTTGTTTCTGAATGAATAATCAGGCAATAGCGACAGGTGGGAGGTACGTCCCATCCCCCACAACCCGCACCCAATAGTGTCGCAAAGATGAGGCTCAGAGCCCATTCTGACAAAGCACACACGCGTGCATTAGCAATCAGCACCAAGCAGCCCTATACTCTATTTTTGCAAGTTCAGAGAGTTCCCTACACTTTGTCCCCGAGCATTGCAGAAACGGCGTGTAATTTTCACTGAGTAAATGCAGTATCTTGAAGGCAGGATGAGCCAAGCCTTTCATCTCTTCAGGGGATTTGAGACCTCCTT
Source organism: Vulpes vulpes (assembly GCF_048418805.1). NCBI lineage: Eukaryota > Metazoa > Chordata > Mammalia > Carnivora > Canidae > Vulpes > Vulpes vulpes. The sequence continues at coordinate 600,984 of NW_027325677.1, forward strand.
AAAAGCAGAGAGGCTGAGGAAGGAGAACCTAGCCCCGCAATCTGCTCTCCACACAGCGGGCAGGGAAGATGCTGGGCTGATGGGCCACTCGGTCCTGAGGTCCTCAGACCCTGTTCCTCCAACAGCAGTGGCATCCACATAGTATTTCAAGCCGGCCACGTGGCTTAGCCATTGCTCACGGTGCTGAAGTCACTTCTAACGTCCCTTAGAAACAGATGAAGGCATTTAAAGAGCTTGGTGGTCCTCTCTAGAGAGTAGAATCTCGTTAAAGTGACTGCAGTTACCTAGAGGCCCCAAGGGTGTAGACTAGAGGTATACAAACACCTTATGCTATTTATACTGAAATATTTTTATTTAAACTACATATAGACAATTTACCACATGTCTACATATTAACTTTAAAACGTGTTAGCGAAAATCATCAGCACATGTATCAATTAAGGCATCACAAATGAAATAATTTCAAGAAGCTTCGATCTCCCATCAAAACTGGCAACCGAACCCCAAACCGTGTAATCCACTGAACTCATTGCGTTGGCCAGTCCTGAGGATAAATACAATGAGATAAACCTACCACCACCATAGAGTGATTGGATTCCAAATTCTTAACCCTACAAACAATGTATGATTACAGTTTTCACCTTTGGAACTACCTGCCATCTTTTAAGGGGTCCTAACAGTAAAAACCTGACATTTAACTCCTTAAATAGGAGGTAATCAGACTTCTAAAAAAAGTTTCCGCGGGCCTAGCTGGTGAGCTTGTTCATAATTAAGACACAGAGGTACACATTTAACAAATCTCACAAAACTCTTAGCCTTTCTACCCCCAAATTAAAACAATGTGAATTAAGAGTAATAGGAAATGCTTCGGGTCTTTAAATAGGCAGAGTTGGAATATGTCTAGGGTGATTTGTAAATCTAAGTGGTTTAGAAACACTCAAGGGCATTTAAATAAAGCAAAGTGTTCCCTCCCTTACAGCTCCCAGCCCAAGCCCTACCAGCCACGGGAGTCCAGACCCTGGAAAGTCACTGTACCTTCCTCTGCAGGGATGACCACTTGACAAGATGAGCACTGGGCATTAGACTGTATGTTGGCAAATTGAGCTTCAATAAAAAATATAAATATACATATTAAAAAAAAAAAAGGATGACCAACCCCCAATTTGCCCAGGTTAGGAGATGTCCCAGGACACACAGAACTTCCAGTGGTAAAAGTGGGACAGTCACAGGCAGACAGGGATGCGTTGGTTGCCCTACCTGAACCCTCAGCTCTCCAAGGAAAATCCACCCCACCCCTGCCCCACCGTGGCTGTCCCCAGGGCCAGGGAGGACCTCCCAAAAGTGGTTTCCTCGTTCACAGTAAGCTGCTGAGCTGCAGAGAACTGTTGCCAAGTCTCTCCGACTGCTTTAACAGTGTTCACGTCTCTGACCCTGAAGACCCCAGCTGCCCCTCAGTAGCCCCCAAAACCCAACAGGAGGTTGGCGGGGGCAGGGCAGGTGAGAGGCTGCTGGCGCAGGTGGCTGTCCTTCCAGCTAATAGAGGGGGTGGGGAGAAGGCAGGCCTATAAAGAGGCAGGTTGCGGCCTCCTCCCTCCCGTGGGTATCTTGGCTGGTGTGAGCTGTTGGTCCAGCCCTGGGCGGTCAGATCCTGGTGGTCCCAGCGGGGCTGCCGGAGCTCTCTGATACGAGGGAGGGGGGTGGGGGTTGCTGGGCCTTTGTTTTCAAGCTGGCAAGGTTGGCTCTTCCTCTGGGTTCCTTCCTCCTGAGAAAGCTCCTGTTTTCTCTTGCTCTCTTTCACTCTGCTGAAGCCTAAGGAGGTTCCAGCCCGCAATAAGCCTGTTCGAACGCACCTCCACCGGCATGTCTGAGGCCTCCTTTGCTCTAAGACCTTTCTTTCCTTTTCTAAAGAGGATCGTAGGAGCAATTCCTTGGCTCCTGGGCTAAGGCGAAGTTCTCTTTCATCCAGCAGAACAGGGTGGGAAGGAGCCTGCTGGGTCCCTAAGGGCCCAGCCTGGGAGGGAATGCTAAAGCAGCCTTTCAAGAGCAGCCCCCTGGTACGCGGAAGCCGATGTTGGTGGGGGAACCATAGGCAGGGCCTCACAAAGCCTCTGAATCAGAAGTTGGGAAGCCTGGAGTCTGCGGTACAGCAGTCTGCAGCTCTCCGTGCCTGTCGTTCATGAGCGGAATTATTAACTAGGTCAGAACAAAGCGCTAGTGATGGTGGAGCAGGTGAACCTGAGCTCCCAACCCACGAGCAGCAGGCATCTTCCCTCCCCAGCACCAGGACTGGCTGCCCTGGGCACTAGACATGGTCTTCTAGATGCTTCTTCATTTACTTCTGTGGTCCTGGAGGTCTAGGTGGCTTCTTAGATCTGAATTTGTGATGATAGGGACCCCTCAACCCTTTTGCGGGCTGGCTCCGCACGGCACCAGATTAAGGAGGTGCTCAGCAGAATGGAGACGGGCAAAGATCTTTGAGGTTCAGGAAGCTGGTTCCTTTTCTGGGCTGTGACTAAAATAGGCTTTCTTCCTCAAATCTTGTCAACGCTGTCAGAGGGATTAGTCCTGCAGTGATGGGGGGGGGTGTAGCTGTCCTCCAGAAAACCTTAAGGCCATCTCTAACTCGTGAGGGATAGGGACCTCCGCTCCTCTCCCTGAAGGGTTATCTGGCTACTAGTTCATTAGAACTAAATAAACCAAAGCTCTCCCCCAGCCCCTCTAACCTGGCAAGGGTTCAACGTTCCTTGCTAGTTCTGCTTCTCTAGTCAGGTTTCATTCCCCAAGGATGAAGTGACCTGATCACTAGAAAAGAGAGGAACTAGGATCTGTTTGTACACTTACTCTCTCCTACAGAACCCCTAATCCTCACCTCGGGAGGGAGGGAAAGTCTTATCAGCTGGGGCTTTCTCAAAGCACAAGTCCCTGTTTGAAAAGGCATTTGGGCCCGGTTCTAATCAACTCATTAGATCTTGCTTCATGATGCTGGGAACTACCTGAATCTAGTTGTAGCCTGACTCCTTCCTATGCCTGTGAAGCTGAGCTTTCTTGTCTGCTTTGGTGCTGCTGCCCTCCCCTGTAAAACAAGGAGTTAGGGACTAGCTAGCTCTTGAGGTCTTCACAGACCCCACTTCAACATGGAGTGTGCCCAAAGTGTCCGGGCGCTAGCTGCAACACTTCTGTGGGTACTGGCGTGGGCCTCCGGCTGGAAGTGGCGTGCTAGCTGGATTGTGTGAGGCAGCAGCCAACACCGCCACAGGCGGCCAGCAGATGAGGCTCGTTCTAAATGCAGGTGATGTTGGCGTTCCTTGTGGGAAAGGGGGAAATGCAGAGGATGCAGAAGCCTTTGTAAGCCTGCAGCTCAGGGAGTGAAATTGCATGGAGCATAGTCTGGCTTAGCCGTCCTACCATAAGGGGTCTTTAGGTCCCCCTTATGGTGCACAGAACGCCGCAGTCCTGCTCATGAGCTTAGAGGAAGCCACTATGGATTCTCTTGCCTTGCTCCCAGCCCGGTGTCCTCCTATAGTGTGTCCAAGCTGCCATTTCCCCCATCCATCATTGTGCAGAAAAGTGGTCCTTAGCTTCATGCTGAAGTAATCCTTCCCAAACAGTAGGAGGTGGGTGGGTGGGTGACCACTTAGTCTTCATGGTGTTCCTCTAGGGAGGATCCTACTACAAAGCTAAGCCCCTAAGTGCCTTTGTGGTTTGGCCTTAACCTTGCCTTCGGAAATGTGGAGTAGAAGGTGCTTGGTTCTATTCGCTATATATCCATCTTAGATGGATCCTTAAGATCCAATCCTAAGGATCTTCTCAGCCATACTACACCCTCCACTCATACAACAATTAAGTGCATGTAAAGTATAGGTGTTGAGGCTGCTCTCTGAAGTCATGTGCAGCTGGGAGGTGAGCTTCTCTGGCAACTTGCACGCTGTCCCCTGAGATCTGTGCTGGGGCTCTAGATGCCACCCTATAAAGGGCAGGTGGCTTCTGGTGGGCCTTGAGAGGCTCTAGGTGCCTGCCGTACAGCCCCCTTAGTCTCCGGTGAGGTACGACTTATCCTAGATGAAAAGTCTGTTCAGACAGGCAGGCCTCAGATACCACGGTTTCTTGCACACCACCATAAAGCGGCTAAATGAACTTCTTGGTTGCCTGGAGCACGTAAGAGCTACGTTTATACTACACCATAGCCTACTAAGTGTACAATAGTCCTAAAATGCCTGAACTAAATCTCCCCAAAATGCTGTCCCCTGAACCTTCAGCTGGTCTTTCTGCTGGTGCAGTGTCTGCCCCAGTGCTGACAGCTGCCGACTGATTGAGTTCTTGGGACGACAATGAACTTAGCCGCATGAACGGACTCTCCTCCCACACGATTGCTCTGTGGCTATGTGCTGCTGTTCCACAGCATTTTACCCACGGAGCTTCCAAAACTGGAGTCGGTCCTCTTGAACCCTGCTATTACCTTATCAAGTAGGCTTATGGAAGAGTTCAAACTGCCATTTCAACAGGCTTCACAGCATCCTCGCCAGGAGTAGATTCCATCTCAAAAACCATGTTCTTTACTCCTCCCCGAGCCGCATCTATTCTCCCACTAGCTCTAGCATGAGATCATGGCTGTGTGGTCCCACGTTCAGGCTCCACTTCTAATTCTGTCTCTACCACATCTGAGGGGGCTTCCTCCACGGATGTCCTGAGCCCCTCAATCATCCATGGGGGTTGGATCCACTTCTGAACTCTTGTTCCTGTTGACATTTTGACCTCTTTCCAGGAATCATGAATGTTAATGGCCTCTGGAACAGTGAATCCTTTCCCAGGTTTTGAACTTCCTCTGCCCAGATCCACCTGCAGGCTCCCTGTCTACAGAAGCTATATCCTTACAAACTGTCTCCTAAGAGGACTTAAGTCAGAAATACTCCAACTGTGGGCTGCAGAATAGAGGTGGTTAGCGTGAACACCTCAATCGCTCTGTAGGCCCCCCTCAGCTCTTGGGTGACCAGATGCATTGTCAATGAGCAGTTAACTAGAAAAGGATCTTTTGAGTAGCAGGTCTCAGCAGTAAGCTTGAAATACTCTAAGCCATGTTATCAGCTATCCAGGCTTTGTTGCTCCATTTTTGGAGCACAGGCAGGGTCAATTTAGCATAATTCCTAAGGGCCCTAGGATTTTTGGAATGGCCAAGGAACACAGGCTTCAATTTAGTCACCAGCTGCATTTGCCCCTGACAAGAGTGGCAGCTTGTTTCTCAGAACTCCTGCCCCAGTCTACTAGAAGTCCCTAGATGGCGTCCTACGATACAAAGCTGTTCTCACTATAGTGGAAATCTTCACTATCTTAGCTAGATCTTCTAGAGAACTTGCTGTATCAACTTGTGCTTCTATTATGGAGACCACTTCTTGAACCTCAAGAACGGACCTCTGCCGGCCTCAAACTTGAGCATCCCCGGGTCCCTCCACTCACACAAAATTGGAGAGTTGGCCTTGCTCTGGATTAAGCTTTAGTTTGAGGGAATTTTGAGCCAGACTTGACCCTCTAGCTCCATCACTCGAACTTTATATCCATGTCTGCATTAAGGCTGCTGGCTTTAACCTTCCTGTGGTCCCTGGTGAAGTACCAACTTCAAGAACTTTTCCTTCCACTTGAACGCTTCAAGTCAAAAAACAAGCTTAGCAGAGAAGGTACACTGAATGCTGATAGGCCCAAATCTGGGCCTTGTGATAGTTATACAAGTTGTGAATGCAAAGGAAGAGTTCCATCTCTCACACGGAGATCACTGTATATTAACTGGCTTACTCTTGTCTCAGGGAGGCTTGAACAGACGAGACAAGAGTACCAGGTGGGTGGACCAGTCAGAACACTCCTGTCCGTTTCCGATCCTATGTTGTGGTTCATGGTGACCTGAAACCATAATTATAATCTCAAAGGTCACTGATCACAGATCATAATTATGAAATCTCATGAACTATCAAAATGTGCTGCAGAGACGAATGGTATAGGAGGGAGTGGAAATGGCACAGATAGACTCCCGTTTTGTTTTGTTTTTTTTAAATGGAACATTTTTATTTGGAGACATCTGGAGCATTATTTTATCTTCATTTTCTATTAAGCCAGGAGCAGTCTTCCCGGAGCCAGGTGGGGGAGAATCATGTGAGGCTACATTAAGTTCGGTCTGAGACAAAGCCAACCACTTTGTATTCAGATGCAGCAGAAATACTGATTACATGCTAGAGGAGGCCACATTTTGGGTTCTCGAACCTGCTGCCGAGGAACAGATCCAGGGTGAAGCATTGCAATTCCTTTGAAAGCTGGCTACGACAGTCTAGTGTTGGTTCACAATGCTCTGCTGCTTCTTAGCCTCTGGCAGGTTTTCATGAAAATTGTATATACTCTGTTAGGGCTCCTCGAACTCACACTGCTCCTCTGGTTTTGTTTCAGAATCCTTTAAATGTCTTGTGTATATGACTCTGTGTGGGTGTGTGTTGTTGGAGGGCAGGGGGTGAGGTGGGGGCACTGCTCATTAGCACCTGTTGCTCCCTCGAGCTTGGGGGTGGCAAAAAGCTTCTATACTACCCCAAAAAAGTAAACACTGATAATATGGCCTTGCAGCAGTCAGGGGCACTAAGATCTAAGAACAAGTGAGAAGCGGAGCCGAATTGCTTCCAGTCACCAGTTAGCCACACCACAGTAGAGAGGTCTGAGGAGCAGGCCTAAGGCACCGAGGGGCAGCGGCCTGGAGGAGAGCCGCTTTGTTGTGGCTCCACACTGTCCGCCTCATGGAACAAGGCTCAATTACACCCTCCTTGGGGGTAACCTGCCTGGAGGTTAAGAATCTCCCTGAAGGCACAGTATTCAAGATGGTAGACCTGATCTGGGCACAAATCCTAAAAGAACAGAAGCTTCCTGTGTGCTGACAAAACTTAGGCCATTTGGGACTCTCGTTCTGAGGAAAGGCTCGGATGAGGTCTTACTTTTGCGAGTCACCAGGGACTCTCAGGACCCCAACACCCTGACCCATCGGAGGCGCCAAATGACCCAGACCTGAGAATGGGCAGCAAAAGTGGGCCACAGAGAAGGCATTGTTCTGAGAGAGTATAAAGCAAAGCCACAGGAGGGTAGGAGAGGCTTGTAACAGATCAAATGCCGGCCTCCAGAAACAGGCTTTGGGACTGGCTTGATGATTCCCAACCCCCGCCCCCTCCGGGGTCTCACCTTGAACCAAAAAGGCAGCCAAATTAAGCCAGGCTGAAATATTGTTAAAATTAATAACACTGCAGCATCTATACTTGACTAATAGCAAAAGCAGGAAGCGTGCCTGGAAGGTAAGGGTTTTTTTTTTTTTCCCCCTCTAGGTTTTCAAAGAAGCAATAAATTCAATAATAAAAATATTTGTGAGAGACTGGTTTGTGGGTTTTTTGTTTTGTTTTCTTTTGTTTTATGTTTTTGCAAAGAATTAAGCTTTTTTTTCTTTTTCTTTCTTTTTTTTTTTCTTTTATTTTTTTTTTTGCATTCATACAGGAGAGGCTACCTGGCTGGACAAACATACACTTTTTGGAATCCTGTATAATATCACGGAGTTGAAAACTGGAATGGCTTGAGCAGTCTCCGTGCTTCCCGTGGAAATGGCACGTGGAAATGCACTCCGTGCAGGGTTGCCACAAACTTTTTCTTAAGCGTGTAAGGACCCAAGGTACGCTTGTACAGGCTCAGATGTAGAGCAGCTTGTGCCGTCTCCTCCCAAGCGGGGGTGTGGGGAGCTTCTCAAAATACTTGAGTATTAGGTCCATAAGAATACTCTGAAACTCAACTGAGTGCTTTTCCAGATCCTGGAGTACAAAACCAGATCTCCTAAGCACAGGGTTTTGTTGAGGGCCTCTGACATGGGGATCTGCCCTGAACTATGTTCAGTTTCAGAATAGTGGTTGCTTCTAAGATGAATCCATCTGGTCGGGCTCCAGATGAATGAGTCACAGCTAGACTATACTCCTGGCAAAGTTTAGAAGGCCTCCAAACAGGAGCAGAATACTGGACTGAGCAAGTTTGCACTCAAGTTTGCACTCAGGGTACCCCCTTAGATGTTCTCAGATCTCCACGGATTGGGTTTGCCTGAAGTTTCAGGCTCCCTTGTTTCTGCTTTCCTTACCCGTGGTTTGTCTGGTCTTGAGTTTTCTTTAACTGCTGTTTGAAGACCTTCAGGGACTCCCAAGAACTGTTCCTCTGGCTCTACAGTTCTGGGCTTGAGTGTAGCCTAGTATCTAATAAGAATTCGCTTTGTAAAGGGAAAGTCTTTACTGAATTCAAGTGGTAAAAACTAGCAAAGGTTGGCCCAAATACCCAGTGTTGGACCCTGGGCTCGGACTATACTGCAGCAATAAAATGAACAGCTGATTGCAGAAAAGGTTAGCAACTTCTAGTCTACTTTCAGCGAGACAGAGGGCTCCGTTAGGGGGTGACTGGGTGGCTCAGTAGTTGGGCATCTGCCTTCAGCTCTGGGTGTGATCCTGTGTCCCAGATCCAGGGATTGAGCCCTGCATCAGGCTCCTTGCAAGGAGCCTGCTTCTCCCTCTGCTTGTCTCTGCCTCCTTCTCATGAATAAGCCTATTTAAGCCTTCCTAAGAAGGCAAGGGCCTATTGAAAAGCCTCCAGATAAGAGCATCCATGTTCTTCCTGACAGGTGTGGTTGGAGATTGGCAATGAAGTTTAAAGCCAAGTAAGGACCACTGAACTTCCAGGTCTTACGGGGTTCATCCTAGCCAATCCTAAAGTCCCCTGGTGAGCTGTGGAAGTTGGGGTGGCTATCAGCTGTACACTACCAAATCCTGCGGTCGGTCTTGGTCCATGCCTAATGAACTTGACCAGACTTAAAGACCCGAGCTAAGGAAACAGGTTCTGTCATCTATATCAAGACACTACACTTGCCCCCTACCTCTGCTACTTGTGAAGAGGAGCGGTGGGGAGCTCTCCCAGATTCCTGACCTGAAAAATGTAGTATTCCCATAACATGCACAACAGGACAGGACACTGGTATGAAGCTCTAGGTGTTGACTAAATTGAACATGGAGTTAAATGTGACCAGCGTGTGTGCCCAGTAGGCAACTGCCTGCTTAAAAATAACAGCTCTGAATCCTGGGTGCTTTCACGGAGTAACCACATTCAGAGCATTTTCCCTAATATCAGGGTCCAGAGTGCTGACGTCTAGCTGGCCTTTCTACTATAGCCCTAAGGCCTAATGTCAATTAGGGGACAGTCTGACAAATACTGCATGTGGCCATATTTGTACCAGCTGTGCTTTGGAGGATACTTTTGAATTAAGATCTACTTAAATGGATAGAAGATCCCTACAGGCATTTAGCTTGGGTCCCAGATGACCTGGCATCCATCAAAGCCTAGCCCTGTGACTGGATTTTGGAGGTGACTATGCCTTCCCTTGAAGCTTCCTTTCAAGGCAGCAAGTTCCTTTCAAGAACTTGAGCCCAAGAGATCTCCAGTGCCATCCCAGGACAGCTCTGAAAATGAGGCTCTTTGTGAGCATAGTATCCTCCTGTATAGTACTAGGAGCGTACCTTTTGTGATGGAGGGTTATCAGGACCAGGCTTTAAAATGAAAGGATCTTGTTCAACCCTCTATCCTGATAGCTAACTTCCGGAGCCCAGCTGTGGCTCTTCCTCAAATGAGGGCTTTAGTTGAGAGTGACTCACCCAGCTTCTGGTGGGTTTTTGTTTTTGTTTGTCTTCTATTGGAGTTCAACTTGCCAACATCTAGCATAACACCCAGTGCTCGTCCCATCAAGTTGCCCCCTCAGTGCCCGTCATCCAGTCACCCCACTCCCTGCCCACCTCCCTTTCTACAACCCCTAGTTTGTTTCCCAGAGTTAGGAGTCTCATGTTGTCTCCCTTTCTGATATTTCCTTTTTTTTTCCCCCTCCTTTCCCCTTTATTCCCTTTCACTATTCCCCCAAATGAATGATACCATGTAATGTCTGTCCTTCTCCAATTGACTTATTTCACTCGGCATAATACCCTCCAGTTCCAACCACATCGAAGCAAATGGTATTTGTCGTCTCTAGTGACTGAGAAATATTCTGCGGTATACACAGACCACACTTTTTGTTTGCTCTAACTGGCTTTACTAACCCATTCATGAATAGGCAGCTATTCCACACAAGTAGAGAGCTGCTCCGAGGATCTGTACAAAATTGGGATGGTCTTCTAGGCAGGAAGGTGGGGTGAGGAAATCAGAATAAAAGATTTTAGGCCAGGAGCTCTTCTAGGGGGTGAGGGAGTGAGCAGCAAGGTTTTCATCAACCAGGTTACCTCACAAGTGCTGATCAGGAACGTACAGATGGACTGCTGTTCCATTCTTGGGATGAGTTTTAAGTACCTGCTTCTTGAAACTACAAAACCCAAACTGCCTATGGCCAAGCAGTCAGGGGGAAAAAATAGCTTCACAAGATCTGCTTGTACTGAGAATGGAGTCCAAGAGTAGACCCCAACACTAGGGACCTCCGAGGGGAGGTGGTCCCACTAACATGGGCTGGAAGTACTGCCGCTGAAGTTGTGCAGCATGGACTGTATTAAAGCTACAAATGGGGGGGGGGGGACAGGAAAAACCTACAAAGCCGACTCCCTATTCTAACGGATTCCTCCATTCTTAGCACAGCTGGTGAAGTAGCCTTCTTGGCTTTTACGAGCCACAGGTGGCTTTAAGGTCTTAAGGAATGAAGGGATGAAAAGTATTAGGGGAATTGCTCAACCTGAATGAGTCAAAAGCAGTATCTCCATCAGTCACTTGAGCTCAAAGAAAAAAAAAAAAATCCTGGTGGTGAGAAGCAAAAAGTCTAAACTTATTGCCCTAACCTTGTAGATCAGTCTGCAAAGGTCAAGCCCTCGTCTTCCTAATACATTCCATTTGTAACTTTCCCTCTTCCAGGATCGAGAAGCAGATCCTATCTGCAATCCCTTTCAGGGGATCAAAAGCATGGAGGGATTATCCTCCTAGGCAACATGCCTGAAGTAAGGGTTTGGAGCACAACTGCCGAAGAACAGGGCTGGCTGCCTCCTACCCTAAATTCTGTGCCGTTTCCTGTGAATGGAGGACCGGACACCACTCTATGCCGGGGCCTCCCTGTTCTCCAGAGGTGAAATCCAGGTGAATCTGTGCTATAGTCTCTATCAAGGCTGGGGTCTTCAGGGCTCTGGGGGAGCCGTAGTTTCTACCTTAGGGACCCAGACAAATCTTGGATCTTCTTTCCTTATTAGTATCTTCTTGGGTTCTCTCTTCTCTGCCTCCAGAGAACTAGGTCAGGAAACCAGCGGCTCGCTGGGGACTTCACATACTAGTGTGCCTAGAGAAACGTGTCCAATGTTGCTGACAGGGCTTCTGATTGTACAGGTCATGGTGAACCTGGAAACCATCTTGTGCCTGGTGCTCCAAACGGTAGTTTTCTGGGTTGGATGAATAACTATCCCTTGGTTGCCTACCTGGGAGTTCAGGGAGTCCTGCCAGGACGCCATATCTGTTCTGCCAATACCTTGGTGGTCCTCCTGGTCCCTCAAGGGGGGGCTTCTCGGTTGTAGAAAGCCTGTAAGGGATCTGTCACTCCCTGGGGGTTATCTGCCCTGGAAAAATGTATCTATTTTCTAGGATTCTCTCTAACCCCTCACCCCCACCATCTTCTGGAGGGATTTCAACTCCTTCTAGACCTTGAGCTTATCACAAAACCAGGATCTCTATCCTGAAAACCATTTCCCCACTAACACTAGTGCCTTACCACGTTTGCAAGACCTTCCTAAATGTCTGGGGTCTGAATGTTCCCAAACAGACTTCAACCTCTTCAAATCTCCCTGACAGATCTAGGTCTAAAGCGCTTCTGGCCCAGCTGACACCTGGCCCAGGGACTGACAAGTCTCCAGCTATTTTGTTCAGGTCTCCTTTGCAAGCTGTTCTTTAGCTGGTCCCTATCCTGCTCTAGGTTTGGTCTCAGGACGTCATAGCTTCAACTAGCAGCTAGGTGCTTGCTCTCCCTGCCCTCCGCCCCCCGCTCTCCTCCAGTAGCACTCTTCTGAGCTGCCATTCAGTGTGTTGTAATGCCTACTACTGGTCCCTACTAGAATTTCCTAGGTGCTCCAAACATGGAGGATTCTGTGATTCACCATCTTCCTTAAACCAGCTAGATCTCCACAATTCCCCATCCCACACTTATTTTTAGAAAGCCTAAAACTGATGCTGCTTCAGGTTCCTGCTGTCCTTGCACTGATGGTTTTCTTGGTATCTTGGTGTTTAGGAGCTATTCGGAAGTTTAGAAGGGGCTGAGGGAGAGCTGGTGTCCCCTTCCTGTTGGGTTATAAATTGGGCAATGGTGCTGCCGCCATGGTTTCTAAATACAGTGGCATCTCCTAGCAGGCCCCCCACCCCTTCCACAAATCCTCCAAAATCCATGTCTGATGGGGAATCCTGGGAAGGAGCTTAGGGGGTTGAAAGCTAGGCCCATGTGTGAAATTAAGCCCATGGTGACTTGTATCAGATGAACAAGCCTGGCAAATGGTACTCCTGATACTGACCTGTAAGGAGGACCATCTTTGAGATATGCTAGCTTCTTGGCTATTACATTTTACTTAAAATCTGGATGCCCCAAAGCACTTAAAATGTGAAACCCAAGATTGGAGTAGAAACCAGGGTTTTTTGGTGCTAGGAAAGAATTACCTTGGCATCCTGACTGAAGCTCCACATGTCAAAGGGCACTGCCAGCAGCCATTCAGTGGTACCTAGATGTTCCCCAGGGGGCTTTCCTGAGTACCAACTTTGCTACTGAAACTTAACATTTCCAGTCATCCTCCCTACAAAACGTTCTCCATGTTTCTAACTTTAGCAAGGGACTATCAGATAACCAAACTTAATGCTGTCTTGGTAAAAGTCTCTGTAGAACTACTGCCACGTGGCTTTAGAAAGAGCCAACTCTTGTCAGCAAAAGGGCTCCCACCTTAGATATCTGGATGCCTTAGAGTCTCATACTCATGTACCCAGTACATAGGAGAGACTAGGGGATGGCTTGGTGGCTACCTGCCACAGGACTGGGGTCTAATCGAGGAGGAAGTTGTCCCAGCACATAGGGCAGGAGCCTTCAGTTCTGGACTTCACCTGGTTGAATGACTGGATAGTGGAGAGGATAGGCACTACCCTTGATCAAAACTGGAGATGTTGACGATCTTTATTACTAGACTTCAAGGCAATCCTGGCTCAAGACACTTCTCCAACATGGTCTCCGGAGAACCCTCTACTGAAATGACCAATGATGGTTGAATGTGACTAACCTAGAAAATGCTGTGAGGCCTGTCAAAGTTTGATCAGTCTTCTAGACACCTGATTCTGTGAATGTAGTTTAGGCATTGCTTTTTTTTTCTTTTTTTTTTTTTTAAACCTTAAGCAGTTTTAGTTCACAGGACTTGAGCAGAACTATAGACTTCCATACATGCCCTCTGCCTCCCTCACATGCAGTGTCCCTCCCTTGCTGTGAATATATACCACCAGATGGTACATCTGTCCACCAATGGACCTACATGGACCAAACCTCTCCCACAAAGCCCATAGCTAATATTGGGGTTAATTCTTCGTGTACATGGCTAATGAGCTTAGACAAATGACCTAACCACTATTATGGTATCTCCCTGAATATTCTGCCCTAAGAATATGGAGTAGTTTTTTCAAATTCAAACCTAATATGTTGAGGGGGCCTTGGTTGGAGAACCTCTTGAGCTCCTTTGTATGTGACCAGGCTTTGGTCCACACAGACCTGCCTTCACACTGTTACCGTGATCCATGCAAGGAGCAGAAGCTCAAAGACCCAAAAGCACACAAAACAAGGGGCTGAGGAGGTAAGGAAGGGTGTTCCAGACATAAAACTGATCTTTGAATCTGCGCTAGAGGATGGAGGTGTGAAGGTAGCAGAATTGAAGAGCATGGTGGATAGGAGCTAGTGTTGCACAGACTAGGAGCAGAGGGGAGTGCAACTTGCTGGCTATACCGGGATGGGGGCCATGGAGGTAGCATTCTCTATACTCCAAGCTCCAATAGACCTTGGAGTTCCAACAACTTGGAGTCCCCTCCTGCAGGGCCTTCTGGACCATAGAAAGCAGGCTCACAAGGCCTGAGGAGGTGGGTATAACACAAGTCCTCACTGTTGCTCCTTGGTGCATCACCAGTGTCCAAAGCAGACAAGAGTCCAGGAAAGTCCCACCACGTCAATGACTGGCTGTGTGGTCACACAGGATGTCTGTCCTTTCAACTAGTAGCAATTTTTCAAGCTCCTAATACTGCTGAAAAATACTAGATTTCAGCAAACTAGTAGACAAGACCTCTCTTCCCGGAAGACAGGCCAAGTCTTCCTTAGCACTACAGGTTTCAACAACTTGAAGAAGTCAACTGCAAAATGGTTCTGGCAGCCTTAGGAATTCCACCCCACTTCCCTGAGGTCAGCCCAGCCAAGGGTGTTTTCCGTTGTAACCAGCAGGTTCCTGGGGGAAGTCCGGATCTCCAGGGCCCCATTGCAAAGACCCAATTACCGGGAACTGGCCAAAAACCTTGAGAGGCAAATTTGCAAAGCTTGGACTGAGCCTGAACTTCTATGTACTTTCCAGTGGTGTTCCTCTAACCTTACTCTACTGCATTGGTGAAGTGTTAAAGTGAATCCCCTGCATATAACTGATCCAGGAAGATGAAGTCATTACTGACAAGCCCAGACACATTCCTTGCGCTGCCCCTGATCCTTATCAAAGGCAAGATTTATCAAGTGATAGAAGTGAAAACACAGGGAGGGGAGCGGCGCGGGCGATGCGGGCCTGGCCTTGGCGCCCCTGCGAGCCCCAGGCCGGCGACCCCGCCCGGTGAGTGGGCCCCTGGGCCCGAGCCCATGTCGGACGCCGCCGGCCGCGCGTGCACGCGGTGCCTGAGGATGATGCCCACGTCGCGCTGCTGAGCTGCTGAGCCTCGCGCTCTGCATCTCCCTGGCCTTCTGGGTGGTGTCTCTGACCGCCAGCACCTACTACGGCAACTTACACCCTATTTCTCCTTGGCGTTGGCTGTTCTCTGTCGTCGTTCCTGATTTGATCGTCTCCAATGGCTTTAAAAAGAAAAGTCTAGACCACAGTGGGGCCTTGGGAGGGCTTGTGGTTGGATTTATCCTAAGCATTGCAAATTTCAGCTCTTTTACCTCTTTGCTGATGTTTTTCCTTTCTTCTTCAAAACTCACTAAATGGAAGGGAGAAATAAAGAAGCGTCTAGATTCAGAATACAAAGAAGGTGGGCAGAGGAATTGGGTTCAGGTGTTCTGCAATGGGGCTGTGCCCACAGAGCTGGCCCTGCTGTACATGATAGAAAATGGCCCCGGGGAGATCCCAATAGATTTTTCCAAGCAGTACACCGCTTCCTGGATGTGTCTGTCTCTCTTGGCTGCACTGGCCTGCTCTGCTGGAGACACCTGGGCTTCAGAAGTGGGCCCGGTTCTGAGTAAAAGCCCGCCGAGGCTAATAACAACCTGGGAAAAAGTTCCAGTTGGGACCAATGGAGGGGTCACAGTGGTGGGCCTTGTCTCCAGTCTACTTGGCGGTACCTTTGTGGGCATCACCTACTTCCTCACACAGTTGGTCTTCATTAATGATTTAGGCATTTCTGCTCCCCAGTGGCCAATTATTGCATTTGGGGGTCTGGCTGGATTACTAGGATCAGTTGTGGACTCATATTTAGGAGCTACAATGCAATTTACTGGTTTAGACGAAAGCACAGGCAGGGTGGTCAACAGCCCAGCGAATGAGGTGAAGTACATAGCGGGGAAACCCATTCTTGATAACAACTGAAGAAAACAGGTTCACTGCATTGTTATTGCCCTCTTACTCCCAACTGCTGCTTGGGGTTTCTGGCCCATGGAGTGAACTTTTTTTTTCCTTTACAAAGGTTGAAAACTGTGGCAAAGTCAGCTAAATTTGCAATTCCAAGTTTCATCCTAAGAAGAATAATTGTAATGGCAAAGAGGAAATACCAGCTCTTCCCATATTCCATTGTGATGAAATTCCACATTTTTCCTCTCATTAACTCCCCTGTAACAGCTGACCTCTTTGTAGTGAAAGAGATGTGTGCATAGACCTTATTCATATTTTTCTTCTGAATAGAGCTTCTTAAGCAATGAAACTATAATGTCCCTATATATTGCTGAGCTGAAAGTTCCTACGTGGTAAATACAAATTTTGTTTTGTTTAAACCAGTGTAGGGACTAAAAATATAATGCCACTAGTACCAGTTGCCCAAATTTTAGTTTTGGGGAATTTAAACTGATGTGTGTGGAAGCCTGAATAAATGTAGTCCTGGACTTCTTCCATTACTTGCTATTTCCAGTTGTGAAAAGTGTGGAGTTTAAGTTCTTAGTATGCTACTCCACATTTGTTTTTCCTTCCTCAGGGTTAGAATGAAAATAAAGTATATGTCTTTTTCATATGACCATTGGAATGCACGAAAAAATTATTTTTAAGTGAAAGAGATTTATCTTCTATCTAAAAAAGTGCACCTTACATTTTAGTTGATTTCTGAGCAGAAATTATTCTGAATTCAATATTTGTTAATGTATTTTCTAGCTTTCTTTGAAATTTGTATAGGAATCTGTTTTACTTTGGCATCTGAATAGTTAGTCACTGGAAAACTATTGTAATTAGTTTTTTCGTTTGCTACCTAGAATTCATTGGAAGATGCTATGACTTCTATTCTGAGCTTAAGTTATGCTCTCCTGTACAATACAGACTCAACTAAAATGAAAAAAAAAGTGAAAACACAAACGGTTTTGAACTTCATATACCACAGGACTCCATTTCTATATAGTTCTTCACCCTTGTCTGAAACTTCTGCATATTATTTGTAGCAGTTCTCCACCGCTGTATGGTATTTCATTATAAACCTACTATGGCTTATCCATTCTAGTGTCATACACTCAGTGGGCTGCACTAACTGTAACCGTCCCCAAGCTGTCATGTCGAATATGGCAACTGGTGTACAGAAATGCGCTCTATGCACTCTGCAGTAAAACCCGTGTTCTAGGCTTCATGCCTGGCTTCAGAGTGTGAAGTGGTGAGGGGAACACATCGGAATGGCCTTCCAAAAAGTAATTCACTTTGACAGAGCAACTGGAACACTCCTATGTATTTGCCGAGGCTTAGTAAAATCTATAACCCTGCCTTGCTGTTGACTTGGTACAATCTTTCAAGATGGAAACGCATTGGAGGTGTTTCGTGCTAAGAAATAGGTGTGGGAGTGGGGGATTCCTGGGATACTCCAAGGGAAACGAGGTCACCTTTCCTTCCACCTCAACATGTCCCCACCTCTGAAGATGGAGGTGAAGATCAAAGAGCCTAAGGCAACTATCCTAACCACCTCACTCCTTAATGATTATCCCTGCTGCCTCTAGAACAAGATAATGGCAAGTGTTCTCTCATCTTGTCTGCAGCCTGGTAAGACCCGGGTGTTGAGAGGCTGAAAGAAAAGGCTTCACTGGTGATGTCCTAAAGTAGGCCGTGTGACCTTCTGTTACAGCTGCAGAAACAGCAAATGGAATCCTGCTTTCTCCTGTCTTCTGAGCAGGACTCTTGTCCGTGTGGCACATCGTGGGTAGTAAAAACACAAGTGGCTCTCTGGATCCTCGGAACTATGTGTAGTTTAAGACAACCATGGTAGAGACTATAGAAGTCTCTAGACTTCTGTAGAAGTCTATACAAGTATAGAGCTGAAGGGGACTTGGGCCTCCAAGGACACTAGGAAATAGGCTGAAAATGTTCAGAGAAAGCCACAGCCAGTACAACTCACTCAGCTTGTTTTCCTCTAGACCTCATTCCCCAGACTCTGGCTCCTAGGCCTACACTGGTTCAAAGAATCCCTTGGAGGCTGGTACCTACTCAAGAATTGCCCAATAAGCAATTCCTAGGTCTCCATTCAAGTCCTTGCCTATTTGGTTGATGTTGGAGCTCTAGGAAGCCTGGCCAGGTGGGGCTTCCAACCAGTTCAACTAGTAATATGGCTGTTCCTACCTATACAAGTGGGTTTCTGTATGTGGTTCTTAAGTCTAAACCCAGCTTGGTGCCCTAACCATGTTTGGGCAGGTAACTTAAGACTTATTTACCAGTGTAAAACCACTAAACCAGCAAAGCTAAAGCCACCAGGGTTTCCCACTGACCTACTTTTCTGCTTGTATTTTCAGTAGAAGGGAAAAACCCATTCGTATCCTATAGAACATTAGTGGGGGGGGGGGAAACAATGTGGCCTATAACTAATGGATGCTAGTCCATTCAAATATGGAGTACCTAGAGTGGTCAAGGCAAGATGGGGGAAGTGTAGGGGTCCTCAACTCCTGCTCCCACAAACTTCCCTAAATAACTTTCAAAACATCCTGAACACCTATGAATACAACCTGAGATGTAAAGAGAACAGCTGGAATGCTACAGTTTTTGCTCCTGACAAGGAGTGGAAGGGGGGGAACCATGACAAGCCTAGGTGAAAGTGAAGCCCCCACAAGCTTCCAGGCATGAAAACCCAGCCATGGGCAAATGGGAACTTAAAAAAAAAAAATCCATGCCTGAGCTTTCCCTGACTGAAAAGTGCTTAGCAGGGAAGTAGTGCAGACTCGGGGAGGGGGCAGTGAAGCTTCAAGATTCCTGAAGACCCTAGTAGAGGAGCACCCGGAGGAAAAGCTCATAGCAAATCGTGGCCTGATCTCGGTAAAGCTCATAGCAAATCGTGGCCTGATCTCTAATACTGCCAGAGCACCACAACCCTCCTGGACATTTGGGAGAAGCCTGCCAGTTACATGGGCCTGCTCCAGAGCTCTTTGCCCTAGAGCCCAGCAATGGAGGTGGCTGTCCTCTATTCCCTTCAGGAGAAGGGGGTCCCTGGGAGCGTAGGTCCAGGAGCACAGGCCCTGGATCCGAGGACACCTAAGCGGACAAAGCTGGCTATCCTGTTCCCCCAGGGAGACTGGTGGAAATGCGGAGGGCACAGGAAAACAAGAGCTTTCCTGCCACTGGGCACCCTGCGAGTTGTACAGATTGGTGCATCCTCACCTGTCCCCGGGAGCATCTGGACCAGTGTGGACGAGGAGGCCCCGGTTCAGTACTCACACGGAGCTCTTGGCTCTGGAGATCTGGCTGCCTCCATTTTTTTTTTTTTCTCCTCGACTTTCATAAGGAAGGGGCAAGACCTAGGGAACAAAGGCCTCACAGGACAAACAGCTCATACTGAGTCCTGCACCTGGCAAGAGGCAGGGCATCTCCTCTCAGGCACAGACACCTGAGAATCCGTGCAACAGGCCCCTCCCCAGAACTACCAGTAGAATAAAGGAAAAGCAAGCTCACTGGACAAGCAGCGCTGGAAAGCTCCAGGGCTGAAGGGGAAAACAGCATAAAGAAGAGGGTTGGAGATGCCTGGATGGCTCAGCAGTTGAGCATCTGCCTTTACCTCAGGTCATGATCCCAGGATTTGGGATCAAGTCCCACACTGGGCTCCTTGCAGGGAGTCCGCTTCTCCCTCTGCCTGTGTCTTTGTGTCTCTCACGAATAAATTTTGAACAAAAAACCCACCCTCTTTCGTTAATCACAACTTTTTTTTGTATAAAGTTAAAAATTCCCAAGATTTTTTTCTTCCCACCTTAGCTACATTTTACCAACTTGTTTCTAAGCTTTTTCCTTTTGGACTTTCATATTGCTACAATTACATGTTTTAGATAGATCTCTTCTGGATTCCCTTCAATGTAGTCAGCTTAATTCTGGTAGACCCATGGGATATGGGGGGGCGGGTTGTCTCATTTTGTTTTCCAATGATAAAAGTTAATGCCTTCTAACGCCTGGATCAAGATACACCCAAAACCAATTGGAACACCATGTTGGCTCATTCTGTGAGACTACAGTCTCTTCCCAGTCTGCCCCCCTCTTCTATCTTTACATTTTTGTAGTTGATGAGTATTGCTGGTTTACTTAAATTTGGATTTGAGCATCTTCTAACATAGAGAATGAAATCCATTCTAAACCAGGAGGATCACCCTCTAGGGTCCCCTTTGGGAGACTCTATTATCTACTCCACCTTTTTTTTTTCCCTTTTACTATTTTAAAAATTTTCACTTTAATGGTCCTTTTTCTTGTCTGGCCTTATTTAAAAACACTGAATCATGAATGAAAGATCACCAATACTGAAAAAATACAAGACTCTTAAAGTATGAGCAACCATATGTCAACAAATCAGTCAATCTAGAAGAAAACCAATGCTTGGGAATCATGATGCCTGATTTCAGGCTGTATCACAAAGCTGATCATTAAGACCATTATAGCACTGGCACAGACACTAGATCAATGGAACAGAACCCAGAAATGGACCCTCAACTCTGGTCAACTAATACTGGATACAGCAGGAAAGAATATCCACTGGAAAAATGACACTCTTCAAAAAAAAAAAATGGCGCTGGGAGAATTGGACCACCACATGCAGAAGAATGCTACTGGACCATTCTTACACCATACACAAAGATAAACTCCAAATGGCTGAAGTATCTAAATGTGAGACAAGAATACAACATCCTAGAGAACGGACAAAAACCTTGAATTTGTCCACAGCCTCTTGCAAGACCAATCTAATAAAGGTGAGGGAAACCAAAGCAAAAATGAACTTGGAACTTCGAGATTAAAAGCTTCTGAACAGCAAAAGAAACCAACTAAAAGACAACCTACAGAATGGGGGAAGATACTTGCAAATGACCTATCAGATACAGGGCTAGTATCCAAGATCTATAAAGAGCTTATCAAACTCAACACCCAAGTAAACCATCCAGTCACTAAAGGGGCAGAAGACCTGAAGTGTCTCCAAAGACCTACATATGGCCAACGGGCATGTGAAAAAATGCTCTATCACTTGCCATCAGGGAAACACAAGTCAAAAACCACAATGAGACCGCCTGACACCAGCGAGAATGGCGAAAATGAACAAGACCGGAAACAACAAATATTGGAGAGGTTGTGGGAGAAAGGGGAACCCTCTTGCACTGTTGGTGGGAATGCAAACTGGTACCGCTACTCTGGAAAACTGGAGGTTCCTCAAAGTCAAATACCCAAAACCCGACAATTGCACTACTGAGCACTTACCCCAAAGATATGTAGTGAAATGCTAGGACACCTGCACCACGATAGCGGTGATGTCCACAATAGCCGAACTATGGAAGGAGTCTCCATGTACTTCATCAGGTGACTGGATGAAGATGTGGTCTGTATATGCAATGAAATATTACTCAGTCATTAAAAATGACAACCACCATTTGCTTCAGTGTGGGTGGAACTGGAGGGTATTATACTGAGTGAAGTCCATCAGAAGGACAAATCCTATGGTTTCACTCATACATGGAATATAAGAAATAGTGAAAGGGATTGAAAAGAGGGGATCTGAGGGGGGTTGGAATTAGAGGGAGATTAACTCTGGGGAAACAAAGGGTTGCAGAATGAGGGGTAGGTGGGGGGGATAGGGTAGCTGTGACAGACACTGAGGAGGGTATTTGATAGAATGAGCACTGGTTGTTATAGTAGGTTGACAAATCGAATTTAAATGAACAAATATGGAGTACCTATAATGTATAGTGGTAATCTAAGGGAGCAAATGTGCCTCCACCAGCAAGGAGCCCCTTCTCTAGTCAGTGGTGTAGACCATATAGCCAAGTGAGTATAGGAAAGTCTCAGGTCATAGATCCTGCAAGGACTTTGTGTTTGGTCTTCTACTTAAAGCTCACCACTAGATTCCCATTTCACTCAATGCGGAAAAAATAGCCATTAAGAGCCTTAAGTTCTTGTTGTAGAAGACGGGTGGTAGGGAAGAGACCAGTTAAGAGCACCATGTAGAAATCAAGATGTGGTTTGGCCCAGGGTGTACATGGCAGTGGAAGTGAGAATGGGCCCAAAAAACCTTTTTTTCAGGAAGGATGAACAATTGCTGGATACTCGAGGTAGGGAGGCCAGTATGAAAAAAGTTCAAGAAAGTGGAGTGAGGAACCAAGCTTGATCAATAAGAGCAAATAGCTTTGACAGTGAACTGCTTGAAGCTTAAATTCTCATTAAATTCTGCTCAGAGCTTCTCCTTTCCTTGCGCCTCATGCTAGGTGGTCTTGTTCTAGAACACCAGCATGGACCACAACTCCAAACAAAGGACCTCCCAACGTACCATCAGGGAACAAGAACTTTGGCCACAAATGCCCAGTTTCCTGGTACAATCAAATATGACAGCACTCCAAAGATCAAGGAGATGGAGTGGAGAGCCAGCTTTCACTCAGGAACCTGACCAATAACCCTTCTGGGTCTACAGTGTGGGCCTTGACCTTCATACATCATAACTGTGCTCACTAGGACAGGACACGGCTTGAATCCTCTGTAGATGAAGTAGGAGCATCCTACCTAGCAACGTCTTGTGTTCTGCAAGAACACTTGGTTTCCTTGGCAAGGTCAAGAAGTGTGCTTCTTAAGCTCTATGCTGTCTTTAACTGGCTAACAAGGTGAGAAGTACCTTGGAATTCAAGATAGTTGGGTCTTAGGGGTCAGGGATAAAGAGGGCTTTTTTCCTCAGGTGTATCTTATGTAAAAACTGCACATGCTTGTTATACCTTGAGTTTGGGCACATGTTTTGATCATGGTACTAGTAGTTTATACAAGAATATTCTTACAAATTCACACACACCAGAAACCATTGACAGGTTCCTACAGGGAACCAAGACAAGGGAAAGTTAACCAGAGAACAATCTGTGGTGACAAGTGACCGTAGCAAGAAGAGTCAAAGAAGGCTGAGCCAATGCGAAATAGAAAAAGGTGACCTGAAGTCTTCTGTTCAGGGAGAGCCTGTAGCCCTGGAGTGAAGGAAAGGAAGCTGGCTGATACCATTTAAAAAAAAAAAATCTTAACCAGAAGCCCAGAGAAGCTGGGAAGTTCATGTCTGCAAACCAAGTATGGTGTTTAAAAAAAAAAAAAAGGCGGGGGGGCTTCTAGTCTGAAACCACCCACCTCCTCTAGAGTTACCACCAGGATAGACTCCACTTCTAGGACACTGGTACCCCTGGTGATGTCCAGTGAAACCAGATTCTCCGTGGGCCTCTAGACAGGCATCGAACACAGGAGATTCCAGGGCCACACAAGGCCAAACTTGTGTTCTTCTAAAGAATGCATCAGGCCTAGGTCAAATGACCGAATCCTCTCAAATACCGCTTTACTCCCACCTCCCCGAGGTTTGAAGGACAGTGATGGGTCTCCCCAGGTGATAGACCTCAGCACAACACGTACAGAGGATGGAGTCTGGCCAAAGTTCTTCAAACGCCTTCAAGTCAGGCTGAGCTTGACTTCAAGTCAGGCCTGACCCTCATGCACAAACTAAGTCAAGTCAGCATGAGCCTTAGGATCAAGGTTCAAACCAGGACCAGAGATTGAATGGGAATAACCCTCAGACGCAAGATGGTAACCTGGTGAAACTGGAGTCTTTTGACCTCGGAGTTAGCTTGGTCTCAAATTTGTTGTACTGACCTTCTATGCAGTATGAGCTTGTGATTACTTGTGTCAGATGACATCCAGTTTGATAGTTCAGTCACTGGAAAGTTGCAGGCATTTAGTGACCCCTCTCTAGGCATGTATCACTCCCAGGACCCTGGCATGAGAGGAATTGACTATCAAACTAGCAGGACTAGGCATGCTGCTTCTCTAGGAATCTGTGATCAATCAACTGAGGCTTTTTGTTAGCTCTATATTGTATTCTCTCTGCCCTAGATCCTTCCATATTATCTGTTAAGTTGTATACTACGTGGCATGGCCACCCCTATACTGGCCTGCATGAAGCCAAGCCGCCTTGGCTCTGCATCCTACTCCAAAATAGCAGCTGTAAGGGTGAACTGTTCCACAGGTCTGAGCCCTCCAAGACCCAATGTGCTGGGTCTTCCAATTCTTCACATTAGTGCAGAGACAGCAACTTGCCCTTGTCTTGGAAAGTATCTCCTGACCAGTTCCAGATCCCTGACCACCGTAGTGACCCTGAGGCACATCTCTCCCTAGAGCATTCTCCTTGCATGTGCTTGAAGCACAGCCAGATTCTTAGCACCACCACCCCATCCCAAAAATCAGAGGTCCCTTGGCTTTTTGACATGGACCAAGTAGAGCTCTGACCTCTCACCAGCCAGAGGTGCTAGCTCCATGAACTAGGTCAGCTTGGGAAAGCCCTTGCCTAGAGCTGGGCTTAGTGGTCAGGGCTGCCTCTGGGACTCCTTCCCTACTGCCTACCCCTGGCCTCTAAGGATGTGGCTATTTCTGTCTGTCACTGTTCTGTCCTTGAGTAGAGGAGGTATACAGTACTAAGTCCATCTGCTTGTCTTTGGGTCTGTAACCAAAGATATCCTGGGATACAGGATGCCAGGAGCTTGGGGAAGATGATCTTTCCAATGATCCTGCTCTGACTACAGTATTCCTAGGACAAACTCTCCTGAAGGGACTTTCTTAACCTGCCTGTTCTACAATCGTCCTGGGAGATGAAATTCTCTGTAGAACTAGAGAATAGACCTAGAAGTTTAAGGCTGACCCAATTTCCTGCATGTTGCTAGAGTTAGGGGTACCTCAATGATATCAAGGCGAGCCCTGGTTCTGCAGACCACTTGGTTCTATTGACCCAATCTGAACAGATTACTTCTGCTCTACCTCAAGTTCATGAATTCTCTTCTGTCCTCTCTATTCGAGTCCAGCCAGTGAGTTAGAACTTGGGAAAGTCCAATAGTTCTCCAACTGAAATGCACGTCTTCTATTTCGAGATTTTCTATTTTCCATTTGTTTCAAGTGTTCATAACTGTTCATTGGAGCATCTGACAACCCTTCTCTGATCGTTCTAATCTGTTCTCAGTGTTCACTTCTTGTCTGTCTTCCCCCTTCAAGCTGAAATTTTCCTGGCTCTCAGTAGGAGTAATTTTCGGCTGTATTGAGAAATCAGGCTTAAAATCCTGTTCTTATAAAACAGGCCTATGTCCCCATTTGAGCAGGTAGTTAATCAGCCCAGAATGTACATCACTTTCACGAGCTGTGGATCAAATGTCCATTCAAAAAAAAAAAAAACAAACAAACAAACAAACAAACAAAAAAAAACAAAAACAAATGTCCATTCAGTTAAGCACCTGCAGAGCTCTCCTGGTCGGTCTCCAGGTGTGTTGCCCAGATGGCAAGACTCCAGTCATTCCCTCCATGTTAGCTGGAGGGGGAAGTGTGCTGCTGCCCCAGACTCCAGGAGGTGTCCCTCTCCTAATAACTGTAAAGGGAACAGCTTCTTCTGTGAACTCTGCTGTGGTAGTGCTCATTATGGTCAGAAAGGAGCTTGGGTTGTTTTCCTCTCACCAAGAATGGGCAGGTGCCAGTAAAGCACTCTTGTCCCATTGGGTGTCCTTGCCTCAGGCTTCTGGCTGGAGTTATTCCTTGGGGCTATTTCTTATCTGTGCCTGTTGGCATCTCCTGGCTGCAGACATCTGCAGCGCCCAGGCAAGGGCATCTAGGAGCTTAGAAGATCACCCAGGAAATTTTTTTTGCTGGTTTGTTGCTCATGTCTCAAGATCCCTAGCAAGTATGCTGACTTCTCTATTCTAGAATCTTCTGGCAGGGGACTTCTTCAGGGAATAGGTCACTTCCAGCCACCACTCTAAAATTAAGCTGCTGACAACAGGGACTACTCAAGACCATGAAAGAAGAGTGAATTTTGTTTTTTTTTTTTTTGAAATACAGAATTTTATCTAGAAACTGTTTAAAGTAGAAAAAAACCCTGTCAAGAAAGACCAGGTGGAAAATGGGTTCCCAATAAAATGGTATTTTAGGGCAACAAAAGTCTAAAAGGCCACAAAAGAGAAATAGCACCACTGTTATTTGAACAATGGCTAGTTACTTGCATTTTTTTGGCATTGTTAATCACTGAATCTGGGTTGTCCTCTGAATTCCACACAGAGCATGCACTACACAACAATTTTATCATAAAATATCTGCTTTCTACACACATTTTAGGACAAGCTACCACCAGGAACAAATCAACACAAATACATTGGGGGCTGAACAATCTCAGTAGTGGGTGACACACATTTTGCAGAATTCTGCCAAACAAAGGAACTGAATAGGCTAGGGGCAAAGCAATGAGGAAGAGTTAAGGAATGAAATATTTTAAATATTAATAATTAATTCAGACACGGTACTGTATCTTCTGCAAAAGAAAATGAACATTTAGCAACACGCTAACGAATTTTATCTCCAAAGAGATTAGTGCACTGGCAAAGTATTCCGATAACAGTGGAGGGTGGTGGACAGCAGGTACCGAGAACACCCAGCCTTGCAGATCCTAAGGTAGCAATGGCCTTCACTAGTCACTCCCTTTGCCAGAGGTCCAGAAAGACTTGCAGCGTGACCACCTGCCTGCTGAACTTACACTCTAAGCAGCAAACTTTAAGGAGCCAAAGAGGAGTCCCCAGTGGGCACAGGGAGCCGAGAAGAGAAACATGTTCAATGTAAACTTAAAAGACAGTAAAATGGGACATGAGCTCCATTCAAATCCCAGACATGTGGGCAAGTCCCCAAAAGTAGTTGTTAGATTTAGAAACTGGACACACCTCCTTTCCCAAAAACACAATACATAGAAATTTCAGGGATAACTGGAAAAATCGTCAGAGAAATGTTCAATGAAATTCAAGCTCTTCAACATCTCAGGGCTGAAGCGTGCCCTCTATTCATCCAGGCAACAATGCCTCTTGCTTCTTAGAGGAGGGATACGATTGGTCAAGGACACCAAATGGCTTTACAGAGCAACGTTTTAAACTTCCCTTTTGAGCCAATGTCTAGGTCTTTGAGGATTCAAGCAGCCCTGCAAGGCCTGTGAACAGCAGATTCCAAAGGTCCAGAGGTCTGGCCCTTCCTTCCCAGACACCTTGTCAAACATGTAACATCTCCTGTCATGGTACATTTTATATTTTGAAATATGGAAGCATATTTTAAATACTCTTAAGGCATTTATTTATTAAAACGTTCTCTGCCAAGATTTCACGTTAGCTTAAAATTCAAATCAGTCTTTACATTTCTCTACTGAGGACTCCACCTGAGTGTATAACATAAAAAGCACCTTCTCCAGCAGTGAGTGTTACCAGCATCCACACAGTGAGCCCCATGGTCAGCCTCTCTGTTCTCCAGGTGACCCAACTAGGTGTTAATACTGCTCTGCTACAGGGTAAAAGCTCCCAACTCAAACTCATTGGAAAAGGGGTGAAACTTCTGCAAAGTGCACTTTAAGAAGAAGTACTGTTTGCTCATGAAAAGAAACCAGTGAGTCCTCTAAGAATAATAAAATGGGATATTTTACAGTTAAGCACATGTTTTGGAGTGAAGAATTCGGATGTTGCTTTGCTGGTCCAGGCTGTTAATACTCTTCTTGTTCCTCCTGTGGGCCCCCTTCATCAGGTATCACAAAGCCTTCATCTGTGGCATAGAGAATGTCCACGATCCTCTGCAATACAGGGTTGTTTTCCCCTTCGTTCTCCTGGCAAATCAATTCAATGTTTCTTAGCTTTCCAAAGTAGAAATCTCTCTCTTTCTCCAAGTCTTCGACGGTAAGTTTCAATACATTGACCTGCTGCATCAATTCAGCTGCTTCATCATCCCCGTTGCCCACACCAGGATTCTTTCGCACCACACCCGGGCCAGCCTTAGGGGTTGCATTAGTTCTGTGTGTTGCAATGGGCCTCTGTGGAGCTGCACTGCTAGAGCTGAGAGGTTTCTTCAGTTTGTTCAGAACTGGAGCAACAAGGGAGGGAGCCACTGCAGTTTCTTGACCTTGTCTGGCAGCTACAGGGTCATAGTCTTTTCCATCATAGTTTGCATCAAAAAACTTCTTGAACCACTGAACAAATTCAAAATTGTCCTGAAACTTTCCTTTTAATAATTTGTCCACAGGAATTATTTTGTCAACACCCATTCTCTTAAAACCTGCTTGTAGTATTTTGAAGTTCTGGATGTATTCATGCTCTAGTGTAGCCTGGAATTTCACTTTCTTCAAGGCAATGGAGCCAGGGAATAGCATGTCCATAAACCGACAATAGGCAGCCCCTGAGCACAACTATTCAATCTTTGTCAGATTAAGCTGCAGAGACTCATTGATGCAGGCCAGCATATCATGTCGACTTAGGTTATCACTGGTGACGGACGTTGAGTATACGTTCACTGCCATCTTCGGCTCTCGGCGGGACCGCGTCCACTGCCTGTGCCCGGCTTCGATTCCGTCTTCGTCTTGTTCAAACCGCCCGACCCCTGAATTTGTTTTTTTAATATATACTTCCCAGAATCTCTCCTTACTCCTAACTATAGTTGGCAGCTAAGTATTATCAAAGTACAAAAACCTTTTGGTTTGCTTATCTTCATCCTTCTGGCCCCCATTCCCATCTTCTGACACTTAAGCAAAAACAAAGCTATCCTGAATGTTGTCTCAGACCATGACTACTGCTGTGAATATAACAGTTTTAATCTCCTATTCACCCATGGATGAGCAAGTAAACAATTACCACTGTACGGGGATATAATGAGATATCAGAAACTTGTCCTACATACAGCCTAGGTGAGGACACATGCCATGTGGGCCATATGGAACAGGGACAACCAGGAGTTGTAAAAGGCTGGCTCTGTAGTGACAAGGATGTGGGTGTCCTCTGGTTCCCATGGAAGATGTCTTAAGTTTTGTCTAATTCTATAAGCTAGCAGGGAATGGAAACCAGACACCTAGGGATAAGCAGAAGCTGTGCCTAGTCCCTTAACAAGAAGGGTTGTCTAGCTGGGGGGCCTCCTCCACAGGAGCAGAGTCTAGTGGGGAACTTGTAAGGCCATTCAAGGCCCTCTGATCTTCCCCAGGGAACAAGACAGTTCTTAACACAGGGTCTCTATTTTAGGCCTAAGCCACTCTGGAAGAACCATGGTCTTTACCCTTATGCTTCAGACCAATTAGTACCACCTCTAAACACTTCAGAAGGCAGACTTCCTTCTACAGATTTCCTCTAATACTTCAATTCCCCAATTCCCCTCCTATCATTAATACTACCTCCAGTTTTAAGCCTCTTGCAATAATCAGGACTGCTGCTGACTTCATTCCAACCCTATCAGCCAAAGCCAGTTCATCAGGAATATATGCTAGTGGTGGGCTAGGTTCGAAGGAATCAAATAGACCATTGCAGAAATGGAAGAATTTTTTTTTCCAACATGCTCTAATCCACTCAGAATCTTGCACACTGAAGTCATCATACATACAGGGCAAAGTCAGAGCTTTTATATTTGAGTTTATTCTTCATTTAACTTTTAAAACACTACTATAGTTGAATATTAAAACAAAAACAATAGCAAGTAGTGAGCTATGATTATAGTCCTTCACTCATCCACTACTGCATATAAAATGCCAGCAGCAGTGTTATTCACCAGCCCCATTAAGAAGTCTGACACTGAACACCACCCCTAGGATGATGTTCATCATCCTCATATGCTTCCCCATTGTAATGGTGCCGTCTTTCCTGATTGGGATCAAAGTCCACAAGTTCTACCTGGTCCATTTCATCAGTCTCTTCTACTTCCTTCCTCTCAGGTAGGAGTTTTTCCAGCAAAGAAAGTTTATCAGGAGAGAGAAAGCCGTTCTCGGGGAAGTTTACCTTAAATTCGATGATTAGGCGACCCTTCTCATATGGTCTATGATAAATTGGCATGCCTTCATTTAACACACACTTGATATCCCCATGCTTGACAATCTGACCTGGATGAGAGGTGATGACGATGGTTCGGTTGTCAAGAGTAGATATTGGCTTTTGAAAGCCACACAGGGCTTCAACCAGCTGTATATCCATACACATGAAAAGATCTTCTCCTCGTCGAGTAAAAACAGCATGGTCCTTCTGATCTAAAACAATGATAATATCTCCTGGTTCAAGTCCTGGTTCTTGGTCTCCCTCACCATGGAAGCAGAGGTCAAGATTGAGGCTAAGTCTGTGATAAACAATACTTGTACTCTCAAAACAGGATGTATCCAAATCGGGTACTACTGCTATGCAGATACCAGGCTTAAATCTGCCTGCCCCCCTGCTCCCTACTAATCCTCTATTGGGGCTGATTGTTAGACTTCCAGATATTTAAAATGCTCTCCCCTCCAGTAGACTGTCCTTCCCTAAGGATATCCAGAAGCCCCCAAATTAAGGCAAGTACGGGCTACTGGAAAACTTCTAAGACCGATACTTCCCTCCTGCATGATACACAAGCGTGGATTCCCATGATAAGAATAATACAAATGGAAGGTGGTCAGTAACTCCTCTCCTCCAAAAAAAAAAAAGCTACTTGTGACACCTGCTCTTGTCTAGAGGCCCAAAAATATAAATTCACTAGCTATAGTTGAGCAATTATACTTAGTTCTTAGTTGGGTAAAGAGGAATTGGAGCTAGTACAAATGCTTCTTGCTGGAACTAGAATATGGTCAAGAACAAGTCAATAGGTCAAAAACAAAAACCACCTGGCTTTCTAGAACTGACCCAGCTGTATTTTTGGACCAGTATTCAACATGAATAGCACTTAGTAACCTAGGTCCCTGGCTACTAGGTCTCTAAGAACTAACAAGCTCTGTTTCCAATAACTTTGTATTAGAGTTGGATGATGCTTTAAAGATTCTGGTTAGGATTCAACTGTACATCTGTTAAGTCAGATGATTCTACATCTTTGGCAATTAAGGAGTAGGAGTGACTTCAGTCTAACTACAGGCTACATTCCCAGGAAAGCTCTCTAATTGGAATTGCTACAATAGTTAAGATCTGGATGGTCTTATTTCTTCCGTTGACCAAGAGGCCAACAAGGGGGACAGGGATGGAAAGAAGACTTATAGTGCCGGTCTTCCTAGCAGTTCTATTGAATACCGGCAAACTTGTCACCCCACAACGATGGAATGAGGGCACTAAGATCTCTGTTGCCTACATGCAGATAAACTTCCAATGACCGAGTATCAGTAAGCAGCATGATTTTCCCCCTGAATCTTGTAGTTCTCTCCTGTTTCAATTTTTCCAGAAGATATTGAGAAATAGTCGGACAGGATGGATGGGTATTAAGCCTAAGACGAGGGCAAAAGAGCCATCGAACTTGGATCCAAGCCCAAAAATGCCTTAGGTCAAAGCATGCAGGTATTCTACACTCGCATCTGTTTGGCCACTGACTGTTGAATACTAAAGGGAGGATTGTGGGGGGAAAGTGGCTCAAATGAAGCAAATTCTGCAAGAGCTGGTAGCTGAAATGACTTAGGGTCTTGCTGCTCACCTGTAGCAAATGAGGCTATGTAAAAGGACCTCTATATCCATGGTGATACTTGAGTTCATGGAGCTGACCAGTCTGTACTGGCTAGGGAACAGATTCTTAGGAGTTTTTAGCTTGAGAAAATCCAGGATGACTGGCGATACCTACTCCATCTTTCTCCAAAACCAGCCAACCCAAATACCCAGCTTTATTTTGTGTTGTCTCAGTTTATGGTCTCAAGATTAAATTTGTACAAGAGGACTTAGCTGAACTAGTAAGATACATTAGGACATGCTGAAGTAGTATGATGGGCCGAGACCAGGGAAGGTCCGAGGTGCAGGTCCTCTGTTAGACCCAGACACCCTCAGGAATGGCCAGGCCTTGGAGTAATAGCTCCTGTTAAATTTACAAGGTTAAAGGGATAGAAATATTGGTGAAGGTCAAGACCCTTCTGCCAATAGATTTAGTCAAAATGAAAGCGAGAGGTTGTATGAAATAATAAATGATCCAGAAAGAATGTAAATTCTACTCTTGGTCTTCAATGTCCTGAGCTGTACACAGGACAGAAAAGGGAAGAGAGCAGACTTGAAGGGAGATCTCTGGGGTAGTGAGGACTTTGTGATCAGGATTTGGGTTATTGGCACAGGCACTTCCAACATGGCTTAAATGGCACCCTTGTGATGAGATGCACAGATCTTAAGTGCCTTTTCTTTCAAAGGGAAGAAGCTGTAAACCAATATCGAACTAGAACATGCATATTAACTACTCTATGTACTTAGGGCAAACGCAGCTGACGCCTGTAACAAATACATCAAAAACAAAGCAAATACCAAAATGGTAACTGTAGTGACTAAGTGGTGCAGCACTATAAAACTTCAACTTTTCAATACGCTTAAGTTTTTTCCTAATGTGGGGTAGGGGAGTAGGTAAAAACGTACCTGGAAGCCTGAAAGTCAAAAGCTGATAGCTTAACTCCTCACACATTAGCGTTTATTCACTTACAGAAAAACAAGATCTCACGGGCCATCCCATAGTTCTTTTCCAACTGATTGTATTAAGCCATACTTTGCTATCCTACTGAAAACAGGGAATTCATTTGTGTACAAGAAAACCCTAATCCTCAATCATCATAGGAACTTCTAGATAAAAGAGCCATTTGGTAAGTACTTTAAGACCTTGTGTCTCAACTCTCAGACCTATAGGCAGTTACTCCCAAACAGCACCTTACTCACATGGACATTGTAGGTTAAGTCTCAAATTAAACCTAAATTAAGACTAACCACTCCAACTGAAAATCCATCTGTAGGATTCACTTAGTTGATCTGGACTTAAGTATAACTTTGTCTTGGGAACAGATCATTTTTTCCCCCCAAACTTCTAAAGTGTTTTCTCAGAGCCTCTCAACTGATCATAATACTCTTCAGAAACTCAAAATTCCAAATTTAGTATAACATCATGAAACAGAACTATCATAGGCTCATTATGCCCAGGATGCAGAAAGTTCCTATAATTCTATGTTCTGGCTTTTTTTTTTTTTCTGTAAACCTCTCAGATGTGATTATGCTGCTAATTTGTAGCAAAAAGGAAAACTTGGTATAGTGCTAAACAAAATAACTGACTCGTATATGTCCCGGTAGAATTTGGTATTGTGAAACGGTGAACTGAAAGTCCAGATTGCCGAAAGAGAAATGCTGGAGAATGCTAAAGAGACCGGAAGTAAAAAATCAGGGGTGAGTGGGCTAGTGGGGGTATGCGGCCAGGCAGGCCCTTGGGTACAGGGCCCAAAATAAGGGCTCCACCAGCATGGCTGAGGTGGTGGTCTACCATGATGCTCCTATCTTTCTAACGTTAACTGGGTCTCCTGTATCTTGGAGGCTTTTTGCCTGAGTTCTGACTAGTGTTGAAAGAAATCAGTTCACATATAAAAATAGACCCTTCATGTGTGGTTCTGGATGAACCTGGGGGTCCTGGTTTCCTCACAGCTTGGAGAAACCTCCAAGAAGTCTCCAATATGAGAAAACCTCAGAGCCAGTAGGAGACCTGAGTGTTCATCTCCATAATTCATGTTCATTCCTAAATAAATGGTGATATTTCTAGGGCTTCTGAAATGCCTGTACATCCTCCATAGTCCTGCTAGGGCTTGAGGCTGAGAAACAGAAGATCTAGGCATTCTCTGGTTCAATGAAATATTCAGGGGCTAAATATTCAACTACCCTCCCCCCCCCAAAGCCTGGCTCTTGCTCTCAGGCTAGGGTCTAAGAGGCTCCTGACACAGCCAGGATTAGACTGAGCCTAAACCTTGCACTGATTAGGCAGTGTTAGCCCCTGGGACAGGGAGGGAGAAGGAACATGTGAATGGCCAGTCTGGCTGCAGGAACACCATTCCTGAGGCTCTATGTCCACATGAAGCACCTCTACCTATGGTTACCAAAACCCAAGTGCCTCATCCTGGCAAGGAAGCCCGCCACATGGTTATGAAGCACCAAACATCATAAAAACTGGGCTCCTCCCAGGAGTTCGAATTCTCCGTGGTGGAGCAGGCCCCAGGATCCTTAATTCCTACTCCTGGGAATCCTCTGGCCTTGATGTGCAGCTGAGCTCAAAGGCAGCATCTCCTGTAGAAGTTGCAGCAGGCTTTCCTGGAGCATAGTACTGAATCTCACCTGTCCCAGATTCCTTGGGTGGGACCATCTTGGCTTCCTTGGTGGTGCCTTCACAGCCGAGAAACTGGGCCACTCTTCTCATAAGAGTTATCAGGTTTCTATGGTATGGTCCAGGAGAAGATAAAGCAGGGGAACCAGAACTGGTCTCTACCAAAAACAGCTAGCCGTCTAAACATGTGGCTCTAGGAGCCAGGATAGTTCACATAGGACCGGATAGTGAAGCTGCTTGATCTAAAGGGGCTTAAATTAAGATGGAATGAAGGAGCTTGTCAACGTGGAGTCCCTTTCTTGGAATATACTCTAAGACCTCCAGGACAGTAGAAACTCACCAGGCAGAACCTTACTCCACAAATTTCCTAGAGGTTCTAAATGAAATACTGGAGTTACCTTGGCAGCACAGAAAGGGGCGATGGGGCCCAGTGAAGTGGGCATGCTGGGGAGAATCTATTACAGGAGTCCAGAAATTGAATGGGAGATCCTGCACTTGTGAAGGCTATTGGGGACCCACTAGTGAGTGGGACATGGCAACCCTAAGTTCACTTCCTACAGGACTAGGTTAAAGGCAGGGGAAGTGTTCATGGAATTTGGCTCCCTAATTAGCAATGGGGATTATTCCACACCCTTATAGTGACCCAAGCAAAGTGGTCAGAGCAGTTGACTATTGTAGTCAAGGAACCATGACTTTCAAAGAACTGTAGAAATGATTGAGAACATGTCCGATATTAAGCAGCACGTTTGGCTGAATATTAGGATCAAAAGATTAAAGGGTAAGGGACATAATACTCAAGCCTAACTCCTGAGCCTGATCACCATATGCATTCAGTTTTCCAAGACTGTCTAAACTTGTTCTGTCCATACTACAGAAGGACTGTCAACATAATTGTTTTTTTTTTCCCTTCAGGATGCCCAGCCAGTTCAGTGTCATGTTGACCATGCGGAGTAAGAAGAGGCTAGTATATAGGAGGCCTTGGTAAAACACATGTATCTCAGAGGGTAGGAGACAAACTCCAATTCTTCTGGAAATAAGTTCCCAAAATCTTGTAGAATTCAAGAGCTTAAGGTACACTGGGGCATCCCTTTGTAGGAAAAGAAATTGTGGCATCTTGCATCTACAACTGCAAAGAATCCCAGTGCCTGACAGGTGCCATGAGGGTTCTAGAGGCTATACTCTAGATCTAGGCATGTACTGTTCTAACCCACATACTCAATGACCTGGAAGAAGCTGTCAGCTTTGTTTGCGGTTGAGAGCTGAAAAGGGCTCTACAACACGTCCAGGCTGTGGAGCAAATGGCCTTGACATGAAACTTGAGCTGCATAATCCAGCAAACCTCAGGGCTGGTAGAGAGCTCGATGAGGAAAAAGGTGCACAGTGGCACTCATAGCACACCGTCCAGAGAAAATCAGATTGTGGGTTCCCAAGATCCTACCTAAAGGTATGCCATGTGCATATAGCCCCACAGAGAATGGTCCTAATGAAGCAAAACATTAGCCTGCTGTTTAAGCAGTTGAAGCAATAGTTTAGCAATGATCTGTGAGGATGGGTGCCATCCTTGAGGATTGAGAACCCTGAACAGAACTCTTCTGTGGTGGTCTATCCCAATAAAGAGAACATGG
This sequence comes from Vulpes vulpes, assembly GCF_048418805.1. Classification (NCBI taxonomy): domain Eukaryota; kingdom Metazoa; phylum Chordata; class Mammalia; order Carnivora; family Canidae; genus Vulpes; species Vulpes vulpes. Next base: position 636,583 of record NW_027325677.1, read on the forward strand.
GTCTAGAAACCAAAGTGTAGAAGTAGGTGTGGTGATAATACTACCATTGCCACTGACCCATGGGGGACTTTGTGTTTACTATCTCAAACTTGGCTCTGCAGGGTTAGAGGCCTAGTTCCAAGAGAAGAGCTTGGGGGAAAGGATAGGAGGGAGGGCTCATTCTTGCCAGGGGACACAGCAAGGGTCCCATTGAATCCTAGGATATGACTGCAGCCCAGACAACTTGGATTCCTGGTATCCAGGACCCACAGGCAGGAAAAGTCATGACTGCAGCAGGGGTGGCTGACTCTGGCTGATCAGGTGAAGGTGTGGAGCTGCCAGTATACGAGGAGGGCAATGGGCAAAGTATGGTAGCCCAGTGATCTACTTGGACAACTGTATTCCCTTTCCCAGGTGTGACTATGAATGGACAAGTTTTGCAACCCAACCTGAGAAGAAGAAGTCTACTGGGGACTCCTCCTCAGGAATGAGGATTAATTCTCCCCTAAACCAGTGAGGGTAGCAAAGGTGGTGACTGAGGGTCAGGGGAATCTTTGGAGATGGGAGAAGACAAGGTCCTGGGACCAAATGCAGTGACACTGGCTATGCATCATATTGCTAGCCCTTTCCTCCCTTTCCTGAGCTCAGGAAGAAGGGGCCTACCAGGGCCTAGGAAGAGCTGTTCCCCCAAAACTCAGACCAAAGAGGTGTCACTCTGCCCTCTGCTTGATAGGTTTCAGACAATGGCCAACGTGACTCCAATTCCTGACCGTCCGCAAGTTCTCCAGAAATGCTCCTTTCTTCCTTGGAAGGGCATTGATCCACTCTAAGAAATCTGGAAGCTCAGGGCAGCCCGGGTGGCTCAGCGGTTTAGCGACGCCTTCAGCCCAGGGCCTGATCATGGAGACCTGGAATCGAGTCCCACCTCAGGCTCCCTGCATGGAGCCTGCTTCTCCCTTTCCCTCTGTATCTCTCTCTCATTAATAAATATTAAAAAAAAAAAAAACCTGGAGGCTCTAACTCCCCTCACAGCAAGGGGTCTATCCCCCGCCTGATCACAGAAAACATGCCAACCTGCTCACAAATGGAGTCTTAACACAGTATTTAGTAGGATGTAGGCCAATGTTTCTTGGAGAGGCTCAGAGGTGCTTGCGCTGAAAGATGATTCAGTGGCCTTGGAAATGAAGTAGATTGGAATTTTGAAGGATTGTATACTCAAAGCAAAAGTCAAATAGGTCAGCTTACCAGACTTAGAGTTGCTTTTCTCAGACATCCCAGAACTTGAAAAGCTGTTTTCCTGTGGCATCTGTGCATCTGATCACAGGCACAGCCATAATAGGAATCAATTATGGAAGCTACCAGTAAGTAGACTTGTAAGTAGACTTGTTCTTTCTCAGGACCGTAGTCCAAGGAAAACCTCCTAAATCCTTTCTTACCTGAATTTTTACTGGTATTAAACATGAGCCCAAAGAAAATAGCACATGCCTCAATATGGGTAGCCCTTACAATGGGAAGGAATGTCCCCTCTGATCATTAGACACTTCGTGGGAGCAGGTGTTCAAGAACTCCCCTGCCTCTAGTGGAGGGTGGAATTTCCCGACACTTGCATTGCCAGATCTCCTTGTCCTAAAATAATCCATATATCAAGATCATTGGGAACAAGTGATTCTCAGGGTCCAAGCCCTTCAGAGAGAAAAGGACCAGTGGAAGTTAATACTAGGATGTTGGCAGGAGGCTTCTTGAAGGAAATTAAAATGGAGACTTGACATTGTACATCCTATGTGTCAAATACACAACAGCATGTACTTAGGTCATAGAGGGTCTTCACTACCCTAAAAATGCTATTCCACCAAGAGTAGACCCCTGAAGTAAACTATGAACTCTTAATGAACCTAAAACATCCCCAGATATTACAATATTGTAAATAAGATATTACAACTTTAGTGGATGTGGATATTACAGCCCTATTGGAGGATGCTGATAATGGAGGTACCTATGCACCTGTGGGGCAGGAGGTATATGGAAAAATCTCTACCTTCCTCTGTTTTGTTCTAGGTCTTGAAATCCCACATTCCTCTTTGGATCCAGGGCCCTGTCTCACTCCCACTACCTCTGACTGGGGCATCTCTCCTTGCAGTTCAAGTCTCCACATGGCATCTTTCATGACCACCCCCTAAGTTCTCCAGAATCCCATGCCAGGGAGTGTCAAGTCTTCCAAAGCTAGACCCATGTCTGTGAGTGTACTGCCAGCACATCAGTTGCTCACTTTAGGAAGCAGGGTTAACTCCCTTTCGAAAAGAAAGCTGTTTCATGGGCAATTCCCAGTGTGAACACTTCTACTTTAATGGAACAGCTTATTCTAAGGATACAGAGTGTGTTGGTGATAATCTTGTACACACTTCAGAATTTTTTTTGGCCCTCAAGTGCCAAGCTGGCCTGTTAAGTTCCTCCCACCCCCCCACCCCCAAGCTGGCCAGTTGAAGGTTGACCTACTTTCACAGCTAGTTGAAACCCTATGACATGTGGTGTAGTATTTGGGTTCTCCTTTTTTCCTTTTTTTTTTTTTTTTAAGATTTTATTTGGGCAGCCCCTGTGGCTCGGCCATTTAGTGCCACCTTTGGCCCGAGGTGGAATCCTGGAGACCCAGGATCGAGTCCCGCATCAGGTTCCCTACATGGAGCCTACTTCTCCCTCTGCCTGTATCTCTCTCATGAATAAAATATTTTTTAATATTTCTATTCACGAGAGAAAGGCAGAGACACAGGCGGAACAGGTCTCTGTTCAATGGACTAAAAGTATAATCTTTGTAACACTTCTGGTCCCAGTGAACAGACCTGCTAAGCATCACCTAGGTCAGCTTGTAGTTCCTGACCAGATAGCCAGAGGAGTGTATGGCCTCCCATCACTTCATTTCCTCCTCCACTTCCTCCCCCTAGCAGGGCCCAGTCACAGTACAGATCTGGCCACTTCAACCAAATGGGGGACTTCCAGGGCACGGCCACTGGAGGTCCAGTGTGGGGTAGAGCTGCAAAATCACTGGCAAGGGCTGCCTATGAAGAATACACCGTTCAATCAAATGGTGGGATGACTCCTGAAATCACTGACCACTGGAGCCTGTCAGACAAGTATTCCCCTTTAAGGTAAACCTTAAGGATGCAAGGCCTATACTTCATAGCTGCCCTAGCCCTCACCTGTCCTACTGAAGTCCACCTCACATGTGTAGAGGAACAGCTTCCCAGTCCCTAGTGGGCAAACTTAGAAGTGGGAGACTGGAAGAAAGAACTAGTGCCCATCACTGCAGGCAGTCTCCGGGGGCTACTGGCACTCACTTTTACTCCTCCACTATCCATCCTAAATTCTCTTTACCAACCCACACCTTCCCTGGTCTCAGTGACTAACTTGATGATATGACTCAAACTCTCATTCCTGAGGGGTCTGAGTGCCTGATACTCCTCCCTTCTCAGGCTGGTGTTGCTGTACTAGTCATTCTTTCACTCAAGTGGGACAACATGTCCAAGAGGACTACTCCATGCCCTAGATCCCCTCCTGCTGCCTGATATCAAAGAAGCCCTATTGCATTTTGATGATCAGGGCCAATGCTCCTACCAGAATAGTGGCCCTTTTTGTCTGCTGGTTTCGGACACAAGGAACCCAAGATCCCCAGTAACAGTTAAGATTGGAAGGTCAACAGGATCCTATGGCAAGAGTGTGCTATTCTTGAACAGAATCTATTATAGAAGAAGCAAGAGTTGCAGGGACAGGAAGCACGAAGTCCCCAGCGAGTCAGTTATGGCAAAGGGGGGAGGTGCTCTGCTATTTCAACCTCTTGGTTTCTATACCCATGTGTCCCTTCCCCTAGGGACCTAGCCCCTTAGAGACCTCTGTTTGCATGCATCCAGGAGGATACCTGTCCTTGCAGAGGGTTGCCTCTGAGCTAGTGCTATAGCTATGTCTTCAGGAAGCTGTTCCAATGCTCTATCAGACCAGCACCCCCTGAAAGGCCTAGCATAAGCTTCAGCCACTAGATTCCAGGATTGTCTCCTCAGCATCTTCCACCAGAGAGGAAACCTTAGAGCCAACCCCCCAAGGTAGCTCACAATATCTCAATATTGTGCATAAGATAGTGACCCTTTTTCTAAGGAACCATTCTGCCAGGCCGTGGTCCCTTCTAACTTTTGTTAACTGTGTCCAGTGTCCTAGGGCTGAGTTATAAATGGATTCCAGAAAGGCCATGGCACAGCTTCTTGGACTGGAGAACCTGAAGACTGCTAGAAAGTGGTAGAGCTCTATCATTGGTGGTCCTGAATCCCACCGTCTCTCCTGGTATCAGGGTCTCTGACATGTCACCATGTTGTCACCAGAACTCCTTGTTTGGCCTCTGTTAGCCTGAACCCGAGGTCTTGCCACATATACCCTCACCTCTGCCCCCACCACATGCTCCAATCTGTGTTTGGTGGCTCTTAAGCAAGAGGTACTTTTCCCCCATGTCCTGTGACAAAAATCCCAAAGGTTCACAGCTAGCTCCTTGCTCAGCTGCAGACCTACTCTGCAAATATATCCAAGTGAGTATGACCTTGGCCAACTTTGGGTATCCTTCAAGGACAAAATGTCCTTGTCTGTCCTTGACCCTTGATTTGATTTTTTTTATAAAAATAGTGACACATCTTCCCATTGCCAAGTAACATCGAGGGATGGGAAAGCACAAGTTTTTAGAGCTTTGAATGAAAGACCTTTGTACTGCAGGCCAAAGGAAATTATCTTAGATCCCAAAGGGTGTTGTGTTCCCAGGCTGGTTTTTTTTTTTTTTTTTACATGATGTCCCCAGT